>NC_065922.1:73954376-74602690 GCF_024586455.1 Bactrocera neohumeralis
GATCCACGACTGACGCGCTGCTGTAAAGTCGACGATAACCGCGTAAGCAGTGTCTACACCAATGAAGAAGAAGATTCTGAAATATGACAGTAATCAATCGGTCATTTTTTTCAGTTCGTCTCGAGAACTTATGCTGACTCTAACCTTTAATTTCCTGGCTATTTTTTTGAAATGACTGGTATTCTGCCTTCAAAAAATAACATCTATTCATACGTTAATTCTCGATAAAATCACAGACTAAATCAAATATCCGTTAATTCATTGACTTACTGAAAATTTTAATCTCGTAAAGAGACTTCGAACAGGCAAGTAATCCTCGAGTACTATGCCACCTTTACTAAATTCATATACAGAGTTGTATTTGAGGTTCAGCGCCTTTAATTATGCAATACTTTACTAGACTTTTAACTGTACAAATTCAAAATGAGCAACCTCCCGTCTTTCCGAGCCAATACTGTATGCAAATATCTCGAGACATAACCATATTTGCGTACACCATGTCATACTTCATAATAAAATTGGCAGAAATGACTGCCGTAAAGCATTATTTACCACTATTTTTCTAACTTTTTTATTAGCTTCCGTTTGGCTTTGTCTTGTGAACATACTTCGCTTCCTGTAAGTGGAAATTTGCTTGCATAATAAACGGTTTCACATGTCAATATTATTGACATGTTTATTTATTGACATATGAACAAGTAAATGTAATCGGTGTAATCAAATAACGATTACAAAGTGTCGTCCATTTGCCGGTGGTAGCGGTTGCATGTGCTCCTTTCAACGCTAAACTAATATTTGCATTCTAATTCGATAATATAATAATGAAGCCATTAAGTTAGATTGTAAACAAAACTAAAGAAGTTATGGCGGTTGACAGGGAGCGGATCACTCAAGCATCAAGTTGTTATCTTGACATAATTGGATGTGACATAATTCTATGAGAACTCTTAATGGACAGTCTGAAATATGTAGCTGAAAAGAGCGCTAACGAGGAATTGAGTTGGTTAGAAGTTTTGAAACCCAGCTCCTGGATCCACCAGAAGCTCAAAGATCTGCTCTAAAGTTCTGTAAAGCTGATCATAATCTTGAGACTGACTTCCAGTCGAAAGGCGTTAGGAAAACAGAGCGCTTAACTGCCAAAGACGACGAGTTTGCGGAATGGATGAGGAAAACGAAGTTTACAATTGATCACATTAAAAGGCAGTCAACCTTGCCGTAATAAAATGATAGAAGATGTAAAGCCGAGGTCACAATTTTACAAAAGCCAAAGACTATAAGGCGGATGTCGCAATTTCACAAAACTAAAGTGCATTCCTCTAACAATTTCATCTAATATTTGAAACCTGGACAACGGTTGATGAAACTCGAGCTCAGAGCTGATCGAGGCTGAGTTATGTTTTCTAACGCATGCCCAGCGACTAAAGCGGACGAGGCTAGTTCGCAGATAATAAAACCGAATCTGGAGTTAATTTTTACAAAACCCATTTAAAAGGACGTACGATGAATCTGCGCTCATAGCTGATCAAGGTCGAGTTAAACCTTCTAACGCATACCCAGTGGCTAAAGTCGATGAAGCAAGCTTATAAACTAAGGTTATAAACCTGAAACCGAAATTAATTGCTACAAAACCGACTGGAAAAGAACGACGAAGCCCTAATCCATCTCCTCTTATTACATTGGTTCACTGCCTTACACTGATTACTTTTCTAAACATTTTAACGAAAGAAACTGAAGTTTCGTACAAAAATGAAGCATAGAAGTTGATCCTCAAAAAAAAGTTCCACCTTTAAGTAAGCATCATGAACTATGCTTTGCAGATTTACATATTTCTACATCTTGTCATCTGCTGACGGATATTCAGACACAACTTGCACATTGTTAGAAAACGAGACTCTCTTCTTGATCCATAGGGCTTCAAAATTGGAGAGTCAGATATCTAAAGTACCCTTAATAATAAGAAGAGTTGGTCACCGCACCTAGTGTAATCGTTCTGCTAAAAGAGATGGTTGAAACAGGAGATTATGGTATCGATCTTATACTCCTGACTTAAAGTGAGGAAAATATTCCTTTCTTTAGTTAGCTGGTTGAGAGGCATTTCACATTTACTTTATTAGCTGCTGTGATAAACTAAACTAGGTTCAACCAATAACCAACGCTAAGCAAACTTGAAACTCTCAGCAGAGATCTGAGCCTATGAAATGCAATAAATAGTCACCAAGTTCTATAATAAAGTGTTTCTTCTATCAGATGTATACACTTAGCATATTCCTGGCACTTTACATAAGGGATTTCTTACATTTTAAACTTGCATTTGTAGTTCTCAATGGGTTTATTTATTATTTTTTTTATATGTTGACTTCAAAAAAATCATTAAATAAAGTTGGTTTGAGTCTCTGCTAAATTCTATGCTCAATAAAACCTAACAGCGAGTATCAGAACCAGTTCGTTCCAACTTAAGCTAACAAAACTATTTTCAAACTACATAGTTAAAATATTATGAAAACTTTAAGATGAATATTAAAAATGTTCAAATCTTTCTCAGTTTCACAAATTAATCTATTGAACAGAGAAAATATGCAACTTGCAACATGAAATATTCGTTGTTAACAACACAGTGCCAACAATGTCAAGCATGCGCATTAAGCAACACTTGACCCAGTTGCACGATTGAAGAAGTCGTTAATGCATACAGCAATTCCCTTTCGAAACGAGTGCGTGGGTGCATACAAAATAGCATAAAAGGAAACAGAGGTGGGAAAAAGAAGAAGCAAAGTGGGAAAACAAGAAGAAGCAGAAGTTGGAAAAAGAAGAAGCAGCTGTGTGAGGTGAAGCCACAAAAGGTGATGTTGCAAGCCAACAGAACAATTGTGGCAAGAATTCACAATGTTTAGACAGCTGGTTGGGAAAGCGCGTTGCGCATGCGCCACAACAAGAATAACCAATCAAATGCAGTAATTAATGGCCGTTGGGAAGGAACAAAAATTACAAAAAATTATTAAAACAAAGGAAATAAATAAAGCAATACAAGAAAAGCTACTAAGAAAAGTTGCAAATTTTAGAAATAAAAAATAAATTAATTAAGAAATATTGCGGGAAAAAATTAAGTAGTAAATTAAAACAGTTATAAAAGAAGAAATGTGTGTGAAAACACGGAAAACCCCTTAGATCACTGCGCAGACGCGACTTTGTAGCAAAAATTAAGCCATAAAAGTGGCTTTGTTGTTATATTGCCAACTGGCATGCATTTATGCAGTGCGTTAGCTGTGGGCTGCGTAGCGCAGTGGCAGCGTATATACATATATTCATATAATAGGAATATTCGAGCACACGAAACTGGGTTACAGGGGCGTGTGCCAAGGCATATTAAATATCAAAATACGCGAAGCCGAAGCGTCCAATCACACACACGCCGAGGCGCAAAGAGATGCACAGATGCATTAACAATGGCATGCCGCAGTGACACTAAAACAACAGCAACAATAAAGTCATTTAAATTCAAAACTCGACCGATGCAACCCGACGACCAACGCCGCATAAAATAGCATAAAAGCCAATTTTACAGCGCCACCGCAGGCCAATATGCAGTGTGTTTTACAGACTATACACATATGTACTTACATACATATGTATATGTCTATAAATATATACACATACACCCGCAAATATAAAAATATGTTCGCCAAAAGCATTACTGCATACAACATTTATCGATTCTTCACTTCTGTCGCAATGTGGGCAGCTGGCGCAAACAAGTAGCGCACAGTGGGACGGAATGGATTTAAATGTAAACAAAAAAAATGTTAACATGGCGCACAGAAGCTATGATACCCTTCAGAAGTGCATTTTTTTGTAACATAAAAAGGTATAAAATGATCTGTATGTTGTTCTTGTTCGACCAGTTTGTATGGCAGCTATATGCTACAGTGGTCCGATCTGAACAATATGTTTGCAGTTTGGATTACTGCCTAGGATAATGATCGGTAACAAATTTTGTGATGATATCTTGTGAAATAGAAAAGTTTTCAATACAAGAACTTGATTTTGACGGTTTAGTTTGTATGGCAGCTATATGCTATAGTGATCTGATCTGAATAATATGTTGAGAGATTATATAACAGCCTTAGGTAATAATTTATGCTGAATTTTGTGAAGATATCTTGAGAAATAAAAAAGTTTTCATATAAGGACTTGAGTTTGATCACTCAATTTGTATGGCAGCTATATGCTACAGTAGTCCGATCTGAACAATATGTTTACAGATTACGCTATTGCCTAGGTTAATAATCTGTACCGAATTTCTTCATGATACCTTGTCAAATAAAAAAGTTTCCGATATAAGAACTTAATTTTGATCAGCCAGTTTGTATGACAGCTATATGCTATAGTGGTCCGATATGGGTGGTTCCGACAAAAAAAAAGCTTCTTAAAAGAATGTGCGCAAAATTTCAGATCGATATCTTCAAAACTGAGAGACTAGGACCCATATAAACACAGCTTTCATGGTCTTTGCAAGATATCCAAGCTGCTCCAAGTTCTTTTTTAAGGTTCGGGTGTTGAATTTAAAAGGAGGGTCCTAAAGCTTTCTCCGAATAACCTCATAATAAAAATATAAATATTTCTTTTGAACCGAAATGTAATATTCTCTCTATGCCTAACCCAGTTTCTCCGTTTTCTCCTGGAACTTGGAAGATCCAGCAAAACCTTGTGACTGAAGGAAACGGCAGCATCAGAGCACAAGAAAGCTACCTGACTGAAGGTTTTTACTGTCTTTACTACTTCGGTTGGAGAGGTCTTTTGGAATTTCCCACATCGTAAAGTCATACACAAAACTATTTGTAATGGAATAATTTCTTATGACAGAAAACCGTCTCTAAAAAACTGTCGAATGGAACCGATCGGCTATAAATAAATAAAGGATGGAACCGACCTGATCTTGTGGACTGCCTTCTTGACTAAATATACTCCTATTGAGAGCGAGGCTACATAAGAATCTTGGTAGAAGGCGACGTAAGACCGTACAGTTCCAGTCATACATCTGAGATTCGCAATCTCGATCGAGCACTACCAGGAGCCAAACCATCAGGCGACCTACAATACCGAGCTTATTTTAGGAAAAACTTTCCATTCTAGACAAGTCAAATTACTTCAAAAGATCCATCTCAACTGAGCAGCAAACCAAATAACCGTTCAACAGCTGCCACAAGCCACAATGTTGCACAGTGTTGCATGCCATTCTGCCAAAAGCAGTTGGAAAGTAGTCAGTTGCAATGTTTTCTTGCAAATCGAGACGCGATCTATGTTTTGCCGATTAGTCGATTGTGCGCATCCATTCCTCTGTGGTCTAGAAGAGTGTGGAGTGCGTTTCGGAGCTCAACATGTTTGCAAAGATTTGAGTATTTTCTTGGGCTTTGGACTTTTATTTTGTTTTTGCTGTCTTTGGTTCTATTTATTCTTTACTTTTGTTTTTTTCTGGCAACGCGGACTCGTTGCGCTCCAAGTCAACTGTCACGTTTGATTTTAACCTTTCGCAGCGCGGTACGAGGGCATTTACGGTGTACGCCATCGCCACCTCCGCACTGCTTTGCGTTGAACTCATGTTTTTGACCGTATTGCTGGCATTCTGCTATCGTAATTGTCGATAACGTTGTTGTTGTGACTTGTGTTATGTTTTCAAGTTTTTGTGCGCACTCAACGTCCACTCGACATGACCTATTGTGTACGCGGCACGCTGTTCATTCTGCATATTGAATTATTTCCTACTTCACGTTGCAACTTTCCTACAAGTGTCTGCGTTCTTCGTGGTTTTGTTGGTTTGCCGCAGCGTTGCATCTTCTAACGGTGTCGTTTGTGCCATTTCTGGCGGTTAACAAATAACTCCGCCTCATTCAATCCATCCAAGCATTCGTACGTCCATCCACGTACCACGCATACATCTATCCGTCCATTTTCATGGATTCCTCCGTCTAACCGCATTTGCCTATCCGTCCGACCATCCACCCTTGAAGTGCTTGTTTATCTAACATTTGGCTTGGGAAAGTTTTCACTTGGCATTGCCAGGATGTTTGACGTTGATGTTGTTTGTGAAGTTTCCGAAAACAATCGCATCTTCTTGTCTAGTCTCACTCGCCGCGCTCCAGTTCGTGTGCGCCTTTTTGAACTCTCGCCCGCGGATATTTTGTACAAACTGGTGCGTGTTGACTTTTGGGCAATTAGCTCGTGATAGCTTCCTCCATTACAGTTCAGTTTCGTGAGTCCGTTTTCACGAAAATTGTCGAAAGCGAAATTTAATTTTTATTGTTTGTAAATAAGTATATAAAAATAATTGTATGAATTTTAGCCCCACTAACAAGCAAACTGGGTTAAGGTCAAGCCATTTAGTAGCGATTAAAGCTTGGGTCATTGGAGTAACAGATTGGCATTGCAATGAGTGGACCTATTGAAATTTTAGAGGTTGGGTGGAATGTTGAACTTTTAAGTATTTCCTAAATGTATGATTTAGCTTAGCTTATTTCAGATCATCAAAATTAAATTTGAAGTCGTCCTGACGTATGTTAGACCTTCTCAAATTTATCAGATACATACTGATCTGACTTGTGCGGCTGAGCGAGGCTCACGAGTACAAAAATGAGCTCTCAGCTCGACTTCGACTTCTGTTAAACACACAGAAGTCTTCTATTGATCAGCCAAGCGCCTCCAAGATGTTCATTCTAATGAGGTTGATGGAGCCTTCACACAGTTCAGATCACAAAAAAACAATCTTTTCACGCCATCGACGTCTTTTAAATAGCATAGTATTTTAATTAATGAAGCCAAGGGGTTCTTAGATAAGCTACGATATGAGCTATTAAAGTAGTCAAGAGTTTCCCATGAACTTTTAATTAAATTTTCAACTTTTAAGATACAAAGAAGAAATTCCTCCTAGTGATGTCGTAATTTACGAGGCAGACATTCAGGATTAAAGCTTCCTACTTGGAGGTTTAAGGGATGACATTTTACAACGGATCTAATCTTCGCTATCTTCCTAGCTCTTTCACTATCTAACTCTTCTTCTCGGTTGTTGTTTAAATTTTTAACTTCCCACGGAGACTGTGACAAGACAGCGCTAATCAGAGCAATGTCTTCTGCAGAGAACTTGAGAAAAAGAATTTTGGTATCACATCTGCCGTGGTCTATTGTACACTCGTCCGAAAGTTGTTTCTAATCTTATAAAGGATAATCTTTTACAACGAATCGAATCTTCAATATCTTCCTAGCTCTTTCACTATCTCTCTCTTTATCTCTCTTCCTATCGGTTGTTATATATTTTTTATATTCTTACGGAAATGGTGATAAAACGAATCTTATCACTTCGATGTCATAGAGAAGTCAGAGAGAAAAAACATGAGTGTCATATCAATATTATATCTATGGCCCCAAATGTAAACAAAGGTTGTTGTCTTGGCTAAATGTAAACAAACTTGTGGACTTGGCCAAATGTGAACAAAAGTGTCAATGACCTCATAAAATGCAAATAAAGAGGTCAATGACCTCCGAAAAATGTAAACAACGAAGTCATTGACCTCAATAAATGTAAACAAAGTTCATTGACCACATAAAATGTTAAAAAAAGAGTCAATATCCCCAAATGTAAATAAAGGTTATTGCCTTGGCTAAATGTAAACAAAGGTTGTAGACTTGGCTAAATTTAAAAAAAGGTAATTGACTTCATAAAATCATAAAATGTAAACAAAGATGTCAGTGACCTCCCTATAAAATGTAAACAAAAGGGTTAATGTCCTCAAATTTAAACAAAGCTAAGTGTATACTCGTCTCAAAATCAATTTTAGTCTTCTAGTGTAGTCTAACTGCTAGTAGTAACAAAGCTTCTGCCTGCTGTCGTAGGCGCTTAAAATAGTCACAATTAGCAACTCTTCCCCCAACGTCCCATTTGAAACGACAGCAACGTGTTGCTGCCACCGCGAATTTTCTTAGAACAGCGAAATTTATGAGTTCGCAATAAATCTCTGACCATTTCCTCAGAACGGTGGTTAAAAATTAGTCAAGCGTAAGATGACCACCAACTGTATGCATCATTTAAGCCAAAGGCGGCGTCGACCACAAGCAAATGACACCGTAAAGTGCTTGGACTTGGTGGCAAGAACAGTTCCGTTTGTGGACACAAGTAGCGGAGAGCAGAGTAATTTGAAAATACCATCAAATTTACAGAAATCGACACAAATTTGCGCGCAGGCGCAACCGAATTACACTTTGTCATGCAAAAGTCGTCGACGGAGGACGGAAAACGAAAGAAAATACAAGAAAGAAAACAAAAACAGTTTTACAGCAGCACTAAAGATGATTTTTATTGCCACGACACACACACACACACACTCAAAGGCACAGCGACAAATAAATGAAGTTACTTCCCGTTTAATTCGCTGTTGTTTTATTTGTTGTTGCTTTTTTGTTCACTGAAAGCGTCCTAAAGTGATTAGCGAAATTTGTTTTTGTTGCTTTTGTTGCTACTGTATCTCTTTCAAACAATAAAATGCCATTAAATCAGCAGCAATGGTTGCAGCCGTGGCGCATGCGCTGAGCAAAGAACGCAAAAATTGCTGTTAATTCTATTTACCGCTTGTCGCTTGCAAAACAGACACGACAAAGAGATGGCAATAACAAGAAAAACAACAAGGCAACACAGGAAAATTAACCAAAAGCCAAGTTGAACGAAACAAAAACAATGTCAGCAGCAGGAAAGACAATACTAACAATTAGCAGCAGCAACCAACAACAACAACAACAGAAATAATATTGGCCACCAGAGCTGACGGGAAAAGTAACGGCGCGACTATGAAATGATTGGCGCTGAAGCATCGTCTGAGGTAAGGCAGCCAAGCAACAGCTGTATGAAGGCCATACGAGGGTGTGTTCAAAAGTATCACGATCGCGTAAAAACTACTGGGAAGATGGATATCAGTTTTATGAGGGTTCGATGTACGTTCTGTCTTTTTGGAACCTTAAAATTAGTATGTGCTTTATCTCCGATCCATGAAGGCTTCTCGTTCGTCCGGTCTAATTTTATATCCAGATCCACCATAACCCTCGAAGCCATATCGCTCTTTAGGCAGTCGGTGAGCAAGCTACGTTCAGTCTATCTGAGGGCTTAAAAAACATTCACTATTTATTATTCTATTTCTATTCGATCTAACAAGACTTCTTGTTGATCCGGTCTCATTTTATATCCAGATCCAGTAAATCCCTCCATATTGCTCTTTTGACCGTAGTTAGGATAGGTACGTACTTTTATTTCACCCTTATCAAACAATAATTCTCGTTCGTCCTCACTTTCTCACTTTACACCCAGATCCGACGCTTTTGGCTATGGTCGAGGAAGATACGTTCCGTCTTAAAAAGCATTACCCAGACGTTCTTCTATATTTCTTTGTTCCATATAGACTTCTCATAGGCTCAATCTCATTTAATAACCAGATCCAAGCAACCCCTCAATTTCTCGGAACCATATCACTCTTAAAGGTGTCGGTGAGAAAAATCCAACTTTCATCCAGACTACACAAATCAACCTCTCATCTTCTTTGCTCTTAGAAAATCACTCTTCTACTTCTCTCCGATCCATAGTGACTTCATCCATATCTGGGTGTGTAAGAATACTTTACAACATCTTAAAATAAAATGATCCGTCTCCAGATCCCTCTAAACGTCAACCTGAACTCTTCTTCGTATTGAGAAGTTACTTTGCAGCCCTCGTAATGTCTTCAACTCAGCTCTGCAATGGTTGCTGTTGATTTCCTTTGCATGTTTTTTTCGATTTTCTACTTTTCCTGCATATTCATTGCGGTTACCACCCACAAGCGACATGCAGAAACCAACTCAACAACATAGAAGTGCTTTCATAGAAACGCGTAAGTATATAAATGACGCTGTCAGTCGTCGTCGACGTTCGCTAATGTCACTTTTGTACCGCAAGCACAATATTCGCAAATGAACAAATCCGTTAGAGTTTTACCACAAAATACTATGACTTGGCTATAACAACGTTCCGTACAAATTTTAGTTGAAGTTGAAGTGGAAGCCGAGAAGGAAGTACATACTTATACATACGTAAGAGGGCTACGCTTCACTTGTGCGCATCTGTTGTGGCTTTTACTCTTTCTTTTTGCCTTACAGAGAAGAGACCGGTGTTTTTTTATACACGCATTGGCTTAAAGAGAGTTCGAAGATAGTATTCGTTCAATTTCTTTACTTTTACATGTGGGCTCTAGTATGTCATTGATGGAAGGAAGCGAGCTCTAACATGTCATTGACAGAGCTCTTACTTGGCTTGAAGATGAAAAGTTATCAATGGAGGATTTTCCTATTTTTATAAGGGATTTAGAGATCTTTTGAAAAGGTCTTGAACCATTGAACCAACGATTCCTTAACGATATGATCCTGTTGGTGAGTTCACTTCATAATCGCTCTTAATACTCATTTTTCCGGTGGTGAAAAAGAACTTTGAGATCAGATACACTTTTTGCGGTTCTCAAATAAAATCAACCGTTCATTTGTCCAGACTAAGTATAGTTATTTACGCGATTTAATGAAGATGCTACCCTCAAACCTATAACCCCTAGTTTTGTTCAGATACTTTAACTTTTTGCTGTTAAGGAAGAAAGAATCTGTTCCAACCAGTAATGTCAGTCTTAGATATAAACAGCGGAATGATTCGGGAGTTACATTGAGCTTAGATGAACTCGCGATATAAAAAAAAGGAAAGTCGAGTTGTATTACCGGTGAATGAGTCTCATTACCAGAGGAAGGGATTCCAACGGCCCAAAAGCTTTTAAGACTCCGGAAGTTAAATCAACTCAGTAGCCCAAAAAGTGTAATAATTAATAAATTTTTATCCTAAACTTTTACTACCAGCTTAGCATACCGTTATGAAAGATTTCATTATATAATTTCGCCACAATGAATATGACATAACGCCACTTCACTAAACACAATCACACAGCAACTCCAATAACGCTCAACCAGCGACTCGTCTGCTCGCAATGCCAATGTTCTTTACTTTCAGATTTATTATTTTACGAGAAATATTATTATATGGTAACGCGCTATAGCCTCAACATCATCATTCTCATTCGTTTTGTCATTTCCTTTTTATTCAATTGATTTTAGCGTGAAATTAATAATGAATACCTGTAGTGATGTGTGTGGTTGATGATGGACTTATGGAAGTTTGTATATATGAATAAGTGACCTAAGATCTCGAGGAAAAGAGTGAAGATATAATTCTTAATAGATTTTTCATATTATAAATTATTTTCGTGTTGTTGGTCTTAACGGCAATTTAAATGATGACCTTGAAAGGCCATAAACGTTCGAGAAACAGTGTGGATTATAGGGTCGGCTCAAATACGTTTTTCTATTAATCAATAAAATCATTTATCAATTGTGAGGTAAACCCGTTCATTAGAAATTTAATGAAATCGGGCGAAATACAAGCCTCCAGCTCATAAATCAAATACTATGAGACCACAATCCGATCGATGGTGAAGCTTTTTTTTTAGCAATGTAGGGTCGAACCTGAACCATAGACAAGACTGTTAGAATAACAGTTAGAGTCCCGTATTTGCAGTCAACTTTCCTAAAATTTCTTTTACAACCCACAAAAATTCACAATATTTCATAAAAGTACAGTTAGTTTCTCAAAGAACTCTCTACGTTTGGCTTATGTTGGGTTTTGTACAGACAAGACTATTTAGGGAAACTCTGAAGAGCTTCCGAACCATATGTTATCAGCAATGAGAGGCTTGCCTAAGCTTATACTGATATACTGATACATACTGCAGAGTCTTAGAGGCCTGAGGTTAGTCTTTTTTGAACTTAGTCTTTCAGGAACTTAGTCCGTTTTGCTCCAATAGGTTTTAATGGCATCAATATCAATTTGAAGTGATTGATACATATTCCCTCATCAAGCAGAAAACAAGAGCTTTTAAGCTGTCAAAAAAGACTCATGATGTTCTCTAGACTCTCTCCGAAGATTTGATCTAAAGATAGGTTTTTACCTTTTCCAGGTTTCTATTTAGATGTCTTATAAAAGTTCTGAAGTTGGAGTGGTTTATTGGATCACTGCCGCTCAGATGTGAATATCAATCGATATTCGGTTAAATCCTGAACTCCTGAACTTGATAAAACCAACCGCCAGGAAAAGCTTCAAAAGGTTGTCTTATTTACTATTCTTAAACACATGAAGATACTTCGAAAACTGACCATCGAATACAGTCAACATATTCCCATCGTCGTCTTCCCAGAGATGAGGCTACGTAGTGCCATGTATCCCAAGTAACTAAAAAAACTACGACTGTCGAAAAGGAAGCAACCGCAGCTTTTATGATAAGAGATGATATTCTCTTTTGCTCTTAAATGTTTACAAAAGAGCACACTGCTTTCGTAGAGCCCTATAGTTGGCTGCTTTCTACTTCTTTTATTCAAATTACAATCTGAATTTTATCACTTGTTTTCCTAGTGATTATTGGCTTTACTGGCCTTGCCATTTGCTTTTAACTTTTATTTTGTGTAATTTGCGAAACCTCATTAGGCAATAAAATTTACGACTACTTACTACTCCAATGTGGCAATAAACGCAACCGTGCTGTCGAATATGTTCATTAAGGTCGTTGTGGCTTGTACCGTTCGAGTTTTCAAGAAGTAAGGTAAGGAAATGGGTATAATTAAATTAAACCTGTAATTGCGAAACGACCAAACGTAGGCAAGTGAAATGAAAAGCATGCGATGATATTTAAAAGTCGAAATTGTAACGGATTTTAAGGCAATTAGCGAATTAGCGGTTATGTGAGAATGGGATTTAGGAACGGATTTACAAATGAGGAAAGATTCTAACTTAAATACTAAACATTGGAGAGTATTAGCGTAGGTCAAAGTCTCCAGAATATCTGTCAAGCTAGAAACCGTGAATAAAATCGATTTAAAACGATTTTTATTGACTGTTGTCAAAGTAAGAAGCCTTCTGTTCTAGCCTTCGGTCTATTTATTGTAGCACCAGTTTAGAACTTTGCTCTCGACTTTGAAAGTAGAAATTCCATAAAGAAGTAGCGCGAAGCTTCCTTCAGAATAGAACTCAACCATCCACTCCAGCAGTAGGACAGCGAGCCAAGAGCTCATTGACCATGCGTTTAAGGAATGCCTAGTCTGACTTTCACAGAACCACCATTCACCATGCGCCAAATCTTGGAAAAGACCCGTGAAAAGAGGATCGACACACACCACCGTCTTCGTCTTCGTCGATTTCAAAGCTTTTTACAGCACAAAAAAAGCTGCCTTTATGGCGCGGTGTCTGAATTTGGTATCCCCGCAAAACTAATATGGTTGTGTAAACTGATTTTAAGCAAAACCAAAAGCTTCGTCACGATCGGGAAGGATCTCTCCGAGCCGTTGGATAAAAAAAAAGAGGATTCAGACAAATCGACACCCCATCGTGCCACTTATGTATTTAAACGAAGCAAATGGGTCTGATAATGAACGAGATCAAGACGAAATATCTTATGTCAAAAAACAAATGGCTACTATGGCTAGGTCATGTCGGCCGAATGGATGAAAACACTCTAGCTCTGAGGGTATTCGACGCAGTTTCCGTTGGGGGAAGCAGAGAAGAAGGAAGACCCCCAATCCTTTGGTTACATTAGAAATCTCCAATTGGCTTTAAAGCGAAAAAGAAGAAGGACTGGCGTGCTGTTATAAACTTGGCTATAACTGCATATGCGATGTCTACACCAATGAAGAAGAAAAAGAACTCTGACTAGTAGGATTACCAGGGCACCGAAATCAAGGAAAGACACTTTAGTCTCACTGTCAGTAGAAATGCGATGTGTTATAAAAGCCCTGCTGTCTTCTTGTTTTGTTTTTACTGGATAACTGGGCCTTAGGGGATATTGGCTAGGGCTTGGCAACTAAAAACGCACTCTGCTTCCTAATCTTTACGGCACTACGAAAGAAGAAAGTAAACACCATAATCCCGTATATATATTTAAAACTTGCACAAGCGACTGTAAGAATTTCTTTCCTGTGGTTCACTAAAAAAGTGGCTATCTCTAAGAAGATGGTTAAGACTTGAGTAGCACTTCTGAACTCCCAAACTAGAATATTTTGCTTCACATTTCCAGGGAAGTGCATACCTAACGTGCTGGCAAGGTAAGGTGAAACCCACTCGTTTGCGAAACTTTGCAACCGCCTGCCAGAGAATCTTCGCAATCTGCACAGGATAAAAAATTTTAAGAAAACATTCACCATAAACGACAAGCGCAACGCATTCTCGTTCCATTCAACTGCCTGGATGTCGTTTCATTGGAAAATTAACAATGTCAACTGACAGCTAACGGTTTTCCGCTTGACAGCTCACTCTAGGACAACGCAAGAGTCGCCAGCCAAGCTTGTAATAGCGAACATATTTAAAATTAACAAGAGTTCTACCGTCTCTAGCATAGCTATATTGTTTGTGGCCGAGAGGAAATACATACTTCGAACGCACAATTTGCATTCAGGCATTCAACAAGCTGCAACCGCGTTTGTTTACGCTGCTGCTGCTGCTGTCAGTGTCATTTTGCAATTTGGTAAATAAACAATGGGGAAATGCGCAACGGTGGCAACAACAAATACGCGGCAAGTCGACGAAGCACGCTAAGTATTTATTTATACTTAATCATATAACTGGTGGAAATGCTTGAGTAAACATATTCATACCCAATATAGTTGTATGCAGTGTGCCGTTGTGCGTTGTCATTTGACCGCCGAGAAAATGGCTGGAACTCAACGGTAGTGACATGAATTCTTTTCATTCTACGAGCTGCATAAACATATTTATTTAAACGATTGATTGACATGTAAAGCAACCAGCCGTGTTCGTGGTGGTGATGATATGCATTGACAGCGGTTGACAGTTATAAGTATGTTACGGGCTGTGAAGCTGATCCGAAGTGCATAATTTTGTGGTTGAAAGCAACGGGACTTGGACTGTTGATTCCTAAGGACGTCAAAAGTGTTAAGAGCTCCCCCATTAGTTATCACATTGTCTTTACTTTCTGGTTCTACTTTTTCAGGCTGAACGGGATTTGGACTACAAAAAGGTGAGCGTACCTTCGAACCCTGTGTATAATTTGAGTTTCATCCTTCCTCCTTCACTTTCTGTCTTTTCAGAATTTTTGATTGAAAAAGTGGGTTTGGACTGCTGATACTTGAGGCAACGAGAAGAATAAGAACTTGCAATACCTCCACTCGCTTGTTCCTTGATTTTCAATCTGTATCTGAGCTATTATCCAAGCCTTATATCGCTTATTTTATTTCAGTTTTCTTCAATCTGAATTTGAGAAAACCACCTATTCTATCCTGAAACTGATAAACAAAAAGAAGTCTCAGCCTTGTAGATAGACAGCCTTGTTCAGTGTCGATGGCACAGGTTTGAAACGAGCACTTTTTCTTCGAGAACTGTGATCGCTTTTGACTCTTCAATGTCGAATCGGCTTAATATTTGGCATAGGATATTATGATCCTTAACTTTATCTTTATCAAAGCTCTTGTCCATCACACCTTTAAAGTCACAGAAAACTTGGTTATCACCATTTCGACTGATGGGATTCTTCGTATCAGATTCTTCGAGCGAAGTCCATTGTTCCGACTGTTCCTTTGCTTCTTTTGCAGAACAGTGAAACCATTTTTTGTCGGTGATCACGAAAGGATGCAAAAACTTATCTTTTGAAATGAGCTCTAACGGGGAGGGGCCCTGTTGTGCGGTGTACTTTAGGTTGCGCTTTCATCCACGGCTCCATATTTCATTTAGAATATAATCAAAGCGGGTTTATGCGATGTCTACTGGCTCAGTTAATTCAAACACCTTCAACCAGCGGTCTGTCCATACGAAATCGTGGCCTTTTGACACATTATCCTCCATAGCCGCCGTTTTCTTTGGACTTAAGCATAGTTCATGAAAAACCATCGTATTTTCACCGATAAAGCTAACTTCTGACGGTCGCCAACGAGGGGAAAGCATCACAGTAAACAGCATCTCTGCGTGCTTTTCTGGTAATGAGCGGTGACTCGTCCAAGACTTAATTATATAATCACCAACCGATGCTTTTACCATTTTTCTGAAATTCGTGGACACGCCTACTTCCAAACTAGAACAAACTACAAGCCCTGTACCGTCTACTAGAATATTTTTCACGATAGTAAATTTCTCTTACGATAGTGGGGCCAACCGGCAATGAGGTCTATCTAAATTGAGTTACTTAACGAACGCGCATCACAAGTCCGACAACGTACCACCAAAGCAATCCCTGCGACACATGTGTTGATAGGAGGCGTAGCACAACACGCCCACTTTTCTACACAAAAATAATTAATCGCAAACCTGTCAAACGTATTTCGTTAATGACTCAAGCGTCCATCAAGAGACCGCATACAAGGCTGTCTGCAGCTATCAAGCTAGCGCCACCGCGCTTGTGCCACTTCTACATGTACTCATTTACTACCAAACATTAATCGTTAGGTGTGTGCAGCGGTATGGCCGCATTGGCTTTTCGCATATCAACGTCGCTTAATAAATTCTTCAACCTCGATTGGCGTGCCTCGGGTCAATTTACCGATAGCCGACTAACTAAACAGCATACCAAGCGATGGCGAACGGCAGCCAGCGCGCGAAGTAGGCAAGATAGGCAGCTTGCTAGGTCTACAAGCTTACCGCGTCGCGACGTTTGTATTGTTGAACATGTGGAACACGAGTTGAACTAGCTCGAGCACAGCGATTTGCATAATTCAAAGCATGAGAGCAGTGTTGAACCAAGAAAGCAACAATAACGAGTGTGAACGCGTATGATGCCTTGGAGAATTTCAATTAAAATTTCAAATTTTTTTTACGCAGTATATTTTAAAATCATCACTGTTCAACACAATGCATCCCTGCGGCGGCACCCTTAAGGGTATTGATGTAAACAAGCGCAACCACACATGTCCACCAAACTGCGGTGCTCACACCGGTGGCACAAGTGCAGCACAATCGAGATTATGCGTAGCGTTGCGTGACTGCCTGATATAAATGTAGTGTGGCGCTAAAAGCAGTCGGCGGACGGCGGACGGTGGCACGTTGGTTCGGCAAGCCAGCCAAGCGGCAGTTTGTAGTCAGTGTCGTACATGCAATTTATTGCGTCATATACCATGCGTGTTCATTCACAAGTTGTTCGCGTGGTAATTGCGAACAAGATGCGGGGCACTCGTTTGCTCAACAGCTGCGGGCGACGAAATATAATCAAAAAATCTTTCCGATTACCGTAATAAAAGGTATAAATTATAAATATTCTAGTGTGATGCGCTGGTGAGTGCATCAAGTAGCTTATAGCCCGGAAGGCGGACAACTAAAAACAATTATAAATAAGTCAATTTATGCAGACGCACGTTGGTTGAGCAGAAATGGAAGACAGAGTAGTTAAAGATGTATGAAAACTAAGCGGAAGGGTTCTAAACTGAAAGGATGTTCAATGCATAGATCCTGCCTCAGTAGAGTACCCGAGTCGAGGCTTCTTTCCAACCTCCATCGATATAATTCACTGGGTTTTAGGTTTAGGTTTTGATCTGTCGCCAGAAGCGACAGCTCTGGAAGCTGTTTACTCAGGTTCGTGGACCAAATTTAGAGTTCACTAAGTAGGCTCTGGTAGCTGCCCACAGAAAATGACCAGTCTCTATAGACGACTCAGCATCTCAAAGCTATTCATTCGGGTTCTGTAGATGAAATTTGGAGCTCAGTAGGAATTCTCTGGAAACTATTCACAGAAAATGTTCAGGCTCTGAGACGACTACAGGCTGATGAATGAGAGAGCTCTTAAGAACTCTGTAAATGAAATTTTAAGTCTGGTAAGAGTGCTCTGAAAACTATTCAAAGAAAATTCTGACGGATTATGAAGCTGATAGAAAGAACTCTGGAAGCAGAACTATAGGACTCCAGAAAATATGCCAAAACTCAAAATTGGTGCCTACAAGCTTCGACTAAGCCCTTTTATGGATGACTATAAACTTTGCTGAACTCTACAAAGACTGTACAGAGGAATGGGAATCTCTTAAAATGCAGAAGTTTAGATAAATCGCATTATAAGGTCGTTGTAATACACAGTACGTGACGACAAATCAAAAGACGCCATCGTGCTATTATTTATAATAACGGTATTTGACGCTCCACCTGCCGCACATTCAACTATATCAAATTCATTTTACATTCCGTTCAAACCAAATTCACTAAAGATTCTTCGGATGCCACAACAACTCTGTATCTCTTCCGCTATTAAATTAAGAAAAAGAGTCAAAAGAGTTGACAACTCGCTACATGCGGAATGAAGTTCGCTTTCGGTAGTTGGTAATACCCGTGTAGTGCATTCCAACTGCCGTGTACATCCGCTAGCGCGCTGACAAGCGATGTAACACGCCCCCTGACTGTACAACAGTGTTTAACTGTCTGTGGAAATGCGATGTTGCGGTATTTGAAATTAATAAATCGTAGGTGTTGGCAACGACCTTGCTGAAAAGCCTGCTTGCTTGCTAACTGAGTCGAGAAACTCGCGTTTCGCGTTGCAAAAACTGCAAGTTGACGTTGATTTTATCAGCATGTGGCATGAGGCATGAACGTCATCAGTCACACGCAATGTAGCGGCGCATATGTGGCTTGCTTGGTTGCATCGTTTGCACGATCTGCCCGTTGTTTGAAGGTCTTGGCACATTGTCATTGGCGCTGACGATGCGCGGAGCAACGAACAGTAGGTGGAAATAAGTGTAAAAAATGCTCGGAATTTGAAGTGTCAAGTTAGAAGTAAAGCAAGACAGAGTTTGTTGTGTCTAATGAAAGATTTTATACCCTAAACGTGATAGAACAATCCACCGGTTTTTCGGAAAGAACGGGTTATATCTTTAAGCCTATACCCAATCCAATTAGACAAAATCAGGTTATATTGGGATAGACCAATCCACAGCCACCGGTTTGTGTGAAAAGGATCCAATCCGATTAGGCAAGATCAGGTTATATTGCGCCGCTAAAGATAAAGTGATATGTGGGTTGCAATTATGGCTTTAAAGCTCTGTGTGGAACAGCAGATTCCTGCGATTTGGTTATTTTTTTTTCAAAAGTAGTTGCAAGGATGGAAGGTTAAGGTTGTAACCTATAATTCCTAGTTGGTACGTTCGGGATACAAATCTCGACTATGGCTTCGCTGAAAAGTTCGTAACTTTATTCAGAATTCCATGTACAGAATTGAAGGATCTTTAAAGTGAGCTTAACCACAAAGACCTGTATGTCGGAGAGTCAAGTTGTAACCCATTTGAGCTATTTATATACGAGTCCATTTCGTCTAACCCTTCTTAGTGGGTCTTTGTACGTTGACGGTCTTCTAATTTGAAGTTTAACTTAGTTGTAAAGGTCACAATATAACTCAAGAATTGGTTAAGCCGTTTAAGAACTGGGCTTGGAATTATCTCAACGCAGTACCAGGGAGAATAGATACCTACTTTATCTAATCTAAAATATATAATCTAATGAAAGACCTTAGAATGTACTTTTGCCCCTAAAAAGTCTGCCATAAAATTCTTTAGCCGATCGGAACCGCAATCTTTTCGGACCGTCAAGTTATCAGAAACACAAACTCGACAAATAAAGCATTAGCTTAGCCAAGCTTCTAGCAGAATCGTAAACACAAATATACAGGTGGAAGTTTAGACCTTCGGAGGAAGTCTCTCTAGGACAACTAGATATTCGAAATCCATATTTTTTCTTAGAAAACAAGAACAAATCTGGTCTTCCAACGCCTCTTTCAAAAACTTTCGGATTTGGGGGTTTTCAATTTGTACACACAACTTATGTCTATCTGTCTTCTTATCATTGAGAGAACTCTCTACGTAGATGGTATACATTTTATTCACTTAGCCCGACTAACGGCTCATGATATGCGCTTTGAACGCAAAACTATTGCATGTTGCAACATCGTAGGCAGCATGTGGCTGCTGCTTGGTGATGAAATGACAATGCCGCTGACGATGGTGTTGAAATGTACTTACTCTAGCGCATTATCTCGCGAAACATTTTAACGGTATCTAAGTAACGGCTGTTACTCTAATGAACCAAATAACACGCTTCCCATAGAACGGAGTCAGCAAACGCTTGTCGCGGACTTAAGTAAACTAAAGCTCGAGCTACTTAGCATGCACTCTGCGTTGATAGTGGCTCTAACTTATTAAGGTCCCTTTTTACACGAATGCCTCATGTTCATTACTCCAATTTATTTTGCTGTGCAATGCAAATCACTGGATGAAATTAGGTGGGCGCTGCATAAATCTCGGACACACAGTAAACAAAGCGGATTGACCTCACTTAGAGGTTGTGCTAAATATGGCGGCACTTATTCTAATTCAGAAATTATGCTAATCGATGTATTATGTAATCTCAATTCTTCATTTGCCTAACGGTCGCGCTAAGTGGGATGTGAACTACGCATGAAAGTTTCTAACTGTCAACGAAGTCGGCTAAGGCTTTTAGGGGACAAACTTATTTGCTCTTATACTGATTTAAAAATATTCAAAGAGAGTCGGGTACGCGTTGACGACGAACTATATCCACGACGGCCATCAACATCAACTGGTGATCAACACATCAATGAGACGAAGGAATTAGAGCTTGAGATTCGACGATTAAAAGTCAGAGATCTTACTGGCACCGTTGGAATATCAGAAGGATTAGTGAAAACCATTTTGAGAGATCTTTTGGGCTTAAGAAAAGCGAAAGCATGATTGGCTCTAAAATCAATCAAATTTTTCGAAAAATAGCCTCGCGTAAACATCTGTGAAACAATGCTTTCCGATTACCGGAATGTCATGAAACGTATTATTTATTACTGGCGATAAGTATTGGATCTATGCGACCCGGAAACAGGCGATCAATCGGCCGAATATTGTGTCAGAGACGAGCCGAACCCAAAAAAAAACTCGTAAAGGCGGGTCAAAACTCAAGGTTATGTTAACACTAACCACCGTATGTGCCTGATTTAGCTCCGTGTGACTTCTGATTATTCAGGAAACTCAAACGACCACCCTGGGGAAACCCTTTTGAGTCAATTGAAGACATTAAAAATGAATCGCTACGTGCATTGAAGGCTATTCCGGAAATTGACTTTAACAACTGTTTCGAGGATAAGAAGAAACGCTGCCACAAGTGTGTTAGGGCCATGGGGGATTACTTCGGGGTGGAGGACATAGATTTCATTAATAACTTTAAAATCAAGACCAAAGTCTTACTATTTTTTGCTCATAGTAGTTGATCAAAACAGAAAAAGATAATAATCTTTCTGCGTTCACTTCGTCAAGGCAACTAAGAATCTGAACCGTATGGGAGTGCACCTTAACCTTCAGTATTCATTCCTATTCCAACAAAATGGCTTAACCCATCAAATACGTCCTCATAAAAATGCCACAACTGTAAAAGCTCAAAAAGCTACATTTGAAGTTTGAGCAAGTTGAGCTTTCAGTGAACAGACAATTCTGCTCCTTAACGCTAGATGGCGCGCAGTTGAAACACCAGTGGCAAATTGTTTGTATGTCGAGGCAAACCTTTTAGCAAGAATACTATAAATTTTTTAAATAATTTTTTTTTTGTTAAACACTTATAACATTCAAAAATAAAAAAAGACGAATGCTGAATATTTTTTAAACTCATTTATTAAAAAAAAATGTATTAAAAATTTAAAAAATTAAAACAAAATTTTTTTTAATTTTTAATTTTATAGGAATTTTGATTCATTTTTTCGATTTTTTTATAACTAAAATTTATTCTTAATTCTCAAAACTCAATTTAAATTTTTTAAAAAAATTTAGTTTTTCATTAAATGAAAAAATAAAAGTTAATCTTAATTAATTTATTTAAAAAAATATAATCTTCAAAAGTTAGAAAAAAAATTGGCAAATAATTGTTCTCTAAAATTAGGAAAAATTATAAATATTTTTAAATTAAGTAATTAAAAAATAATTTTTCCTAATTTGAGAGAATTCGCCTATAAATATTTAATTTAATAATTTAAAAAGTAATTTTGCCTTAAAATTTGTCTAAATTTTTTTTAATAAATTAAATTTCACTAAAATAAGGAAAACATGTTTAATTTAGTTTTTCATTAAATAAAAAACACAAAAGTTAATCTTCATTAAATTAATTAATTATTTTAATTAAAAATAATTTTCAAAAGTTGGAAAAAAAATGTTCAAAATAATTTTTCTCTAAAAGTAGGAAAAATTATAAAATCAAATAATTAATTATAATTAAATAAATAATTAATTATAATTAAATAAATTAAATATTTGTAATTTATCTAAAATTTAGAAAAAATATTTTTGTAAATATAATTTAAATAAATAATTAATTATAATTAAATAAATAAATATTTATAAGAGAAAATTCTTTTTATAAATATTTAATTGAAAAATTAAAAAAATTAATTTTTTTAAAATTTAATTTCATAATTAAAAAAATATTTTTAGATCAATTTTAGAGAAAAAATATTTTTTTTTATTAATTTAAAATTTTTGCTTAAAAATATTTAATTAAATAAATTAATTTTTCTAATTTTATTATATTTTTTCTCTAAAATTGATCTAAAATTGAATTTTGTAACTAAAAAAATATATTTTCCTACTTTTATTTTCTATTATTCACTTCTTTATTTTAAAATTTAATTTATCCCTAGCTTATTTTGTTTTGAGTTAAAAGTTTCCAAATTTTCCACTTTTAGATTTTAGGATATTTTTTTAATAAAATATTTATAAGCAAGAAAATATTTCTTCTCTTCGATGGCCTCCGCTTTGCCTTCCTTTTCGTTAACTTCATAATTAATCACGTTTCCCCACAGATTTGGCCTGTCAATCAGTGAACGTGCAAGGCTTTTCGCCTGCTGAGCTCGATTCTTTTCAGACTGCTCAAAGCTCTAAAACAACGAGCAACTAAAAGCTGGTATATAAGTATGTATGTATGTATGAGTGTTCATACTATCAAAGTATATTTGTGCGTTTGCACGTTCACATTTGCCAATCTCCTTTTTAAATTAAAAATTAATTATTCGCATTTGTATGTATTCATGAGTGTATGGCTGTGTCTTGGCTCCGCCGACTGCCACAGCTTGGCAGCAGGCGCTGTTGCATAAATTAAGGCGCACAGCTCAATAGCCAAACGAATGCCACAGCTATAAGGACATTACAACTAAAACAAAAACATAAAACATAAATACAAACACAACTGAACTGGGCAACACGCCAGTTGTTGTTGTTTATTGATGTTGTTACAGCAAATCAAGTTTAGCAGCAGCGTTGTGGTTGACGCTGGGATTTGTTTGCTGGCCAAAGGAATCAAATTTGAATTTTAATGGGAACTAAATGTGAAATCACAACAAAGAATGAACATGGAAATATAAGTATGTTGTTATGTGTGTGTATGTGTATATAGCGTTCGGTATGTGTATTGTTGTTGTGAATGCTGTACGTTTATGTAGAAATATGTTGTGCTGCTATGCCTTGTGGCAAGTAACGTGTAAAGGTATGCAAATTAGTAGCAGGTCGATCTGTTTCCACAACAACAACACATTTTTAAGGTTTTTGTATTCAATAATTTTAAATTCATGACATAAAATTTCATAGGTCACAGATTGGCATAAATCAAAAATTAATTTTTAATAAAAAGAGACTTTGTGTGGATTTAATTAATATAAAATATGCCAAGGCATGATTGTATGAGCAAAACATAAAAAGATATTTTCATTATAGTATTGGAAAAAACTTTTAATTATTTTAACTTTAACTTTGTTGTGAGGAAATAAAAAATGCATAAAGCAATAGATATAAAATAATATTAAATAAAAAAAATCCGGGTTGCCAACTATTTTTAATTAATTACTATCGATGTTTTGCATACAAAAGAGTGAAAAATTGTATTATAGCAAGTATTCAGAAGAAGAAGAATATTTTTATATTCTATTTATAACATATATTTTTATATAATTTTATAGAGTTGCCAAATTTATTCGAAATGGGCATTTTAATTTCAGAGTTGCCGCTCGTCAAACTACTGCTTTAACGTAAAAAAACTAAAATACATTGAAAAAAATTTAAAAAAAATATTTATTGACCAGTGTTGCCATCCGTATTTAAATAATATTTTTTTTTTTGAATTTCGCAAAACAAACTTCCCAAATTGGTAAAACAGTGAGCTTTTAAAAAATATATTACACAAAAACCATATTAAAAAATTTTATCAGGGTTGCCACATATTTAAAAATAGTTAAATTTGAAGTTTAGTATACAATATTTCACATATGTAATTGCATTACAGCAAGTATTCAAAATATTTATTTCTGTTTCTTTTTAATTTAAAAATATTTTAAATGAGAAATTCTATAATTTCCAATGCCAAGTATTTTTTTTAATTTAAATTTTAGTTTCAGGGTTGCCACAATATTTTAATTCGCTTAACTGCAACTTGAATGCACAAAAACAAAAATAATTTGAAGCAATAAATAAACATAATAATAATAATTAGTTATATATCAGTGTTGCCATCTGCATTTAAAGAACTTATTTTGAAATTTAAAATGCTAAAATGACAAGTATTTAAAAATATGTATATTACACCAAAACTAGGAAGAAAACTTTTTAACAGGGTTGCCAAATATTATTTTAATCGAAATTATAATTTTAGGGTTGCCATAAAAATTTAACTGGTTTAGCTGTAATTTTAAAATTCAGTATTAAACACTGATAAAAAATAAATTTAACTTTTAACTTAAGAGATTAAATTAAATTTATTTTTGTATATCAGTGCTGCCAGCTTTTTATAAATAATTTCGTTTGAAGTTATGCCTAAAAAAAATTCATAAAATTGTATCATGGCCAATACTTAAGCCTTCAATAAAATACAGGGTTGTTAAAAATATATCAATTGAGAATGAAAAATATAGGGTTGCCAAACATAGATTAATTAAGAATTAAACCTTAAAGTTGCCACTAAATTTTAACTCGCTTTACTTCACCTTTAACATATAAAAGAAAACCACTTTGAAACACAAATTAAAACTAAAATATTTATCAGTGTTGCCACCTGTTTTTTAAATAATTTCATCTAAAATTTTGCAATAACTGATTACAAAAAATTATATGAAAAGTAACATTTCTAGTTTGTAAGTTATACGCAGTTATGAAAAAATAAAAAAATATTTAAAAAAATGTATACCCAAAATATAGTTGCCATATTTTTAAATAAATTATTTCAAAAAACATTATCTGCGCAATTTTAAAATAAAAATGTAAAAGATTAAATTTCCAAACAAATAACATTTTATAAAGGTCTGGCAACTCCACTTAATTTTTGTATTGAATTTGTTTGGAAATTTAATGTTTTAAATGTAAAATTTAAATATTAAATTCAATACAAAAATAAATTAGAGTTGCCAGATCTTAATAAAAGTATGGCATTCCATTTAATTCCTTCAATTATAAAAACAGTTTTTGGCACACAAGCATTAATTTGAAAAATAAACCCTTTAACAAAGTACAGAAAAGTGTTGCCAGATTATTCAACCTCAAAGGTTTAACCAAGCTCATTGCGTCTGCAACTTCGGCAGCACAAAAGATTGCAAAATCAACTTAAATTGCAGACAAAATGCAATAAAATACAATATGCCATTTCGTCAGCACTTTTGTTAGGCGCAATATTTCCAAACTTCTTTTCTTTCTTATTTCCCGCGGCAGTTAACATTTTTCCACAAGCTCATTACGATTTGCAAACGGTAATTCAATTAAGTCGTCAGCGAAATTTTCATAATTCAAAGCACGCACGCGCACTGGGCAATTGCCGCAAACGAAGCCACACACACACATACGCACATATACATATGTAAGTGACTTGTAACTGCCGCTTAAGCGCATTACCTTTCTGCGCACGCGCAACCGCTTTTAACGTCAGTTGAGCCAACTGAGCAGTTGCATTACTCCACTTATGGCAGTTGTAATGTCTTCTGTTGCCTCTTAAAAAATGCATGCTTCTTTTCATTTTCGAACAATTTTTACGGTTAATTCTATTGTTTGTTTCTATTGTTTCCTTTTAATGTGTCTAAGATGTTGCACGCAGTGCTTTGCTCAATACCAATTTGTGGCACATGAATTTCCTTTGTGGGGGTGGCTAATTTGTGGGAATACTGTAATGTCGCAATTGAAAGCAGAGAATGGGATATAGAGAGTATAACCAATAGGACCGTGAAAAGAAATTAAATTCACAAGATTTGTGAAAACTCTGGAGACCATAAATTTCCCTAGTAGAGGTTAAAAAACTGAAATCATTCACTGAAAAACTGTGAAAAACAAAAGATTTTGAGCAGTCGAAGCTCAAACTTTAGATGCAGTGCCCGGACCCGAGAACGTATCTCAAGTTTTGAACCACAACAGACAGTTTAAAGCCTCCAAGCGGATAATATAAAACTCTGACGATTCAGCGATAGCTCTTGAGGGCTAACAAGACTATTTCTTCTATTCATGAGGAGACCTGAAATCGGTTATGACGAATTTAGTAAAAAAAATATGAATATCGAAAAAATTATGAAAGAAGTTCAATACTGAGTACAAAGTTCCAAGATGGGTTACAAAGAACTCGGTTTGTATAAGGATGAATAAGTATCACACAAGACATATTCAGAGAGATCTTCAGTCCGCCGAGTTCTTAGGCGGAATACTTAAATCTCGGAATCTAGCATGAAAAACTAATGTCGAACACATTTTGAAAGATCTTCAGTGCTGAAAATTAAGATGGGTCCCGAAATGTTTCCTTGCTTCATCATCACATCACATTTTCTAAAAGATCAAGTGGGAAAAAATTAATGTCGAACATATTTTGAAATAACTTTAGTACTGAGAACCGAGTTCCAAGCTGGGTCCCGAAGTAATTCCTCCATCTTTTAAGAACTCACAGGATCTGTGATCGCAACACATTGCGTAAGAAGCGGCAAAAAATATCCTAGCGAACGTCAGGAAGAACTCTATGCGATCTAAATACCAAGATTGACTACAAAGAGCTAGTATTGGATCTCTCTATGACATACTTAATCTCTAACATGGATATGGATCGCAGCCAGAGAATTCGGTACTTAAGTTACAGAAATAAAAACTCTAAGTTCGAAATCAAAATATGTGGCAGTATAAAGTCCAATCGGAAGCTCAGAGTATGCGATATTTTTTTATAGAAAAGTCTCAGTCAGTCAACTTTACCTATTTCTTTCGAATTCCGAAGGTATAATTGCATAAACTCTCTAAGAAGAATAAATTTCGAAAATATTCTGAAATATCCACAGTACTAATAGCTCAGTTCCAAGTTCTTTGTAACCTAGAACTCGGGTTGTATGTGTGGTTCTTAGCTAGAAGCGCTAGAAAATATTCTAGTTCGAGAGTTTAAAGCCTCCGTCGGTAACTTAAGTGATTTCTTCAGTATTCTGAAGCGCTGATTGCATACTCCTTCAACAACAATAGTTAAGCTTGGTCGTAGCAATCTTCTACTTAGCCCTTGAGATCAACCAGGAACCCGTGAGAGAACAGAACTGTCTTAACTTCGAATAACAACTTATTACCTATGTATAAACTCTAACGTATTTAAGATAGACATTTTAAATGTACTACTCAAAATCAGATATATTTCTTTTATCTAAATTTGGTGTGTGTAATTCTCACCAGACTAATATTGCAAAACATACAAATAAGACCATTTCTATAGCATAAAGCAAAATCCTAACAAACTTTTTGCTCCTTCAAACTCTAAGCTTCAGCGTTCGCATTATCGTTGAAGATTATCTAATAAATATTATTGGAAGCGCTTTCAGGCAACTCGAACAATCCCCGTCTACAATAGCGCTGATTTTCCGCATATTTCCAAGCTTTTCAGTCGCTTGATTTGCGAAAACAATCACTCTTACTCTAAATCTTACTTTCCATTAACCCAATCTAAACCCGGATGACAAGCAGAAGATATGTATGTAAAGCATGAACATAAAAACAAAACACTACTCTCTGATAAAGTGAGGCATTTGCTGACCCACTGCGGACACTATCGAAGTAGTTTACATCTTGATTTGTTGTTAGTTATTATTAAAACTTACCGTTTTGCATCGCACTTGCCGGTTGCTCGCGGTTGCATTATGCGCCATTGCACAACACGACGGATTAGTGAGGTTAGGAAAGGTCACTCGTGTAACGGTCACTGTGCGGCGTCGTAGCGGTTTTGTTCGAGTGCTTTCGATTTATTTTTGATTTTTGCAAATTTGTTATGGTTTTAAGTTTCACAACACTTCCTGCAACAAAGAAATGGATGGAATGTTACTTATTTGGGTTAAACTAGAAAAAATATATATGTACATGATGTAGGCTCTAGACCTAGAACTGCTTTACTAGCAGCTGATAAAAAGTGTAGGGTAGGAAATCACAAAATTACTCGAAAAAGTATGCGAAAGTTAGTTGAGACGCACAACAGTTGTTGAACTGGGCAAAATATAGCTACGACACAAACCTTAATTTAAACTACTTAGCTGAGATTTAAACCTATTTCTAGAATAATGTTTGGTTTAAGGTAGATACGATTTTTGACACACTTTTCTGAAGAGTTTGGTAGTTTGGTAGTCGTCTGATCTTACATATAAGCATACAGTTTCAAAATCTATAATATAAACGTCCAAAAACACCGTCTTTAGTCCAATACAATCTATTGACTTGATTATAATCTCTATCAGAGAGCTTTTCACCCAACTTGCGACAGAATTTCTTCTGAAATGAACTCTCATAGTAAGAAGGGTATGGTTCTTTGTTTGTTAAGACCAACTAGACACGCTAGAACATCGATTGCTTTAAAAAATGTACTCACTCCCTACCAAAGCAGTTCGGAATCCGACCAGCTCCACTTTCAAGTTTATTTTCAATACGCGTTTTTTAATTAGCAGTCCTTCAAACCCCAGTATGTAGAACATGAACGCAATCAGCGTGCAGACTTATGTACATATATCCCGGCGCATCCGACTCAAAGTATCAGTGGTGTTTAAACAACAAATGGCATAAAGAGATATGACAGCGCGACCAAAAACCCAAAAAAATTGCCAATATCCAGCAATTTCTTTTTAATCTGAGTGGCTAAAATATCTTTGTACAAATACGGTACATACTCTGCCCATAGCGGTCATACATACGCTATCATGTGACCACTAAAGAGCTCACACGAATGTATGTCCTGCTGTTGACACACAATCGAGCGGATGCGGCTACTCTGTGGTCGTCACGTAGCCACTTACAAGTCGGCGTACAGTACAGTAACGAACATAGAAATAAGTACATCACAAATTATATGGTTAAAAAAGGAGTTTAAGAGCTTTTCTTGGTAACGAAGTAATATTTTTCGGGTGTCGCTACTTGGCAATGCAACTGAGTCTGAATTTGAAGTTTCGCAGCTCTTTATAACAAAACCGCCATTGATAATAGATTCGTTTAACTTAGGAAGGCACGCCAGCCTATTCGAAGCTGAACAAACAGATCCTAATTTCTAATAAAATATTGCTTTCAGGTTGTTTTTGAGTGAATTAGACCTTCTAAAAATGGTTTGACAACGCAGGAACTGCACTGAGCGTTTCTTCCAAGAAACTCCATCTTTTTTATCGCTTTAACGCTAGTTCGTTCGGCCTTAAGGCTAGTTCGTTTTGCAAGGAGCTCCAACAGGTAATCGTAGCTGGAAAGAGTTCTCTATTTGCTTTCAAATTCGATCTAGCTCTCGCTCATCGAGTCGGATTCCTTAAGTTTTACTTATAATTAGGTGAAATTCTGAAAAAAACTCTCAGCTGTGAGTAAAATTGAAGATCTCTTTATCTGCTAATCTTCAATGATTATATTAAAAGGAACTTTACAAACTGATGCAGCTTAATACCATACTATCGCATTTCTTCCGCTATTCGGAAAAGCCAAAACCGTCTTTTATCGTCCGCCTTGGGTTCAAGTTTAACTGAGTGATATTTTGGGTTTGAGGTCTGGAACTCAGCATTTTGAAATAGAAAAAGGTATCCATTTCATTCATTTGGTCTAATGGAACTGGATTTCTTCCTCAATTACTGCAGGGATCTTTGGGAACTGTGATCAGGAGCTTAGAATTTCATAATGGAAGAAGAGATCCCCACATTTAGTATCGTATAACATGCATAGCTTACAGTTTATACCATTAGGTGGAATCAGACTAAACCTCCGATACATTTCTTCAATAACTGGCTCACCACCTGCCTTCATATCGAAGCCCTTCACAATATTTTCCAACAATTCCGCGCGATTGCTCGATTTTCGCATATCCTTTGCTTGGCTGTCATGCAAATACCACAATTCATTCGTACACTTTTGTAAACAGACCAATGAAAAAAATGTGGGATAATGGCGGAAAAAATACGCATGTTGCAAGTTGCAATATTGTCCATATTGCGACACTGCACAAGCGCTTCTTACATATATTTATATATGCACATATATTTTTCATTATTCTTTCCGCCATAGAGAGCTTCAAGCCGCTGTCTACAATGAAGCTTCGAAGCTTTCACTTGCCACTTTACACTTGCCACACAACGCACTTCATGCCACGCTGCTATCAAGAGCTTGTACCAAGCTGCAGCTGCTTCCTTTATGCCGACGGCCTCTCAGTGCTGACAGCGTATTTTCCTTGCCATATCTCTTTTCTTTCCTTCCACTACTTTTTTGTTGTATTCGCTGTTTGCCATGTGCTGTATATTATGCACTTTATTGCGTGTTGAAAGCGTAATAAAATTGGATTATATCGATATATTTACATATATTGCCGCCATAAGCGCTGCCATCCTGCATCCGGTACGCCAGCCTCCCCACCAAACTGCCGGTTTGCCTGCCAATCGACTGTCTACCGGCTCGGCGTACTGTTTGTAGTGAGTTTCCTTTTTGCCGATTGCTCTTTACTTATGTATGCACATTTATTTATGTCTGTATTTTACAGTTATTGCATGCATCGATTTCTTTTCAGAATTGCAAATTCTCACTTGCAAAGCTTCGATTGGCGTAGTTTATTATTTAACGAGTAAAAGGCGAGTGTGAAATTCGAAGCGCAAGTTGGCGAAGTGTGGATTATTTCAGTGAATCCTGTTTATTGATTGTCATTCGATTCAATATACTATCGCAGCTATGGAGAGTCTACTCAAAGACCGACTGTTACCTCGAGCTCTTCATCTCCAGTATGGTTTTGCACTGAGAGCTCAAGCTGTTCATATTCTTACTGTTGCTCGGAGTCAGTCTGAGCCTCAACAACAAGCTACTTCAATTTTGCGTTCTCTCGGTGACGAACTAGTCCACACTCTTTCGTTCAAAATTATTTAAGGATCTCTTCTTCCACTTCCGTAAATATTTCCTTAGCTCTGTCCTCGGAGGAATCTTGGAATTTCTCACTATACCATTCCTGCTCGTTGAAATCCTCTGTGTGACGAACCATCCTACACTTTATCCATCCAAAGGTATTTAAAGATATCTTCATCTATTTCCGTGAATATTTACATAGCTCTATCGTCGAAGGAACCTTAGAGTTCGTCATTGTACCATTCCTGCTCGTTGGAATGCAAACACTTGTTTGATGATGTTAGGTACAGCTACATTTTATGAGTTTCTCATTAAACAATTAAAGTCCAATGAAGTCCAACCACGATCACTTATTCGAAGATATTTGCCAAAGTCACGCTCACTTTTTTTTTAAATAAAACTCCCTTCTATGCTTCTTACTCAAGTCGAACTATCGATCAATCAAATCATTTAAATTTTCTGTGATGACCAAAACATTAGCAGCGCGGCAAAAATGTCTAAAATCGTATCAGTACTAGTTTAGATTGGATTAACTTATGGAGCTGATTTTCACGATGGAGATCAAAGAGTTTCTACTTCATACACCCGTCCTTCGTAACGCCAGGAACTACGAAGGAACCTTAGCCTAGAAAAAGCGACAATTGCGAATAAAGTGTCTAGATATTGCAACTGTGACATTTTCCTGGAGAAAAACGGAGATCCCATTCAAGGAAGTTTGATTATGAATTAATATATGTACGAAGATATTGGCCTCAGTACCATTATCCCTCTCGAAGACGAAAATTATCGGTAAGCTCCTTGTCAGAAAATGACCAAAGAAATAACTCTGGGAAACACAAGGCGACAGCTAGAAAGCTCAAGTCTTCAAAGCAAAGTTTATTTCAGAATACGATGCCCAAGCAATTAGTAACAAAGCTGCTAAGCGTGGACGAAGGATACTGTATATTTGTAAGATCTTTTTCACTATTTTGGGTGAACCACAACCTGGAGCTTTAGAAAGAGATCCCATATTTTAATCCGAATAAAACGGAACATGGAAAAAGAAAATTAAATTTTGGACTCAGGCTGAAGACTGAGTTTTGGACTGAAGCATATCAAATATCTGTCAGATGTTTACGAAATGAAGGTCAGTACAAGCTTGTGAAAAATTTCGCCATATCTCGTGTCAAGACCATACCTCGCAAGACAATATTGAGTTTTGCTCAACAAATGTAAAACTTTAGGTAACTCACTATTGTGTGCCTCCCACGCGCCTTAAATCATGTTTTCAAAGCAAGCAACTCGTCAGCATATCTTCCTCACTGCGCGTTGAGAGAATGGCATCTTGTTAGTATCACGAATTAACCGTGACCATCAGGAGAGGTCGTTGCGAAGCATATTCCCAAAAAGAAGTACAAATTTTGCCAACTCCAAGGCTCAATGTCGAAGCATCAACAATAGAAGGGTGTGAATGGGGAAAAACAAAGAAGTCACACAATAACAAACGGCAAAGTGGTTACATAAGATCTTCACAAACAATACAGAAGCTGGCGATGAGACGCCGAAGTTTAACCAACAAAACCGCCAAGCGGCGAAGTCACCGATGTGTCTAGAACCCAAGCCCAAACGCGCTGTTGGCAATCAGCAGTCGCAATCAGCCGCCAGTTAATTGCATTTGAGCGAGCAAAGTCTTCGTGCATTTGGGGCTAAGTGTCTTGGTGGCAGTCAACCTTCGTTTGCTTGCACAGCGAGTTCAACGACCGTGACAGTTTCTTGATTTAGTTTTCTTATTGCAGCTTTTGTACTTTGGCACTTTGGACGCTGATTTGCAGCAAATACTGGTTTCGAGTAACTATTTGCGTAGCTTTTCAGTCTGTTGAGGTTTGGAAAACATAACATATTTGAGTTTTGTGTGAATGTAAATTTGAGCTTACGTCTACTTGGCATTCACTTTAAGCTTCTAGTGGGTTCTTTTTTCGGAGCGAATTGTGAGCCATTCACCAAAATACGATTTGTGCTGCACAGAAAATAATCGCAAGTAGAGTAAATGTACTACGGAACCCAACGGACAAGATGGTAAGAAAGATGGTTTTATGATTTTGGAAGGTCCAGCAAGGCTTAAAGTTTTGTTGAAGGAGATACTAGCAATATTTAATATTTAATAATAATATCAACAAGATGTCTGAACCAGGATAAGTGCCAGCTCCGGAACGTTTTCCGAAGACGACTTGAAGTTTTATCGAAGAAGATACGACCAATATTTGGGACGCTTCGGAACTAATTATGCTTCAGTCAGTATAGACACATCTGCGGATCAACAAGATGTTTGAACCAGGATAAGTTCCAGCTCCGGTGCGTTCTCCGAAGATGATTCGTGGTCTTTTGAAATAAAGCTGACTGTAAAATGGCTGAGAAGTAAAAATTATAAGGTTTCCAATTTGATATCAAAAGAAAACTTTCAAGTTCTCGTCTCGTTCAATTTTGTTTTAAGGCTAAACAGGACTAGGTCAGATTATTATAAGTCCATAAACCATCTTTATACCACTCCTTTTCTCGAGAAGCTATAAATTACTCATACAACGTTCGGAAATCTTGACGTTAGCTCCAGGCCTATCCCAGTTAATTTGGTTTTCCGACACTTCAAGAAACGTAAATCTGATACTTTCTTCTAAGTTGCAAACTGTAGTTCCTTCGAACTTGCAATTGTCATTCCCCTTGCGGTCACACTTTTATGATAAAGTTTCCCCGAAAGCGGTTCAGGCCTGAAAATTAACGAGCTCGAGCTTTAAGAACTACTACTAGAGAGTTTCTTGCGGTCAATGTAGAACCGGATGGAGAGTTCTTCTCTGTAATCTTAAATTTTGTCGAAGGTTCGAAGGACCACAACATAATTTTAGCGAAATTTCAGTGGTTTTCAGACCCCAAAATGGTCTTAACGCTCTCGTATTACTGGGAATTACGGAACTGCAAAATTAACAGAGCTCTGTAATTATTAGTCACTCGATCAAACGATTGTCGAATGAGCTGGGTGAATTCAGATCTTCAAAGATTGAACTGGCTCCGAAGCGAGAGATTTCGGAAACAAGGTATGACATTTCACACCTTTCGTCCGCCTATTTTAGGAAGGAAATCTTCTGACAAGAAAACGGAAAAGAATGGAATGTTCTGCAGCTGACACAACATTAATCCAGCATGTAAGTTCAATTATCTTTAATTATTCCCCAAATAAGCCATTCTCGCCCACCACGGTTATTTACATCACCTTCGCTTTCTCAATACTTTTTTCTAATAATATCAAATGAACGAGTTCGTCTGTTGTTCACTTTTAATTTCATTTGTTTCTAATTTCAATGCAGATACTTACTATACTTTTTTTATGTTGGTCTGTTTTCCACTTGTTAGCTAGCGGTTGGCTTCCACTAATCCAACCAGATAGTAGTCAGACAATTGTGGCCAGAAAGTGTAGTTGCATGCGGTTGCAACACATGTCAACTGAGACAACGGACAAACAAACCGACAAAACACGAAACGAAAAAAAGCAACAAAAGCACTTTGTTGCAATTGTAATAGCTTTTTGTTGCTGGCAGCCGATTGTTGCAATTTCAGTCGCAAGTATGTGTCTACTTCGAGCGCTCAAATTGCAGCCGTTAGCTGGAGGTAAAAAGCCAGTGCAACAAAGTGATGTAAATTTATTTATTTGGACGCTTTAAAAGCAGTCGGTGAATGGAGAAGACATGTTGGGAATGGTTAGTTGGTTGTGTGGAATGTTCGTATGGGCAGCATAAGGGCGAAAGAGGCAAGGCAAAGATAAACAATAGAACAGGCGAGGTCCGAAGCCAAGCGTATATTTTATTGACTAAGGTGCGACTAAGGTACACGCTGAAGACACAGCAAAGACGAAGTGTGAATGAAAAACTATGACAAGAGGAAAACTACGAAAGAAAAAGTGGGCGGAGAGACGGATCGAAGTTAAATAAAGGTCTCTGAAAGGCGGTCACGGACAACAGATGGATAAGCTTTACACAATTGATGATAGCGATTTAATCATGGATTTCGGGGTCCAAAATCCAGAATCAGAGGCATCTATGTAGCTTAAAAAATAGTAAACTCTATTACGTGTTGGAATCATAGTTGTGGAGGTTCAAAACCCAGAAACAGAGGTACAAACAATAGTAATAAATAATATTAAGAAGTTTTCTTGAGCAAACTTCGAATAAAAAAGGTCTTAAGGCAGATACGATCCCTAGATCAAGTTGATTCCAAGCTCAAGCTCTGAATCAGTGGTATCTAAATAGCTTGAAAAATAGTATTAGGAACTTTCTTTCAGCGAAATTCGATTAAGAGAGATCTTAAAGCAGTGGTTTAAGACGAGAAATCCCTAGGTCTAGTAGAATCATAGATAGATGAGCTATGATGACTACTTTAATAAAAGAGGATCCAAGCTATGTATCCAATCGCCAACCAGTCTGGAAAATATTTGAAGGTCTATAAAGGAATGACAATAGAGGGAAACTAGATCTTCAACTATGACAATATATCTGGCCTTATAAGATTTAGAGGATAAAATTGGAAGGTATGCCATATAAACCAAGGGGAAAGGCCGAAAGGTCCAGTATCTGACTGGGAATGCTGCGCTATAGAAACAACAGGCGGTCTTTCCATACTAAAATTCAAACAGATACTATATAGAGGGAGATTACTGATCACAGCAATGTTGCACAAAATTCTCTCTCAGAGATTTAAAATATGTTGGACAAAATGGACTTAAAGGTAGAAGCAGTAGTACAAATCATGAATTATGGCAAAATCGAAGAAGGTTGCGAGAGCCTTTTGTCTTAACGAAATACACTTTCCTTATGGGATCCGATATTGAATGAGGACAGCTTAATTTGTACACAAAATCGATCCACTGATCTAGCTGTCGCACTACGACTAACCAAGAGCACAGAGTCCGAGAAACAACGATCAAACGGCTGATCAAACGCTCAAATAACCGATCATGCAAAATGGATAAAAAATTTGTAGACACAAATCAATGAATTAAAGCAGACGAAAATGTAAATTGTAGCAATGCGTAGAAGTTGTCGCGACAGGAAGAAGGCGGCGGCGGTGGTGCTCGTCCGGTCACCCAATTGCCAAACAACTCGAGACTGGTCAAACGGCAGGCAACAACCGAACGAGCCTATCGACCGATCGACCGACATGGCGTGTGCTGTAGCTCCAGACTTTTGTTTTTACTGTTTTTGCTCATAGTTCAAAGCTCGTTTTGGGCCGTCAGCCCAACTTGCAATCGTCAGCTATAGGTGGGCAAGTACAACAATAATGTAACAAAGATTTAGCTGCGGTGTTGGTCGATCTAATGTCTGCTGTTGCTCGATCGTTGCGCGTCGATGCAGTTTTCAGTTGCGAATTTTACTTTCATCCGAGCGGTTGGCTTCGAGTCGGCACTAAAGACGGTGTTTAACTGTGGTTTTGGAATTTGTTGTATTATAACAACAACGGTACGGAGTGCAATAAAAATAAAATAAGAAACAAAAAGAAAATATAAATGTGGAGTGTTATGTAAATTTCAACCCAATGGAAGTTTGGGAAATTTTTAAAGATTGAATAATTCCTAAGAAAAGTGGTTTAAAAATTTGAAAAAATATTTTGGGGCTTGTAAAAATTGAACGTCAAAGGTATATTGAGAAAAAGTGTTATAAAAAATATAGTGAAAATAAAAAAAAATTAGTGAAAATATTGTGAAAAGTAACGGAAATATTTAAACAAAAATTGGAATAATAAAAAAAGAAAATTTAAATGAAAATGCTGACATTTTTTCAATTAAAATTATACATTTAAAAATAAGTTTAAAAAAATATTTAGTACAAAAAGTTATAAAAAAATGTGTCCGAAAAAGATAAAAAATGTCTGAAAATTAATAAATGTCTAAATTCAAAAAATTAATAAATTAACAAATTTTTAATTATTTTAATTAAAAAATATACATATATGCATATATAAATAACTATGAAAACCACTTTTTATTATATTGTACACTTAGTTTATAAAAAAAAATTAATTACATTAATTAAATTATTTTAACAATTAAATATTTAATTATTTATTTAATTAATTTTAATTGATTTTTTTATTTAATTTCTTTGGATTTGTTTGCAAATAAAGAAGAAAAAAATAAGAAAGAACGTAAGAAAAAATTTCGTGTAGTTTTGAAAAATTTTATTTAATTAACAAAACTTTAAATGCTTCTAAAAATATTAAATATAAAAATTTTTTAAATTTCAGACTACTTTTTTTTATTTTGGAATAAAATGTTAAATTTTAGTTGTTTCCTCAAATTTTCTTATTAAAGTTTGAAAATTCATGGTATCAAGGAATTTTTTTTTTAATTTCAAATTTAATTTCAAATTTTTATTCTCTTTTACATTTTTTTATTTAAAAATTAAATAATTGTAAAAAATTTCGAGTTTAAAAATTAAAAAAAATAATTAATTTAAAAAATCATTCTTACGTAATAATCTTGACGTAATTTTATAATTAATTAATTGTTTTAAATTTTTTAATTACAAATAATTTTTTTTTAATTAGAAAATTAATTACAAATAATTTTTTGAGCTCGAAATTTTTTAAAATTATTTAATTTTTAAATAAAAAAATTTAAAAGAGAATAAAAATATTTCAATCTATGTTTAGTTTTTTCCCCCTTAAATTTCCTAAAAAAATTATTTTTTATTAAAAAATTAAAACAAACTTAATTATCTGAATTTCACAAAATTTTAAATGCCTATATATTTTTACTATATTTACAACATTTTTAAAATAATTTCAAACATTTGTTGTTTTTGTTCGCATCTCTATCTAATTTCCGTTACGTAATTTGCTAGTTGTGCCACAAACACTTGCCAAACGGGAGCCACTTGCATAATGACCAAAAGTAGTGAACGCCAGGAAAAAAAAACAACCACATGTACATACATACATACATATGTACCCATATAATATAAAAATTAGGCAACAGCAGCATATGAGTGTAAACAAGAAACAAGTTTCGCCTATGAAGGCGAGTGATGTTAACAAATTTGCCACAAATGATGACATTTAATAAAATTTAATTAAATGCGAATTACTCAAAAAAAATGTAGTGACTCAAGTTTAATTAAAAACAAATTAGTTTTTAGAAAATTGATAATTTAAAAAATATATTTAAACACTTTAAAATTTATTGAAATAATTTTTTTTTTTAATTTTTAATTTAATAAAATTAATATTTTTGAATAAAATAAAATAATTTGTAATATTTAATTAAAAACAGATTAATTACAATTTAAACTATTTGTAATTTTTTTTAATTAAAAAAAATAATTGTAATTTGTGAGAAAATCTTTATTATAAAATTTATTAAAAATAAAATCAAATTTTTATTTTTATTTATATTACATACTCAAAAATAATTATTACAAAAATTTCATACAAAATTATATTAATTTTGGTAATTTTTAAAATTTCACTTTAATTACAACATATTTTCAATTTAATAAAAAAAATTATATTAAACCTTTTTTGTTAAAATCAAATAATAAAAAAAATTGATGTTTTAATTTTTTTCCCTCAAAAATATGTATTTAAATTTTATTAATACAATTTTATTTTACCAAAAACTTAAATTTAATTTAATAAAAATTAATACTAAAATATTTTCCCATTTAAAGAAATTTTTTATTGAATTTAATTTTAATAAAAATAATTTAATTAAAACAAGGTCAATTTTAATTTAATAAAAATTAATACTAAAATATTTTCCCATTTAAAGAATCTTTTTATTGAATTAAATTTTAATAAAAATAATTTAATTAAAAAGAGATGAATTTTAATAAGCAAAATATAATGTGCATGAAAAATTAATTATCTTTTTTCTGAAAACTAAATATTACAATAGATATTTTTAATAAAAATTTAATTTAGGAAATTGTTATTGAAATTTCATCAATAAATTAATTTTAATTTATATTCTCCATTAATATTTATTTATTTTTTTTTGAAATAAAGTTTTGTGGAATTAAATAATTAACCAAAAAAATTAAACATAAAAGATTTCAATACACAATATTAAAATATTTTTTTCTTACAAAAATTTTTTTTGAAAAAAAAAAATTAAAAAATTTAAAAAAAAATTTTAGCAATAATTTTTTATTAACATTTCAATTAAAAAAGGTATTTAAATTTAATAAAACAATTACTGTTAGTTTATGATTTTCTTTAAAATTTTTATTGAATTAAATATTAATTAAAATAATTTAATTTACAAAAGAATTGTCGTCAATTTGAAGATTAATTAAATTAAATTAAATTAAATTAAAAATTAATTTCTTTATGAAAACTATTTAAATAATTCAACTTACAAAACAACTATTTTATTTAATTGAGTATTTTCTTTAATTATTCTAATTTTAATTAAAAAAATTAATTTTAATTAATAAAAAGTAAAATAATTTTTTTACCTTTTTTATAATTGAGTACTTTTTTTAATTATAATTTTAATTAAAAAAAATTAACTTTAATTAATAAGAAATAAAATTATTTTTTCCCCTTTTTTTATTGAATTCATTACTAATTAAAATGATTTAATTTACAAAGCAATTATTTATTTAATTTAGTATTTTCTTTAATTAAAAGTATAATTTTATTTAAATAAAAAATTAATTTTAATTAATATAAAGTAAATATTATTTTTTACATTAATTTTTACTGTTTTAAAGTTTAGTCCAAAATTGTATTACGTAATATCACTTTAAATTCCAATGAGAAAATTTTCAATCTCACGAAATCAATAAATAAACCGAAAATCAAGAAAACAAAATTATAAACTAAAGAAAAAATAAAAGGGAAAATCCATAAAATTGCATAATTTGGCAATAAAAACCAGGAAAAACGGAGAAAAAAACAACATTAAAATAGTCGTAAATAAAGTTGTGCATACACACACACATACACAATAAAGGTGCTACTGTCTTCTCAGCCTTTATTTTGTTATTAATTTTTTTTTGCAAATATGCGTTTTGTTTTTATTTTTGTTTAATATCGCCTCTTCACACTGGCGTAACACGCTTGTGATCTGCTTTTGGTCAACACGCTTATCACGGCCGCGACAAGCAGAACCAGCAACTTTCAGAAGCTAGTAAAACTGCTTGTGCAGGTGAATAGAGTAAAGCGGCATCACTCTGATTGCAACAGCAAAACAACAAGAGAGACAGGTATCACAAAAACAGTGACAGCTATCATAACAACACACCGTTATATTGCAGCCATCAACAGCGACATGCCACATGCAACATGGCATATTGGCAATAAATAACAGCACAGTCGTTTTATCATAGTTGTTGTTGTTGCCGTATTTATTTATTTATTTTTTTGGTTTTTTTTTTTTTTGTTTCTCTTATATTTTCTAAGCGCTCTGCCACAAAAGCAGAAAAATTAACTCGTTTTTATTGGTTTTGGCGATAGTATAGCAGAAAACTTCCGAAAACTGTAGTGAAAAGTGACAAAAGTGTACTAAAGAATAATATAAAAAGTAAATACTTTAAGGCTCATGTTTAAAGAAAATTTATTCGAAAAACTTGCGATACAAAAAATTCACGTTAGAAAAATCAGTGGATAACAACTGTGATTATGAAGGTTTTTAAGTTAGAACTGACATGAAGATACACTCAAAGACAGACCAAATTCACTTCACTTCAAATTCCAACCGGCAGCTCTTTGTATAAAACAGTGACTTAGTTTTCAGTATGATTAACAAGCAGCCATTGCTTAAACTCCCAGTCGTCCAGAAATAGCAATTCTGAACTAATTTCTGGTTCATAAAAGGCAACACTCTGCCAAAAATGGTAGAAAATTCAAAATATGAGGTAAATCTCTTTAACCGCTAGTTCTTTGTAAACATTAGTAAAAAAGACAGTGGATTAGTTTCTGGAAGGATTAACAAGCAGCCATTGCTAAACTCCAGTCGTGCAGAATATGTCTTCCTAAACCTCTTCTCTACCAGCATTGGTTAAGAGCCTATCGCTTAAATGTCTTGGTCCTCCAGATGGATTTCAGTTACTAAGTCCATGAGGAGTAGTCATCCTTTAAATTTAACAGACTATATGGCCTCACTATCGATACCTCCTCCAGTGTACCATACCGTGGGGAGAAACGGGACAAGTGGCGATTATGTTCCTGCAATCTCTTCTATCGAGGCCAATAGGAATTTTGTGTTCTTCCCAGCTAGCATTTTACACAGGAGTTTTGCAGTCTTGCACCCAGGTAGCTCGTTACATCGGGTTTTGATTTTCTTTAACATGTTTCTGTCCAAATTGTCGTATAGACAATGCATGGGTTTCCCAATGTTGATCACGTTTTCGGGTATTAGCCGAACACCATTTTTGGCTTGACTTTACACTACTGCTCTGCTTCCCAAAATACTTCTGGCCGATATGTGATACGAGCTTACTTCATTGATTGCTGCTTGGCTGTCTACATAGATGTTGACTCTGGAATTGCCTCCAGGTGCATTAAAGGCCAGCTCCGTGGTTTTCGCAATAGCAAAGCCATCAGCTTGAAATATACTGCAATGGTCCGGCAACTTAAAAGACTGCTTTATGCCTAACTCTGGACAGTATATCCCCGCACAAACTTCATCGTTCATTTTCGAGCCATCCGTATAAATGTTTTGAGTGTTCTATATATAAATTCTCGCGCAGCCAGTAGTCGTCGCGCCGATTTTGCTGCGCAGTTTTCAGTGAAGGGATCTATAAGTGGCAGGTTCAATACCAACTCAAGAGCCGCCATTGGAGTTGTTTGGAGCGAGTTTCTATATATTTGGACTTGAAAAAAATTTTAAAATTGTATACTTCAAATTATTTAAAAAAAAATAAAAAATTTAAATTTTTTCTAATTCTAAAAAATATGTACAAAATCATTAGCTTATTCTATATTAAAAAAATTATATTTGAGCTTTGACAAAGTTTGAAATTGAAAAATTAAAATTAACAAAATTTTGGAAAAAAAATTTAAAAAAAAAAATTTAAATAACTTGTACAAAATTGTGGAAATATGTAACTTTAGTAAAAAAAATATTTGAGCTAAAAAAATTAAGTTCGAAAGTTATTTTAATTTATTCAAAAAATAAAAATACTCAAATATTTGCAAAATATGTATATAATTTTGAAAAATTTCTACAAAATCAATGACGCATTCTAACGGTGTAGTTATTTTACATAATGCACTTGGGTTAATCGCACAATCGCATAAAAGCATCGCGTAATCGCACGTGCAACAGGCATGCGAATGTGAAGAGGATGAAAAGTAAAAACAAAAATGCGCGAAAGAGCTTAATGCACCGTTGCAGCTGTAAGTGTGCCGCTGGGCGAAATGTGAAAAACGTAATAAAAATAAAAATTAAATGAAATTAAATGAAGTGGCAAGAAATGAAAACGAAAACAAAAGCAAAAGCAGCGCTGCTCGCTGCTCGCGCGCTAATGAAACAGGTTAAGCATGTGCCGTTGCAATTTCAATTTTTTATTGCATTTTTTTATTATTATGTTTTTTTTGCATTTATACCTGATTTCTTTACAGCGCATTCGTGATTTTTTCGCAATGCCGCTGCCGACCGCATCGCACGGCGGCACACCGGCCGCTCTCTTGCGCTTCAACGCGCTCCATACCGTTTAAATGCCTCACGCGCGTGCGGCTCAGCTGACTTGCTGGCTGGCTGCTACGCAGTGTGGCAACACTTTTGCTTTCCTTTCAGCATGATTTCACACTTTGGCACTCGCACTTCTCGCATGCCGCTCTTTACTGCGGCTTCGCTTTTACGCTTTTGGTTTAGCTTATGCGCAGCTGAGGCTTTATTTCGCTGTTGTTGTTGTTTCTAATAGCGCCACTAAAATCTAATCGAAAGTGTGGAGTAAAAATGAAAAACAAAACGCGAATTGCCGCTTTTATAGTCATCTCTGTTCGCATTTCCTGCTTTTGTTGGCGTCAAGACATTTATTGCTGGTTGTTGTTATTGTATCTTGCCTTTTTGATTTGTATTAATATTCCGCTTTTAAATCATGCGACGCTGCCATCAAAACGAGCGTAAAACTGGTTATTTCATTCATAAATTACGAATGCGGCGTGTGATGAAGATAAATGAAGGAAGGAAAAAATATATGTGTTTGTAAGCACACACAAATGGAAGGAAAGAAATGAAAAGGCAATATATACATTAAATATACAGCAGCTGGAAGCATATAAGTAGTCTTATGCTTTATAGGCTTTGCGCTTTTTGATGCGTATCAAGGAATTTAAAAGTAATTTCAAAAAGTTATAGCATACCCACAGGCGCAGCACTAATTAAAACTAAATAAAAAATTGTCTGACGTTATCGCAGTGAAACTTGCTATAAAACTTATTATAATTATTCTTAGTTTAAACTAATAAGAAAAAAGTTAAAAATTTTATTAAAGTTGAAGCCTTTCTTTAGGCGCTACAAATTTCTAAATCTTCCAAAAACTGCAATTTGAAAATAATAATAAAAAATTTATTGTATTAACTGATGCTAAGCATAAGTTTTAAACAATTTTTGAAATATTTTGAAAAATCAAAGCAAACCCTCAGGCGCAGCATTATTTCAAATTGAATACAACAATTTTCTTTAGTTGCCACAATTAAACTTGTTTTCTACTCCATAACTATTCTTAACTTAAACGATTATAAGACTACTTAAAAGTTTTGCTAAAACTATAGCCTATCTTTAGGCGCTATGATTTTTTAAATATTACAAATGTTTTATTTTAGTCATATTAGCATAGTATTAATTAAGTTTAATGCTGCTGAGAGTATATTTTAAGCTATTTGTGAAACATTTAAAAAATATAGCCTATCCCCAGGCGTTGTACTAACTAATCAGTTTTAAATAATAATTTTCTTGCGCTATCTAAATACAATTTATTATAATACTCTTTAATTATTCATAATAACTCGAAAGTTATAAAGTTTTGTTAAAATTATAGCCTATCTTTAGGCGCTGTGAACCTCAAAATATTACACATGGTTAATTTTAGTTATATTAGCATAATATTGATTATGTTTAAGTTTGCGGAGAGTATGTTTTAAGCAACTTGTGAAACATTTAGAAAATATAGCCTATCCACAGGGGCTTACTAACCAAACAATTTTTAATAACAATTTTCTTGCGTTATCAAAATTTTATGTTATAATACTGTTTAATTATTTATAATGAGGAGAAAGTTTTAAAGTGTTGTTAAAATTATAGCCTAGCCTTAGGCGTTGTGATAATTAAAAAAAAAAAAATAAATTAAAAAAAAAATAGATTTTGGAAATTTTAATGCAAAATTTATAGTGTTTAATTCTGCTGAGCGCAAGTTTGAAACTGTTTGTGTGATATTAAAAATTATACAGTCTACCCGCAGGCGCTGAACAGTCTTTTGACATTATTTTTAAAATTTTACAAAAAATTGAAAGTGTAAAAGTTAAAAGTTAAAGAAGTTAATTTCAGTGTTGTAAATTAAAGACATCAAAGAAATAAAATATTAAAAACAAAAATTTCAAATATAAAAATTTTCAAAAATATTTGAAAGAACTAACTAACTAAACGGCAAAATTATCAAGAATCCAAAAAAACAAGTTTGAAAATGTGCCGAAAATTATTGGTTTCAGTGTTTTAAAAAATATCGCTGATAACGGTATTTAGACTGAAAATTTGAATAAAAATGTGTGAATTAAAAAAGCCGTTTAGCAAAATTGCAACTCTGCAAAAGTACTTAAAATAACAGTGAAAAAAATGTAAAAAAAGTCAGTCAACGAAATACACAAATTACAAGAAAAAAATAACAAAAACTACTCTACTGCCGATACCAAAATGTTCAAAACCAAGTCAGCGCTAACTAGGACAACTTCTACACCAAGCATACTCCCCTCCAAACCACAATTCGCGCTACTACTATTGCTACCACTACTGTGCTGCCTACCAACGCGGCAAAACGCCATCACAGAACCCAAGGATATCAATAAAACCGACACAACGACAGCGGGAGACACCGCCAGCTCGGGCAGTCACTTCGTGCCGCATCGTTTCTCCAGCAGCAACAACATTACCATATTACACGAAGTGCACGGACTGCACAGCGCGACAGAGCGGCCACTCGTGCTCAATACACACGAAGTTTTGCCGGTGAAGCCGTTAAAGAAGAAACCCTACACGCTGCTGGACAAAACGATCTTTCCCGACTATGAAAAACCGCGGCCGCTCAAGGAATACGAGCTGCATCCAGTGACTTTCGACTTCAATTTAAGTGATTTGGAGGATCTCGAGCATGAGACCGTTAAGAAGGGTGACCTTAGCGCCGAGGAGAAGCATTTACTGCGCAATGCGGATGAAGCGGGGCTCAGCTACAGCGAACGCGTGTTGCCGTTCGAGGATATCGAGAGTGGTGTAGCATTGGCGGGTGTGCCGGCGACCGAAGTAACGCTGAGTGTTTACACCACAGAGGTGACGAGTTTGCCCACGACGAATTCCACACCGGTGAGCACCACCACCACCACTACCATTGCGCCGATTATCACCACACCCAATGTTGTGGCCACCATAAGTCCACACATCTTTAAGGTGCATAAGAATAAAACTTTGAAGAAGGGTCGTGAGCTGCTCAAGCAAGAAGATGAGATGCCGAAGAATGCTGGCAATAATTTCAATAGTATAAGTCATTATTTTGGCGCAGATCCAGTTGTGGGTGAAGTGAATGCGACGGCGGCTAGTCTCCAGACTGCAAATACCTTTCAAATTATCACCAATTTGTATGACCACTTCTATTGGCAGGCCTCTGAGATACGCACCAAGGTGAGCACCGCTTGTGGACTCGAGATGCAGGCGTATTTGACGGGTCTGCATGGCAATTTCAACTGGGCGCAGAGGGGTAAGATAAAATATGTGTATTGTCGAGGAACTCTAGAACCAAATATGTAGTAGTACCCGAAGTATTTTGTCCCGCATATCACTTAACTCAACTGGGCGCAGAAGAGAAGAAAGTAAGATAAAATTCCATTCTGAATATATAGTCTATTGGAACTCTAGAACCAAAAATTAACTTTAGTAGAATAACTGCGGATCTAACCTTAAGCTCCCATCATGTCCGCTTATTTGAACTTATTGAATCCGAATTCCACTACCGAATTAAATACTCATTTCATTAAGTTTCATTTTATTATACTCTTATCATTATATTCGAATATGATTTGATTGGCCTAAAGTCCATCATATTCTATTATCAACGTGTTTATGGCTTCAAACCAATCCACAGCAAGCTCCAAGCAGTCCGAGGTGGCGGGCTAGCGGAATTTGAAGCCTCATCAATCCCATTAATGCCGCATTACATTTATCATTTAACAAAATCGCTGCCCCGTCCACTTACCAATCAAGCCCTTGTGCGTGTTGTTCGTATCCAAGCACCACGCATACCCCTGCTCCTTAAACTAACGACCAGCGAGTGCACAGTCCTCGATATAAATCAGTGCGGACAAATGAATTTACAGTCAATTGAATGCGAAATTCACATGGCCGTAGTATGCTGGTAATTATTTCGCACGAATGCATAAATCAACAACAAAAAATGGCATGAATAAGTAAAACTGATTGAGGAGGTGCCATACGACCTACACGGATGCGAAATTCAGGCGCGCATCGGTCACTCTAATGCTTTGAAAGCGCGTTAACTGAGTGTGTCTGTATAATTATGGCGGAAATATGCATGCTTATGGCTATACGGGCGTCCTTTTTAGGTTAAATTTAAAAATCCCGAAATAATTACGGGATCCCGTTTTATGAATTTAGGGATTTTGAATTAGAAGCCGATTTTAAATGATATGGAAACATTGCGTGTTAAAAATACAATTTTAATTACTAATCCCGAAATATTAGCGGGGTCGCGTTTTAAGAATTTCGGGATTTTTAGTTAAAATCTGTTTATAAATTATATGAAAACATTGATTGTTAAAAATACTGTTTTAATTACAAATTCCGATATATTGATGAGATTCCGTTTAATGAATTTTGGGATTTTGAATTAAAAGCGGGTTTTAAATGATATGGAAACATTGCGTGTTAAAAATACTATTTTAATTACAAATCCCGAAATATTGACGGGATCCCGTTTTATGAATTTCGGGATTTCGAGTTAAAATCTGGTTATAAATGATATGAAAATAATACATGTTAAAAATACTATTTTAATTACCAATCCCGAAGTATAATCGGGATCCAGGGAATCCACTTCTCATAGAATTATCAATGCATTACGAATAAAGCATAATAACTGTTAAACGTTAAGTACCGAAACAGTCCCGAAGTGATTTTCAAAATATCTAAATCGCAAAATCGGTATTATGATCTCTACTATGAGGTCAGCGCTTACTAGGCAACAGGCGCCAGTTTGTAATTCAATCAAGCGAAAGAATAATAAACAATGCCTGTAATTTTCCAAAATAGCTGTAAAAGCTAAAAGCTGTGTGCTAATGAAATGAGATTCGAAAATTACGCGACAATGTGGGCTCCCTTGCCGGCTTTGGCGTGTACGGGTAATTTATAAATCAAAGGACGGCAATCATTGTTGCATGATTGATGAGTATTTAATGATTTTCCATTGAGAAAATAAATAAATAATGAGTATTCCCGTATTCAGCTTTTGAGTATGAGAATCAGTTAGCTAAGGGAAGAGGAAGTTGGAAGGGAAGGTAGTAGAAGTAAAGTTGGTATGTATGAGGACCCCAGCAGATAAGAGGATTTTTCTCAAAATAGTTAACCGCACTTAATTATAATTCCCTGAGCTGAGATCTTGATATACATATATTCATCAGGGGATCAAACAGAGTGGTTTCCTGAGCTGGCAGTTCAAGGTACGGAGTAGTAGAAGTTTTAGAAAAACTGTCCATGTTAAAGAAGAGAACAAAAAGCCTCTCGCAGAAAAGTATATATTTAAAAGCTATTAAATAGTGAGAAGTTTCCGAGTTGACGACTCGATAACTCGGGAAGACAGCATAAGTTTTAGCCAAAAGCTGATATGGGGACCCCAGAAGAGATAGAAAGTCTCCCATAGACTTTCTATGTCATTCAGTTTGACGCATCCTGACCTCGTTCGAGTTAAGAGGGTTCCTAACCTACAAAACAGAATCAAACATTCACTGGATTAAAGTAATCTCAGTCTCTGGACTTCATTTCTATTACAGAGAGTTGTTAAAAGAAATCAGAGTCCATAGGTTAGATATCTTCTCGAAAGGAACCCAGAGGTATGGACGCTGTAAGTGCTTTTAAAGTACCGTTACATTAGTACGAGTAACGCCATAGTTGCACTGTTCCATAATGACTTAATTTTACAGCATATGCTCACTCTCTTACAATTTTCTCTTTAGCTTTTCCGCATCTTCTCTCAACTGTTCCATACCTTCTTCGCCCTTAAGCGTTCACAATTTAACAATCAATTTACCGTTTTACAGTGGCAACAACAAAATTGACTGTACTTCAGACCAATTTCATGCACACACTCTGGCCGAGAGGGAGTGTCCGTCCATGTTGCTTGCTGGTAATAAAATTGCACTTATTTAGTCGCAGTGAAATCTGCAATTTCCAGTAACTGTTTACTTTGTTGCCACCGTTAGGTCAGCCACTTAGCCAAACAAGCGGACGGAGGAATGTATGAATTTCATTAACAACAAGCGCGCGAAATTAAGCGATAAAATACGAAAATAGTAAAAGGAAGAGGGTGGAGAATATTGCAATTTTCATTCTCTTAATTTTTTCTTATTTTTGCGTTTTTATTATTATTATCTTTTTTAACACCTCTTTTAATCACTGTTTCTTCATTGAAATTGCTCTCTTGCAGCTTACGATGCCTCCGGTCGTTACCGTGGACAGTTATTCTTTGGCAATGACAAGTGGCTGGGTCAGAAGAACTTTTGCTATGAACTAAATCGTCAATTAAATCCGGATGAGCGTAAACATTTCGAATTTGAATTTTATGCGGCACTAGTGGCGTTACGCTTGTGGATGCCACAGGCATTGGTGAGTTGGTTGAGCTTGTACTGATAAAGGACGCTTACAAAATAGTTTGCACAACTTTAAGTAGGAATATTAAGATAATAAAATTCGTAATTTTAGAAATTTATTTTTTATATTTATTATATTATTCATTTCACAAATATCCCTTTGGGTAATTTTATAAACAGACTATATTTTGGATTGTTCGAGGGCTTTTTGTAAGTTTTATATAAAAAACTACATTTTGTAAAATATCCCTTGAGGGAAATTTTATAAACAAAGTATATTTGCTCAAATTTAAATAACAATAATTACCTTTGTCTTATAAACTGCTCCACAGAGCACTTTTAGAAAATATCCAATTTGGGAAATTTTATAAATGAGCTATATTTTGGTGTATTTGAAGTACTATAACAACGTGTGTATGTATATTTACTTAGTTTAATTAACGAAAGCCTTTTTCTTATAAGATAGGTGACTGACTGACACAAAATATTAAATAGAGGAAATTTTACAAATACGCTGTATTATTTATAAAATACTGTGAGACTTATTTAAAAAACGTGTATTTGTGCACTTAAACAAATTTTTGAAAAAGATATAAAGGCGGTAATTAAATAAAAAAGTTACCTGTGCTTATACATATGTACATATAGTACATTCACACATAGTGTACATAGTAAATTAATGTTTCCTACACGACATTTTCCAAACCAGAACGTCAACCTTCAATTGGGCGAATGCCTGCCGCGCTCCTGCAGCGCACATGACGTGCAAGCCATACTCACATTAGACCCGCATGCCCAAATGCTAGTCACATTAAATACCGCGGCTGTCATGCATGCACAACACAATCAAAGCATCGGCCACAATGACAACAACAACAGTAACAACACCAACAGCAGCAATAACCACACGATAATACAAGTATTGCATGTGCGCCCGGTACCCGGCTTATTTAGCTACTGGCGTGAGCTAAAATTTCAAATATTTCTGTAAGTTTTCGCCTTCAACAAATTGCATAACATATTTTGTAAATTAAAAAATAATAGGAAATTAACAAAACTCAATGCTTTTGATTTTTCCAGAAGTTTCATGTTGACGCTCTTGCTGCTCGTCATCACAGCCACTTGGTATCAGTCAAAATTGAATCAACTGCAACTCACCACGCCGCACATACCAGCCATAAGCGCGAAAATTGATGCCGTCATTGCTGCCAGAGCCGCAGGTGGTATTGTGACGCTGGATGCTGGCGCTGCGGGTACCTACACCAGCAATGTCTCAAATAGTGGTAGCGTTAAATCGAGGAGAGGCCACCAAACGCCGGCCTTCGAAGTCTATCAGATGAGCACGCTGAACGAGAACAACAATGTGCTTGACATTGAGGCCGACGTGAATGGCAATAAAATGGCGAACAACGGTACTACTGCAGGACATGCCAATGGGCATAGCAATGGCAGCGCCGCAGCTGCAGCATCCACAAATGGTGCTGGTGGCAGCGGTAGCAGCAACGGCGGTAGCGTGCGCCGCCCGAACGGCGAATTGTCAGCTTCGGAAGTGGGAAAATCACATTTGGTCGATTATCGGCTGGAGACGAGCAGCAGTGTGGGTGCGAGCAGCACGTATGAGGCGAAGAAGCAATTGAGTAAGTACTTATGATGTTTGCATGTGTGGAGGGTCTTGTTCGCAGAACTTTGAAGTTTGCAATCAAAATGTTGTGCTTGTGCATTGCAGGTTTGCATGAACAGCTTCTACTATGTTTTGCATTTCAAACGAACGCCGGCACCATACTAAATATGACCGAGAACAAAGAGGTAAGCTGATTTTGTTAGAAGATGTGGAAGTTGTTGAGAAGTTGAAGATAGAAGAATTACATATGTGCAGACTTAGCAGCAAGTTCAAAATTAGAAATTTTAAGCAAAATTGGCAAAAACGAGGTTTTAGAAGTCAGATTTTCGACGACAGTGTTGTGAATAGTTATTTAACTATGGCAATTCGTAATGCAAAATTTCCTTAAAAGAACTATATTTTCGTTTTAAAGTGGCATTTACCTGGAAAGAAATTTCAGAAATAAGTAAAATTTTTCTTTATAATAAGGTTTCCTAAGAAAATATGTAATTTCAATATTTCCCGAAAATTTCCCTGAAGGAAATTTAAGAAATAAGTAAATATTTTTTTAAATAAGTGTTTCCTAAGAAAATGTTTAATTTCAAAATTTCCCAATTTATGAGCCGAAAATTTCCCTATAATTTCCCTTAGGGATTTTTTTTTAAAACAACTTAATTTTTATTTCAAAGCTACATTGCCTTGTTTTTGCTCAACTTTTAGTAAAAAACTCCAATTTTAAAAATTTCCGTTGAAGGAAATTTAAGAAATAAGTAAATATTTCCTTATATAAAGTGCGTACACCTCAATCATGCATGTTAAAGCATAATTTGAGCAAAAAAAATTACGTTGTTTGGGCAACCTGCCTCATAGTGGTAGTAAAAGTTTAGCTTTTGAGCCGAAAATCGCAGAAAAATTACGTTGAAAGCGAACAAGCAATGAAAAGGCTTTAAGGCATAAGTAACTTATAATATTTCGGAACTTTTACAGGCATTGGAGTAAAGCTCCAGCAGGCTTTTGTTTATTGACTTATTCCTGTTAGATGCTGCACAGTTTATTGTAAAAGTTTGCAATAATAGCATTGCTTTTGGTAAATTTGTTTTCTGTTGTATATTTAATTTTCATTATTTTTATTTCTTCTTTGTGCTCTTTTTCTCACGCTTAGCAACAAACCTCTTGCGTACATGGCTTGCGTGTCTTCTCCGTGCTGTGGACAATAATGGTGCATACGTATTTGCAAATGTTTACCATCGGTGAAAATAGAGTAAATATTTTGCTTACAAGCACTTAAGTTAGCAAAACACATAACCCACACTAACACAGCCACCGATACAAATACACACACACACACAGTAATTTCTTCAACTTAACTGAGAAATGCTTACGCACCCACACTCTCCATAAATCTGTAAATCCCTCTACCGCTTTCATGACTTTGTTTTAGAAAATTCTGAGAACTTGCTTTATTTCCCTGCACTACCTCTCTCCCCATCTCTCGCTTCTTCGATACATTTTTATTTAACTTTGCTAACAACTTTCGTTTCATTTTTGTTTGTGCCCACAGTTCCAACGCAACATCGTCGAACGCTCAATTTGGTATCAGTTTGTGGGTAACGCCACTTTTTCGGTTGATACATTCTTCTTCATCAGCGGCTTCCTGCTCACGTTGATCTTTTTGAAGCAGGAGAAAAAGTATCCGGATGATACTGGACAATTTTTGCGACGCAGCATGAAGGAGACTGGTTTCGTATTGCTTTACCGTTATATACGCTTGACACCAGCATATTTGTTTGTAATACTCTTCAACGATTTCGCCTTGCGGTAAGTGAGACACACGTACTTAAGCGCCTAGAACTCTGCAAGACTTAAAAGTGTTGGTTCTTATATTCTTTTAAGCGGTAAGTTGTATGTTAACATTTACAGGACTTAAACTGCGCGCGAGTATGGAAATGTTAAAAAAAAAACTTCGCCTAAAAGTATGCAACGAAATTTTTCAGAAACTTAAAGATTTATTTTGTTTATTTTTGATCATATTTTAGACAATGCCTTGACCATTTATAATTTATTTTGAACTTTAAACACTTTTAAGCCTAGAAGTATGCTAAATAATTAATTTTTAAACCAAGTGTTTTAAGTTTTTACATTAAAAAAGCATTATACTTATATGCACCATTTACTGCCATTTTGCTTAATTCCTATTCAAACTTTCAACATTTTAAGCCCAGAAGTATGCTATAAGAATTAATAAAATCTAAATTTTATGCCTATGTATGTGAATTTGTTATATCGTTATTTTGTGATTGGCTTGATTATGAATTATTTTTATGTTCTAAGGATTTTCAGCCTAAAGGTATGCTAAAAATAATTTTTAACCCAGGTTTTAAAACTTTTGTTTTATTGTAAAAGCATTATTCATATAAAAATGCTTGGTTTGAACCAATTCCTGTAATTCTTAGTAACTTCTGCTTATTGTTTCAATATTTTAAGCGCAAAAGTATGCTACATAAATGCTCAAAAACGAAATTTAACTTATCTCTCTTGAATATTTCTAATTACTAACAGAATTTCCTTCATTTAATTAATATTTAAAAGCACTTGTATGAACCATTACCACTTCATTTTATATTAATTTCAGCTTAAAAGTATGTTAATTTTTTTTAAATAGGATTTGTTAATTGTAATTGAAAACAATATTCATAGGACTTAAGAAAAAAAGCCGCTATTAATGAGTTTCCTCTGCAGAGATACAATCAACATGCCACAGCGTAAAATTATGCAACAAAAGTACACATATTTCATAATACCACCTCTTGCGTCTTCTGCAAAATATTTGAAATGCTTGTTAAGCTTTAATTGCTGCATTGAAACGATTGAGTTTGTAATTGTTGTGGTTAAGCGCCTGGTGGCATGCAACAATAATGCTGCAAAAATGATAATCAATTAGGATGTTTTCAATTAATATGTGCACACAGACAAACACAGGCATGCGTAAAGCTTACATTGCATACATATTGAATAATTTCTAGAACGCCCGAAGCTATGCTTATGAGAATTACAAAATTAAATCAATAATGCATGTGCAAAATTCTTCGAGAAGCATTATGCAAATCAATAATATTGATGAGAAATTGTTATCACAAGGTCATATTAAGAAGAGAATGCTCATGAGGGCTTGAAATGATTTCATATTGCCTACATTTAGGCTGCTGTAAGCAAATCGTGAAAAACTGTAATACCACTTAGAATTACGTAGCGCTTATTTCTTGACACAAAAACATTTCAAAAGTGATCTTCTACTCTTTCTACTTCTCAAAACCACCTCACTTTCTTTGCAGCCAAACTTTCAACAACTCAGTCTTTCAGCCGAATGTTGCCGCCGACACTTGCAGCAGCTATTGGTGGCGCAATATACTCTACATCAATAATTTCTATCCGCTGAGTGAGATTTGCATGATCTGGAGTTGGTATATGGCTAATGACATGCAATTCTTTGTGATGGCTTCGCTCTTGTTGGTGCTCTCCACGAGGTGAGTGCAAGCATGTTGAATTAAAAAAAAATTTTGATATTTAATCGTATGTCCGTGTATTATTTTTAGGTACTTCAAATCGACCGCAATCATTGTCTGCGCGTTTTTGCTGAGCTCTTGGGGCATATCGGGCATCATTTCACTGCATTACCGTTATACACACAAGGTGGCCAATCCATTTGAATCATTCGACTTTCTCTACGACAAGCCATGGCAGCGCGTGGGTACTTATATAATGGGTATGTTTGGCATACTTCTAGGCGCTAGTGATTTTTATATTCAATGCTCAGCCTAATTTGGAGTCTAACACTTTTAGTACTAAAAAAAGAGTTAGTACAAAATTTGTAGACAGACTTTTTAGTACAGAAGTTTTAGCACACAACTTTCAGTACCGACATTTTAGTACCAAAATTTAACACAAAGCTATTTCAAAATTCAGGTTTTTATTTCTCAAGGTTCTCTTACAAATTTTATGCTCAAATTTTGACTAAAAAAAGCCGACTTTATAGAACAAAATTTTTAGCACAAAATTTTGGTACAAAACTTTTAGTACAGGAAAAAATATAAAAATTAGCATAAATATTTTAGCACAAAACCTTAAATTTCAAATTTTTATTTCGCAATGTATGTAATGTGTATGTAATGTAAATGAAAATGTGATATTTAAAATTTTTAGTACTAAAATATTTTAGTACAAAAATTTTAGCCACTGAAAAACCTTTAAGTGCTAAGGTTTTAATACAATATAAAACATAATAAAATTTTAGTACTAAAAAATTTTTAAGTGCAAATATTTTAATACAAAATTTTGAGCACAACATTTTTAGTACAAATTTTTAGTACACAAGTTTTAGGTACTGCTTTTTAGTACAAAAATTTTTAACATAAATAACATTTTATTGAAAATTTTTGGTACCGATTTTGTAATGTAAAATTTAAGTACTAAGTTTTAGTACTAATTTTTATTAAACATTTTTTAGTACTGAATTTTCTGTATTTAATTTAAATATCTATAAATTTTCAATAAAAATTTGTTTATTTTATATTAATTTATTGTCAATTCAGCAAATTTCAATATTACGTAATTCATTTTATTCCACCTTCCAACCCACAGGCATGTTAGCCGGCCTCATAATCTACAAAGTGAAGAAACCACCGCCGCTAAGCAACCGCACCCACTACCTACTCTGGCTGGGCAGCTGGTCTCTGTTGGCGATCATCATTTTCGGCGTGTGGAACGGCGAGCTCGGTCGTCTCATGACGGCCTTCTATGTTAGCATCGGCCACACAGGTGAGTGGTAGCGCGAGGGGTGTATTACATTATAAATTTTTGTTGGCTTTTGTGTGTTGCAGCATTCGGCGTCGGCCTCATCTGGATCGTTTTGTCCTGCTGCTGGGGCATTGCGCCCACCGCCAATCGCATACTCTCCTATCGTGGCCTCTGGCCGCTCTCACGCCTCACCTACTGCACTTACCTCATACACCCAGTCATAATGCTAATCACATCGTTTCGCATGAGTGGCGTCGTTCATCTGAATAACCTCTTCGTAATGACAATTTTTCTGGGGAATGCGGTGGCCTCCTTCGGTGTGGCATTCTTCATTTCGGTTTTGTTCGAGGCGCCAGTCATACGGATATTGAAGATTTTTTATCGGAAATAGTGAATTTGTAGTTGTAGAATTGTATTTTATGTGTATTTCTTGTATATATTTAAATGTAAGATTAGTTGCATAATCTCAAAAATTTTTAATTAATCTTAAAACAGTTTTCGAGCTGCCACATTTTTGTAAAATATAAGAAATTTTAAATAAAAATTAAAAATATCGTAAATTTATAAAGTAAATATAAATATTTAGATCGATTTTTTTTTGGTTTTGAAAAAATTTCTAAATACTTTTTAGAAAATTGTATAATCTTTTTTGCAAAAATTTTTCATATTCTACAAAAATTGTTGCGCTAGTAAATTTATATAATACGTGTAAATAGACTTTGAAAAGAAAAAATTTCAAAATCTCTTTTTAATTTTTTTATTTTTTTAATTTGGAAAAATTAAAATTTTTTTTTTGAAAATTTCTCAATTTCTTTTTCAAAATTGTATAATATTTTTTTAAAATCGTATATATATTTTTTCAATTCGGTATACTGCAATGTGAATATGATTTTTTACTCGGAAAAACATTAAATATTTTTTTTGAAAATTTTATATTTTCTTCAAAACTTTGAATTTTTTTTGAAAATTTTATATTTTTTTTTAATTTGCTATATTGCATTTTTGATATGATTTTTTACTCGGAAAAACATCAAACTTTTTTTGAATTTGTTTCTTATTTAAAATTTTTTTTTGAAAATTTTACAATTTTTTTTATGGGATAAATTTATTGTATCATTTAAAATGTTTCAAGATAACTTTAAGAATTCTGTATTTGTGGTATATTGTATATAAAAAAAATATTTTAGTAATAAATAAAAACAAATTATAATTTTGTATTATAAAAAATTTAAGTTTTTACTATAAAATATTTATAACCGTGTGATTTTTTTTAAGCAATCACAAATTTTGCACGTGCAAGTAAATTATTTAAGTTACCCTGATTTCTATTCACTAATTACAAAACAGCCTAAAGGTAGGCAACACATTTTATAACCTTCAAAATTTGTTCACCAAACAAGTAGAACGCTTTCTTTAGACGCGACAATTACCGTTTACTTTGTAGAAACCAGAAATAATTAGGGATTACAGCTGCTGCTATTTATCACTGCATACTTTTGTGCGCCAAGCTTTAGTAAAAGTCTCACAAAATGTAAAGATGCTTCACCGCCTCAACACTTTCACAATAAACGAAAGATAAAGCGCAGCATGCGCACAAAAAACTCGTGCTTGTAAACAAATGCGCCTAAAATCACACTTGCCAAATTTCACAAACGAACCTTTTTGCGCTGCAAACTTTCATTTGTTCCTGCCAAACAACGCCCGTCAAATTAATAATTCACAAACAACAACAGCAATAAACATAAGCCGTATTAATTTGTAAATAATGTGAGTACGAAGTAAACGTGAACCGAGGCTAAAAAGGTTTTTATAATTAAAAAGTTCTGGGTCAAGCAACGAGGCAAAAGAAATAGCAACAAAGTGAGATCTAAAAAAGATTTAATAAAGACGAATGCGAAGAAACGTGATGCAGCGTAGCGTGAGAAAGCTTTTGGGTTGACTATTTTACGCTTTTTCTTATATTACTTAGCATACTTTTGAGCTGCGAGGCAGTAAATCAGCAAAACGTGTAAAATATGTTGTCAATTTGCAGTGCTTTCAAGTGATGAAACACCGAGATTGATGATAAGAGAGTTTATATGTTAAATATTTGCAGCTCAAAAGCATGCAATCAAGTTTGAGATTATAATTGGATGGACCTGAGAATTATCGGAATGCCTTTCTGAAGTACATAAAGCGCATTCGGCGATTTTTTGAAATTATTCAACAAAGAGTTTCATTAATTTTTGAGTGCGGAATCAAATTTTTGGTGACGAAACGTTCAAAATGTTGGAAAAGGCCTTCGGTGGTAATTGTTGGTCACGAGCAAGTGTTTTTGGGTGGTACAAATTATTCATAGAGGGTCGAGAGCGCGTTGACGCAGGAACTCGTACTTGAGAATCGACGATTAACAGTAAAACAGCGTCGCGTTATGGCCTCAAAACTAAAACAGACGATCAATCGTAGACCATAAATCGGACGTAAAGCGCGAAACCATTTCGATAATAAAATTCAATGATTTGCAAGCGTTGCTCGTTAGCAAAGCATGAGCCTCCCACGTGATCCGTGAAATAGTTTCATTAATTTTTGATGCGGAATAAATTTTTGACCCTGAAACAGACGAGAGCGCGTTGACGCAGGAATGATTACTTAGATTGACTTTAAAAATTAGTAAGAATCTCAATTATGAACAAAGTCTTAGCTTCATTTGCTTCTAATACCTAACCCGGATTAAATCGTAGACTTTTTGTTTAATATATCACTGAGACGAGATCGAGCGCTCTCATGCCACGCAGCTACCCGAAAGTAAAAGCAATGCACTTTGGCAGCTCGTATCTCATATTACAAAAATTATGCACTGGATATGCAAAGCCATACCCCACTGGAGCATCCATAACGTTCGAATAAAATAGAAGCGATTCGCCTCGTCATTTATTTAAAGTTGAACGTGAACACCGCAATGCGTCCGCACGCAGGGCTTCGAACCCCGAATGGAAGTACCGTGCAAGACGAGCGCCCTTTTTGAAACTCGAGTAAGCACTGTGTGTTGCAAATGTACGCAAATGCACATAAAGTGGTTAAGAACTGCTTTGATGGGTGTAAATGTATGAAAAATTACAAATAATAAAAAATTTCAAAAACATAAAAAATAAAATTTTGAAAAATGCAATTTTAATTAAGTTGTTACGCGAAAAATCTTTTTTAATTTTAAGATCTGAGTTAAAAAAATTAAATTTTTCAAAATTTTCTTCTGTGAAATAAAATTTGTGTTCTGAAAATAATATTTTCGAAAAAGAAATTTTGAAATTTTTCTTTTAAATACGAGGTAAAAAAAATTTAATTAATTTAATTGAAAATAATACTTCGTTTCTCTCTTATTTAAAAAAAAAATATTTCAAAAACTTTTCGAAAATAATTGTTTTTAATTAAAAAAATTACGAAATTCCAAAATTAAAAATTTTTGAAAAATATAAAAGTATAAATAAGAAAAAATAATTACTTTTTCATATAAAAAAATGTTTTCCTTATTTTTAAAGGAAATTACTTTATTCTTTTTAATTAGTTCTCCATCTGATTTGATTAAAAATTTATTTTGTTGAGGTAAATTTTTATTAGAGTCATATTCAAAAAATTCTTAGGATTTCATACAAAAAATTTACAACAATCTGGTACAACTAAACATCTGTATGATAGGCAATTTCACCCCAAGAATTTCAACTTTGAAAATATTCGACTAAATTTTAATAAGTAAATGGAACATGTTAAACAACACAGCTAAGAATTTCATAAATTCAAGCCTACATATTCCCCTCTTTGCTTTCTTATTTTATTTGTGTATGTATTCAATAATTTGGGCCGAAATCCCGGTGGTACTGCAATACCGGGCCAACCCGCGGCAGAGGTGGAGCAAGCCCCTAAAACACTCCGCCCATTTCCAAAAATCAGTTTAACATTTGTTGTCCTCCGATGGAGGATCTATCAGATGTTAAGCTGATAAGAACAGATACTACACTTTGATCTTAGCCATAAGGCCGAGAAGCGATAACTTTTCAGCGTCAACAACATAGCTTGTCTATAAGATTTTTTATGAGCGCGCTGAGAATTGACAACTCAAATAAACAGCGAACGAAATATTCATATAAGTGCTACTTGCAGATACAGGCAGGTAGTGAGCGCGTAAGCGAAAAACACTAAGCAACGAAGGCGAATGGCAGCAGAAGTGTATAGGGCAAAGAGTGGTGAGTAAGCAGGTATATGAGTATGAGTGTGTGTGTATGTGCATATGTATCTATGTGCAGCTACAACCGGTTTGGTTATGCGCAGGGCAGGCAAGTAGTGGCATTCTGGTGAATGTATCTTTCATAGGCGTATGTATTTATACATATGTATGTATACTATATGTTAAGTGTTTACTGCCTACAGTGGTAGTCAACAATACATGTCAACGCCACATGCAACAAATAAAGAGCTAAGGAAAATGCAAAAGTATCTTTAATTGCATAGTATTTTTCGATATATGTATGTATGTATGTATGTTGTGTAAATATCGATTTTGAGAAAATTTTCCATTTTTGAATTAAAAAAATGTTAAGAAAACTGGACCTACCTGGAGCAAAGAACCGAAGCATTCACTCTCGAAGAACTTTTTACGTCTTATTGAACATGAAGCGAAGCCTTAGCATACCTGAACATGCACTCAAATATAATTTTTCTGTCAGCTTATAGTAATATTTTAGTACAACTCAATATTTGCTCAACTGTACTCACGTATTCGTCATTAACTGTAAGCATTATACTAGTATGAATCATTCTCTGTACGTATGTACATACCTACAATTTGAAATACACACGATGATTGCATGAATATGTTGTCAATTTTGCTGAGTTAAACTTTTCGGGATTTCGGGACTAAAATCGGGATTAATAATTTTTGTACATTTTTTACAAGAAATAATTCTACAAACCTAATATAAGGACAAATACAGTGTAGTTAATGCATTTCGGGAGCAAATTCGGGATTAATTTTTTTCCATGTATGAGACAAAAAATAAATTTTTTATAAAAAATATTTCTACAAACCAAATATAAGGACAAATACAGCGTAGTTAGTGCACTTCGGGATTCATTATTTTAACGAAAATTGCAGCTTTCTTGCTCAGTTTTCATAATATTTGCATAAAAATATTAAAATAATGTGTTTCGTCTATTTCGGGAATCGGCATTGGAAGACTTCTGAGCCCCGTTATTCAGCTATATGCTATAAATTATAAAATATTTCGTTTCAGTTATCAACAAATGTAATATAATTCACGAAGATTTTGTGTATAGTTTATCAAAGCAAACCTTTAGAGAGCTTAATTCACAAAAAAACTCACGAAACTACTGATATTGATGGAAATTTATTGTGAATGCCTCTCATTCCGATGTCAAGAGTACACAAATACATATTGTACATAATGTTACGTAGAATTTATATTTTGGGATTCAAAACTAAAAAACAATTCTGGAAAATGATGTTTAAGATCGAAATAACAAATTTATAAAGTTTAGAATTATATTTTAATAAATTTTTCAACTTCAAAACAGTTCCACAAAAAATATTTTCAACAGGTTTGGTATTTAAAATGACATAAATTTTTATGGGAACCACAAATTCATTAGAAATCCCAAAGCATATATATAAAATCCCGAAATTTCGGGACTCGCATCACTAATTTATATGCACTAATTTTCTCGTACAATGCTTAGAACCAGTTTTCCGTGTGGATTTTCACCTCAAACCAAGGGTGGTTGGACTGCCTATGCGCGGTAAGAATTTTCTCGCTTCCAAATACTTTTACTTCACTGCCGATTCCTAAGAAGGTGCGTATAAAAGCAAAGCACGTGACTTTCTTGAGTCATTGTAGGTTCGGTTTAGGGACAGTTTACATCTTTTGCAAGCTGCATAAGATTTCTTTAATTTTGTATCGTTAGATAAGGGTTCTTTAATTTAATTGAAGTGGTAAGTAAGTCGACGAATGGTAAAAATATGAAAACCTTTGCATATATGTTTACAGCTTTTCTTATAAAATGTTAGTTTAAACTTGGATAGGTAGGGAAAACAAATTGTTCGCTGAAATCAGCTGAAACTAAAAAGTGCGTAGTTGACGCACTAAATTTTTAAATAATCGCAGAAAATTTTTAAGAATTCTGGGATGAAAAAATATTTTTTCATTAAATAAATATAGATTTATAGTTTTTTTCTAGATAAAACAATTTTCTTGGTAAAAAAAAATGTTTTTGTACACCAATTTATTTATAACATAAAAAAAAATTATTTTTTAATACTAAATATAAAATTGGAGTTGGTCAAGTTTCGAACCTTGGACCTACCGAACTGCAGAAAATGGTTCTACCCTCCAAGCTATTGCAGTTATAAATAAAACTCTAGCTAAACTGTACTTTGGTTAGTGTACAGTTCTATGCAGCATTGATAGCTGACTGTGCTTAAGTAAATGCTTAAAATTTTAATTTACGTGGGTTCGAGACCCAATATTAATTATAGATTTTTTTTTTTATTTTTTTTTTAATATATTTTTTTATACGAAAAATTTTAAATTTTAGCATTAGTAAAAAAAACTTTTTATATATAAAATTAATTTCGGATATTTTATGAAATTATCTTTTACATACCTCAACAGTTGTGTTGTCACATGATGAATCTCCAACATATTTTCATGTAAGCATCTGGAAAAAAACAGAAAAATGGCATTGAGACATAAATATGTGCAAATATTTACCAAAACCAGAAAATATATGAAAGTAATATATATAAAATTTCGCACAAAGATTGTGTAAGAATAAGTATTTTCTCCTTCATGCAAATAATAACACATACCACGTCTATATTCCATGCATATTTATGCACTACACACATTTTAGTGTCCAATTTGTATGCAATAAGCTTCAAAATATCCCCTTAACTTGATGCAAATTTTATCTGACCACGTAGAATATGAGATTTTCCCCCCCAGGTGGACTGAAAAATTGCTAAAGTAGAGTATTTACATTTTTTAGGGGAAGTCACCACCTTCACTACCACCAGAGCATTCATAAAAATAAAACTATCTCAACACTTTGTCACCCTTTTTTAACCGCAGATTGTTGAAATGGAATAAACTTTGGGGAAAAAGTATTTACCGATCAATTTTCATCCCCAACTGATTACCTGCGCTCACAAGGTTCAGTTATTTATTTTAAAATTTCTTCTTCTTACTGGCGTAGACACCGCTTACGCGATTATAGTCGTTTCTTCTTTTCGCAAGATGGCGCCAACTGGAAGCCAGGTCCTTCTCCACCTGGTCTTTCCGACTGTCAATAGTGAGACGTGGGTGTGCCTAGTCGCGAGTGCGACTACTCTCGTTTAGTGATTGGAGATATTTCGTTTTGTCCTCGTTCTCTGCTAGACCTACATGCTTGCTGCATTATTAATTTATTTCAAACTACTAATATATAACAAATCACTAAGTAACAATTCGATTTAATACGCGCCTATATTCTCCTGAGTTTGACCAATATTTAATTAACCATGTAATGTCTATCACTTACTTAGAACTTTGAATTTATTTATAATGTCGGGACGGCGCGAACGCCATTCCCGGCTACCAAAAATTACACGCACGAGTTATTCGCATTAGGAATAATCGCGAAGGTCAACTCAGCCGAAGTGCAATGGCCAAGCCTCGCTCCGGAGGAACCGCCTTCATGATCACGGTAACCTCTACGCCAGGTAAGTATGCTTAACGCTGCTAACAACTAACTACTTAAGCTGCTGAACATACAAAGCGTTTGAGAACTACACAACGTAACGGCGTAGCACCGCGCAATGAACGAAAATGAACAGCCAAACGAAAGTAATCACGCATGGTTGTTCGTACGCAAACATATCTACATACACAGAGTTGCTATATATAAATAAAAGTGGTTGTTGCTGCTTTGCTGTCATCAGTCAGCTACTGAGTGCCTGCTTTGTGTGCATTTTGTTGTTGCTCTATGCGATGTAGCGCGGTGATATGGTGGTGTTATTGTAGATAAGCAGTTTGTTTTTATTACGAAAAGAAGCCGTTATTCATTTATAAATATAAGTACATATGTACATGTTTACTAGAGAATACGGCATTATTAGGAACTGTTATTGGGAATACTTTTGTATGGCCTACGCGTTGATTTCGTATTAGTTTTCTTAAATAGTTGATCCCGGTCGGTGGTGCTCATCTCCATAGCGCGTACATAGAAATTATGATTTATCAAGAGGAATCGTATCTTGTACGTGAAAGGTTGCTATGGAATTGAAAATAAGTCCATATGCCCCACAATCACCAGACATTAATCCTATTCAACATATCTGGAACTATTCAACATATTGGACCGTATTCGAAAACATCGAATTTCATCAAAAGAGTACCTAAAAACTGCCTTATGGACTTAGTGGGTCAAAATATCCAGAAATACTACGAGAAATTGAGTGTTGGCATGCGTCAACATCTGGGGGCAACAATTGCAACAAAATAAAGGGTAAAAAATAATAAAATAATGGCCAGAAGCTAATATTTTTAAATGCAAATGTTAAAAAGTGCACAGCATTAAGTGATCCACGACCTCGACTAAATTCACTATACCTTCGATAATCACTGTTCCTTGATGGAGCTTTATCGTCAAAAATTGATTTAATTTCATCGATGCACTGTTGCTGTGTTAATTCATGTCGAAAGTTGTAAAATAATCGCGGGAAAATGTTCGTGATTTAAATTCATTTTTTTGGCCTAGATGAATATTATAAGTTACTGTAAGCAGCACAAATAGCATCAAATACATAACATCAAAAATTAAAACTTTCCGATAACTTTCCTTCCTCGTTTGCCGCTTTCAAACTGACATTCTATAGCTTTCGTTTTCGCTTGAACTATTATCGCTTCAGTCTTCGTATCGCTTCCCGCTTCCAATCTGACATCAACCTTAGACTCCAAAGGACGGTGTTCAATCAATTTATCAATACATGTACATTAAACAATCCTCATCCTTCAGATTTCCCAACTTTGGGGTTATGGACAAACTGCTAAACTTGGAAAGAGTGAATCCTTGAGCTTAAACGGGGTATACTACTTGACATTAAATTCAAAAAGTCAACTCAAAGACAAATATGTAGCCTTGGACTTATTCAACTAATCAGCCTGAAACAAATCTGTCATCTTAAGGCGTGTAAACATACACATTTCATACAAACCTTGACCCTGTGGAATGCGCACTCATAGTATTTCACAAAGAGACATTTTTACAGTGGCCACAAAATTAGCCGCAACCTAGAAGCCGAAATGACAATGTCTGCTGTCGTTGACGCGCTTAACTGTAGGCAACACTACACAACAAGTGAAAGTAAACTTCTAGTGGTCATTGAAGAATAAGCACAGACGTGTTTTTGTGTACTCAGTGCTAATCAACTTTCTGGCGCAAAAGTTCGAAAGGCTTAAGCCTAGCTAGCTATATGGAACTATGTACGCCTACAGCTATGCTACAACCTTGTAAGGCAGCTCGATTGCTGCAGCAAACTGCCGACCGAGGCAGAAAATATGAAAACATAACTGACTGACGGCAGCCACAGATGCTGAGGACTTTGCTTAGAGTGCATGGTGATTAAGTGTTGTTGGTGGGCGGTAGTTTTGTGGTAGTGCTCGTGGAATTTGTAAGCAGCTGATTAGCTAGAGACGAGTTAGCAGAGCAGTGGAAAGAGGAGGCGGTACAGAAATGTAAACAAAACACCATAACCAAAGACAATAGAAGGACAACTGGAACAACAAGCTGTCGCTGCACTATGCCTTACAGTCTCCTGGTTATCCCTTCGACATTTGTTTTCATGCTTTTTGTTTACAAACAGCAATTCTCTTCTTCTTTCCTACTGTATGTCTATATTCCTCCAAGTGAGATAATCGCACACCGAGACTAAGCTGGGTTGCGACATAAGGATAATTATAACACTGTATAGAGGACAGGGCGACGCACTTATTCGAGAGTAAACGGACCTGTAGGAAGGCAAAATCGTTGAGCTAGTGCGTGAACTGAACAGTTAAGAGAGTTGCGCAGACTTTCGTAATAATTATTAGTAAAGCTACGAACTGACTAGTACAAGTGCAGTTTTCTTGAGGTTCTTCGGTAGTTTGGTGAACTATGTACATATGTCGCTTAGCTCGAGGTTTTTTGGAAAAGAGAAAAGAAGTTTGCTGCGAAGAGACTTGTTTTTACGGATTAAGAGATAAAACTGTCTAAAACTTAGCATTTTTTTATATTTCTGAATTTTCCGATAAAAATTGTTTTCTCCTAAACTATCTGTATAACAGTTATGGAGCGTTAGACTTCACTAATGTGCTCTGTAGAGCATTAGACTGCTTAGTTAGTACCTAGAAAGTTGTTTCTACATTGAACATTTCATGCTCCCGACTTTTTTCTAGAGAGTTTCGTCTAACAAGGGGCTTAATCTGAGACTCTGAACAGTAATTATGTACTTAGACTTCAACGGCAAGCTTCAGAAGCCTCAAAAGCCTTTCGGAAGCGCTGAATTAGCTAAACCAGCACACAAAAAACTTAAGACCTCGACTAAAGAGTACAGCTCCCCGAGAATTTTAGACAATATTTGCGCACAGGGTGTTCTAACAACATATTTTTGCTAGCATATTCACTTATGTATGTACATATGTATATACGAATACATACATATGTATTTATTTATGCAGAAAATCATTTGTTTGTAGTTCTATGCCACCACGAGCGCAATTACAGCCACCATGGCATTGACAAGAATGCTGTAAAAACAAAAACAACAACACAAACAATACCAACAGCTAACACAACAATTAAATCTACTAAGCTGCATGCATGTGTGTGTTAGCTGCGACGCATTATCCGCTTCCCCATATGACATTGGCTGGGGTATTTGTGGCATTTGCGACGGCTGCCATGTTGCAACAATTAAAATTTTTTTGCGCATACGCATAGCTACTTATAAATGCATACGCAGTTGCGTAATGCCAGCACATCACACATACATATAATATATTCATGCATGCATATTTTGTTAGTACAATAGTCGGCTTTAATGTTACAATGAAGCGATTATAACTGAGCGCTCATAGTGGGGACTACGTGTGGTTTAATTATGCTCTTGAAAGTGTTTTAGTATACTTTTATGCGCCAGAAAAATTGGAAAAAAAATTATTTTCTTTGGTGAAAATTACTAGTGCTTCGAAAACTTTACTTTTAAATAAATGAAATAAATTATAAAAAATCAGATTTTAAGAAAAAAAATTCGAAATATCAAAAAAATATTTACTAAAATTTTGAAAATTTTTAAAGATTAAAAAATTTGTTTTTTTGAAAATTTATTAAAATTAAAAAAATTGTTTTTGAAAATCTTATAAAATTAAAAAAAAAATATTTTCCTTTGTTTCTTTTACTTTCAAAATATAACAAAAAAAATTAAAAACTAGTTTTGAGGAAAAAAAATTGTGTTGAAAACTTTTTAAAATAAAAAAAAAATATTTTTGAAAATTAAAAAAAAGATTTTCAAACTATTTTAAAAATTTTCGCTTAAAATAATGAATTTCGAAAATTTGTAAAAATTAAAAAATTGTTTTTGAATATTTTGCATTAATTAAAAAAAAGTTTTGAAAGTTAAACATTTTTTTTTCAAACTACATACATATTTTAAGAATTTTCGTTCAAAATAGTGCTTTAAAATTTTTTTCAAAATATTTTCCTTTGTTTCGTTTACTTTCAAAAAAATTAAAAACAGGTTTTGTAGAAAAAAATTTCAAACCATTAAAAAAATTGTTTTGAAAACTTTTTAAAATTAAAAAAAAAAATATTTTTGATCATAAAAAAAAACTTTTTTCAAACTATTTTAAAAATTTTCGTTTAAAACAATGCTTTTCAAATTTTTTCAAAATATTAAAAATTTCTTTTCCGTTTTTAATATTTTGAAAATGTTTTTTAAAAAAAATTTTAGTAAAAACAAAAAAATTAAAAATGTTAAAAAAATAATACGTATTAATTTTTCCAAACTTGTTTTTACTATAATTTTTTTCAATACAGTAATAATTTTTTAATTGTTTTTTTTTAAACAAAATTAAAAAAGAAACTAAAAAAAGCTGACTTTGGAAAAAGCGATTCTCAGAATATTAAAAAAAATAATAAATTCTTATTCAAAAATATATTTATCTCAAACTGTTTCAAAATTTTTTCTTGAAAAAGAATTTTTTTCAAAAAAATAATGTAAAAAGTGATATGCATTAATTTTCACTAGCTTTTTAATATAAAAAAATATTTGTTTTTTTTTTTTCAAAATGAATTTTTAAGATTTTTATAAAACCAAAATTAAATATTCATTTTAATATTTTTTTAATTTTTTCTTTTTCCTCAGTTTTATGAAATATTTGTATGCTTATCATAACAAGCCACTTTACCATAACCAGTTTCTAATAACTTTTTTATAAATTATTAATTAAATTTTTTTCTTAATTTTTCAAATATTACTTAATTCCATTATCTCTCATTTATTTTATAATTTAATATTATTTCATTATCAGATTTTAACACATTAAATTTTCTTCTTTTATTCCCCCATCATTTCCTCACTTGTTATGCAAAAGCTCATTAGTCGCCATCGGCGTAAAGCTGTGTTAAAGATAAAATAAAAACTTTTCGAAGCGAAATTTTAATGATAATAGTGCAGCGTGATGTTAAAATGAGAAAATGCTGTTGAAATAAAAGCAATTATAAAGGAAAGAAAATCAAATAATGAAAAAAAGAGTTTGCTGATTTACCACTGACGGCCAAATAAGCATATTAACATATGTATGTAAAAATACAACCTACCGTATTATTTAAACTGAATTGACAGCTCAGAGTGTTACACATATATTAATAAACAAACGATATATATTTGCATTGTATAATGGAGGTATGTATGTACATATGTATAAAATTAATGTAATTTTGTTTGAAATATAAAATTTTAAGGTTTATGTGGTAAATTGTAAGTTGTAAATTTTAAGTTTTAAGGTTTCAGTTTTAAGTTGTAAATTTTAGGTTGTAAGTTGTAATGGTGAGTTGCATGTTGTAAGTTGTACATTTGAAATTTGTAAATTTTGACATTTCAGTAAGTTGTAAGTGGTAAGATGCAAATTGTACGTTGTAAGTTGTGAGTGGTAAGTTGCAAGTTAGAAGTTGTAAATTTTATGTTTTGAGATTTCAGTTTTTAATTGTAAGTTGTAAAGTGTAAGTTGTAAATTTTAATTTGTAAGTGGTAAGTTGTAAGTTGTTGTAAATTTTAAGTTTTGAGATTTCAGTTGAAGGTTGTAAGTTTTAAGTTGTAAATTGTAAGTGGCAAGTTGTAAATTTTGAAATTTCAGTTATAAGTTGTAAGTTTTAAGTTGTAAATTGCAAGTGGTAAGTTGCAAGTTGTAAGTTGTAAGTTGTAAATTAAAAATTTTGAGTATTAAGGTGTAAGTGGTAAGAAGTTGGTTGTAAGTTGTAAATTTCTAGTTTTAAAATTTTAGTTATAAGTGGTTGGTTCTGATTTGTAAGTGGTAAGTGGTTGTACGTTTCAAGTTTTAAATTTTAATAAAAAAAAATATAATTAAAAACAAACTTCATATTATTTTTCACAATTTTGCATTATTCATGCTCTCTTCTTTCGTAATCCTTGCCACTTGGTCCTATTTCCACAATAAAATCAACCACCAACAACTCAACTCCTCAAAATATGCAATGGCAACATGAAAGTTCAAAAAAATGCAAATTTTATAGCGTCAACTTTTATTGCTAGCAGGATAATACTATGTTTTAATGTCAACAAAAAAGCAAAGGATCACTTGAAAAGGCAAAGGATTAACTTGTACGGCTGAGTGAAACGTGTACACGTCGCACTGTGAGCACTTTAAAGCGCTTGTAAATGCATTATAGCGCATTTTTATTAAGCAACAAAATAAGTAAGTGCCTAAGTTGTTAAGTCGTCACTTAGGTAAACGTATGAAAGCGCTGCGCACCGTAAGAGTATGAGGTGTGAAACGCTTACTAGTTGATGCATACAAACATTGCAACAAACGCGTGCATTTAAACGTTTGCAGAAGTTAGTTATTACGTGCGAAAAGTAGTTCAAGTAAAGTTGGCGCCTAAAAGTAGGGCATGCCAGTAAATGAAATGCACCTATTGATTTAACAAGTCGTCGAAACTTTCATGAACTGGCTGTGCAAAGTGAGCGGCAGCGGAAATGTCGACAAGAAACTAAGTTTTAAACAAACTATTTTGGCTGTGTTGATTCTGCGTTGCATACTTTCAGGCGATAAATTGAAAATGTTGGCAATTTGTGATGTATAGTAATTTAATTTGATTTTTATATTAATAGTTTTATAAACCTTAAATGCCAATTGGTATGGTGATTCTGCTTAGCACACTTTTAGGCTGTTGTGATTGCGTGTTGCATGTTCTTAGGCGATAAGCATAATTTTAGGCATTATTATGACATTTTAGTAGCAGCTGCTTTAGTTTAGCGCTTTTAAAAATTTCATGATTTAGTCAATATTGTTTGCATACTTTTGGGCTTCATATGGAGTAATATTTTTTCCATGATATTATATATTGTGCTGTTTCAAAAGCGAATACCAAGCTATTTAACCGAAGCATTTTTGGTTTATCGCTGTAAGTAATATTGACAATATTGGTTGCATACTTTTAGGGCTTCTTAATTAGTGATATCTCTATTTTCTTGACTTGAGCTATTTAATCAGCGAATACCGTGCTCTTTTAAGCGTAGCATTCTTAGCATATCATTTCAAAAATTATACTTTTTGGTTTTGATAATTTATGTTGCATACTTTTAGGTTCGTAGTATAAATTTCATACTTATTTCACTTATTTGTCCAGATTTTTTTATTTTTAAAGATTTGTAAAATTAAACAGCCTGATATTAAAGTTTTAGCAAATTTTCCATAACAGTAGCATACCTTTAGGCTGCTCTATTCACCGTTTATGACTCACTTTACATCATTGTATTTCAGCTGTTGCTGATTTGTTTTCTTTTATTGCGTAAAGCTACTATAAAAGTACGACTCAAAGCATATACGAAATTATGTAACAAAGCAAAATTTCTCAGCCTGAAAGTATGTCGCGCTTTTGTCAGCTCATTTTCACAGCTGCTCACGTACGCCAAACGCAGACTTTATTCAAATTAGGCGTGTATTATGCAAAAATTGGTGATAAAAGTAGCAAATAAGTTGAAGCTGATACCTGAGCAGGCGATTTTTGTTGGAAGTTGATGTCTTAAATTGTGTAAAAAACTTAAATTTTTAAAATTGTACATTTAGGGGCAAAGTCTGGATGAAATATACTTGTAGTGCAGTTGCAATGAAAAAAGTTTCACTCTTATTTATTTTGTAAAAATATTTTTCTACTTTCTTTCACCAGCTTACAAAGATAGCAGGTCAAATCTACACATTTATACTCGCGCATAAGCGCACATGTGTCTTCCGTACCTAATGCAAGACCCTTCGAACAATTGCGATATTAAATAACTCAAAGCAATGGTAAATTGAGCAGTGCTTGCGGAGTTGACAGGATTTTTTGTCTTTCACATTAAAGCAATGCTAACATAAGTGGCTTGTAAAGAAGAGATAGAAAAGTAGAGAAGGGGATTGAACGAAAGAGAAAAACTTATTTGTAGAAGGAGCTGGAGAGAGAAGGAGAGTGTATCGCTATCGCTTTACGCTATATATAGCTGATTTCTAAGCAGTCTCTGACATTACGAGGGCAATATGCTCCGCACAAAAGTTATTTGCTTCTTGACTCCTGCATGTGAGCCAAGTTAACACCAGCTCAGGTCCTAAGTGCGATTTATGTGCATGCATTATTTATGAGCAAGTGTGTGGAAGTGTTGATATGTGAACATGCTTTGCTGGCAAAACAATTTTCGTTTAAATTCTTGAAGATTTTTCATGCTTTCCAATTGATTTGCAGTTAATACGGGATTGTTACTCAATGAGGGAGTATTTGTTGCTAATTCTGGTTTAAAGTATTTATGGAAATTTAAAGTAAACTCAGAGAATATGCCAACTGACGTTATTATATGGTTGTTCATACGCTCTTGTATTATACTCTCACGGAAGGTAAACGTTGTGTAGAGTAGTCAGGTACTTTCAACCAGGTTCGTTACAGAAACTACTTAAATTTCACACCACGGTCTTTCTTAATTTGCACAAATCTATCTGCGATGAGTCTGTGTCTAAGGTGGCGCATCTGTGACTGTGAGTGACTAATTCTCGAAATCCCGAAATTTCGGTACTCATGAAATGAAACGGATATGTAAGTAATTTGCTTTTTGATATGAATTAAAAAAAACGGGACCCCGAAATTTAACTTAGCGAATCCCGAAATTTCGGGACTACTAGAATTTTATAAAATTTTGGGATTCGCGAAATGAAATGGATAAGTAAATACATTGCTTTTTGAAATTAATTAAAAAATTCGGGATTCCTAAATTGAACTTAGCAAATCCCGAAATTTCGGTATTGCTAACATTTTATAAAATTAATATTTTCACTGCGTTCCCCACTTATACTTGTATGTTCCAAAATTATACTTAGTGTATCTAAAAATTTCGGGACTACTAAAGTTAAGCATAATTGATACTTCTAATGCATTATCTTTGTACTTTTAAGAATATTTAGTACCGAAATTTCGGGATTCGCTAAATGCATTAAATATGATAACTATTTTGCTTTTAGATATAAATTTAAAAACCGGGATCCCGAAATTATATTCAGGGAGTCTCGAAATTTCGGGATTATGATGAAAGTTATGTAATATTTTTCATGCATTTTGCACTCAACTTATCGTTAAATGTGTCTACAATATATTTTCAGTAATTTCAAGTCCAAAAAGTGCGTCCCTAATAATTAGGGCTTGACTACATTGACCACTTCATTAAGTAATTCATTACGGTTAATGCGACTAAATGCCAGCCTGCCTGTAACAAGTCGCCATCTTCCGCCGCCGTCATATAAAACGAACCGCTTAAACACTTAATTAAAATCCTTTAAGGAATTACGAGAGCAGGACAAAAGCAATGGGGAATAATAAGCATGAGCTTTTAGCAAGTAAGTTAATTACATTAGCTGGCTAAGCGAGTACGGGATCAAATGGGCCATGCTGAACACAGTTGTTAGGAAATTAAGACGGAATAAAAATTATTTCAAATTGCGTTTGCAGAAGAATAAGAAGTAGAAGAAGAAAAAAAAATTATGCAAAGCAAGGAAGCGAGTGTTCGAAAATTGAATGCGGGATAAGCGTTAAAAAATGCTTGCATTTGCAAACGCGCAATAAGCGCAGAAAAAGAAGACAAGTAGTAAGAAAAAAAGAAAACTCAATAAACGAGGCATAAAAAGGCATAATAGATGAGATGATGAAGTGCATGACAGCTTGATGAATAATGTGAGTGAGGCACAAAGGCATAGTAATGCACACGAATGTATAATGAGTAATTGGTAATTTTATTATGCGATGAGGCACGGATTTCGCCAGTGAGCTCACGAGATGAGAAAATAAAATGTTGCTGCTAACAGTACGAGAAATGAAAAACAAAAAACCGATGAAAAGAAGAAAGACTAAAGATGGAATTCCATCCCTTCATCTACGAGAAAATCACAACCGAAAAGAAGAAACACTGAAGATGGAATTTCATGGAGTAAGCTAAAGGAAAAATCCCACAATCTACGGGAAGATCACAGCCGAAGAGGGTAATCACTGAAGATGGAACTTAAAGGAATAAGCGAAATCAAAGAGTCATCAATCTACGGATAGAACCAAATCTCTATAAAAAATGGACTTGGTCTTGAATGGAAATTGCGGATCGCGGATGGCATGTAAGACTTTATGGGTTTTGTTTACAACAAAAGCAGATCTGTTCCATCAAGAAAAAATTTGAATACCAAGTTTCATCGAGCTCCGGTAAGTATATTTTCTCTCGACTTCTCTGGATCTCCGACTAAATTAAGGTGAAAAGAACATGTCTTTCGAGTTCGAAGATATTCGACAGCTATTTAGTTGGACAAAGACTGGCTGCTGGTCAAATAGCAAGTTAACGAAAACTAAAAAACTGTATACAAAATACCGTTAGATGAGTACTTTCTTCCATACTAAGCTTGGATAGATGAAGACGAAAAGAGCAGTTATTCCATTTGGTCAGCGAATAAGGTAGATAAAAACTTTTACCACGTCAACAGGGTTTTCAAGTTTCAAAAATTCAGAATTTTTAATAAAATACCGTTAGTTAAGGACTTTCTTCCGCACTCAGCATGGACTAAAGATTGCATGAATCAAAACGGGTTGATTTTTACCAAAAGAAGAGTTTGCTTTGTGACATCTAAAACTGTGTTTTCAAATAAAGAGCTGGAATTTCGATTAAAAACTAATGTTATCTAAACAACTGTACTTTTTTGACGAAATTTGAGACTAGTTATGAAACTAGTTGTTAAATATCCAATTGATATTGTGCTTCACAGTGTTGGACAGCACTATTTGTACATTCACTTTTAGACTTGTAAGTAACTATTATGCGCCTAAATGCAAGCTAAGGTTCCTAAAGAGACTTAGAGGTTCGTAGAATCCTTATTTGTGGCTTCCAAACTCTACTTATAGTTTACGTAAAGTAGCCAGCGATGTCTGAATTCGCTTTTCCTATGCACTGAAGCCCATAAAAATGTACTTCCGGGCATAAGGTATGATTTTTTGTTACTGCATGCGCCCAAATGTAGGCAATAAAAAAGAAAATATACTGATTTTAATATATATTGTGTTTATAAGGAAACAAATCTGACTTCCAGTTTTGTATAATCATCAGCAATGCTTTTAAAACACTGCTTATTGTATTTTAGGAAGCAGCTGTGACTTCCACTTTTGTAGAATCGTCAGCAAATGTCTTCCAAACTCTGCTTATGGCTTACATATATTAGCCAATGATGTCTGAATTCACTTCTTCTCTGCACTTAAGCCTAGAAAAATGCAGAAGCAGTCATTAGGCATGGATTTTCATCACTGACTGCGCCCAACTATAGGCAATATAAAAGAAAATGCACTAATTTTAGTATATACCGACGAGTGCCAAGTGCATTTAAGTACTCTATGCTTTTAGAAAGCAAATTTTCAAATAAATATAGACCACTGAAAACGTACATATATACTACAAGTACAACAACAGTACTTCATTTTATGTAGATCTTAATTTTTATGTTTATTACTGCTGCTACTCTTCTCCATTATTGGCATGGCTGTTGTTAGGGCTGTTGCTCGTTGACCTTTGACTACAATTCTAACATTATATTTTCTAGTATATGCAACATTTATATAGCGAAAAGCAAAGAGAACACGTTCGCATAATCAACGTGCAGCCATAACGGTTAAACAAACAAGTAAACGAACAGACAAAAGGGTAGTCGGCAGTCTTTGACTCGGGTTGCGGTGACAGCTGTCACTTCCTATACAGAGTTCAAGCTTTTTCGGCCAAGTCAAGACACATATACATGCAAATAAACATATATATGATGTATATGCTTTAATATATATATTTGTTATATATGCTTTCGATTCATGTTTGCTATAATTATATATTTATTTTTATGCACAAGCAATTTGCCAAACCTTTTGCATGCCAGAGAAAGTATTTACTGCTGCCGATCTAGCAGTGTGCTTGACTATCTGTGTATACGCATAAATAACCCAAAAAATATGAAGTGAGCACTGCACGCTTCGGTGCGCCTAAATGTAGGCCACAATTGAATGTGAAGCACGCACACAATGTTGTTTGCATAGCAGAAATTAAAGTCAAAATGGCAAAGTCTAATGTGTGTCGGCAAGTTGGTTGTGTAGGGAAGCTGCTTGGCAATAAAATTTGTTATACAGTTATGTTGTGCTAATCTATACAGTACTAGGCTTGAAATTGTGTTGTCTGTTCGTTATTCAGTGGCGAATTTCTACATAAAATTTGGTTTTAACTTTGCATGATAATAATTTTCATAACTCACATACACTCACACATTCATACAATACATACATACGTATGACCTTTAAAAAATTAAGAAATATTGCGCAATGTTAAAAGCTGCCTTGCTTCCGCGTCTTTAAGTATGCAGCATGCGTTTGCACATAACAAATTTATATTTATTAAGCGTGCTTAGCAATACATTGTCGGTATTAATACTTATATTGTATTTGGGTAAGAAAATAAGTGTGGGCACATACATACATACATATGTACATATAAGAATTAATTTAATATCCCATAGGGTAGGTCATTAGAAAATGCTCAAATGAAGTGGGTTGGTTGGTTCAGCGCAGATATGCATATTTTTTTTAAATACTATCAAAGACAACAGTTATTCACACTAGTTACACTTTACATTTTTTTGTAACTAGTTCAGGACTAGTTAAAATTTTGCGTATCATTTTTGAATCGTTATCAATAAGGAGTTGTGCATATTTTTTTTTTAAATACTATCAATGACAACATAATTCATACTAGTTACACTTTACATTTTTTTTAACTAGTTCCGGACTAGTTTAAACTTTTCTCATAATTTTTGAACAGTTATCGATAAAGACATATATTTACATTAGTTACGCTTACAATCTTTTTGTGACTAGTTTTAGACTACTCACATTTTTTTTACAAAATAAAGAATTTTGCTAAAATTGAAATGACACACCCCGTAAATAATTTAAAAAAAGGTTCTATGGGTACTTGAGTAAAGTTGATAGGCGTAGAGTTATTTTATAAGAAGCTTAGTTAGTATTGAAAATTTCACCTAGATTTGTAAATTAAGCCTTAGTTCAGAAATAAACACAAAAATATTTTGTAAATTAAGTCTTTATAGAAAGTACGCTTTAAAAGAAATCAATAAATGCACATAAAAACCTTCTGAGCCGCTCTTAAATTGCTAAATTTTATGATTTTTGCAATTTCATTGCCTACCTTTAGGCACTGCGAATTATAAAACATGCTAGTTATAGCAGAAAAAGCATAGTTTTTTAATTACTAGCAATGACCACACATACTTTCACTAGTTACACTTTCAAACTTTTTGTAACTAGTTTAGGACTAGTTTCAAATTTTTAACAAAATAATACATTTAGCTCAAAATTACGAAAATACTGTGAAAATAATTAAAAAAATAGGATTCACGAGTATTTGTGTAAAAATAAGGTATGGAGACAACTCATATTATACTCTATGAGCATTGAAAATTTCTTCAAGCTTTGAAAAATCTCACGTTAAGTGCCTTTATATATCGCACATATCGATAATAATCAATAAATAGACTTGAAAACATTCTACGTTATTTTTATATCACTAAAATTTAAAACTTTCACAATTTCATTGCCTACCTCTAGGCATTGCAAACCTTAAAGCATGCCAATTGAAGCAGCCAAAGCTACAACGAGAACTTTATTGCCATAGCGGAAGTTAAGTGCAAACACAAATTAGCTCACTTTTTATTTTGTAAAGTCTTTAATTTACGCAACACATGCATTTTGTGTTTGCTCTACTTTTCAGCAGCAGCGCTTTTAGGCGCCGCGCACAAAAGCGCGTTAATACATGCACACGTTCTAAAATGAAAGTAAAACATAAAATATTTACATACAGACATTGCGTTGACGTTGGCGCGTAGTCAAGTGTATGCACTTAATTAACGCCTGAAAGTATGCCAATTATTTTATGCGGTAACGCCATGATCTGCTTGGGTTTTGATCCAATTATGGCGCGCAGATGAGCATAAGTAAACACGTACGTTTGCATGCGTTGTGATTGTATAAGCATATAAATAATAGGCAGCCGTAAATTTCCTAAAAGTGGGCTACGTTTTTTGTGAGCAGCACGTCGTTTTCGGTTGCTTAACTCAATTTATGAAGCTTTGGTTGAGTATTTGTATTTGTTTGACTATAAAATCTAGAAAATTGCCACGTATGCTAAAAATAATTGAACGTACACTCAGAATCTCTCAATTATTATTTTGAATTGGTTGAGAATTGCAGTACACCACGCACATTTAAGAATTCAAGACATTTTAAGGTAAAAAAAAAAGACATTTTAAGGTCCAAAATAAGTGTTAACAGCTGTTTTGGTTACATAATTAACGTCTCACAAAATGGGCATGGTCAGCTAAGAACAGCGCCCAACAGCCATATAACGGTTAATTATATTTTTTGTTGATTTGAGCAAAACTTTTAAGCTATCACTTTGGTTTCAGGATAGCGGTGCATTTTCTTGAATTTATATTATTGAGAAATGAAATGGGCATGGTCAGCAGAAATTTACGCCCACTTGCCACATATAACGGTAAACTGTTAACTGTAAATACTAAGCAAGTAAGCGGCTTTAATAGTCGCAACACAAATTCCTTCAACCAAACCAATATGCTTCCAATGATAGTAGACATATAAATTACCGTTAACTAGTTTACGAAATTACTACAACAATAAAAACAATAAGTGCACGGAATTCCAATGAAATGTTTATAACAACAAAAAAAGAATAATTGCTAGTGGTTGCTAAGGAGGAGGCACATATTCAGCGAAAGAAAAGGGAAGTAGGATGAAGCAGGGTAGGAGTAGAGCAATAAATGAAGTTGGAAAGGGATGTGCGTATGATAGCAAGCATATGGAGAGCACGTATTAATGCTTGTGAGTATATTGGCTCTAACTAACGTTTACCATTAGTGGCCATACAAGAAATATTGCCTTCAGCGCTGTCACGCTTTTATTGGAAAATAAATTTCGAGCATTTTTATTACATTTTTCCTTTGACATTTGCGTAATTTAAGCATTTTAGCGGCTTTTGGCATACATTCGGAAATTCCACACTGTCAGCGAGCAACAATTTGCGCATTTCCTTGAAATTCCCTTGAAATTTGCTACACTTAAATTTTCACTCCAATGCGCCTACAAAGTATTTGCTTGCCTAATTTTCTATTTGAATCATTTTTTCCACTTCCCCACATTTCTTTTGTGCTACTAATTTATTCATAAGCTTTTTGTGCATATTATAGAATCCTCAATGGCCCATTTGATGCTTCAATTGGCACTTAAGCCTAACGATGCTTCAAATGCCGACAATTGCATTGCTTCCGGTTGTACACTTCCGGTGGAGTTTGGGGCTGACTAAGCGGAAATAGTTACAACTTGCAAATTTCGCCTGATTCGACTTGTAAGCTAAGCGTTTTTTTGCTACATTGTCAGTCATTTGCCTATTTTTTGTGAGTGATTATCTGATTTCCTTTGTGAGGCGCCTAAAACGCCATAAAAAGCACATCAATATTAGAAAATCCTATGGAAAGCTTATGGAAATCACGAATTTATTACGTGGTGTTGGGGAAACAGTGGCGCCGATATGAAGGTTGTACCAAAAGAGATGCCAAAAACATTTTTTTCCCAACTAAACTATGAAGTTTTTATAAAAAAAATTGTAGTATCTTTTAAAATTTGTGTTATTTTCTGCTTTTGCAAAAAATAAATTTTCGGCGCTTTTAAAAAATTCTGAAGATTTTCTTAAAAAATTATCGTCATTATTAAGTTGATGTGGCAGTTATTGTTTGAGAAGACACCTACTTTGCTCTGGTCGGCCCTGAACGCATTGCCCTATAAAAATGATAACCTTGTCAGCATTAAAGGCGACTACCTTCCGGAAGTTAGATATCGGCTCTGAGTGAGACTCAATCAATATGAATAGTAAGAACTACAAAACTGAAACAGAATTGGTTTGTAGCTGCTTGGAGCGGCAGAATCATCGTCCTCGAAAGGCAGCTAAAGAAATTTTCTTTTGAAAGCGCGGTTACCCACTAAAACAGAGGAGTGCCAGATGCATACGAAGGTAGGGTTAAGGCGTAGTCGCCAGCACTAGCAGAAGAACCTCTGTTAGGTTCATGCTGGGCTCGGGGAACACAGACAAGTTAAAAGCCCCAGTAGTAAGCAGGCGACGAAAGCAAGGAAGGTGAAGTTGGCCTACCGTATAGGAGTCAAGATAGTAGCTGACTGCAGTGGCACGTTGACAGTTCAGGAATCTGAGCAGAATATCAGTACACTTGAGTAGGCCAAGGTGCTTAACGGCGGATCAGCGAGCTCTACTGGGTCTCAACCAAGGCCGTCTCCTAGGTGTGAAAGTGTGGCTTGGCACCATAGTATATACAAAATAGTCAGATATGCCTTGTATAAGGAAGTGGTAGCCAGGACTGAAGAGATTTGGTAGGGAGTTAGACTAGAGGCTTTGGCCAAGGTGGATCTTTCACTGCTCGCGTTCGCCTTTCCTTCCGAAGCCTCCATAACGAATCAAATGGGTATGTGCTAGTTTTCCGGAAAAAGGAGTCCATCGGTCCTCTCACCGACGCAAAGGGGCCATTTATTATGATTTTGAAAGTGAGGTTCTTAGGATGCACCCCACCGATGCCACGGAGGATGTTCCATAACCACTAGGGGCGATAGGAGAGAAGGGAAATAAGGCCCTAAGGGGCAAGAAAATAGAGTTTTGACTTTCAGACGCAGCTAGTGTTTGGGCAGATCGGCGACTGATGATTCTTCTTTCATTTTCGAGTGGTTGTTCGAGGAGGATTATTTAGAATTAATATAATTAGAATATTATTAAGCTGGACCGAAGCTCTAATACCCTTCATACGTATGTTATATGTATAAGAGTATAAAAATACATTATATTGATATTGATATATGTATTGGTCCGATCCGAAGTATAAATTCGTAGTTTGTAGCGGAGCTTTCAAAAATAATCCTGAAGATATCTTGTCAAATTAAAGGCATATAAAAAGGCTTGATTTTAACAGATTACTTTGTGTGCTATATTTTATAGCGGCCCGATTACGGCGGTAATGAGCCAATTTCTGGGGAAAAACGAACCTGTGCAACTTCTTTTACATTTTATGGGGTTAAAGACTTTTACATTTATCCAAGTCCACATAATTTGTTTACTTTCAGTCAAGTCAACAGCTTATGTTTACATTTAGCAAGGATAACAACCAGTATTTACATTTTGGGGTCAATGAACCTTGTTTTACATTTTATGGGGTAAATGACCGCATTAAGTACATTGCTTCGACGTCAATGACCAATTTCTTTACATTTTATTAGGTCATTGGCCCCTTCGTTTACATTTTTCCAATTCCATAACCTTTACATTTAGCCAAGACAAAAACCATTGTTTACATTTTATGAGGTCATTTTGGGGTCAGTGAACCTTTTGTTTATATTTTTTCGAGGTCAGTGACCCAAGTTCACAACCATTGCTTACATTTAGCCGAGTCAATAATCTTTCAATCAAAAATGTTGAAATCGTTTCACCAAAATATCTAAATATATGCATAACTCGATATCCTCCTCAATTAGCTGTAGGTGATACAAACAAGCGTTAGGTGAACAAAGCCATTCTACTCTGTAGCAACATGTTGCAAGAGCATAAACATTAAATTTCATATATTAATTTTTTGCGACGTGCAACACAAACGTTATCATCAAAGTATTTGTTGTACTAGATAAAAAATACCCATTTTAAACTCACCACATTTTGTTCAAAAATAGTTTCCCACACGATAACACAAATATGGTATGAATAACTTTGCATAGAGCAATGTACCTTACTTTATAAGCCAGCTTATACGGGCGACGTCCTGGCAACGGCACTGCTTGAGTGTACGAAACTATTTTTCCAACAACTAACAACACTACCAACACCTAAACGCGCTATTATTCTCTACTTTACAAGCCAAAGACCACGCATTTAATGCGAACGCACACACATACAGTCATATGCAAGAACTTACAGAAGTACATTAAAATTGCGCATACGCACGGGCACACACAAACTGCCCTCATGAGGTCGTTAGCTGCTCGCAAAGCCGCTGCGTCTGACCGGCTGGTCCAATCAGTTCAGGCTAGGCCATGCGTTGACAGCTCATATTTGCTGGATTTGTGGATTCAACGATAACCCTCTTACAGGCAATTACTCACTACAAACCCCACTCCAAACCGCGCCACATTTGTTTCCACCGCAGCAGTAATGCCTCGGCAGAAGTGGTGCGAGTGGTATAAACTACACATAAGAAATAATATCTAAGACCAAATTGACAAATACTATTATGTCTGAATTGCTGAGCGCCACAAAATACACGTACACACATGCCAACATAACTGTGCATGTGAGCGATATCTCTTCGGGCATTGCAAGTTTTGCGTCGCAGTCGAGCTCATAAAAATAATTTTCGTCGCTCCCAAAGTTCACTTTAGTTGAGTTTTCTGTTTGTTTATATGCAGTGCACACATACATGCATGTGCGCATATGTGTGCGTGTGCGCGCATATTTGCTGCAGAGATGTGAATTTATGCCACATTGATGAAAATATTTGGCATAGCGCATTAAAGTTTACGTCTGTTAAATGTTGAAAGTTTTCGAAATGTTCAAATTAAGTAAAGTGTGGCACGAAAGAACGTAAAAATTGAAAAGAAAAGTGAAGAAATGTGAAAAAAGTAAGCACCAGAAAATCGATATGGAATTTAAGCAGCAAGCGCCACAAAGTATGCCTGAAAAACGAGTTGGCACAAAAAGTTGCATGGAAATTGATATTGAAAAGGTTTTTATATACTGCAAAAAATAAAAAAAACATAAACATAAACGTAAAGATTAACATAAAATCCCGAATTCCGAAAAAAATCGGGATCCGGAAAGGTTTCGAGATTTATTGATAATGTTTTTTTTCTGCTTGTTATAAAATTATTGTAAAACCCCAACAAAAGGATTTAAAATAATCCTTGAAAAAATATCTTAATAAAATAGTGCAAGAAGTTGCAGATTTTCATTTCAATTATTTTAATTTTTTAGCATGAATACCGATTTTAAAACCGAGAATACCGAATATTTTCAAAAAGTTTTAAATAATATGAGAATAATTTCAAGCACCAATTACGCAGTTTCTGGATTCTCAGAACAGAAAATCGGGATCCCGAAAATTTTCGGGATTTATTAAACAAGTATATTTTTAAATTCAAATGTTTGCAAAATTATAATTAAAATGCTTTTAAAGACGAAACATATTTTCATTTCAACTCTTTCAATTTTTAAGTAGGAAATCGGTATTTAAAAATCCCGAATACCGAAAAATTTTCGTCCATTTTTTAAATATTAGTACTACAATGTTGAGCGAAAATTTTGGATTTTCGAAAATTTAAAAACCGGATCCCAAAGGATTCGGGATTATGCAAAAATGTTTGTAAAATCGGAATGAAAAGGATTTAAAATTTTAATTTTATGCACGAAATTGGTATTTTAAAATCAACAAAGTTTTGCAAGACATATGCAATTTCGCGAAAAGTGAATAACGGGATCCCGAAAAATTTCGGGATTTTAAGAAACAATATTTTTTTCGGGTTTGCAAGTATAAATTGCAATTCAACTTTTTGCAAGACATTTGCAATTTCACGAAAACTGAAAACCGGGATCCCGAAAAATTTCGCGACTGTTTTTTTTTGCTGATTTGTAAGTAAAAAAATTATTCCAGTTTAATAACAAAATTTATCAGCATGCATCAAGTACTTGACTATTTATTATCATTATTGTAGCATACCAACAGGCGTCTGCTTTCAACGGCTAGGAAAAAATGTAACCAATCATAACCACAACTAATTTTTAGCTGTGAAGCACATTTATCTACGCTAATTTATATTTTTTCAACGCTTTTAATTTCTTTTGTATTTATTTGCACACACAGTTGGCAACATAGACACGTACAGCGTGTCTAATTTATTTGCTGTCACTATTGTTGTGCACATAATTCATAATTTCTATTGCGTGCTCATTTCATGGCTTCGCATTTCATATTAACTAGTCAAACGACAAATTGCTCGAAAGTCGTCTGCACCGTGCGCTCGTATAACTCTCGTCTGCCTAATTTGCCGGCTAACCACGTCTCGACTGTCATTTTCGCTGTGTCGTCGCTGTCAAAAAAGTATCTGTGTATGTGTGTGGGTGAATAATTGTGAAACTCGGTCGTCCATCTCTTAAATATTTGAAATATTTGTTTTTTCCACTAAACTCTGTTAAAGCTTTACGTGGCACACACACAAACGAATGTTATATATAAACGCGATAACACTTACACACACACACTTACAAGCTAAGCTGTGCTAGAAAACTTCACAAACTTTCTTCACACCACTCAGCGCGTTTTAATTTGAGAACAAAATATTTAGCAAAGACAAGAAAAAGGCTTGCCATCGCCATTTCGCTTGGTTCATAAAACGTCAGCTGCCGTTTTGTTGTTATTGTATTGTTATATGCATGTTAGTGTGTGTTCGCCCACACTTCATTCATTGATAACAGTGATTGTTGGTCTTTTTGTTTTATTTCATTTCGTTTGAGCTAAGTTTCGGTTAATCCAATCAATTTTATTAGCACACTGAATGGCGTATAATTTGCTGCCGAAAAAGTTTTCTTCTCAATTAAAGACATACGCCGGCGAAGAGATAGTAAAAGACGAGTTCTTGAAGCGCGCTCACCAAAGATGAGTGAACTTTTAAGGAAACAAGTAATTTTTGGAGAAAATACAGTACACAAATACCGATATATCAATTTTTTTTACAGAATGTTGCCACATGTTTGTTAAAATAAAATAAAAAGTAGTAATTAATTTAAGTTAATACTTCTTAACAGAGAAATACTTACATATTTATTACTAGAAAAATTTATTAAAAATATTTTTGAAAGAGAGTTGCCATATATTTCATTAAAAAAATTTAAAAAAATATTAATGAGTCAGAGTCAAAACTTGGAAATAAATAGTTTGTGGAAAGATTTTATTATTTATAACCAAAATATCAACTGTTTGGAAAAAGCGTTGCCACATATTTCATTTAAAAATAACAAAATATAAACATGAATCAGAGTCCAAACGTCGAAATATTTAGTTTGTGAAAAAGATTTACATTATTTATAACCAAAATATAATTTGTTTTTAAAAGCGTTGCCACATATTTCATTAAAAAATATTCAATAAACAAAAATATTCACAAAACATAGTCAATACTTCGAAATAAATAGTTGGTGGAAAGATTTCATTATTTATAACCAAAATAGAAAATGTTTAGAAAAAGAGTTGCCACATATGTACGTATTTTATTAAAAAAATAAAAAAATATTAATATATCATATATGTATGTATATAAAAAGTATTCACAAAATAAAATTAATACTTTGATATCAAGAGTAAAGGAAAATACTCACAATATTTATTAGCAAAATATCACATTTTTGAAACAGAGTTGCCACATGTTTGGGAAAAAATAATAAAAAAGTATTAATAGCTTGAAATCATTAATAAATAATAGATGTATATTATTTAATAGTTCTTATGCAGAGTTGCCACCATACCATAAACTTTACTTAAATTTGATTATTGGTTTGCTCTATTTTGCGATATAATTATGATTGTTTTTTATTATGCTGTGATACTTTAATTAAATATTGTTGTTTTGCGTTAGAGTTGCCACATAAATTAAAAATCAAAAAACTATAATAACAGTAAAAACGACAAATATGATAATATCCAATGTTTTTGAAACTAAGCTTCAATAAAAAATACGACGTTTCATAAAATATTTTTTTCCATAGAGTTGCCATATCACAAAAATTTAAATAAAAAAAAATTTGCATATTTTAGAATTGAAAATGTGAGCTGGAAAACAATATGAAATAATTACTAAATACAGCGTTTAGAAAAACAGAAATATGTAGTATTAACGAAAAAGGGTTGCCGCTTATTTGAATTTATGAAAATAAATAAAATTAGCAGAGTTTTTCAACAAAAAAGTTTAGCGTAACTATTTCAATTAATTTTTGGTCAATTATGTATTTTGCTAATGTACGATAATAGGGGGTTTACAATTCCTAAACTGAGTACTGAGTATTGAATTCTTTTCAATTTCTATTAAATTTTTTTTAGGCTAAACATCTCACTTGCAATTTCTGCTTTTCCGTCTACTACTCAAACACTCTATTATTCGCTCATCACTTGGAGCTCTATAAATAGCTACATTGAACGTATTCCTTTATGAGTTTTATGATTTGCATGTTTTCGCTTCGAGCTCTCTGTGACCACAGCAAAGTATTGGCATGTGCCAATAACTATCAAACTTTTTGTTTCAGATAGCTTGCCTACCAGAAACAAGAGAATGTGTGACTTCTAGACAGTAGAAAAAATGAAATAAGAAATGGATTTATGCACTCAAAAGTGTGAATAAAGGCATGACTGAAATAATTTTCTCCGAATAGTTTTCAAAAGCACTAACTGTTTGCTGGTTAAGAGAGATTTATGAGTATAGAACGTCGATTATTTTTAATAAAATAATTTTTTATTTTAAAAGTGTTAGTTTCGAGGCTTGCAAAAGAGCAGTTAATGCTAAAGAAAATTTAAAATTAAAAAAAAAATTGCAACATCAGTAAAGTAAAACATAAAAAAAGAAATAAAGAAAAAAAATCAAAAATTATTTTAAAAATTTCAAACATCCTAAAAAATCCAAAATTTTTTTTTTAATTTCAAACATTTTAAAAAATCTAAAACCATTTATAAATATATCATAATTTACTAAAGTCACAATGCGCGCCTTTTTACTTAAAATTTAACCGTTTCATCACTCCAACCAAGTTGAGTTTAAGAGCACTGGAAAGTAATAAGAGCGCAACATCCAGCGTTAGGCAATCTCTTTGCAAAATGGAAAGCGACGTTTCTCACTTTCATCACATGCTCTTCTGAAAGTGCGCAAAACGAAATTGTTGCTCTTAAGTACCTTTTAGTTCCATCAGCATTTTTACCGGGGTTTTTGATAATCGAAAAACGGGTAATTGATTTCGAGTGTAAAAAATTAAGACTTTGAAGCAAAATTTTGGGAATTTTTTGGAACAGCTTTGGTCCAACTATCTACTATTCGCCTATAATTTGTCCACGAATGCAGGGTAATTTCATCTTGTACGTCTCTTCGGGCTCGAAAATGCTCTCTGCACCACCATATGTACATACATATGTAAGTAAATAAGTTTTAGTAGGAGTTTCGATAACAATGCGAAAATACATATTGTAAACCATTTTTTCATACTTATGAGCAGCTAAATTGTATAAGTTACAATAGAATTTAAGAAATTTTAAATTTTGTTTAATATTTATCGATTTCGATAATTATCGATAATTCGATAAAATATACACAATGTTTTACATTGAGCAGCAAAACGATTTAGCTACGATAAAATTTCCTATTTTATTATTTTAAATGTATCGATTTCGATAATTATCGAGATTTCGATAACACCTTGAAATTTGTTTTATTAAAAAATTTATTTTTGATGAATCAAAATAGTGTAACAGTTTTAATATACGTATGTATAACACTATTTCCGTTTTAAGTGGTCTTTTTATTATATTATAGCCGCAATAAAAACTATGAAAAACCCCCACCCTAATAGCGTATTTAATTTTTTACGAGCAATTTTCATACTCATGTGTGTAGTGCATTTCTTTTCAGCTGAAATTTTTAGCCGGAACTGTTATTGTAATTTTGATAACTTATTTCATGGAAAATCTGTCAATACCACGGGATTGCATTGCCTCGATAATGAAACTTTTACATAAACTTGTGGGAAATTGGCATACTATTATTACACAAGTAAATATGTATGTATAGTTTCAGTGAAAAGCAAAATTACGTACTTCAAGTCTTATAACATGCACAAGTTACAGGAAAGTCATTAAAATAAAGTTTAACTAATAAAAACAATATTAAATAAATATAAATTTAACGGGAGTAGTGTACTATAATGTCAAAAAATGGCTGAAATCATTAACATATAATCACTATACATTTTTTAATCATTATAATTAAGATTATTGGATTATTTGGAGGCTAAAAAACATATTAATGAAAAATATCGCAATAAAGCTTAGTAGATATATCGATAAAATGGCGCAAACACACATTGCAAACGATTTTATCAAGCTTGCAAGCGACTTATTGGTGATAAAATCGATATTTTTCAAATTTATCGGTTTCGATAATTATCGATAAATTTATAATGTATTTTAATTTTGCTTAAAAATGGTGAAATCAATATACGAAAAATTAAATTTTGATTTTATGGAAAATTTAATCGAAATCAAACTATTCCTGAATCTCTTTAAACCATAAAATATTTTTTAAACTGCTGATTATTTAAGTGTTATTAAAATTGTTTATTGGTTAACAAAATATATTCTAAAATCTTCTAGAAATTTCGATAACTCCAAGCATTCAATATTATCTATGATAAAATCGATTTTTGCAATTACTGTCGATTTAGATAATTATCGATACCACGATAGTGCTAACGAATTTTGTTATATTCTCCGATTTCTATAAATATCTATACTTCGATAAAATTAACAAGTTTTAATAATGTAATTTTATTTTTTAATAATATAATTTATTTAATAATATGTATTTTCCAATATATTGATTTTTTTAATAATTAATTTTTCGATATCTCAAAAGAACTTTTTTTTTAATAAAATCTATTTATAAATGATATCAACATAAATATGATTCCATGCAATCGAAGTTAAGAAGGATAAAATCGATATTTGTTATACCTATCAATTTCGATAATAGTCGATAACTATCGATTTTTCGATAACATATAATTTTAAGCAAAAATATGACAGAATTTAATCGAAATTAACAAAGATAAAATCGATATTTCTTATATCTATCGATTTCGATAATAGTCGATAACTATCGCTATTTTGGTAATATATATAAAATTTGTTAACAACAATAAAATTAATTTATGAAGCATACAAATTTAATTTTTGTGGCGTATTCCAACGAATTTGAAAAATTCTCTTAATCTCTTCAAAGAATCTCGGTTGCTTGTGCAAAATAAAATATTAAAAATAATACTGCAGTAGCTCACAATAGAGTTCAAAGTGTTAATATTCTGCTTAGAATTGAAAACAATTGAACAATAAAAGCTCAACAAACAGTAAAAGCAATTAAGCAACGCAGGGTTGCATTTTCAATGCATTAGCGAACCGAAAAGCACAAAAGAGTGCTTGTAAAAACTGCAAAAATAAATTAATAGAAAAAGACTAAAGCAGGCAACAACAAATTGAATAGATAAAGAATAAAGCAAAACAACAACAAGAATAATGAAAGCAAAAAAATTATATTCGTTAATGACGAAGTTTCCTCATACGCTTTGCGGCTCCGCCGGAAAAAAAGCAGAACAAAGGCAAAGCAGCAAACATATGCAACTTAACAATGAAAAAGTACGATTTAAAACAAAAAAAGAACAGCAACAAACAAAAACTATTTGCTACAATTCATTTAAAACTTTTGCTGCTCATACATTTCCGCTGCAGCCGCCCACACCACTCATCGCCCCAATGCCGCAATTCCCTCCACAGCTTTATCACTTAATATGGTTGTTGTCGGTTTTCGTTATATTTTGCCTTTGTTGTTATTGTAAGTCTTTCATTTTGTTGTTGTCGCTTTTTGAAGTTGTGCAAAACTGGTAAATCTCAGCCTCTCTCTTCAGCATTAATTTCGCTCTTATGGTTATTCGTGTTTGAAGTTATCTTGCCGCCCGCGCTGCACTGATGTGCATGTGTGTTGGTGTGGGATTTTGCGAAAATTTGCCATGATTTCGCCTGCTTAAGAAACTTTAGTAGCGCATTTCAAGTGATAATGCAAAGAAAGTTATCATATGTGAGTGCGTGGAACCACATCACAATCTTTTGGGAATTTAATATAAGAAGGCGAAGAAAACCCGTCATATTTACTTTGTATGATCTCCTCAAGACGGGCATTTAAAAATCATAGCACATGCGTAAATCATAGCACAACGTAAAAGTAACTTCTTACAGCCACGAAAGGATAAGGAGCGAGTTCGATGGTCTAAACGATGCAATAGAGTTATTTAACCTTAGATGTTTCTAGACTCAAATGAGAGTAACCCTTACATGGGTTACCCACAAATGCTTAGTAAAGTCGAACATTACCAAAGACAATCTGAGACTGAATATTAGTATCTAAAACGGTATACAGAAGTGCTAAATAACATTAAGTCTTATGAAGACCATAAAATATCATCTATTCAAGAGTAATCTTTAGCCTTATTATTAGACTCCGATAGCAAAATATGGGCATTTTTTGCAAATAACTCGTTTGATAGACTTTTTCGTATTCTATTCTAAAAATCGCTTCGGCAAGTTTTATGGAAAACTTACCTAGACGACACTTCTGAATTGGGGAACCCAAACTTCTGCAGCTCTTGTAATTCTAATCGCACTGTGGTCTACGATCGCAGTCTGCTTTTGTAAAGCAACCGGCGGCTAGTCATCAAAACCGTTATATTATCCAAGCCATCCTCCTCTTTGATGATCCTCTTAATGAGAGTCTGCCTGAGCGGTACTTCAAAACTAGAAAACCAGAACTTCCGTCTGTATTTTCCGTACCGTGGGTCTCTTTGGTGATCCTCGCAGTGAGATCTTGTTGGCGCGGTACATATGAACTGGTAAATCCATGTCTCCGAATCCTCGTTCTATAACTGTAATCTCACTACATTCTTAGAGTGCAGGCCTTTTTTCAAAGCTACAGAAGGTTAGTCCGTTTATAACCGCTTATTCTCCAGATTCGACTCTTAGATGATCCTATCTGCGTGAGTCTACCTAGCGGTACTTCTGAACAAGAAGATCCAAACCTCCGAGGCTTCATAACACTACTCGCTTTACGTAAGGAAGCTCGATCTGTGTCAACAACTTTTTTCTCTTTATTTCCCTTCCTGGGCAATCACTCACCATCTCCGCTTTTATGTAGCGCCTGCAACGAACTATCGACGACAGTGCGTTCATTGGAAAAGTATTAGAGTCAAATGAATTTCCACTTTACGCCGGACATACAAGCACATTTTTATGGTGATATAAAAGGGAACTTGAAAAATAAAGCAAACGGTAAAAGCGCCCGCCCAACTACTTTCAAGTTTTTGCAAATGTTTTGCAGGAAAACGAGTTTAAGATGTCATGAAAAAACTGACCAGCAAGCCAACTGATTGATTACAGCGTAACAGTTGGCAAAGCGAAGGGGTAGACAAAACGCAATGGCGTTGAGATACATTGTCAACTGGTGCCGTAGGAAGTTGGAGGAAAATCACGTATGAGCAGTCAATCAAGTGGGGGAATGTGAAAGAAGAAAAACTAAGCTGAAGTGTAACGGATGGCTTGGTAATGAAGTGTGAGCTTAAAGGATGGATACCAAGAGTTCAAGGGTTAAGGAACTCGTTTTAGGAGCTCGGTTCTTTGAGCTCCCTGTTTAAAGGCCAGCATTTGTGTGAAGCTTACCTCGATTCAGCAGCTTGAACTAAGTTTTAGGCGCTCTAGTTCCCAGACTAGACCAGACGACTTCCATCGAGATTCATACGACCGACTCAGGACGGTCGTGGAACTCAAAGTGATAAAAGTCAACGGGGCGATATTAACCGAGGTCTGGTCAGCTGCGATGTCAAATGTGGCAATAAGCCGAAGAGGCTCTGCATAAAAGTAATGAACTCGTAGACTGGACTGTGGTCCTTTGGTTATCTCCGGCTCGTCTTCTATAAATCTAGATGCGCTACTGGGGCTTTTGATAGTCTATGTATATATCTTTAGGTTGGTATAATTTGTTTATTTTCTGAAGCTTTGGAAGTCCTGCCCATACTAGGGGTGTCAGGGAAGCTTTGAACTAAACTGAGTGAATCAAATATTAATTATACGGAGCTTTAGATATCTCGGAACTGAGATAAACTCTTTTACCAACTAAAAACTCAGCAATTTAAATCGAAGACACAATTCTCGGAACGAAATATCGGCGAACCCACATAGATATTCGCATCTCCATATGACCAACCCATACAATTGCACGCTCGAATTTGTATTTGTCTGTATGTTGTGGTCTTGTGGCTGCTACAATGAAGTCTCATCATCGCTGAACCGAGCAGTGGCCACACCAAAGGTTGCGGAACGCAAGAAGCGCCAACAGCCAAGCTGAGTTTATCGTTTACTGTCTGTGTGACCTTGTAAAAGCATGTGCATGTGTGGAGGCTAGTGTGTGTGGCATGCACAACTGCAGCATATGTTGTCAACTTGCTGGGAAACTCGCAAAAAATTTTAAGCTTTACCACATGCGTCAGTTAATGTAGTTTAACTGGAGCTTTAAACTTGGAGAAAGGTGGGGTTGAACTCGTCGAGATGATAAGGGATGTATGGACATGGCGGATGATATAAAGATTGAAATTTGATTGAAGAATGTAGAATATTCTACGTGCGCAAGTTATTTAACAAGCTTCCAGGGTATATCATGCTTACAAGTGTTGCCTATATCTAGGCGCGATGGAAAAACTATTTATTATTGTTGAATAAAAAAATTATGTTAGGATTGTTATTTGAGGGAAGCCAGAGGAAATTTTAATTTGTCCAAATAGTTTGGACTCTTCGAAGGAAGACACTCGTTTCAAGTGTTGCCTCTTTGGACTCTTTCAAAGAATGCGTTGCTTTCAAGCGTTGCCTACATCTAGGTGCGGCAGAAAATATATTTACTTTAATAAGTAGTTAAATAATAAACATTATTATTTAATAAAATTTTACGGAAATAAAAATTTTCAGTGATCTCAAACCTTTCGAAATACCCGTTACCTGAAAAAACTGTCTCTTGTTAGCTAGAAAAGCAATGAAAAAATTTCTAAAATTTATTGAAGCGTAAAAAAATCAGCGCAGCAAGAAGAAAAATTTATCAACGATGGTGCTGAAATAGAGGGAAAACCGCCAACATTTTTTTGCGCCAAAATGTATGCTTACAACTTTTACACATTTTTCAAGTGAGTAGCTACACCGGAAAAAGAGCATACATTTGTGCGCCGGTGTATGTGTGAACGGGCATGAAAAAGTGTGGAGAAATTTAGAACGCAACAAATTATTTACCACTTTTGCGGTGAAAGTGCGACACAGCAGAAAAAAGTGCACAATGCTTGAGAGGGAGGTTAACGGCGCACGCAAAAAAGTATGCTACGCCAGAGGAGCAGGCAAAAATTTAAACGAAAGCCTCGAGTGACAAAAAATAATACAAACAAACAGAAGTTCAAATGCTTTTAAAGCATAGCGTTTTTAATTTCCGCTTCATTCGCGTTTGCATATTTTAGAGGAAATACTAGCATACTTTTAGGGTTTGTATAGTGCAAGTGAGGTTATATTTAATGGTGAAATAATGAAAGGGAAACCAAGAAGCACAAAAAAAATATTTTTTGCTCACATAAAAATAAGGCGCGCTGCCATAATAAATCAAGCGCCTAAAACGCGGCTACACGCTTATTAAATATACTTAATTTAAATACGTTTGGTCACTTGTTTTTATTGCGCGGTTTTATTTGCGCAATCTTAACTACTTTGAAGCGTTGTGTTGGACTAAATTACGCCCTTTTATTGTGAGCGCCTAAAAGTATACTTAATATGTATAGACAATAAAGTGTCAGTTAACCGCAACTGGCAGCTCATTTTCAAGCAAAAAAATTAATATATATACATATATAGACGCAGTTAGTCAGTCGCTCAAGCCAAGACGGTGTGGACTCATTTGCGCGCCTAAAAATATGCACTGCCGAAACGGAAACTGAATATATCCGCTGCTGGCAACGCTCGCGAAATTTCAACGAAACAAGCACACAAAGCAGATCGTCATCATTTTTTAACAATAATAAAATTTTAATGAAATTCCAACACTTCACTCGGCAGACTTTGGACCAGCGTGGCGTGAGCGTCGCACAACAAAGCATAGTAGCGAAAGTAGAGTTCAAAGGCAACGACGCAAAAATGCTGCTGTGTGTCTCATTTGCATTTATATGATATGGTTTGATTCATTCCTACTTACAGCGCTTTTGTTTTTTCGCACTAAACATTTTTTCTGCTTCTTGCTGTGCTTTTATTTTATCGATGCGCCGCCCTGTATACCCTGCCGACACCGACGACTTTGTGCGCCTGGTTGCGCGCCCAAAAGTATACTCAATTTATGCATGCTGTGACGAAAACTAGTGGCATACATGGTGTCAGCGCCCAACGCTTGCCAACGGAACATGTTAATGCGCCTGAAAGTATACTGCATACTGCTTCTCCTTGATTTTGCTTCTATTTTAGTTTATGAAAGAATAATTTACATTACAAGTGGTGTGACTATATGCATATTTTATGGCTTAGGAAATTTATGTATGAGCACTTGGTGTCAAAGAGAAAGTGTTAGTGTGGTGTTGCCATTAGTAGAGTGAAAGCAGTGAAAATAATCGATACAACATGTTGCCGTAATTACATATGCATTTGTGAATAATAAATATCGATACAGAAATAATTGCAATTCAAAAGATGAAAAAAATATATACAAACAGTGTTGCCAGCTGTTTAGAAAATATAATTTATATAAAATAAATTATTGCAGCAAGAATTTTTATTAAATTAGCAGTTTAGTGCGAGAAAAAATGTTGGGAATATATTTTAGAGTTGCCATACGTTTAAAGTTTATGCTATAAATTTATAACTATCTGAAATTAGTAAACATAGGAACGAAAAATTCACAAAGATGCAGAAAAAATTAAAAAAATTATTATTATCATTTTTTTTTAATTTAAAGGGTTACCAGCTATTAAAATTAAAGAAAAAAATTTAGAATTTTAGTTTTTAAGTAAAATAATTAATACAATTTATATATTTAACTACTATAGCGACTAAGTTTTTTTTAGAATTTTTATAGAGTTGCCACATATTTTATTTTTAAAATTTTAGTTGGAATAATGTTTAGAAAAATTCTTCTTTTGATGCAGTTAATAGATTTTATGATAAAATTGCTTATTTTTTAAAGAAGCGTTGCCACATATTTAATTTTTAAATTTTAAAATAGAAAAAATTAAAAAAATTCTGTTATAATGCTGAAGTTTTTACCATATTTTAAAAAAAACTTACTTTTTTATTTAATTATTTTCTCGAATTTTTATAGAGCTGCCACGTATTTAATTTTTAAATTTTAAATGGGAAGAATATTTAGAAAAATTATTCTTATAGATTTTATGATAAAATTAATTTTTTATAATTCGGGCTGCCATATTTTTAATTCTTTTAATTTTAGATGGAAATAATATGTATATGGAAAAATTCTTACATAGATAGCCATAAGGTTACCACATTGATAGAAGAACACACAAGGAGTACTATTTTCCATTGTAAAGTAACTTTTAGTTTTTGATAGATTGTTTAAAATACGTTTTATAAGAAAAGGGTTGCCAACTCTATACATACATATGTACATACATATGTACATATATGAACGTAGTAGATATGTAAATATAATAAAAATATTAAAATAGTAGCTCACTTTAAAGCGAGTTTTTGTGCGAAAATCGTATAAGGTTGCCACCTATTTTTATTTTTTAGTTTTTTCTTAATAGAATAATATTTAAGAAAATTGATGCAGTTTAATTATTTTATAATAAAATCTAATATTTTTGAAATTAAGCTTGTTGGATAACAAACTAAAAATAAATAAAAAAATATTATTTCGAAAATAATTTTGCAATATTTTCTGTTTTATTATATTTCATAAGTTAGTTTGTGAGCAAATTTAAAAACAATTAAAAACTCTAATAAATTAAAAAAAAATAATAAATTTTTTCAAACGCTTTTTTTCTGAACTTTAACTGCAAACACAACCTTATCAAAATTACATTTATTTGTGATTTTACTCATATAATTTAATTTATTAATATTTTCCGAAATTTAGTTCTATGGAATATTTCATTCCTTATCACTTTATTTTTCCGCCAACATGCTCATGCGCCCGAAAGCATGCTTTAACGAATATCAGAAATGAATCTCGTAATAAATTAAATTCCTTACTGCATAATGATTTATAGCGCTTCTTCGGGAAATAGTTAACTGCTGAATGCGCGACTCAAACATAAAGTGCGCACTTCACTTTCGCGCAAGGAAAGCACCACGAAATTAAAAGTTGAAGACGAACTGCAGCTGCTTGCCATCTTGAATAACCCACCCTGCCCTTTCTACAGCGTATTTATTTTACCCTTTCCATGTGACCTCCCTTCTCTTCAATTACTGTCATAAAACTCCAGCGCCTCCACCTTTCACTTTTACTTCTTCGTCGGCAGTGGCACTTGTGCGCTGGCTTTGTGTGTGTGTGGGCATAAGTAGGTCAAAAGCGCAATTAATTTAAATAATTACCGTTACTCTCCACTTACACAATAACAAGTGCGCTGGCTGTTTGTATGTATTTCGGTGTTTACCCACCGAAGAACAGTAAAGAGAGTAAGAAAGAGTTAAATCTTGTGAGCAGCGCTTTAATTAGTTGTAAGCGTAATTGAATACTTATTTGATAAGTTTTACTTCGTCATTTGTGGGTGTTCGTGTAAAGTTGTGCTGAGTTAAAAATTAATTGCCAGCCTTCAAATGAGCTTAAAATGTAGCCTTTTCGATACTTTTATAGAATTTATAGCACAGCTTTAGGCAAAGGACAGCATATTTCTAACATAATGATAGTTATAGAAAATTTATTGCATAGCTTTTGGCGCGTATTACGCAAATTAAAATATTCTGCCAATGAAGCATGCATAATAAATGATTCCGTAATCGTTTGACATTAGTAAGCAATTAGGCGCTCGCAGCAATCTGTGGTGCGGCAAGCTTTGTAGCCTAATCGATTTCAGTTGTGACAATTACAGTGAAATTTTCAAAAAGAGATGTATGAAAGGTTAATTCAGTGTTGTAATATATCTATTGCATACTTTTAGGATGAAATAAAAAAAATTAAATATTTTATTCTAAGATAAGTCTGGTAAATATTAATGAGGTAAAATCAGTCATGTAACTCTGATAGGACTATTATAAATTAAGCTTATATTTTAGCGATCACTGATAAAAATATAGAAAACGAGAAATAAAATTTAACGAATAATGAAATAATAAATAAAAAAACTATTTTATTATATTTTTTTGATTGGCTTTTTTTAACTTTAAAAAGCGTTTGAAATTATAATAAATGCAATGTTAAAATACTTTCTTATTGGAATTTGGTTTGCATATAGCATACTTCTAGGCAAAAAATTAGAAATGCTGTCATATTGCTCGTTTTTATTAAAAGAAAAAGTGATTCCTAGATATCAATGTCATTTATGTATAAATAAACAGCTAAGAGAACGACACACAGTTTTTTAAGCCTAATTTTAGGCGAAATTATATACATTTTATTATTTTACTTGTTAAATAGATTACAGGTGAACTTGTGTACGTATAATTAAATGATATATATGTATAATTAAATGATATATATTCAAACAAATTTTGTTAAAAAGAAAATTTTTAAGTTTGCATAGCATATCTTTAGGCGAAAATATAGATACTATTTTTCTTATTTTTTATAGCTTTTTAAATAACTACAAATACTCTATGTTTATAAATTATGTAGTAACAAATTTTAACATTTTGAAGCATACCTTTAGGCGCACATATATTTCCTTTATATTTTACTTAACAAGTAAGCGCAAAGACAATTTTTTACTAGCTCCACTTATATTTATATAGTTTTTTTGACATTCATGTATACAGAAAATTTTTTGGATGTAAATAAAAGTGTTCTTTTAGGCACTAAATCTACTACACAAACATTTTCGAAATATTTTTATATAATATGTATGTATATATATATGTAATATATGTATATTAAAGCACAAAATTCATTGTGATATATTAAACGAATAGCATACTTTTAAGAGCAATTGAATGTACTTAATTTTTTGGAAGAAATTTTAAACTTGATGAATATTCGAGTAACATTTTGATATTTTTCACAAAAAATTGTCTATATTATAATGTATTATGTATCAATCAAGTATTATACCACTAAAGCAAGCATACACTTGGGCGTCAATATTAACATTTATTGAATGTTAAGCCCACCAAACATTTTTTTCAAATTTTTACATTTGATACTAAAAATCTAGAGTTTTAAGCTTTTTCTATAGTGCACTTTTAGGCGTTTCACTATTTCAGCATGCATGTCAATGGGCGGCCAGCAACGCAAAGTTATACTTTTTCATATCTCTCTATATACATGTATATATACATATACATATATATAGATGTGAAATGTGCAGAACGCCTCGCCCACAAATGCAGTGATATATTGCATACATTTAGGCGCTTCAACCTCGACACATAAACTTTGAAAACTATTTGCTTACCTACAGTGCAATTATTCAGCAGCCTGTTGTACTTGCCTGTAAATGGGGTTATTAGGGTTGTACGTTATTTCCCGAAATTGATTTTTCTTTGCCCTGAAGTCTCAGTTTTTGCTTTAAAAAGTAGTATTTAATAGTTTTTTTGTTTTAATTTTCAATTTAAACCGTGTAGAAATCATTTTATTTTCCCCAGATATTTTACATAATACTTTTTTTTTATATTTAGCATTAGAAAATTTAATTTACAAGCTTGAAAATATTATTTTTGCATACAAAATTTTCTATTCTACCAAAAAGGTCTTAATAATTTTTTTCATAAAACCACTCCTTTAAGAGTTATACGCAGTTAAAGTTATACATCAAATACTTTGAGTATGCATGCAAGTGCCTTATAAATTCTGTGTTGCTCATACGACATGGTGTACTATTTGAATGCCGTACATTTAGTCTATAACTTTAACTGCGTATAACTTTTGAAGTAGTTACTTTATTGAAACATCAAGGAGCGTTTGCAAAAAAAATTTACTTGGGACAACCCTAAAGTACATATGTATATACATGTGTGTGTGTAACACTGCTATCAAATTAGCACCGCAGGCCAATTCCGACCTGAAAAAGCAAACAAGCTGTTGTGAATTTACACAGCGCATATGTCACACACACGCACGCAGATTTGCATGCACACTCATTTATCATTTGTATGGCTGTATTTGTGGCAACCACATGTAAACATGCATACTCCGTGGCATTTTATAATGCACTCATCGCTGCATTTATAACTCACGCACGCGTCTAAATGCCATTAAGTGCACGTGTGTGCACGCACACACACTTACATTGTATTAAATTGTCATGTTTACCAATGCATGTATGTATGTATGCATGCACCAACACCTGCCCACTAATGCTAATTAAAGTGTCGTGTAGCATACTTTTAGGCATTTATACACACTTTGTGGTTAACATTGTATATTTAAATGGAAATAACGGAATATGAAGTGGTCGAAATCATTAAAATATCATTATGCATACGTAAGTGTGCATTTAGATTTCGTAATCGCCTAAAAGTAGGCAATAAATAATAGCATCACGTTTATTTTATGCATTATTTGCGGCGGGTGTGCAAGCAAATTAGAAATTTAAAATTGTATAGAAAAGTAAAACTAAACATTAAAAATTTATCTTCCACATCAAAGAGAGTGTCGAAAGAGAATATTTAAAATAAAAGAGCGCATAAAGAAAAGTTGTGTATTAGTTTGAAGAGAAAGAGAGAGTTTGGAAAGATACTTTTTCTTTTATCATTTAAAGTTAATACGAAAATTTTACACAAACTTTTTTATGATATGACTTGAATACAAATTAAGGATCATTAGACCAATAGAGGTCTACGTAGTCGAATTTTTCACAAAAAAAAAAAAAAATTCACAATTTTTTTCGCTGAACGATTTATAACACTTTTTCATGAATGCTGAAACATTTTATAAAAAACTTAACGTAACGTACGTGACGTAACGTAACGTTCGAGACTTAACGTAACTTGACTTAAACTTAGTTTTTTTTTTTGATCACATTATTTGTGAAATTTTGATATTGTGTGAAATTTTTATTCATAACATTTTTGGATGCTTCAGTAAGTAACTTAACGTAACGTAACGTATTCGACTAAACTTAAAGTTAGTTTTCATTTGATTAAACATAACGGAAGTTGAATGAAAGTTTCATTGAGGAAGCCATAAAATTTTTGCATGTTACAATACGCAACTTAACGTAACGTAACGTATATGAAATAACTTAAACTTAGTTTTCATTTTATTGAACATAACGTAAATTGATCGAAAGTTTCGTTGAGGAACCCATATATTTTTTTTTTGCAAGCTACAACTTAAAGTATCGTTACGTACGTGACATAATTTAACTTAACTTACTTAAAATTACCTTCAGTTTTTTATTATAACGTAAATTTTGGCAAAGTGTTAACGTAACTTAACTTAACTTAACATACTGAACTTAATTTACCTTAGCAAAACTTAACGTAACGTAGCAGCACAACAAAAATTAAAATTACGCAACTTAATTTAACGTGGCTTACCTTAACGTGACATAGCCATACAATTATTTTTATCTGCAGCATGCAAATTTTACTCTCATTTCAAATTAACTTAATTAAGCATGCATTTTGAATATTTACGTCGTCAAAATAATTTCAAAATCCTCTATTATCATCAGTTATATTATCATTAAACATAATGCAAATTTCCATAACTTAACTTAGACGCAACTTTACATAACTTATTCATAACTTAACTTAGACGCAAGTTTACAAAAGTTATCCATAACTTAACTTAGATGCAACATCTTGTTCGTAACTTAACTTAACCGTAACTTAGCTAAAAATAAATATTTTTGTATATGAAAAAGGAGAGCTTTATCTGTTTATAGCCGTAACTTTACAAAACTTATCCATAACTTAACCGTAACTTAACTTAGGTAAACAATTTTTTTCTATACAAAAAAGAAGAACCTGATCTCTTTATGGCCGTAATTTAACCAAACTTAGCCGTAACTTACATAGCTAAACATAAATACTTTTGTATACGAAAAAGGAGAGCTTTATCTGTTTATAGCCGTAACTTTACAAAACTTATCCATAACTTAACCGTAACTTAATTTGACTTAACTTAGCTAAACAAAATTTGTTTCTAGACAAAACAGAAGAGCCTGATCTATTTATGGCCAGAACTTAACCAAACTTAGCCGTAACTTAATCTATCTTACAGACACATAAACATTTTTTCTAGACAAAAAAACTTGACCTGTTTACAAATTATCTCCGCACAACAGCAATATATGCGAATCTATTCGTGCCATTACCATATGCTTGCCTTTTGAATATTTATGTCCTGACATTAATTTCGAAATTCTTGATTATCATCATTTGCTCGGTTTCCATACGCCTTCGCTTTGCTGGTTAACCACAAAGCAACAAAAAAAAACAGCTAAGCAAATAACAAATCGCTCAGAACTTAAGTAAATAGAAGAGCAAAAATCTACAACAAAAACAGATTTAACTGTAATTTGTTTATGGGAAAAACAAATTTTCTTCACGCTCGCTGAAAGGCGAAGATAAAGGATGTGACAAAGCGTAAAGCTACAAAGCTGCAGAGCTGACCGAAGCGCTTAGTTATTTTATTGATGGCCTCTGGTGTCAATAATTTTGCTTCGAAGCGCAAGGAAATCCAAATTAATGTGTTGAGTAAAAGGGGTGAACTTGGCAAAGTGTTAATGGAAGGAACTGGATAGTAGTAAAGAGGAAGAAATGAAGTAGGAAAGTGATGCTTGGAGGAGATATGTAAAGAACGCAGAGTAATAATGTGGGTCTTGGTAGTTTAAAGAAATTAAATTAAGTTTGTGGAAAACATAAATTTTCTAAACTTTTTAGTAAACCGTTGGCAACTCTGTTCAAACTAAAGTAACGCATAACAAATGCAGTCTTTAATAGCCACATTAACGTTGTTGTGCGCTGCTAATGCAACCGATACTTAACATCACATTGCCACTAAAAGTGTAGCCTACCTTGAGGCGCACATGACATTAAATAAATTGCACACAACTACATGTTATATATAAATAATAGTGTATGCTGCACTTAATGCCACCAATCTATTGGCAATTAAGAACAAAATGCCAACGCTTGCGAATTCAAGGCGAAATACGCCTACCAGCCATATATTAGCTGCCATAAAACAAATACATACAAGCATATGTACATACACGCGCGCGTATATAAATATATTTACGCTTAGTAAATATTTATTTGCAATTAAGTGGTTACTTTGCAAATTACGACAAAATTAGACACGGAATGAGTATGAGGTGCGTAACTGCGCGTTACAAAAATGTACTTAGGCAAACAGAACTTGAAAGAATTTTAGCAGAAAGTGGCTGCGAAGCAGTGATATTTGTGCTTAATTAGATAAATAGAAACTGGAATGTAAGCAGTCGAAATAAAAATAAATAAATTATGGAAAAAATACAAAAAACGCCTAAAAGTCTGCTTTAAAAGTATGTTACAAAAAATATTTTTTGAACAATAATTTAATTTCAACTAATTTTATTTATTTAATTGCCGCAAAATATTTGGTTATTAAAATAATTTAAGATTTTTTACTGTACTCAACACCTGTCGCCTAAAAGTATGCTCGAAAATATAATTTTTTTTAATTTCTACAAATTTTATTTAAATACATTTACTACTTTATAAATATAGATAATTTTATTTGTGGTTAATGGAAAAATAAATTAATTTTAAAAACTATTCCTAAAAGTATGTTAAAAAATCATTTTTTGTACAATAATTTAATTTCAACTAATTTTATTGATTTAATTGCCGCAAAGTATTTGGTTATTAAAATAATGCAAAATTTTTAACTGTACTCAACACCGGCCGCCTAAAAGAATGCTTCCATTTTATTTTTTATTTCTTATAAAACTCAAATAACTTAAATAATATAGTTTTTATACTTCAAAAGCAAAGTCAAATATTAAGTCTACATTTAAAGAATTAATCTACAATAATTTTTGTATTTTCCTGAAACTATGCTTCGAAAATTTAATGTTTTTTACTTTGAACTATTTATAAGTCAGCTCATTTTTAATAAAAATTTCTGTTTAATAAAAAAATTAACTCTCTATACTAAACTAAAAAAATAGCCTAAAAGTATGCTTTAAACTATATTGTTTATGACATTATTTTTTTTTTTCTACGTTTATTCCAATTTATTATAGACTTATATTTGGTTATTCAAAAGAAAATACGCCTTTTTACTCTTCTCAAATAGTTTCTCCTAAAAGTAGGCTAAAATTTAATTTTATTTTTATATTGTTTTATGATGAAACATTTTAAATATTTGAGCTTTAAAATGCAAAAAAGTTAAATTAAATTCCAATTTACTATTTACTATTAAGTATAGGTATAAGTCATTTCCTATAAGTGTTACAAAATAGTATGCTTTGAAAAATTAATATTCATTAATATACATATGTATGTATGTACATATATTCATATATTACATTAATTAATATTTGTGTTAATTTTTTTGGATTACACCTAATTATCCATTAAATTATTATTTTTATTATAAAAAATTATATTACAAATTGTTTTTATCCTTTTCAAAAATTTCACCTAAAAGTATGCTTACATATATGTATGTTTTTGGTTTCACTATTTTTTGTACTACTTTAAAATAATATTAGATTATTTAAAACAAAACAATATTTATTACTCCAATTAAACCGATTGCCCAAAAGTATGCTTCATAATATTTTTTTTACTTACTTAATTTATATTAGTTTCGATCTAATTTATTTTAAAATAATATTATGTTTAGAACAAAATAAAATTTTTTACACTACTCTGACAATTATGCCTAAAAGTATGCTCAAAATTATTTTTTATTTTATTTATAATAATTTTGCACTATTTTATTACCAAAAAATCTTGGGTATTTAAAAAAATATTCTACGTCAAAACTGCTGCCTAAAAGTATGCTTCAAAAATATTTATTCCACAATTCCCTTGCAATTTTCTACACATTTCGCGTATTTAAGCATACACACAAGCGCGACCCGTTACTTTAATTTAATTTTCCGACACCATGCTACTTTTTGTCATTGTTGTTGCATGCGACACGTAAGCCAGTATTACTGTCACTTGTTTCCTTACATACATACATACATACATATTTACATATGCACGTAAGTTATTGCGAAAAATTAATAACACCCCGAAGAGCTGCTGCACCGCTGCCTGCAACCAAATGCGTCATGGCGGTGGCAGCGTAAAGCAAGCGAAACTGTAACTGCAAAAGTAAATCCCCCTGTGACACGCTGTCAGCTTTTGTGGCGTCGTTGCAAAAGTCATTACTCTTTTTCTTCTTCTTTGACGCAAATACACATTTCTCTATGCTCAACTGCAGTTTGTGGTTCTTGTAAAAAAATAAATTAAAACGAAATTTAAAATTGATTTTTTTTGGTCTGTAAGTAAACAAATTTGCCTTGTCAGTTGCGGAATGCTGAAGAGCCAATTAGGTTTGAATGAAAAAAAATTATGGAAAATATCTTAAATTTTTCTAATACATACTTTGTGAATAAAGAGAGAATGAAGAAAAAATTAAAAATGCATATTTTCAAAAAATAAAAATTTATTTTTTTTTTAATTTTCTTACGAGTGAAAACGTTTGAAAAAAATTTTAAAATCAAAAAATTTTGAAAATCCAAAAATTTTGAAAATTTAAAAATTTTAATTATTAAAGAAATTTATTTTTTTACTTCAAAGTGAATATTTTAAAGAAAAAAATTTAATTAAATTTATTTTTCTACGTTAAAACTCGAGGTTATTACCTCCACATACTGGCGCGCACACGTGCGGCACCTTCGTCACCTTACAAAATCGCACAAGACAAACGCTTGACAGCAAGTTGACAGTTATACCCACATATTTTTACAGGTGCTTGTGTGTTTAAATTTCATTGTGACAGATTTTTCCTTCGTAGAAACGGTAAATAAAAGGAATCCATGAATGCGTGAACACACATGCTTTTAACAACATACCACACACATACCCACACACACATGCGTTTGTATATATGTATGTATGTTTATTTAGATACTTCCATGTATTCATTACAAACCACTTTGACATCCATTACCGCATCATTACTTGCGTAATTGCATTTAGTCGCTGCAAATATAAATAAATGCGTGTACAAGCTGTTCGAAATCTATTGTGAGCCCCCACACGCATACAAACAAGCACGGCTATACATATATTTGTAGGGGTTTTCTAATGAAATTGTTGTTGAAAATCGTCAGATTGATTTATTGTCAGAGCTACTGCATTTTATTGATGTGTGAATTCAATTTAAAGTACATACATTTTTCACACACGTTCGGGCAGTGGCGAGTGTTCGAATTTTTTTTACGGGGGGAAGGGGTAAAGCGACAGCTTGAGTGCAAATGGTGAAATTATTGTGTAGGAAGTTCAGAAAAACTTATAAAAATTTATAAAAAACGGATGGCAACTCTATTTATATATTTTTATTAGAAAGTTAAAAAAATATTCATTTAATATCAAATTGTAAAGAAATTTGAAGCAAATAAATTTTTTTCTAAAAAAAAATAAGGTGGCAACTCCACAAAAAAAAATTCATTTTTTATTCATTCTTTTAACAGCACGAAAATTTTCATTAAAAATTTTAAATTAAAACAATGAAGTCTTGGTTCAATTTGTCGGTAGTTTAGTTTTAATAATTGGCAACCCTACTACTAAACTTTTGTAAAATTATTTTTAATTTAAAATTTTTTTTGTTTAAGATTTTAGAATATAAGAATATGGCTAATATATAATATACAAATAATTTAATATTTGGAAATTTAATTTTCATAATTATAGGGTTGCCAATATTACTAAAGTTTTTTATAATTATTTTTAATTTAAAGTTTATGTTGTTTAAGATTTTATATGTCAAAATATGTACATACATATATCTAATAAATAATATACATATATGTATACATATATACATATGTATTTATATTTAGCCTAATTTTTGGCAATTTAATTTTAATAATTGGCAACCATGTTATTTTTTAAATTTTTTCAATTTAATTTTTTTATTCGTTGCTAAAAAGTTTTGATCTAATATATATTTAACACTTATAATACATATAACTTTTCACAAATTAAGTAAAATAAATACTACTTGTCAACCCTATTTAATTTTTATAGTATTCGAAAGTATTAATTCCGTATTTGGCACATGCATTTAATACAGATGTACGTACATATGTATGTAGCTTCGAAAATTTAGTGCAATTTTTATAACAGCTTACGTTGTCATATAACAAGGTGGCAACCCTACTGGAAAAATTATTCCATGATAGCTAATAAAAAAAATGGTCGCAGTTCTGACAAATTTCTTTTCATATTTGAGGACTTTTCCAAATTGTCAATTCATTTTAATTAACTTAGACTCTTTTTCATAGAAACATATTTTTTGTATAAAAATACTGCAACATTACTGAAAAAATTTTATTGATGCAAACAAATAAAATGAAAGTTTCCAAATTCTCAATTCGCTTTAATTAACTTTGAAACTTCTTTAAAAAACATATTTTCTTTTATAAAAATATGGCAACCCTACTGAAAAAAAATTTTTGATGCAAACAATTAAAATGGAGTTTAAATTAAATATATTTAAGTCTAATTTTATAATCCTTTAATTTTTATTTTTTATATTTTTTTATTTTTTAATTTTTTTTTTTTAATTTTTAAAAATTACAATAACGTCGCAAAAAATATGTAATATTATAAATATAAGTTTTTTACTATTTTTTCGATGCGTTTGTGTAAAAACATCTGACATCTGAGGTTCATGTGCCCCTCACAGTTCCTACTGGTTGCAGACTTGGTTCAATGAGCCGCAGTTGAACACTATTTTATCTTCACAGCATTTGTCAGAACAACAACTAGCAATTTCTGCTACCATACTACAAAAAATTGAGACCACTGTTTGCAACAACAATAATAACAACAACAGCAACATTGTCATCAACAGAGCAATTGTCACTTTAATGCCACGACCTTCACATATGTTCACATCTACATACATACACATATAGTTGTATTAGTACATGTGTTGTAGCTACTCAGCCGTATATGTGGGTGTGTGTGTGTATGTGGTAAGTTGTAATGTAATTGTGTTTGCTGTCGTCAAGCGTTGCCACCCGCTCAGCATTTTATGGCCAAACAACTTTTTACTCCCGTGGCAAGCTGTCATTGTGTACTCTATCGCCACTAGTGGGAGTGTATGTGTGTATGGGTGTGTTAAATTCACTTAAATTGATCGAATTTTTATTTTACACTGTTGGTTACGTTTCTTCTTTCTGGTAATTTTTTTTATACCCTGAACAGGATGTATCATATATGCAAACTATGCAAAATATTCACTTTTTGAGGTATTAAACTGAAAGTTTGCATGTGTTCTTAGCTCCCTAAGAAGCTGTACATTTGTTGGAACAGCTGATATCGGACCACTATAGCTTATAGTTGCCATACAAACTCATACTTATTTGTGTAGGGTATTATAGCAACGAAGCTCTTCATGTTTTTTATGCATTGCTTCCTACTTTTACTTGTCCTTCCTACTCCATCCCCCTTCCCTTGGCTACTGTTGCCACATGTGGCTGAGTCTGTCAGCCGTGTATTTAAATATCTGCAACCAGCGGCGCTCAGACTCCGCATTATACTATACTTGGTTGTCATGTATGGTTGGCAGTTTTTGTGTTGACAACTTACTAGTTTGTTGTTGTTTAGCGCTTTATTGTTCATGTTAATGTATTTATTTTTGCATTTCACTAAATTAAACACAATTTACACCTAACAAACGGGAATCGACCAGCAGACACAATGGGCTAGTGAATGCCTTGTGCGGTTTGGAATAGAAAACACAGTTATAGTTGTTGTTGTAAGGGTAAGAGAGTGTAATGGATGGTATGCATAGCGGAAAATCATGCAACATTAAATTTAAATTCAAAGAGACTAGTTATGTAACTAGCCCGAAAGTAACAAATATCGTAACTAGTACAAATTGGACTAGTGCACCAGTAATTGGTTCTCATTAAGACTAGTTGGCAAAGAAGTGAAATTATTTTAATATTTAATTTCTATACAACTAGATTGCAACTGGTACTAAAAGCAACCATTATGTATAATAATGGTAAAAAATGGCTATAATCTTCTTTTGTAATCGCATTCTGTATACAAGAAAGCTTGAACACTAAATATTAGTTTTGAAGTAGTCGAATATGGCAATTGAAGCAAATTTTTTTTTGAAAATTTTGAAAGCTTCATAACGAATAACTAGTTCCTAACTAGTATAAAGGAAGTATAAAATATATTTCATGGCATGTTGTCTTACAGAAAATATTTTTAGGCACTTTTCGTCTTAAAACAGCTTTATCTACTAATTTTTGTACCAAAACTGCCTTCGTAAAATACTCTGACGATCTTCTCGAACCAGAAAGCTTTAATTAAGTGACGCGAAGAATGGGTTTAGTGGTCAGGAGGCTAGGCCAGCATTCCTTCGGAGACCTATCGAACCTATTTTCTCTAAAAAATTCAGCTATAACTGCTGTTGAGGTCTTTGTGGCCCTGGCATCTTTGAATAAAACAATGGACAGCAGAGAAAACTTCGAGATTTGAGTGCACTATTCATACGATTTCATATGCAAACTTATTTTCATTACAATCCGTGTACAGAAAAGTTGCATTCTTTTGTGAAAAAGAAAGCACTCATATGACGAAAGAAGAATTTCTGCTCAAAGGAGCATATGCTTACATTATTCGTTTAGAAAAGAACATCTTTCGAAAAGTTTAAGAGTAGATCTTGAGGGCCCTAACAGCATAGACATAAGAAAGGTCGAATACCAATCAGCTATCCCTCACACTCAAGCTATCGTATTTTAACTACCGAGACCACGTCGCTGCAAATGTGAACTAGACTTGCTTCGAGCTTACTAAAAGCTACATAGATACTCTGAAACAGCGAAATTCTTCTACCTACCATCAGTACCATATATTCTCCCTACACTTGTGCGGTTTTATGAAATGTCACTAAAATCTCTTATCCTAACATTTCTAATTAAATACAACAATGCCATTGTGAATAGTCATGGTAGCTGGTAGGTGAATGCTTTCAAATTCTGCTTGCCATTTATTGTGGAGCCAATGTGTCACATTGTGATTTTCAATTTATGTTTACATTGTTTTGTAAATTGAAATGTCCATTGGTTTAAAGCGTCTGTCATGATTGTGTTTCGATTTAGGTAAAAGATGTATGATTTTTAATAAAACAAATCAATAACAGGTAATTTGAAAAGGGCGAGCTGGTCGACCGAGCATGGCTCTAACTATTTGTATGTGCCGTTTCCATTTATTTTCATAATTAGTAAGTGCTTCTAGCTTTGCGCAATTGTTGAAACTATAAACTATATTAAAAGGTCGAATAAATCATCAACTCTTTCGGGAACTCATACAACGTACCATACATACGTTTCTTTATACCAAACTTAATCTTTAGACGAGCTCTCCTGAGTATTATTTTTCACTGACTTTCATAAAGCTTGGTTTTCAAGTCGGCTCATAAATCTATTGTTGAATATTATATGAATATTCCAGCTGAACTTCAAATTTTTTGCATATTTAAATCAATTTGTGCATGAGTAAGGCAAACACAAGCTTAAAAAACATGAAAGCGCCCAAAAGTAGGAAAATATTTTTAGAAAAACGTTAAGTGCACCACCACTATCATACAAAGATACGCATCCAAGCTATATTTAATTCAAAATTGATATAAGTACTGCACAAAATAAGCCCAAAACACAACCAAAAGCTTATGCGTCTAAAAGTAGGCAAATTTTCTTTGAGCCAACTGATAAGTGGACTATAATTACCACACAAATCTACAATCAAATATGCCACAATAGCTTACAAAGCACATAAATGTATTCTAACTGCATATGGAAATGGTGAGAGCCGCCATTTTTTTCAGCGAACGAAGAGCGTATGCATTTTTCCGCATATTTTGACAATAAAAGTAACGAAAATACTCAGCAGTTAGCCATCAAAGACAAAAGCACTACCATTTGTAAACATTTCATGGTCGCGAATTTTCGATAACCATTTTTATGTCAACAATGAAAAGTGGAAAAAAGTAAAAAAAATGCATTAATGTGAAATTTTTGGGTATATTTACCGTTACATTATCACATTTTAGTATAAGTGTAAGTGAAAAGTGGGAAGTGCTCTCGCACTTGAAAATATGTGTATGTTAAAAAAAAATTGTTTTTAAATTTATTATTTAAAAAAATTCAAAAGTATAAAAAATTAAAATTGTAATTTAAAAAAAATTATAAGTATAAAAAAATTAATTAAATAAATTTTAATATTTTTTTTTTTAATTTTATTAAAAATACCAATAAAATATTTTATATCAAAATTTCATTTTTTCGTTTACCTAATCTACAAGCAAACTGGTTTAACAGTTTGACGTTCACTGGATGGAAAAAGCTCCGATGACAAGCTTTTCGAAGCGTAAATGAATTTTTCGAAAAATTAGTATTTTCAATATTTTAGGATGGCGCTGCTGTTAATTTGTAGATTCTAGTAAAAAAAGAAAATTCCGATAAAAGCTTCCCTGAGAAGCATATCATTTATTTTAAAAACACAGAAAATTTAATGATGGCAATATTTTAGAATTTCAGGTTTTCAAATTTTCCTGACTTTGCTCAAAAAATTCTATACCTCAAGTACCACCCTTTAAAAGACATATGAAAATGGCCCTATTTTTTATATTTTCTCAAAAATAATTTTAATTAAAAAAATTTTAATTTTTTTTTAATTAATTTTAAAAATTATTTTTAATTATTTTAAATTTTGTTTTAACTTTTTTTTAATTATTTTCTAAATAAAAACGAAATCTTATACATATGTTTTTTCATAATTAAAAATAAGCATTTAAAAAATAATAATAATTGAAAAAAATAATTGATTTTAATCATAATTAAAAAAAAAAAAATTATTTTATTTTTTAATTACTTGTTTTATTTTAATTTTAGGTAAAAACATTTTTAGTCAAAAATATTAATACTTTAAAAAGGTTCTAATTTTATTTTTCTTTCATTAATTTTTTAAATTTTCCTTAATTATTTGAAATTTTGTTTTCATTTTTAAAATTATATTTTAAATAAAAAAAATACATATGTATATTATATACATATCTTTTGGTAATTAAAAATTAGAATTAAAAAAATAATAATTAATTTTGTTTTTAATTACAATTTTTTTAGTTAAAATATTTAATTTAATAATCATTTTAATTTTTTTAATATTTGAAATTTTTAAATATTTGATTTTATAAATTTTTACGTTTTTAAAGTATTATAATTTTTGAATATTTTTTTTTTGTATTTTAATTTTAATTAATACATATGTACATTAAAAAATTTTAATTTTTTTTTCAAATTCCTTTTTAAATTTTTAATTATTTAAAATTTTGTTTAATTTTTTAAATTATTTTTTAAATTCAAAAATTAAATTTTAAACATTTTTTGATATTAAATTTTTGTTTTTTTTTTTGATAAATTTTATTTTTTTTTAATAAATTTTAATTTTTTAAGCCTTTTTCATTGATTTTTCTACACACTTTAAACTCAATGATGAATTTTAGAAATATTAACAAATAAAATTTATAGTCAATAGCGTAATTGAGTGAAAACACTTTCAGCCAATTAACTTGGCGCACAATAATTTTAGCATTCCTTAGAAATATTATTTTCCACAGATGCATGTGCACTATATGTATGTGTGTAGGTAAGCAACTGAATTGAGCTGCTTAAGAATTTGTTTACATTTTGGTGCAGTCAAAGTAAGAGATTTAAAATTTTGTTTATTGTATTTTGTGCTGACAGCACTTAGAACCTGTCGAACGTACGTATAATTTGTAAAACAAACAAAGCGAAAATATGCGAAAGAAAAATTTGGAAAATATGCGCAAACAAACATATTTACATCGAAGAATATAAAAACATTTTGGAAGGTAAAATAAATAATATTTTTTTTTAAATAAAATATAAATTCAAAATACACATATCGAAACACTAAAAGCCAAAATAAAATTGATAAATTAAAAAAAAATTTTAATTCCATAAATCTTTTGAAACAATTTTTAATTTACATTTTTTTTAATTTGTTATTTTATAACTAAATATATTCGTAAAAGGCTAACTTTACACTATAAATATATATGTATGTTAGTAAAATTAGAATCGAAGTTAATAAAAAATTTAAAACAACAAAAATCTAGATTAAATTAAAATTTTTTTCAAGAATTTTTGTTATTACAGAAAATTTTAGGTTTTTTTTTATTTTTTTATAAAGAAAATTTTATTAAATATATTTTTTAAAAATAATAAAAATTAAAATTAAATCAAATTTTTTTTCAAGAATTTTTGTTATGACAGAAATTTTAAGATTTTAAATATTTTTTTTTAAGAAAATTAAAAAAAAATATATATTTTTATAGAAAATTATAAGAAAAAATATTTTTTAAAATATTTATATTTTAGATTATTTTAATAAAATATTTTTGAATTATATTTTTATTTAATTTTTTGCCTTAGAAGCATTTTAAATTAATAATAAAAGCAAATACTATTTATTCCAAAGTCTTCGAATTAGAAATCAGTGAGGTTGCGTATACGCACCGTACACCAACAGTGCACTCAATAAGGCAACTAAGAGTACAACATTTTGAAATCTTCGCTCCTACACACTGTCAAAGAGAGACAAATACAGAGAGCAGACCACTTCAGTTGACTGGAAAGCTGAAGCAAGTGCCAAAGTTATAAAAACCAAAACACCAGCGCGGCGCTCGAGCAGTTGAACGGCGGCAGCAGCGGTGGCAGCACCTTCGAGACTCGGAAAAAGTCGTGGTAAAAGTGCGTCAAGTTCATATAACGGTCTAACATAATACACATGTGCGTGTGTGTGTGTGAGCATAAGCGCGCGCGCTTCACAATACCATTTTGTTGTTGTTGCTCACATTACGCGCGAATTTTGTTTTGTGGATTTTTGGAGCACAATTTCAAAGTGTTTAGGAATTTTGCTTGAACGATTTGCCGTGCTCTAAGTAGCCACTTTTGCGTGCGTGTGTGTGTGTGGGTGCATGTGGGAAACTATAAAATATATTTTTATGAGCTAATAAAAATTTAAAATCACCATTAGCAAATTTTGGGAAGTAAAGATACAAAACAAAAAACTACAGCGATTGACAAATAGAAAACTAAAAGAAAAAAATAAAGAAAAATAAAAATAGAAAAAAAATAAATTAAATTATAAAAAGAAATATTGAAAGGAAAATACTGAGTGGCAGCCGATGGCTTGCATATCGGCAAAATCGCAACAACAATAAACACCAGACAGCAAGTATGGCAAATAATGAAAATAATAAAAATAAAAATTTATATGTGCGATATTGGCGAGTTTATCGTAAAAATAAATTGCGGCTTAGCGCTTGAATGAATTTGCTTTGAATTTTCCTCCAACTGACCACGCCAGTCAGCAAGAGTTCAACAATAGCTGGTTGGCTGTGATGTGACGAACGCTCCTAGCGGGGTGCAAATCATTCACAACTATCAGCAACAAAACTAGTATATAACAACAACAAAGATAACAAAACAAAAACGAAATAAATATAAAATATTTCGCTAACACTTAGCGCTAGCTGGTGAGAACTCGTGTGTGTCTGTGTGTATGTTTGAGGGTGTTAACATATGCATATGTACATATATACATGTATAATGTGTACATTTTAATAAAAATGCTTAATGAATTGATTGAAAATTATTAATTTGCGCAGCACAGTGGAAAAATGGCACGCCATTAAACATATTCCAGCATAAAAGCATAAAAAATAATAGCAGATGTAGAAGTATTCGCCAAAGCACGGTTTAAAGTGTGCGAAGTGAAGCAGCGAAATTGATTACTAACAATTAAATAAAATTGTTATGACTAAAAACTGTGTGCAGAAATTTATTGATAAAAAACTGCTGTGAAAGTCTTATAGGTGTCAAAGAAAATATGGAACAGAAAAATTTGTTTGAAGATTAGAAAAAATTTTAAAAAAGTATATAAAAAAATTTTGATTTTTAACAACAAAAAAAGTTAAATTAGAACAAAACGAAAAGAAAATTTCGGAAAATTTCGAGTTTTTGTGTTAATAAAAAAAAATTTCAAGTTGAAAAAAAATTTTAAAAATTTGAGAATTTGAAAAAAAATTTAAATTAAAAACAAAATTATGCCAAAAAAGAGAAAAGAAATGAACATGTTTGATAATTTATAAAAGAAATTAAAATTAGTTCCCAATTTTAGTGTGTGATCACAAAAAAAAAAAAATAAAAAAATAAGAAATTATAAATGTGAAAATACATACAAATTTAATTAAAATATTATGGAAAAACGTTTTGAAAATATATCATTTATCACATATGGAGATATTTTTTATAGTAGTACAACATATTTTTGTCAAATGATAGAACAAAAAGAAACAAAAAAAACTTTGTATATAACTTTCGAGTTTTTCTCTTGAAAAATCTTTATAAGAGTTTGTGAATAGAGACAAAAACTGGATTTTTAATTAAAAATTTACAAAAATTTATAACACAAAACAAACAACGAAAAATTATAGCAAAACAAATATTTTCGAATATTCAGAAAGGCGTTGTTTAAGTAAAAAAAATTTTAATGCGAAATTACAATAAAAAATAAAAAAAAATAAATTATATAATAAAAAAAATTAAAAATTGATTAAATATTAATTCAAATTTATAACAGCAGAAAATTCTTAAATTATTAAAAAAATTAAAGAATGATTAACAAATGTGTAACAGAAAAACATTCTCAAATAAGCGAAAATTATAACAGAAACAATTAAATAAAATATAAAAAAAGCGAATTAAAATATACACAAATTAAAAATCTTCAATGTCTCAAAATACAAACAAAATAATTATATAAAAAAAATATTAAATTTTTAATTTTTTAGCCTTGAATATTTTTAAATAAAAAAAACATATATATAATTAAAAAGTATTTTAAAATTTTTTCAAATATTCCAAAAAAGTTTTTAAATTAAAATTTGTTAATTTTTTTTTGATAGTTGAATATTTTAAAATATAAAAAAATATTATTCACAAATTTCGATTTAAAAAAATCGTAAAAATATTCAAAAATAATAATTAAAATTTGATGAATTTTTCGATAGCTGAATATTTTTAAATACGAGAAATAAACTATTCAAAAATTTCGAGTTTTTAATGCAAAATGTAAAAATTTAAGAAAACTTCTAAAAATACAAAGAAATTATAGATATATTTAAATTATTTTTGTATCTTAAATATTTTTAAATACAAAAAAATTTCGACTTTTTGAAAATTCCTAAAGTATTCAAAAAATAATTTAATTAAAATTTGATGAATTTTTTGATAGTTGAATATTTTTATATATAATTTCAAATTTTTAGTTCAAAAAGTTTAATTTTTAAAAACTTATCAAAATACAAAAAATTAAAGAAATGTTTAAATTAATTTTTTTTTAATTCTTAGATATTTTTAAATGTAAAAAAATTTTGTTTGCAAATATCGACTTTTTAAAAAATTGTCAAAATATCCAAAAAAATATACGAATTTTTTTTATAGAAACGTATGCATTTTTGTTTGATTGCTGAATATTTTTAAATATAAAAAATTAATAATTCACAAATTTCAAGTTTTGAAAGATAAAAAGTTTGAAAAATTAAAAAAAACCCATAATTTTTTTTATTCTAAAATATCATTCAAAAAGTATACTCTCTTGGCTTACATTATAACTTTTAAAATCTCGAAATCGATAAAATATTTTAATTATTTCTAAAAAATTTCGAAAAATATTTGAAATTGTCAAAATAAAAAAAATAATTTTAATTAAAACTCAACCAAACATTGTACATTTTTTCAATATATGATTTGAAAAAACTAAAAAATTTTTTAACAAATCTCAAATTTTTGAAACTTTAGAAAAATTTATTAAAATTTAAAGAAAATAAGTTTAAATATTGAATAGATTTTAAAATATTTTTTCCTTTTTAATTTAAATTTTTAAGTTCAGGAATATAAATCAAGTTAGAAGTCAGAAATAATAATTAATTTGAAACAAAAATCTCAAAGACCACCACATAAAACCAATAAAAAATTAATTTATGCTTATAAGTTGAAAAAAAACTTTTGGCTCAATTAAAAATTCGACATACAGAAAAAAACTTTTTTTTAATATTTTTATGTTTTTTAAGATAACAAATATTTAAAAAAAAACAATGTTTTATAATAGCTTTCAGCTGAAAAATTCATAAAAAATAGTTAGTGAGTGCTCATAAGAAAATTCGAAAACTGTTGAAAGGCGCGCATAAAAAGTGAAGAAAATATGACAAAATGAAAGCGAAGTAACTCTAATGTCTACAAAAAAGGCCACGGACTAAAATAAAAATCAAAAATGCACGCCAAACTATAACGAAAGCAAAACCAATTACGCGCACAAGCCCAGTGCACCCTGAGGAACAAAAGCTCCTGCCCAACAACAGAAGACCCCAACCAATCTCCAGGTCACCGTCCGCGCCGGCGATGCTTTTGGAGTTTCTCAAATATGCCACAAGACTGCTGAAGAACAATATGACAACAATTATACTTGCTACAACAACAGCAACCGCCACAACGCCTACTCTTAATATAACAACAAATTTCACAACAGCAACAACAACAACCATTTCCAATATCAACTCCAGCGCCCTGCCCACACATAACGGCATGCTACCCGAACAACCCGCCACAACGCAACCCCCTTTGGAGATCTTCAACACTACACTTAAAACGCTCTTCAATAAAACACTCGCTAATGTGGCGCAAGCTAATTTAAGCGATTACACCACACCATCAACGCTTTCGAATGGCACCGGTGTTGTCAGCGGCATGGAGGTTGGCGGTACGTTGGCCGGAGGCGCAGCAACGGTAATGTCCGCTTTGCCAACCTTACCAGTGTCGCGCTATGCCATGGAGGCGACCACGTCATTGCCAGCACAAACGGTCGCCACATTCATGGCGGCGGGGAACAAGAACCGCGCCACAATAATTGTCTATCCCACAGGTGGGTACGAAGTGGATTAAGTCTGAAAAACTGTGAATTCAATTATAAGACGATGACTTCTTTGACTTTATATATTGTCTTCTCATTATATCTCTAAAGAATAATGTTACCATAACAACTCTGCAAGGTAACTAAAATGAGAACCAAAGTACAAATGGGTTCACCAAAATTATGTCCGTTTATTCTATTCCTAAGTTAAGCTAAATTTTGTGGGTAAAGTTATCTGTACTGTTTGGTTTTTGATCCACATCTCGCTCTCGTTATCCTTATTTGTTGACAGATCCGCGTTCTCGTATAATTTTCTTAGACTGAGGTCTAAAAGGTCATCTGACTTTTTCCTAGGGCAAACCGATCTCTTCTTTTTTCGCTTTACGGCTACAGTCTCAGAAAGCTGCACCCATTTCTTACGCCAAATTTAGATCACCATAAATAGTGTGACCAAAGATAAAAAATTCATTCGAAAAACTACTTTCAGATGACCGATCTCTTTAAAAACCCTTATCCTTGAGCCGCTGAAAAACTCATTGTATACCTTAGACTCTGTGGATTTTTCCAATTTCAGGAAGCATCCGTGTACCCCAACGATCCCAGTGCATTCGCCGGAAATTTCAAAGTTGATGAATTTGCTAGGGAGGGGACCCTAACCCCAATTCCATTTGATTGGAAGCGAGTCCAGCTCTAGTTCTAGACCTATTGACCTCATGTGAGCTCAGCAAGCTCTGTTCAACAATCAAATCTCAGGAGGTCTTCTGAACTACTTGCTCTTTGCAAGGCCGATTTCGTCGCAATTGTAGGAAAATGTTCAATGGGTACAACACGGTGCAGCTAAATATTTTGTCGAACGCTCTCTTCCAAAGCTGTGTGGAGGAAGGCGAGAAGAATCATTCTTTCACTTTCTTTTCTATTACCCTGATTTTGCCAGACTAAGAATGAAACATCTTGGTAGACACACCTTCAGCGAACCTACCAAATTGGTTGGGATTGATATTAAGCACACTCGTGGTAAGCCAAAAACGCTTCGTCGAGTTATTAGTTTCCGGTGGTTCGATTTTAGGAGTTTATTGAGTATTATAAAGGACCAATCTTCACAGCTGTTTAAGTGAGATCCAGAGCAATCTTTGGCTCAAGGATCAAAACCTAACCTAACCTGACCTAACTTAACCTATACTATATTGTAACGCCCTCCGAAGCTGACTGAGTTCTAGATTTTATAAGTAAGTCAAGTATAGCAGCGGTTCTAACGGAGACAGAGATAGGAAGCAGAAAGACTGAGGCGGTGGAAGCTTACAAACTTTGACTCTTTCTTTCTGCCTTATTTGCTTAATTGTTTACCTGGTTAAATATAGCATCTGTCACATAACAATGTTTTCAAACACCAGATGCCCATACTCTCCTCTACTGGCGCTCTCTCATTCCCGTCAAGTTTTTCATTAAATTTTTCATTAAAGTCAAGTGTCCAATTTGTATGTGACTAATATACGAGCAGTGTACAGCTGCTTGGAAAATTTATATGAAATTGAATTGAGAAAGTTAAGAGTTAGAAGGGTGGTGGGAGAAAGCTGCGCATTTTGACAACAACGTGAATAAACTTCCTTAACTTGTCAACCAACCAAGTTTGTAGGCAGGCAGGCATCCAAGCGAGAAGTTAATGAACTCTTTAGCGGCGTAACCTGCCCACCCACTCATTCACTCAAAGCCATATGACCTTCGGAAGCTTAATACGCCCGCCATCAGCAAGGCTCTGAAAGGCGTAAAAAGTGTTGGACTAGCTAAGACAGCCGAATGAGCTTAGACAAAGTTTTTATTGCCGCTTTTTTTTTTTGCTTTGCCAAGTTTGCTCACACGCAAAGCGTGTGCTAAGCGGGCGCTCGCATGTGTTTCCACAAAATGTTTGCTCCAAACTTTTGGCTCTGTTAGCGTGTCGTGCGTAAAGCAACCTGTCAAGGCGACGTAGCGCTGTCACGAAGTTATCGATACTAGGAAGCAGTGCGCTTGTTAGCGCGCGAGATTTATTTAAGCAGATAACACGCACCTTGGTTCTTTCTAGATACCCCCACCATCTGTCTAAACAGAAGCAACTTTGCTCATTAAACATATTCCCTTTGTGAAAGAAATGATGGAAGGAAAAATCGCTTAAGTTTACTACTATAACTGTATACAGTTTTGGCAAACATAGAGATTACAGTTACTTCCGAAAAATGTGCCTGACAGTCGACGTTCACAGCTGACACCGTTATGCGCCCAGTTGGAAAATCGGGTAATTCAAGCGGAAGAGCGATTTTCGTTCGACATAACATGGCCGATGAGTAGTTGGAGAAATACGCGGTGTCTGTTTGCTTTGTTGGAGCGAAGAGTAGTGATAAATGACTTTTATTGATGGACATTTATAATTGTTTTTATGACTTGCTTGAGTGACATTCATACTTGATTGATTGATGACCATTACTAGGGCATTAAATTTAATTATTGGAAAAGATTTTAGGTAACTTAACTATAATAAAGCAGAATTGAAAAAAATTAAGGAAATTAAAAAAAGAAATACTGCAACATTTTTTAATGCATTTTTAACTTTTAGGTTAAGTTCATTCATGCAGAAAGATTAAGAGGTTTAAGAAATTTTGAAGTCTGGAGTATACTATGGCCCAGTTACTTTTAAAACTAATTAAAACGGAGTGGGAAGAGGAGATATAGCTACCTTCAAGTGCACTAAACTAATTTCATTCATCAATTGCTGCACTTTGAACATGTACAGAATTGAGTCAGATGGTTAGAAAGATATTATAATAATTTCGCACGAATGATCTGCTCAAAATATTTTATAAAAATTCATTTATTGGCGTCTTTATTTGTAAACAGGAGCGGCCACAACTCTACTGTGATCTTGAAGTGAAGAATTTTCAAAAACTTGTCGGAATTTAGTAATAATTACATTTTAAAGGCAGTGTTTCACAAGTTCAATTTCGAATTTGATTAATGTCGTAATCAAACTTCAACTTAGTTTTTTTTTATATTTATAATGAACTTCAATGAACCACATATGTACCATTTTGGTCGATCACTCTTTGCCATTTTTCCGCTAGAGACATTATTCCATCAGTGTAAAACTTTTCTGGTTTCTCGGGAAAAAACTGCGACAAGTAATTTTCACAGACTTCTCTTGAAGCCAACTTTACTCTATTAAGGCAGTTTTGCATTGACCAAAACATATGATAGTCTGATGGTGCAAGGCCAGGACTATATGGTGGATGCACCAAAACTTCCCAGCCAAGCTCTCCCCGTTTTTGCCGAGTCATCAAAAATGTGTGTGGTCTAGCGTTGTCCTGATGAAAGACGAAGCCATTTCTGTTCATCAGTTCTGGCCGTTTTTTTCGTTGGCTTGCTTCAATCACATCAGTTGTTGACAGTAACATGTAGAATCAAACGTTTGACCAGGTTGGATCAGTTCATAGTGGATGATTCCATTCCAATTGCACCAAACACCTTTTTATCCTTTCGATAAAAAAAAATTTTCAAAATATAGCGAATTTCTTTATTATTTTCACTCATTTTTGAACAGCTGTAACTTTTTTTCAACTTCCCCGAATTTAATTTTTTTTTGGTTAAATAAAGCTTAAAATCTCACCTTTCCAACACTATATGGTATGACACAATGTGATTGGTAGCACTGGAGATATACAACTGCAACGACAACTATTGGCAAAATACGAAAAGATTTTTTCGACTAGCCCATATTTACATTTTAAGCGGAGTGTTTCACAAGTTCAATTTCAAATTGGATTAAGATCGGCACTGAAATAGTTCGATGATTGAATAAATAGCTGTTTTTGAACGCTTCTGTATTGGAGTTCCTTAAATGATTTGCCTATTTGCCTCTTATTTTCTCAATGGGACGACCAAATATCAACTCTTTGTTTGTTGTAGAAAATTTTAATAAATTATTCTGGTTTTAGCCTTGTCACAATTTTTTTCATAAATAACTTCGGCTTCCAGGATTGCCATTGCATTTTATATGTAATTCAGTAAAAACTTTAGTTTAAATGTAGTGTTTCACAAGTTCAATTATATATTGAATTAATGCGGACTTCAAAATCGATAGTCAGCTTATAAAATAAGTGTTTTTAAAAGCCTAACTAATGGAGATCTTGTCTTATTTTTGACAGTTTAGGTCTTACTCTATTGTCGGGACGGCCAAATCTCCACTGTTTGCTTGTAGAGTAGAATTTTAAATTTAAATTTTGGTTTCATTGTTTAGGAAGCTCGTGCCACAGTTTTTCTAATAAATAACTTAGGCAATCCTTGAAGTATTGTATTTTCGAAGTACTTTAGTAAAAACTGTAGTTTAAGTCCAGGGTTTCACAAGTTCAATTATTGATTGGACTCATGTGCGCTTTGGTATAGGAGAAATACTTAATATATAAGGGTTTTTGAATGCTTACGCAATATAAATTTAAAGAAAAATCATGTAAATTATTTTTCTTTTATGGCCGAAATTCTGAAATCTCAGCTGAAGTGCAGTTAAATAAAATATTTTGGAACAAACTTCAATAGATGAGTGCTTTTGAAAGCTTACATAATATATATCTTTTAAAAATTCAACGAATTTCTTTTTCGTTCAGGATCGGTACTGCCAAGTTTTTAATGTTTGCTTGTATAGTATAATTCCAATAAAAGATCTTCATATTTTTTAGTCTTTAAAGACAATTTGGCATATTTTTTGCCATTTACCACATTATAAGACTTGAAGACACCTTGAAACCTCAATTTCTTCTTAGTCATTTAGTATGAATTGCATTTTAAGCGCAGTGTTTCACAAGTTCAGCTACACCCCTCTCAAACGGACTTCATCACAAAGCCTTCCAGCATATTGCATAATATTTCAGCGCTTAAGTACACCCTTTCACACTCTACTTTGTGCGCCAAGTACACGCTGTTTGCTCCCTACTACTTCACTGCCCCACAAGCCAGCTATTGATATCAAAGGTATGCATATAATGTGATGCGTGGCAAGAAAGTTCCGCCTCAGCTCAACAAGCGCGCTGCCATCAAGTCAATTTCTACACTCTGTACCCGCAATAACCCCTTTCCCTCGTTTATGTCCCTTGAGCTGATTTAAAGAGTTAATAATATGTGTGCACATGTGTTTGCTTGTCTGTTGTATTTGCGTATTGACTTTTATGCGCTGCTTCCAACGCAAGAGCCATTGTGCTTATTGTTGTTGTTGCTGCTCACTTCAGCGCACATTTGTTTCAGTTGTGTGCTATTTAACCTTTCTGTGGCATTTATGCTAACTTTCTTTACTTTTTTTGCGACGTGCTACTATAGATAAATTTCCCTTCTAAATATTGCCAAGAATGTAGCTAAGCATGTATGTATGTGTGCGTGTGTGCGTTGCTTACATGTTTGCAGTTGGTATAGTCGGCAAGCATGTGTTTGTGCGCATATTAAATTCCCCAATGAAAAATTTACGTAATCTATCAACGCACGCCAGCGTGCACGAACACAAGCAAGCACACACACATAAACGTAAGAGCGCATATTTGCATGCATATTTTTGCATGTAAAAATGTAGTTTATATAACTTGCTGTGCGCCGGCATGCAAACATGCATTTTTATATTTTTAGACTAGCTATATTATTTTTAGATTTTTTTTATATATACTTTTTTTAGATTTATATATATATTTTGTTTACATCTTTTATATACTTTTTAGATTTATATATATATATCGTTTTCAGATTTTTTTCAAATATTTTTTGAGAGTTATTTTTGATGTATTTTTTTAGTTATTTTTATACTGCTGCTCATATTTGATTATTATTTCTTCTACCTTCACTCTGCTACTTTTTATATACACTTTGCATATGTTGCCTTTGCAACAGTTTGTGCATTTCAAATTTCATTTCAACTACACACGTGTGCGGTGCTTTGTTCTTGACAGCCGCTTGTCGGTCCCCCAGGCAGCCGTGGCGTATACGTAACCCCAATTTGTATGTTATTTAGTTTATTAAAATGTAGTTAAATATTAAAGTTACCCCAGTGGCGGTCGATAGACGAGCATACACATACATATATACAGCTATTTTATATATGTGTGTGTGTTAATAGTTTATTTATGCTTGTGACTTTTTGGCTTAAATATTGGATGCGTCCATTTACAAAGAACTCAGGAAAGAAAAAATAAAGCTGTGAGGCATCGGTGGCTTTCGCAAACATACATACATACATATATACAAACAAACATAGCTATGTTTATAAATAAACATCAGAATATTCCATAAAGTACTTAAAAAATACTTAATATTGAATAAAATTAATCCGGCAAAATATAAATGGCAAATATTTGAATATGTGTCCAAAATTTGGGTAAAGCAGATAAAAGGATAAAGCGATTAAATTATATTTCCCAATAAAAACGGTGTGAGTTTTGTATTGAAAGCAATAGAAAGATTTAGAAGCTGCAAAAAATAAATGTTATATATGGAAAAATAAAAAAAAAACATTTACTAAATAGGATTTTGTGCTTTGCTGATTTAAAAAAAACATTTGAAAAAATAATTAATCATTTTCCAAAATTTCAAAAGGAGTTGTTTAATGTTGTATTTTTTAATCTATGTATGTACATATGTTCATACATATATTCAAAATTATTAATTAATCAAAAATTTGAAAGAAAATTTTACTTAATAAATTTTGTTAATTACTCATTTATATTATCATATGGTAGCTTAAAGAGAAAAAACCTCAAAGAATATGTTCTTTGTATATGCACTTTTATAGGCAATTTTTTTAAAGTGAAACAACTAAAGTCTTATAGCTGATAACACTAGCAATCGAAACAGAAATAAAATATAATAAATGAATAAAAATAATATTTTTCGAAAATAGAAAAAAAAATTGTGAAATTTTTTATTTTTTTTTTATTTTTAAAAAAATTTTAAATATTATAATGTTTTTTTGAAAATTATAAAAAATAAAATTGTGAGAAAAAATTGTGAATTTTTTTTATAAATTTTTTTTGATATTAAAAAAAAAATTAAATAAAATATTTTTTTCAGAAATTAAAAAAAATAAAGTCGTAATTTACTTTTTTTAATAAATAAAACAGAATAAGTGAATAAAAAACTTTTTTTCGAAAATTAAAAAAAAAATATTGTGAAATTTTTACTTTTCAATTTCTGAACTTGTTTCAGTTTAAAAATGATCTCTTAAATAACTGTTTTTTGATTGTGAAAAAAAAAAATATTTTGAAATATAATAATAATTTTTTTTTGGGAAATTAAAAAAGTAAAATTGTGAAATTATTTTTTTCAATTTTATAAAAAAAAATTTTGAAATTGTTAATTTTTAATTTCTGAAATTTTTTCGGTTTGAAAATGATCTCTAAATTAAAAAGAAAAATTTGTATTGGAAAAAAAATATTTTGAAATGATTATTTTTCAATTAATGTATTTCTTCCCTCCAAGACAAACTTTTTTAAATTTTTATATATTGATAAAAAAAATAAAATTAATAATAAAATTTTTACTTTTTAATTTCTAAATTTTTTCAGTTTGAAAATGATCTCTTAAATAATAAAAATATATATTTTTTGATATTTAAAAAAAAAATATTTTGAAATATTATATGAAAATACATATTTTTTGATTTTGAAAAACAATTTTAAGAAATATTTTGAAAAAAAAAATATTTTTATATTTAAAATTTTTTTATATTTAAAAATAATTTTTTCGGATTTTTTTTTTCGGTTTGAAAATAAATAAAATAAATAATTAAATAATTAATAATTTTTGTTTTTTCGATATTGAAAAAAAAATATTTTGATATTATTATTTTTCAATTAATATACTTCTTTCTGTTTCCAGAAATTTAAAATTTTAAAGACAAAAATTGCAGAACAAACTTTTTCCAATTTCTAAACAAAAAAAATAGTTGGCAACTCAACTCGTGTCAAAAAAAAGGATTAGTTTGAAACTTCTAAGTTTGCTTGATTTAAAAGCAGCATTTATTGCTCATCAGCCACCTTTCGGCGGACGTGAGCAACTATTTTGAAAAGCAGCTAACGGACCTAATACTAACTAAGAGCACACACACATGTATACACCAGCAAATGCCTTTGTTAGTTGCTTAACAAATGGTGTTGGCCATAGATATAGTTATTGCAATTGTTGTTGTTGCCATAGATATTGTTATTGCAATTGTTGTTGTTGCCGTTGCCTTAGTGCATTTGTTAGCATAGCACGTTTATTTACTTTACACGGCTCAGCGCCCTTTGCCTGACTGAAAAGAATCGAGTGTTTGTATGTGTGTGTGCTCACGCTCTCTCAGTATGTAGCGGTGTTTACTCGCACCAATGCTGTTTGAGCATTGAGTTTATTAAAAAAAAAGTTAAACGAATTTTGTATGCAGGTGTGTGTGTGTGCCTCTTGGCTTTCAAACTGCATGTAATGGTGTGTGTGTGTGTACATATGTATATATGGGAGAGTAGTTACCCTTCACATGCAGGCTTAATTTTTTCCAACTGAGCTGGCAATCAGCATCAGCACTGCGACTGTCAGTCAGTTTTGGGGTGTAATAGTGTTTGGCAAAGCTTTTGTGCGCCTGTAGCACCGTGTCTATGTGTGTGTGTGTGTGCGAGTATGTTCTGTGGAAATGGCAAAGTTGGCTTGAATTCATAAGACCACTCGACTGTCAAGCTCGTACTGTTAGTTTACCTAAGTTGTTGTAGTAGTTGTTGTTACTCTTGGCTGTTCTTGGCTCATGCCATTGTTAGGCTGGAATAAACAAAGTCAATTTCGGCTTGCAGTGAGGTAGGTAATCCAATCATATTGAATTTGGGTTCAAGCCAAAAAGGCGCTTATTTAGATTTTTGGTATTAAAATCATTAAGCTGGATATTTATTTATTGAATTTGCTAACAAAATGACGCGTTTACCCTTATCGTGGTATTTTTTTTATGCAAAGCAATTTGCAATGACCATTTTCAACCTCTACGATTGAGTTGTTTTGCTAACCCAAAATAGAACCACATTAACCCTTACCGCACCTTTACATAGAAATATAAGGTCATGAGGGTTATGTATGTATATAAACAAGAAAAACCGTTAACTTTAGTTATATCGCAGCTACAATACAATGCTCTCCACAAATAAAAATGTTTTCATTCAAAAGCTTGATTTTGATCCGTCAGTTCGTATGACAGCTATATGCTAGAGTGATCCGATCTGAGCTATTTCTACGGAGATTATACCGTTGCCTTGGAGAATATTCTGTGCGAAATTTCATGCTGATATCTTAACAAATAAAACAGTTTCCCATACGAAAACTCGATTTTGATCGTTCAGTTTGTATGGCAGCTATATGCTACAGTCATCCGATCTGAGCTATTTCTGCGGAGATTATACCTTTGTTTTGAATAATCATTTGTGCCAAATTTCATGAGGATCTCTTGTTAAGTAAAACAGTTTTCCATACAAGAATTTAATTTTTATCAGTTAGTATGTATGGCAACTATATGTTATAGTGATCCGATCTGAACAATTTCTACTGAGATTATACCATTGCTTTGGAAAATATTCTGTGCAAAATTTTATGCCGATATCTTATCAAATATAAAAGTTTTCCATACAAAGACTCGATTTTGATCGTTCAGTTTGTATGGCACGTATATGTTATAGTGATCCGATATCGGCAGTTCCGGCAAGTAAGCAGTTTCCTTTGAAGAAAAAGACGTGTGCAAAATTTCAGATCGATATCTTAAAAACTTAAAGGCTAGTTCGCGGATATAGGGACATACAGACATGGCGAAATCGACTCAGCTCGACGCACTAATCGTTTTTGCATATAGCCGATGTTCCCTTCTGAGTATTATAAATTTCATGACAAGCAATATACCCTATACAACATATAAACAAATTTCAGGTATTAAGTAGTTTCAGATGTAGTTTAAGATCTTTCGACTTGTTTGCTCACCGAAAGCTGTACTCTAGTGCTCTACCACTTGCATAGGGTCATACGTTGTTATGAAACCGGAGTAACGGACTTCTTATAGCCGAAAAGGGTCTTAGAAGATCCAAAAACAGGTTCAAGATAAGCAGCTTGGCAACGCCCGACCTCTGATCACCAAATACTTCGATGAAGTTTACTATTCTCTATCCTCTAAATAAGTCTCCAGATGACACAAGCTGTTTTTCATATCCTTAGAATAACACACATTTTACCCTAAATTATTTACTCTCCCTCTAGGGCAAGCAAACACGCTAATCGTCTCATAATATTCTTGGCTTTTCTGACCACCACGAAACTATTTACCAACAAAATTATTTTCTTAACTTTTCAGTCGCGTTTTCCCACCGCTTTAGCATTCCACCCACAGCCGTACATTCAATATTATACAACCAAGCACCACTATATAGCACGTCAAGCCACCACACTTAATGCTTTTCTGCTGTTTGCCCAACATGCTCAAACACCGCCACTTGAGTCGTTAAAATATTTTCATAGGCTCAGCTGGTCGTTAAACAACAGGCACTCTGGTGCCTGATTACATTCAACGGTACATACCGCAAATAACGGCAAACAACTAAGCACAAGAATAAATTTATCTACTATAACTATTCGTAGTCACCCAACGCGCCCCCCACGAACGAACGGGGCTAGCGCTTGAAAGCTTCAATGCGGCATTTATGCCAAACCAGCAGGCAGACATCCACCCAATCATGAGTTCCGTTAGGTATCCGTTTCGCTATGTTGGCATTCAGCTTGTGAACCAGCAACTTGACGTCCTTCGGCATTCAACGGCGCTGCAACTATCTGCCCATTTAAGTACTCATTCATTCGTTGTTGTTCATGCACCACCCAGCTCCCGCTTCGGCCTCTCATTCAGCTGACATTTAAGTATATACAGCGTGATAGAGGGGACAACACAAGAGCAGACCTCCCGCACTTTTTCGAGCACACAGCAGATAACCTTCATCGTCAAGAGTCTATTGAGCTGTGAAGCTCGAGTTCTGCAAGCTCTGGGCGCTTACCCCGCATACCTTTATTTTCGCTACCGTATTGTCGTCGGTCTGCTATACATATATGTTAATTTATTTTTACCTGCGTAATGAATTCGTTTTGCCGTTATACATATATACAGAAGTGCTTGTAAATATTGTATTCGATTCGCATTTCCATCTGTTGTGTTGCTATAATTGTGGCACGCGCCACGCGCTAGTGTCGTACTGGAATTATTTTTCAAAGCTGCGGGATAATACCACCTACACGCGCCGGCTCAATGCCTGCTGCTAATGTTTGCTTGGATTCTTTTATGGAAATCCATAGCTTGTGTGGCGTCCACCACTCAGCATAGCCACTGCATTCAAATTTGGGCTTCCGCCTCCATTATATAAGTATTTGAAGGAGCCTTTGGTATTAGGAAGAAACTTTGAGGGGAGATTAACAACTACAGGAAGGGGCCAACGACTTCTTTTGATGACAAAAGTGGCTTAGCTTGAATGACTTTATATGATTTCAGAGCTCGTGAGTCTTCCTCCACTTAGCGTAGCTATGATACGCTAAAAATCGGAACTATTCAAATTTGGAGTTCCGCCTTGCTTATAGAAGTATGTGAGGAAGCCTTTGGTATTAGGTAAAAGCCTTGTAAGCCATTGAGCTCCATTAGGATTGTTGAGGAGCGAAAGAAAGAGGCCAAGAACTTCTTATTCTTCTTTCCAGTTAACAACAGTGCGCCAATCGTTTCTTCTTTTCACAAGGTGGCGCCAATTGGAGACTCCAAGTGAAGCCAGGTCCTCTCCACCTTGTCCATCCAACGGAGTGGAGGTCTTCCTCTTTTTCTTTCTCTCTCTCGTTCTTTGATCGCCATTCACTTGGGAGTGGCCAGAAACGATTCTTTTACATATGGCACAAGCAGCTCACGACTTCCGTTCTTTGACCAAGTATCCTCTGGATAGCCTAAGAACATCCAATTGAAGGCGAGCTAAAGAAGGCGAAACATCCCCTCTACAGGGTTGTGCGCGGAATTTTGGACCCGCCACGTAAAAAACGCCCCAATGAAAAAGTTTAAACTGCCTCGGATGAGAGGTCAAGAACTTCAGAGAATTGAAAAAAGCATGTAAGCTTGAATGTTTGCAAGGCTCCTTGACGTCCACCACTTAACATAGCCATGGTGCGCTCAAAATCGAAACTATTCAAACTAGGGATTCCGTCTCACTTATAGGGTGTTGTTGGTCTTCTAATGAACTAAGTATTTTAGGATTGTTTGAGGAGAGAATAACAACCACAGGAATAAAGAGTTCAACAACTTCACTTGGTAGAGAAAAGTTGGAGAATTTGAATGCTTTCATGAGATTCCAGAGCTCTTGCCTTCACTTAATATAGCTAATGTACGATCAAAGTCGAATCTATTTTTGTAAAGAGACGGAAACCTTGTTGGACCTCTATTGAACTCTATAAGGCTTGTTTCTGAAGATTACAGGAAAAGGTCAACAACTTCATCGTGTGTAGAAAAGTGGGTTTGTTGCATGACTATCGCTTGGTGTTTGTTGGGTTCTAATCTCTGATACGTTTTTCTAATAGTCTCCAAACTATCTAGTAGATGTACGCGGATCCAGTAAAACTTTCGGTACTTTGTCTGTTAACTACTGGAGAGAGCAGGCTCACTTTGACCAAACTTTTAGCGAAATTCTGAGTTCCTCCAGACAACGACGATTAGAAGAAAGAAAGCAACTATCTTTTTTTTTGCGTGACATCAAAGTCTCATGATATGAGCTCCATTTACTTTGCTTTTATTGCTAAAAACTAACCTTCAGAAATATATTCAAGTTCATCATTTATCCAACACTCTGGCATTATCTCGTTTTCTTTGTCATACCTATTTTACCTTATTACGCTTCAAAGCATTGAAGCACAATTCTATACCGAGCACCTCAGCTTTTAATCACTGTTTTCCACAACACACTCTCTTCACCGTTTTGTCCTGTGTAATCCCGTTCACTTCCCAACTGACATACATACGCTTCGTCAGCTTTCAATAAATATCTTCCTTTTCTCAACTTTTTGTTGCTTTATATTCCCAGAACTAAATCAGTTTGTGCGCTTTTGTTGACGACAACTTTCATTGGCTGTTTTCTTCTTTATTCCTTAATTCCATGATTCCATAATCGCTTTGTATCAATGCGCATTCAAACTCGTGCGTCTTTCATTTCATTCGCCTTTCTGGTAATGTACGCAGTCAGCTCTTGCTATTTATTATTATACCCTATACTCGGTATATAAAGTTTTTTAGGAAGTTTGAAATACACAAAGAAACGTTGGAACCTCTATAAGGTAGAGTTGAGTCCCTAACATATTAGCTTTTGAGATATTGATCCGAAATTTTAGACAAGTCCTTTTTTCCTAAACAAGCTGCTTATATGTCGGAGCCACTTTGGGACCACTATAACATATAGGTGTCATACAAATTATCTGATCAAAAGCTCTAGTATAGAAAATTTTTCTAATTTACAATCTATCTTTACGAAATTTGGCGTAAATAATTATCCAAGACAACACTATCATTCCAGAATAAATTGTTCAGATCGGTTCATTATAGCATATAGCAAGATATTTCTACGAAATTTTAGCAGAAATTATTATCCAAGACAACATATCATCTCCGAATACATTTTTCAGACCGGACCAAAATTTTTTGAAAATTTTTTTACTTGTGTAGGGTATTAAGGCTTCGCTGCAACCGTAGTTAACATTTTTTCTTGCTTTTTGCTACATCCAAGCTTTCATCTAATTTAATTTTCTAATTGAATTTGTTAGCATAAATATATTTTTCAAATCCCCACACATCCACACACACACACACAAAGCACACAAACACAAGCACATTTATTGATTCAGTGACATTTGTCTTGGATTCAATTAAATTAGCAAATGAATATCCTTTTTAAGCTGAAGCAGCTTGTGAGAGTGTGCGTGTGGATTAAAATTCTGCACAAGCAAATATACAGTTATATAAACAGTCATGATTTGTTTCAATTGGCAGCTAACTGTAATTACTGCCTGGGGTGATTTATGTTTTAATTTCGCATTTTAATTATAATTTCAGATTTTGTTTTGCGGCTTTAAAGCTTTCTTTTTTGAAAATATATAAGCATTTAGCCAATGATGTGTACGTTCGTGTGTATCTTTGTGAATGTTTATTAGTCGGTGGGTAATCCGAAGCCCTCAAATACTTAGTATTTCAATTGCGATTACCTCAGCTTCACTGAGATTGCATAAATCTTCTTTAGCAAACAGCTCTCTATCGCTTCCGTTTCGCTTGCTTTGCTGTCTTAGTCATTCTTGCTTCATTCATCATCCAAATTTACAGCTAACATTATTCATTTCCGTTTTTCTTATCTCCCGCAATGACTTAGCTGCATACATATTCGTCAAAGTATTTACAGTTACATGTATTTTTGGCGGATGACATTATTTAGCTTCATAAAAAATATTGTCAATGCAGAAAGATTATATTTTATTCATCAGAATTAAGTAAACGTAAGACCATGGAAGGACTTGTTATACAGGGTTTTCCAATAAGAGTGATGATTTCTTTAAAAAAATACACTAATTGTGAAGGACAATAAAATATTCTTTTGAAAGAGCAAATTGGATGAACCCAATTTTCGAGTACTTTTTCCAAAAACAAGTCGTTTATCATGAATATTACGTTCAAAAAAGACTTATATAGCTTGAACAGAGTCTGGGTTATTGCTAAAGACCAAAGAGTTCAAATAACCCTACAAGAACTTGTCTAAGGGTGTAAATCACAACTTCTTCGTGGCCACTCACCGTCAAAATTAATAAATAATCGAAATAATCGAATCTCCACACCTTTTTCGCCATAAATCGGCTGTTGTACGAGCTGTGTGGCACGTAGCCCCGACTTGTCGAAACAAAATGTTGTCAAGATCAACTTCTTCCAACTGCGATCATAAAAAGTTGGTTATCACCGATCTATACCGCTCTCCATTGACAATAATGGTGTCACCAGCCTTATTTCGAAAAAAGTACGGACCGTTGATTCCACCAGACCACACCAAATGGTTCAATGGCTTCCGTTCTTGAGTGAGAGCAATGAATACAATGAAAAAAATATCATCCCTATTGGAAAACCCGGTATATAATGTTTATAATTTCAAAATGCTCAAAACTAAAGAGCTCATACTATAGTTTCTAGCCCAAATAATAGATCTAGTAAAATTTAATCTTTCATTAAGTTAAAGACTTTATTTAACATAGTTAGAAGCATTCAATTTCCATCAAATATGCTCCGTTTCGCTCAACAACTTATTGCCATTTTCATACAGCAACTCTCATAGAAACCTTCCCTTCTATTCTACTGACAAAAACTTGGGACAATAGATTCTCATAAGCTTTTCTTGAGCCAAATTCTTCACAAGCAAAATCATTCGCCATAGACAGCAACAGCTAGGAAACACTTGGGTTTAAGTCCAGACTATAAGTTGGATGCATAAGAGCCTTCTAACCAAGCTACTGAAGCCTCAGTCGAGTCACTATCGTTGTCTAAAGCCTAGCGTTGTCTGTATAGAACAAAATTACTTTTCTACTGGTCAAAGCTGACCACTTCTAGGCGATTGCTTACTTCAGCAGGTCCATTTATTGTCAAGAGAGGTGCGAATTAAAGGGTTCTTAATATACATATGTATATGTAAAACAAATATTTAGTAGTCAAAACTGACTAAAACGTATACAGCATACTTCAATTACATGCCCATATGGCATACAACCTCTACAAGCTAGCGCTGCTTTTGGCCTCGTAAGCCTCATTAGAATTGCGTGCGTGTCAAGTGACAGCGAAACTGAAACAGAGTACAGCAATACCTGTGGGCAAACCATCATACAGCGAACTAAGCGAAATTATGTTTCTTCCGCCAAGAATTTCAATTAAACAGTTGGTAAGCCCAAAAGTACGCCCGCCACAAGGGAAATGTATTTGCTTCGCTGTGTAGTGGCATACATTTAGGCTTATATAGTTCAGTGACCCCACGAATGACTGTGGTTTAGTGCTTACTGCTGCGGCTGAATGCCAGTTATCATATGACTTTTGGCATTAACTCATCATTAGATATTCTTCCCGAAATAAATGACGGTTTAGCACAATGTTGCCACCTACTAACATAGCGTGCAGAGCATACAGCGCACATTGCGGCTTGCGGTCGTGTATATATTCGTTGCATACTTCGCCGCACACTTGTCATTTGCATTAATGTAATACTACATATTACTGTCGGCTGTCAGCGAAGTTGAGTTGTTGTGTAAATAGCTGTCGTTAATGACGCGCAACATGGCACATTTACCGCGCACAAGCGCGTATACATCGAGCAGTTCTCTCTCTCTTTTTCTCTTTAGCACTGACTGCCATCAGCGAGGTGTGCTTTTAGGCGCTTGAACTTAGCGACGTGTCTGCAGCGCTTTTCCATGCTTTCTGGCTTACACACACTTCCTCTTTCTGTTTCCTATCTCTGCAATTGTTACCTGCCGTATCTAACATCTGATTTTTTGTCATACCGCCTCCTGGCTCAACTGTCAGACTGTCATTTCTGCCACCCTACATATAGACAACCTTATTTTCACGTCATATATTTGGTCGCGCTGTGCCTTTCAGCCGTTTTCCCAACGTCACTGCCTCTGTCATTGGTTTTTTGTGTTTGTTTTTGCTTGTGCCTCTAATGGCTTTAGTTTCTGGTTTGTGTGTGCCCCCTTAGTCTTATCTCGGTCGCGTTGATGACGGCTGACGTTAATTGGGTTTAATGATGCGTGGTGACAACAGCGCCGCTTCTTGGTGCTGGCGCATGGCTCAACACCGTGTAATGCGAAAAATACCACTTCTCTGTTTTTGTGCCTTTGTTATCCGTTAATTCTATTTTTAGCAAATTCTGTTTTATATTATACGAGCAGGTCTCTACACACTAACATCAGCTTATCGGGGAATTTTTTTTTGTTTTTTTATCAAAGTTTTTGCTCTTTCGTAATGCTCATTGGCCTTGGTGGTGCTTAACATTGCCGGGAATTTATAGTTATTGATAAATTATGCAGATTATTTGTACATTTTTAGTGCGTGGAAATAGTTGAACTTCTAGCGGTGAAGGTCGAACTTTATTAGGCAGAAAGCAGACTTATAAAATAAAAAAAATGATGTACCAGCAGTAAAAAAGGCGTAAATATAGCGATAAATCGTGACTGTTACTTGTTGACCGCACAAAGGCAGGCTATTTGTCTCTAAGTTAGCGGTAATGTGGCTAATGCGGTAATTTGCGGTTAACCATGATTAAATTTGAAGGCAAAGTGAAAATATTCGTACTTAAGAAGATACATAAATGGAAATAAGAGATGTAGTGCTCGAGTAAGTATCCTCTAAGGACTCAAGCTTTTTCATAAATTGGACGTTTGGATAGAAGAGACAGAGCTCAAAGTATTTTTCAAACTATTGATCTTTTATAGATTGGTCGCAAAAAATTAACCTCCGAAGCCTTCACAACCGATAGACAATCGATTGTGACACACACTTTCGTTTTTGGCCCTGATGATTTACCTGTATTGTCAGCACATAATTTTGCTTAATTCCCGATGATTTATTTGTCTTCTTTAACCAAAAGTTGTAATCTAATCTAAGTTCAATCTAAGCATTATCTTCAAACTTCCGTCGCCGGTTAGGCGGATTTGGTTTCAAAGTAGCTTAAGAACAACTCCAGGTCTCTGAGTAATATAATCGTGATTTTCGACCAAGGCAGATCCGTTTAATTGAAAAATTTTTGTGAATGTGTTTTGTCGACTAAGACGTCGCAAATCTCGCTGACGGCCTGATAGCCAAGAAAGGCATAAAAGCCGTCAAAGAAACAATGGCCCCTTAGTGGCTCAAAGATGGAAAATAAGCTCTGTTTACGAGAAATTTCAACAAGTCCATATGTAAGTGAGCTTTTTTGAGGGTTCTAAGTACTAAATAGAAGCTTAGAGCTACCTATGTCTGCTATATAAGGAATGGCTGTGCTTTCCAGGGTAAGCATGCAGCGAGCAGGGAGACTGTGGTTAGGTTCTGATACACTATATTATAGATTCCAGAGTCCAGAGAGTCCAAACCTCCAACTAATACTAGTACTATAATGAGATTCACCACATACAAATTGCCTATGCCCGTAATTTAACAGCTCAAGTACAAGTGTACTTAAGCCCTACGCATACCCTACTCCGTGGCAGCTTTGGCGTAAGTGAAATAGTTGTAGAAATGCTCAACTCTCAACCGCAGATGGTAAACAATTTAATTGAGCGGATTAAAATGAACAGCTGAACATGAACTCACACACACACTTACAAACATACAAAGAGTACTTGATGCATTTACTTGTGCACCACACATAAACACACTTGAAGGCAAACACAGCACCACATTTACACTCAATTAAGAGCCAGAAAAGAAAGTGTGTAGCTAGAGGTGCATGCGTAAGAGCGTGAGTGCTTCTGACAAATTGTATAAAATTGTTAGTTAGCGAAGTCTAACAAGTAGAACAAAGAATAATGTATACAAACGTGTACATGTAAATGTACATATATAGGTTTTTTATAACCTAACCTCACTTTCAGCTCGCTGTAGCTAATTACTCTCTTCATTTCTTATAATCACATACTACTGGTATATTTTTTCTAATCATATTTTTTGCTTATGCTACAATTTATCTTCTTCTTTTGTCTTCTCATTACAGTTTCGCCCGAATCCATTGTGATACCCATCGTTTCGTGTATTTTCGGTTTCCCTATATTGGCACTGCTTGTCATCTGTTGCCTGCGTCGTCGCGCGAAATTGGCACGTGAACGGGATCGTCGACGAAATTACGATATGCAGGACCATGCTGTGAGCCTGGTCAGATTTAGTCCCATACATAGGCTTAGTGAGTTGTTCGGTGTTGTGTTGGAGTGTACTTATTGTTAAACAAGGGAATTTTAAATATTTTATTTGAAGTAAAAAACAATAATATTAAATACTTATTTAAAAGAAAATAAATAAAAAATAAAAATAAAAAAAAATTAAAAAATAAAATAAAAGCAAATACCTAAAAATAAGTAAATAAAAATAAGTACACCCCTAATGTTGTGCTACACTTTTCTTGTACTTTGCAATTGTGCATTTTGTAAGTAGCTGCCAATGCTTGCTGCACTATTTTGGTATTTTAGTAAAAAAGAATGATTAGAAAATTAATGTAGCTCTCTATATATTTAATAAAAAAAACATTGCACGATAGCATACTTAGATTTATTATTCAAAATTTTACGATATCCTACACTGTCTATGCAATAATTTCTCTATAACGTATGCTAAAATAGTGGCACGCGAGTATTTTAGCGGTGTGACAAACCTTGATTTACGATGTTGGTATAAAAGTAATAGTGGAAAAATACGATATTATATTTTTACGATATGTAATGTTTTTACTCATATTTAACTTTTTTGGTATTAAAAGAATTAATATTAAGTTTTAAAAAGTTCTACCAAAAAATTCGATATAAGTTTACAATATAAATTTTTACGATATTAAATATTTTTAATGCAGAAATCTTAGTGGTTAATATTTTATCATATTTTAAAGCAAAATAAGAAAACTCTTATGCAATATCGTATACGATATAAGTTTTATTCTCACTTAAATATGAATATTGTGCACTTGAAAACGAATAACCTTATATCTATACTTCATTTACTGTTAATGCAAGTAATTTTGACTATTGTATTAATATTTCGGTATAACTTTTTTTTTTTACGATATTTTTATTCACACATTATGTAAATAATTTTGTTTTCTTCTGCATACAGCAATTAAATAATATATAATTTATTTCATCAACTGATCGATTTTGATATCGATTTTAATAATATCTTAAATACTTATAATTATTTGTACGATATTGCATTTAATTACAAGTTTTGAACCAAAAACATGTAAATTACTTAACATTCCAACTCTAAATGTTCGAAAGATGATTATAACTATAAATTTTTTAATAAGAATTCGTCCTTTTAACTTCTAAATGTAATTTTTGTATACAAAATATTTTCATGTTCTATCGTAAATCTGTTCTCTTCATACATTTTTTATTTAAATCTAAATATTTACTAAACAAATAAGAACTCATGAAAACATTTAATAACTTTTTTGAATTTTACGATATGAATGTTTTTATAAATCATATAAATTAACAGGATTGATAAATTTACGATCAAATGTTATGATATTAGATTTTAGAAAAAAATTCTTAATTTTGTCATGCGTTTTGGCAAAATGTGGAATGAAACCTTCAGTATCAAGTTTTAAATATCGGTAAAATACGATATTTGGGAAACATTTCTTGAAATTATAAAATTAAATATTAAACAAAGTAAGAACGTATCCTAAGTGAAATAGACAAACAATTTATTTATTTTACGATATTTTATATACCATACACATATAAAATACTTTCGCGCACCTACCAAACTACTATTCAATCAAAAACTAAAAAGCTGAAAATATACTGAATGCACTAATAGATATAGTTCTCAATTTATATATTTATTGATAGATAGTACCGAAAAGTATGCTTTATCTAGCACTAGTGCACCCTGTCTATAACGCACTTATTCAATGCGCTCCATTTTATTATTGTTCATAAAACATTCATGGCCCCCAACAGGCACTTCCGACATGTCGGAGTTCATCTGCTCAGCGGGCTGTCAACACCAGACTTGCCAAACATCGCCAACAATTACAAGTACAACAAGTGCAAGTAACTGCCGCTTGTTGGCTGATGACTCGCGGCTTTTACCAACACTGACAGTGTCGCTTATTGCGTGTGGCGTTGACAGTGAATTTCACATTTCCATTTTTATGGCTGATATTGGCTGTGTGCGTGTGCGACAACGGATAGCAAATGTAAGAGCAATCGTACAGATCTACTTTTGGGCGCACGTACGCACGCATACATTAAAAGCGCCATTTTTGTATTCCCGACATTTTCAAATATTTTTACTGCGCTTTTTAAATGGTTCTTAATTCCAAATACTTGACTATCACTGCGAATTTAAATAGGATACGAATTATTTACCATTTTTTGGCAAACAAGTGCCACTTTTAAATATTTTATATTTCTACACAATTGGATTCTAGAAATGAACATATACTCGAGCGCCTTTTCTTTTTCGCAGGCATTTGAAATGTACACAATGGCTTCGTTACCGTATTTTTTCATTTTTGTCTAGCATTTAAATTCGCAAACGTTTTCTCGCATTCACCTACGACTTCTGTTCATAATCTGCCCCATTTGTACTAACATTTTATTATCGTCTTTGTGGCTCAAATTACTTTTTAAAAAGGCTGATACTAGCATTAAAGTCATTATACTTTGAACTCTTGTCTTATATCGCCTTCTTCGATTACGGTTTCTCACGTTTTGCAAATAGCATTTGCATATTTGAAATTTCTTTGCGATTGATTTATGATTATTGAGCTTGCCAGGTAGCAAATACGCTTTCTGGCTACATTTACATATTTCTTATTTGCATAGACATTAAGAACAGTTTTATGTACTCTTAGAAGTAGAACGGTAGCAATTGCTTATAAGCGACCATTTTACTCGGTTGCAGATCAAACAAAGTGCTCTTTTTCTAAAAAAAATCAATGGAAAGAAAATTTTTTGGCATAAAACTTATAAAAAAATTTTACGATATTAGTTTTCCCACAATGTCGTAAACAAATTCTTGTTGAATTACTGCATTAAGTATTAATATCGATTAAAAGGTAACGGAAAATAAATTCTATTGGCATGAAACTTATGAAAACCATTACGATATTACTTTTCGCACAATATCGTAAATTTTAATTTGTGTAATTACTGTATTAAGTATTCAAAACGATTTGAAATTAACGGAAATTAAATATTTTTGGGCATAAAACTTATAAAAACTTTACGATATTACTCACATTATATCGTATACAAATTTTTTGTTGATTAACTGTAAAATTTATTATGAACTATTTAGAGTAAAATTTAATCATGATATTCCTATTACGATATTGACATTTTCGGAAATAGTTGTTATATTTAAGTCTCTCACATCATCAAAAGTTCAATTGTTAATAAAAACATAATATGCATTGCGATATTAAGGGATTGGCTATTTATTACATTGAAAATCATTGTTTAGTATGAATACATCTACATATTCGCTTGCTTTTAACAAATGAGTATATTGAAACTAATATAAGAAATATTCAATATCTTTTAAAATTGTTTTATTTTATAAGCTACCATAAACTTCAGCACTCTAAAATAACTAATAATGGTTTAAAAGAAAATAATAATTTACGATATTAATTTACGATATCAATAAATTTCGACAAATAGTATTTAGCTTTACGGTTTAACAAGAAAAATGGTTTTGTGGTAAATGAAACGAAATATTTTTACGATATTAAATATTTTACGATCTGTTATCCCTGCGAAATTCTAATTTATTTCTGTTATAGTTTCTTTTTTGTTTTATTATCAAAATGTATTAAGCCTTATCAAAGCCAATATCGTAAGTCAGGCAGTTTGAATGCATTTTATTTCATACATGTTTGTATGTTTAAACTCTCGTATACTTACTTGCTTACAAAATATTAAATAATTACGTTTTATCTTCTCAACGTCAACGAACAGATTACCGACCGTCGCGAGCTATCAGTCTACGTCCTGAACGAAGCCTGAGCCAGGGTTTCACCTCCCTGGAGCTCGATACCGTAGTGGAGGAACGCAGTGATGTGGAACAAACGCAAACGGAAATACTTAATGCCGAATCACCCATGGAGACGACCTCCTCATACCGAATGTCCTTTTCAAGCTAACAATTAGCGGAAAAACAAAAGCTACAACAGCAACAACAACAGCAATCACAATTACTACAAATTTCCCCAACCACCACAACGCCCACAACACCGCAACTCGTGGAAAAAATTACACACAAACGCACACATTCACAAACACGTTTCAAAATACGCAAAACCGAATCGGTGCAGGAGACCCCGTTGGGTGCAACACCAACCAACAAACGTGCCGCCAGCAAAAAACGCTTCTCTATGCGCAAATCACGTTCACTTGACGCGGAAGCATACACGCTGGCCTGCGTACAATCGCCGCTCTGGGCGACATTAACAAATGCCCGTACAATCAATGAAATCCTACAGGACGATTACTAAAAGAGGAGGCAGCGCAGCAAGCGGGTGTTGAATAAAAAAGCAACCAAACTACACAAATAGAATAAAAAATGGTGGCGAAAGTTTTGCCCGTCTGACGTGAATAAGCAAATTTCCAGATAAGGCCAATAGCCGTAAAAAAGCACGCCCATTTGGATATACACCCCCACCCCTCATCGTAAACCTCTTAAATCGAGAAGGAATTTACAATTAATTTGGAGAAATGAAAAAAGAACCGCCTCTCCACTCAAAGAGTGTGGGTAGTGTAAAAAATATGTAATTCAGCGAAAATCCGCTCGCCTAAAGAGGCGAAAGCAGACTTATTAAAAATTTATTGTTTTCTGTGTTGATATTAAATAAATTGAATATTGAATATTGATAAAGTTGCAATGTATTGGTAATAAAATTGAGTAGCATAGTGTAAAAGTAATTTAAGAACAAATGTACTAAAGAATTTACTAACTAAATTTGTACTATATAATTTGCAAAAGTTGATGTTAATTTAAATTTATAGTAAATTAATGAACAAGTGGAACATGAAAAAAACGAGTGAAAAAAATTAATAAAAACAAATTTCGCAGCTGAAATCCCAACATAATATTAAACTTTATGTGTTTTATTGCAAACAGCTAGACATTATTTAAAAAAGGCAGGGATTTGGGTACACGTAGGAAGAGTCATCTTTATTTTAACTAAAATATGTTTTTTATCTTTAAATAATATTTGTGAAATATCTTAATCATATAAGTAAATGGCTGTAGGATAGAAAAGAAGCAAGCTTGATATTAGATAGTAGAAACTTCCATGAAGCAGTACGTATTGCTTTAATTCGAAGAGCATTCCTCCTAGTAGAAGATCACTTAACTAACCTATAAACTGGAAAGAGTCCTAAACACAAGCATATCGTTGTAGATTTCAAAAAACTTCGTACAATTTGCTACTTATAAGCGATCAGTTGAAGAATTTCTAACCAAGCCTCTAGTAACGTAAGAGAAATTTCTAATATTTAGAAAATAAAGTTGTTTTAAGAAATGCAGTCAAACCATATCACTTCCAGACTCTTAAAAATTAGAAAGGTTATCGGCTTCGATGTAAATATATGACCCCAGTAAGCTTTTCAACCGCCACTTTTATTACTTTTATTTATTTTTTCATTTTACAAATGCAGGGTTACACATAGAACTACAAATTTTCCAAAAACCAAAGCAAAGTAATTTATATAATTAAACTAAAAGCTTTAAGGAGGTGAGGTAACAAGCTTTTATACATAGAAAAGCTTTGCACTTTAAAAAGCTATTAATCGTCCTTGGAGCTTGCATAAAGTTACATGAGCTTTTTGTTTCCTACAGCTCATTAAACTTTTTCCACATAACTTTTTGTAAGTTAATAGCAACTGTACAGAGTGACAAATGCTAAAAATGACAGCTTTTACAGGAGTTTACATTTTTGTATCCCATGATACTGTTTTTCATGTTCTCAAACCTCACCAAGCTGTCATTTTTAGCATTTGTCGCTCTGTACAGTTGCTCTGTACTCGTTATAAACATGAGTAACATATAAAGATGTGAGAAGACGCGTGAAACTGCATATATTTTGGAAAAGCGCAGTAGAAAATCGAAAGCCAACCATCTCTTTCAAAGATAGTCAAGATAAAGAGGAAACAATATAAAAGAAATTCTATTTCATACACAATAAGTCCTATTAATTCATCGAGTTTAGAAAGCAGTAAGTTCGGAGTTTTGTGCTGGTAGACTACAAATAGATGAGAAAATATATAATTTTACGGTACTCTCAAAAGAAGAGATAACATAGTACCATTGGCCAATTTTTATACCCCGAACAAGATATACAGTTCAGAACGAAGTTTGTAACAACCAGAATGGAAAGTCGAAGACCCTACAAAGTACATACATATACATATAAATTATTAGCGAGATATGTTGAGTTTGAGTTTAGCCATTTCCATATGTCTTTCATCTGTATTTATGCGAACAAGTTCCTCAGTTTTTGAAATATCTTTCTAAAATCTCACAAATATCCTTTTCTCCCCAAGAAGTTGATCCATAGTCAGAAACAGCGATATGAGACCACTATAAGATCACAATCAAGTTCTGGTATGGAGAATTTGTATATTTGACTAGACGTCTTCACCAATTTCGGCATACAATCTCCGAGCATATTGTTTAGATCGGACCACTATAGCACAGCCACCATATAAACTTACAGATCAAAATCAAGATAAAGACATTGTTATATGCTTCTGCGTTATTAGAAAGTACCTGTACCCTTTACTATACTTTCACTATACCTTCGCTGCAGCCGAAGTTAACATTTTTTCTGTTTGGGTTTTTTTCCAATTTTCAATTAAAAATACTTTATAGATACTTTAAGTAAATATATTAATATATTTATAATTATAGTCGTTCATTACAACTGATTATTTCACTTAACATCAAATATTGCAAACAGTTTGCTCTGTTACAAATCTTCACACTTTTAACACTTAGCACCCATTAGTTCTCCTTTCGCTTCTTATTATTCTGATTTTCGCTGCTTTCGTCCATGCTAGATTTCGAATGCGACTTTCGTTTATTCGAGCGCCCGCCATTGGAGCCATTAACGCGTCCAACCGTTATTGACTTCTGTGATGTCAACGCGATACCAACTGCTTGGCAGCTATTAGATGAACTTGAGACTGAACTAGTCACATCTACAGCCTCTAACTCTTCCATTTTGATGGGACGTATTGACATTGCGCTTGGCGCTATCATTAAGAGACTACTGTTACGCTGGACGTTAGTCATCAACGCATTACCGACGCGTTCACACTTCAACTGAAATTGCTTGACCTGCACTTGACGCAGCGGTGATGCGTTATCACGTGCCGTAGACTCATGATGTCCATTCAACCTATGCCTGTCATTATTGTTTAACTCATTGCTGGCGTGTGATTCGTGACAATTCGACGTTTGTTGCTGTTGTTGTAATTCCTCCTGCTGCTTCTGCCATTCCAGGACACCAGTGAGTAGTTTAATATATTTAATAGCCATGCGAAGTATTTCGTTCTTGGAGAGCTTCTTGTCTGGTGGATGTGTGGGCACCAGCTTGCGTAGCTCGGCAAAGGCGCCAGAGACATTCTGTTGACGCCAACGTTCGCGTGTGTTGGTGAAGACCTTACGTACCGGACCGCCGCTTATGGTTGGACCATTCTTCAAAATATTGCTGTTATTCGTTGGAGAATTGGTTTGACGCGGCGGCTGGAGTATATTCATGTTGCGTGGCGAAGTAGAGTGCGAGCGCGAGGCTAAATGAAGATTTGACGAACAGTTTACTACTTGGCACAATATTTGGCTTGTAAGTCAACAATTTTTTTTTGACACCGTAGCATTCTTAAAAACTTTACTATAAACTCACCATCCCCCTGACTACCATTTGAAAGCACACAATTGCGAAATTCTTCGTCATCCTCCTCAGTGTCGTTGAGTGAAAAATCGGAGAGATCACCGTCGGATATGGACTCAGTTTTGGGATGTAGATAAGCTGCTTGTGCCGCTGGTAAACGCACCAATGCTGGTGGATTGCCATTTGTGGCGCTGATACGCAAGCTATTAGGCAAGACTGCTGGCCTCAGATCTCCAGCGGCATTACCAGCGCCCGTCTTGGGCGAAGTTGATCTTGATCCTGTAGCTCTGGGCGAAGTATTTTCCATCTTGCAGCTTCTTAGACTGTTACTTATATCACTTTTATTGGAAGCTGTGGGAATATGCTCCTCTGTCTCTCCCGCAGCTACCCAAACCATTGCAAATAATGTAAAAATAAAACACTTCTTGCACCGTTTAACACTTGAGCTGAGTGCTGTGGACCTTACAGCTTCAGTAATAAAATCGAAATGTCATGCAGACACTTTTGTGTGTATTTTGGAAAGATATTTTCGGATGTTTGCCACTGCCACTATCAGTGCCGCAGCATGTGGTGTTAAACCAACCACAGCCTTCTTTATGGGCGGCGCTTGCATGCATATAGCTAGCAAAATGGCAGCGCAAAACAGAAACTACCCTTAAAATGCGTATATTGTTGTTGTTGCTTAGAAATGCACAAGAGGAGTGTCCTTTTTTGGACTGACTGGAGATAAAATCGTTACTTTTTCTTGTACGTGAAGAAGTTACTTGCATAAATTTTGAGATATTTTTTCAAGAACCGCTTTTGATTCATAAAATATAGGTAACAGTTTTAAATGAGAAAATTTAAATACACAGAACTAAAATGCGAACAACCTTTATTTAAATGTTGATAAGGGAGGAGGAAAATTATTGTACATACATATGTACATATATACATAAGTAAAAACGATTAGTTTCAAATTAACCAGTATATAAATAATTAAATTAAAACTCATTATGCATATAAAGTATATTAAAGTATTCATGCAATATAAAAATATATAAATTATAAATAAACTTCTCTAATACTTTCGGATTTGACAAAAATTTATGAAATCGGTAAATTTTTTCTGACTTACCCATTCTAGTGGATGTGCCTGCACTTCTTAGCGACGTAAATTAGCTGGAGATTTTTGACGCCACTATTTAATTACTGTTCTTACTTAGTCCTAACGGGGTAATGCATGTAGTTTTCATTTTAACTTGCACCACTTTTTTATTATTTTACAAATACTTATTTTAATTTTTATTTTTACACGCTTTTTTTTAGATATTTTTTTAGCTTTGCTTATATTTTTTTAATTGACTCATGGTATTATATTTCGCACTTTTATATACCATATTTTTGAAAAACACTACTTATTTTCTTTATATTTCTCGATTTTTTTAAAGCACACATTTCTTTTAATTTTCATATTTATATATTTAAGCACATAATAAATATTTTATTTTATTTTTCTCAAATGCTTTACATGCACATATTTTTTATATTTTTTTTCTGACTTGGACACTAATTTTATTATACATATATTTTTTTACACACATATTTTAGGAAGCTTTTTTATATATTTTTATTTATTTACACACACGAAAAATAACCCATTATTGCCTTTATACTAATTGCCCATTGCAATGCTTTTTATATTTTTTCTAATTTAGCACACCACACTTTTTGCAAGATTTTTTTTTTATTTTCATTGCTTTTCTATTTTTATTTTCATTTTTTACACCAAACCTTTTTTATTTTATTTTACACTATTTTTCCATTTTTTATTTCTTTATTTATTTTTTTATACACACCTTTTTATTTTAAACACTGCACTATTTTTTATTTATATACATATATTTACATTAATTTTATAACCAAAATTATATTATATTTTTACTATTTTGGCACCCGCACTACCTTTTTTTGCCTCTCATCGACGGCTTTTTTCATATTTTTATTTATGCACTACACTTTTTTATTTATATGGGCATTTCTTTTATAAACGATGACCGGCTTTCCTTTATTAAATGCCTATTTAAATGGATTTTTTTTATTTTCCACTTGCATTTCATTTATTTACTTTCATCAAATGATATTTTATTTCATTTAACAGAAATTGCACATTTTTAATTTTGAACTTTTGAGCACTTATTTGCATAAAGCATTTTTTTATATTTTTTTACTTTTTGAACACATGCCCTACGCTTTTCTTTATTTATTTTGATAGCTTGATTTTTAATTTAATTTACCACGCACTACACTATTTTCATAATTTTTATACTTATACATTTATTTTATTTTTATTTCTTTTTTCACTTCACTTATAAAATTGCTTTATTTATTATATGCACAATTAATTTTTTACATTTTTTATTATTTAAAATTTTCATTTTTACTTTTTATGACATGCACCAACTTGTTTCCCATGTTATTGTTTTACATGCATTACCCATGCCTATCAGGCGCTACAGTTATATATTTCAAAGCCACTGTGTTTTTCAGTAACACATACACTTTTCGTTTTCGTTTTAATTTTGGTTTTTGTTATTGCTACTGCGAGCGTAATGGACTAGCAAACTTTTATGTAGGTCACAAACCAGCACAAAATACTACTTTGGCTGTACAACTGTTCACCGTTTGCCGAGTTTTTGTTTCTGTATTTGGCACGAACACCACCAACTGCACGAATACTCACACGAGCCACTTGCCAATTGCTAAATTTTAATTCATTTATTTACAGATTTATATTAAACTATATCTAGGCCTACCAAGCCACTTTTGATCACTTTATTGTGTTTTTCACGTTACACACACTTTCAATTGTTCACAACCTTTCGTTTGCCTTGTAGTTCCTTGCTGCAATTTGTTCTTGTAACTGTGCACACTCGACTGACGCCACTGCAAATATTTTCTTAGGCGAATTTTGCACACAAATTCATAGTTCCACTGAATATTTCACTTTACACTCTTGCACAAACACTCAATGCACTGTTTTAAGTCCGAATAATGTATTATTTTGCAAAATAAAACACAATATAAGAAATTTTCACTTTCGGCAATTGGCGGCTAATTTTTTCGTGTGGACGCGAAGGAAACTGAAAAGCGAATGAAAGCTTTGGCACGGATACAGGGTTGTATGCATGTTTCAAAAAATTTTAATGGCAAAATTGGCATGTACTGAACATACCTTATATTTGAATAAATTTGAAAATGCTTATATGCAAAAACAAAATGTACGAACTTTAGAATTTTCAAATAAGTAGCAGGACACACACACACATTTGGTGATTTACTTTATTTTTACAGTTTGTCTATTTTTATTCATTTTATTTACAATTACGGTTTCTTTGTTGAAATGTTGTATAATATAAGTGTCGTTTCACACAGGTAAAGATTAAAACTCAACTTAAAAATATTTAAAATTATAAAATTATTACAAATAAAAACTAAACCCTCTACAATACTTACATATAAATAAAATAATGTAAATAAATAAGTAAATCGTAATATTTGTAAATATAACGAACATATAAATAAAAATATTAAAATAAAAAATAAAATAAATACATAAAAAATAAATTTTTAATTAGGAACAATGAAACCAAATAAAAATTTTGCTTTACAACAAATTTGCAAACAACATTATATATTTTCTTAAAAGTATGGGCGTTATATCGTTAATTTAATTTTAGGAATAAGTCTAATACATAATTCGCAAATTGCATTATTAAGAAATTTCTAATTTTTAATAAAGATTTTTATGCAAAAATTTTATAATAAAAGCGTGAACTTTTATTTATTTTAAATATATTTTTTTTAGTTAGTTTTTTGTTTTTAATTATTAAAAAAACTGTGATATATAAATAAAAAAACAATTAAAATGCATAAAATATTATTATTAACTAATTCCTTAATAATTTCAATACACATGCAATTCTCAAAATATTTTTTCAGCTTTTGAAAAGTGTGAAATGAGACTTATGCATAATGGAGTCTGAAAAATAAACATCCCAAAAATGCATAATAAACATTTATACTCACTTATTAGATGCATAAATATTTTTTCTAATATATACGCACACTCATACGTCAACATAAATATAATTTGTTTTAACATTATTAATAAACATTTATTTATAAAGTTTTAATAATTCTCATGCAACTCTGTCACCCGGTCACCCTGTGAGTGCACAGCCATAATTGCCGCCTAACCGCCGTTATGTTTTAGTTTCCTTCGTCGCGTACAAAATTGTCGATTGCTCTGCCGTGAGCTGTGAATAAATTGTGATTTTTTCGTTAAATAACGCGGCGAGTGCGGGTTTTTTGTGAAAATATCGTAGTGCGAATAATGTTTTAGTGAAAATGTGCAAGAAATAAGTCCGGGCGTTGTTTTTTAGTGTAAAATTCGCGTGTGTAGGAGCTCGTGTGCGCTGCTTGTCCATACAAGCTACTGCGCAATTAGTGAAAAGTGAAGTGTATAATAAGAAAAGTAATAAAAAAGTTAACGAAACGTAAAGTCCAGGTAAGCATAATTGTATTGAAAGCAATATTTTATTGGAAAATGTATATAAATAAGATATAAAGCCAAAATTCATTTTCGGCACGTGCTGGTACAGAGCCGAGCAGCTGCGTGCAATTAGCAATTGACTTTGTTTCGATGTGTGCGTGGTGTTGTGCAAAATTTAAGTGTGCTAATGTATTCTGGAAGACTTGGTGAAGCCTCTGAGCTTTAAATTTCCTGTTCCGGCGGTTTTATTATATAGAAATTGTTACTTTACAATCTGGCACTTGTAAATGTGCAAAGCAAAAGTTTTAGTGGCGCAGCAAAAGTTTTAGTGGCGCAGTAAAAGTTTTCGAGGCCCTGACACTGGTTGATGACTTAGTTATTAGGTTAAACAAACTGTTGTGTTGGGAGACTTGTGCTATGCAAACTGTTCGTAAAGCAAATAATGTGAATAACAGACGTTGAATATAAATAAAATAATAAAAAGTATTTTTATGCAAATATTTTATTTAATTAAATTGTAATATTTTCCATTATAGAGTTCAAATAATTAACTAAAATTATGTAAAACGACAAGTAAAAATTAAAAAATGTGTACAATAATGTAGAAAATTTTTAAATAACAAAAAAATAATTTACTTCCAGTACACCGAGGTTACAGTGCACTTCATAATTGTAAACAAATTTAGTGAACAGATTCTGTCAAATAAAAAAAAATTTCATACAAGAACTTGATTCTGATTGTTCAGTTTGTTTGGCTACATACATTATGTACATATATGTATGTATGTTAGAGTGTTACGATATCGGCGGTTCCAACAAATGACAAGCTTCTTGAGAAGAAAAAGACCGCTGCAATATTTCAAATCGATATCTCGAAAATACATAAATTATTCAATAGCATATTTAGCGACCGTTCTCATAAACTAGTAACCTAATGAACACGATTACTTTTCGAACACATTTTGCACAGCTCTAGCGCCAACCCACCGTTTTCATGACCACGTACATAGGGGTATATATTTATATACATATACATACATACATACGTATGTATATACATGTGTACTTACTAAACCGCTCATCAGAAATTCATTACCACTCATCATATCAGTTACAAATACGATACATATGTATATTATCTACAAACACACGCACCGCTTACGACATATTTACAACCTTACATACATACACATCTCAATATTTCACACCCTCACATTACTGCTTAGTTGAGTACCTGCTGCTTGCCTGGGAATCTGCCGCTAATCCTTATCACAGGCCAACAGTCAGCTATGACGCGCCTCTTACAAATATTTGAAGGGAGAAACCAGCAGCTAGATAGGTGTTAGAAGCGTGTGGTAGCGACGCGTGCATTTGTTTGTTTATGGTGTTGCATATACACCCCCATGTATGTATACCAAATGTAGCACTTTGCAGCGCCACTCCACGGCGTTTGACTTCTGCCGCCTGTCGACGCCGCGTTTTCATCATAATTGTGCCACTAATCGGATTAATAAAAAATATAGATTTATTTACAGTGTCTACAGGATACAAATAAAAATCAAATTAGTGGTCAGATGAGTGTGTGTGTTGCCAAAGGGATGTGTCTGGATGTGACTGGGTTGAGCTTAAGGGGAAGAAGTGTGTGTGAACGACGGCTGTTTGCTGTTTTAGCACAAGTTAACTGATTTTTTAGTGATATTTTGTAGGATATAAAATTCTGTGCTGCTGTGTGCTTATACATACATAGATATATAGTTTTTGGACACGTGTTGGTTCACGTTGTCAGTAGCAACACGTGGCGAAAACCGCTAACTTGTGCTAGTCTTTTTAAAAATTATTATTAAATATTGCTTATAAAAAATGATACATTTTAAAACGGTAAATAATTTTTTATTAGCTAATGCATTAAAAATTGCTATCTCCTAGTCAATTTTTTGAAAAAAAAGTAAAAATTGCGTAAACTTTTTTTATGTTTTTTTTTTTTAATTTCGGTTTTATATAAACTTATTTTATGTTATTTCGCTTATAATCAAATATAACTATATTTTCAGCAAAAGAAAAGTTTTTGAAATCAATTTTTTTTAAATATACAAACTTATGTATTTTACGATTTTTTTTTAATTCATATGCAAACGTCAGGAGATTTGAAAATTGGCGTTTTTTTCGATATTATGTCAATGTAAGGAGAAAAAATAAATATTATAAATTTCGCCAAAGAAACAAATTTATTACAAGATAAAAAAAAAACATAAAAACGTTTACATAAGTTTTGAGGTTATGTGGAAAAAGTTTGTATATTGCCATATAATGTTTTTCTATAGGACTCGTAGTTTTGACGGAAATTGATGTAAACCGTTTTTAACCCTTAAATATTCAGAGGGGGTTTTCTTTTTCCGAATTTAGCTCGCCAGTAAATTATGTTTCCTTTAATATTTGCAATTTTATCTTTCGGTGCCGATGGGTTTCAACCTACTTTTAATTTCTTGCTTAAGTATCATTTCCAAAGGCTTCTGCGTTAGTATAAAAATCAATACCTGAAAATTAAAATTTCTATTAATTTCTATTAATAAACATGCATATTTATTTAACTATGATTTTTCAAAAACAACCTTATCTCATTTCAAAAATAATTCCAAAAACAACCTTATCTAATTTCAAAACACTTTCGAAAATTTGTTATCGCCAACATAATTTTGACCCACTTATGGCTAATCCACAACAGCAGTGCTATCAGTGTTTACGAACACGCCTCCACAACCGTCAAACTTACTCTAGGCGCGCATACATTGACCTAACCTCACTTTGTTGCTCACAGTCGTGCTAATCTGGAAGCTGTTATCAACTTTGTCCTTCACTTATCGCAAGCTGCCTTACTATTAGTTTTAAGTCGTTTGCCTTTTCATTGCCTTCTTTTTTTTGCGTTTCCTCTGATTTGTGTGCACTCAGTCGTATTATCCTTACAATTATTAATTTTTATATGTCCTTATCGCTTTACCGCCTAACGTCTGGCACGTGTTAATTAACCCGCCGCTGCTGGTTTCACTCCAACAACTGTTATTGTTTGGGCAGAGATTTGCAGCAACCCTTGTAGGCCTTATGTTAACAGTTATGCGCTTAGCGCTCGTGCGGAAGGCGTGACTTGACTGTGGAGACGGATTTGTCACAAGTTCTTTTGCCTTTTACTTGCAAACTTTGTTTCTTTTCCTTTATTAAAAGCTACTGGTACAATCAATACCTTCTGGGTTACTTGACTTTTATCAGTCGCTAATAAAAAATCGGGAAAAAAATCTTTCTTTCTTACATTTTTTATTCGTGTAGTATAGATTCTTTGTATTAGAAGCGAAAAGTGTTGTTCATGGGTGATTAAAACCTTGAAATGCTGATAATTTTCTGCCTAAGCTTCAATGAAACTTTGATTCGTTGCTGGCACGGATCGCTTGTGCCTCAACGTGACTTTATGTAGCAGATGTGCATGTACATATGTATATTTGATGATATTGTGGGTCTACGTGACTCACTGCTTGTGTTTCGAAAGGCTTTGCGCTAGAACAAGAGAGAGCTGACGTTGAGGTAGAAATATGTCAAGAGATGTCGTAGCAAGCACCTCATACTGTTCTGTCTTACAAATTTCAGGGTCGCTCATGTTGCCGTGAAGCCTTGACTCAAGACATGCCAACGAATCTTCGATATCGAGGTTCCTGAGTTACTGACAGCTAAGTTGTCAACTTATTGGCTGGGATTATCTTACTACGGATCTTTCGAACACATTCTGATATAAGTCAATGTATCAAAAGTAGTTTAGAAAACTAACGCAACCTGGTGTTTTAGATTACATAGACTCATACGGGTCTGGATCTGATAAAAACCAAAGGAAACTTATATTTCGATATGATTATTTTCGGATCGTTTGATTTTAACTTTGAAAGCACTAGATTTAGTTTTTCCCTTCCTTAAACACAACTAATATTTCTAGTATACCAAAATATACCCAAATCAGAATCTAATCTCATCTCAGCACTTCACACAGTAGTAAATTAATAAATAAAATCAAATAATTGTGCTAAAGTCAAATACTTAGTGCGAATTCGATAAGCCTATCGGCGATCACTTAACGGCGGAGAATGTAGGCAACAAAGTGCAAACAATAATTTTATTAATATCAGCAACAACTACGATCACAGTGGGAAATGAAAGTGTTGTAGACTAATAAAATTAAAACTAATAAAAAGAAAAAAAAAAACAAAAACAAACCTAATGAACACAATGTTCTACATGAAAATATATGTATAGCCGCTGAACCGGCAACTGCTGGTGGTTGTGCGTTAGGGTTTCGGCGAGGGGAGCGTTACGGCGCCGCGTAGCACGCCACCAAGTCACAAATAAGCACAGCAAAAAGTAAAAACAAACTTGTCGTTAGCTCCACAGCTGTTGCCTGCCTCCATCGCCAGTTGTGCGGCGGCACTTTAGCGAATACGCGCTGATCTCCAGCGTCAGTTGTGCGAATTAGGTCGATCGAGACGGTTGCTTTACGGAAAGCACATAAAGTAAACACTGCTAATATTGAGGTACAAAGTAACGTGCGCGTGAGAACTATTGACGCGTACACGCAGATTACGAAACACAAAGTTGCACTCAGAAGCACGCAAATAGCTTTAGCTAGAAGCGAAGTGATGTATTTAGTCGCTGGTATATTTGGCGGTATCGCCGCTCTACTGCTCTTCGCTGCGCTCATAATTGTTGTGTTGCGTTTGAAATCACAACTGATCTTTGACATCTACCCCGCAAAGGGCCTCTTCTATCAACTGAAGTATGTAATTGCCTTGGTGTTGGTGCGTCGACTGCGTCACCGTGTCTATCACACCAAGGACGAGCTGAACTCACCCGAATTTCTGGCACAAATTGATCGCCCGCAATCCTTGAGCGATAATCCACAGAGTTACGATGTGGTTTCTTTCATGGGCGCCAATGGGCGTGGTGAAAAGCTGTTCCTGACCTTGGAGCGTCGCCGACGTGGCGTGTTGAAAGCTTGCATTTATCTCTATCTACCCGAGTTGGGCTTGTATTGCACGCCAAAATTGCCAGACATGCTGCACTTCACAACGGATGGCACACGCGAGAACGACGAGTTCAAAGGTTGCGGTTTCCACGTGTATCCCGAATCATCGATGCGTGAATGGCGTATACGTTATGAAGGCGAGTTACGTCCCGAGTCCGCTACCGGCAAGTGTCTATCTGTGCACATGAACTTGCAGTTCACAACACAAGCGCCATTTTTCTACCATAATCGTGATCTCAGCTCCGCGGTCATTGCGGATTCGGTGGCGCGCGAGGCATGGAATGACGCATTCTATAATTTGCTCAAACATGTGCCCGAAATGGTTGAGAAACGTACACACTACGAGCAAAGTGGACGCCTGATGGGTGAGGTACAGCTGGCCGGCCGCAGTTTTGAACTGCAATTGAGCGGTTTTCGCGATCACAGTTTCGGCACCGAACGTTGTCTATCCAATATCAATCGCTATGTATATGTTGCACTTTTTCTGTCGGACGGCACCAGCTTGATGATCGGCAATCTCAGTCAGCCATCCTTCTTTCTCTCGTCCCTCAAAGTGGGTTACGTCTGCACGCAGACGGGCGTTTATGAACCGATAACCAGTTGCAATTTTGAGCTTTACTCTTATGGCGAGAAGGGCACACCGCCGCGTCATAAGAATTTCATTGTAAAGACCGCAAAATCAAAGTATTTCGTGCAAATTGAGGAGCAACAGTCGTCGGTGCGCTATGTGGGCGCCGATTGGGTTGCGAAAATCTACAACCAGTTTGTGGCTTGCACCGTCAACGGTATTAAAGGACAAGGTATCACCGAGTATTTATATAGAAATAAAGATGGCGAACGTCCGGAAGCGGTAAATGCAACAGATCCCGAGTGGTTTAGACGTGTGAAGAGCTTTGAACGGAGTTTAAGTAAATGCGAAGAGGATGAGAGCGAGGTCTTCTTCTTCTGAGCTTTGACGAGGTTCAAGCGGCTTTTAAGTCGTTAAAGTATAGCTCTAAGTGCCCATTTTGTGGTGTAGAAATATTTTTTGTGCCGGCACAATATTCAAACAAGGACTGAAGATACTTTAATTAAGATTTTATCGTGATATTTAAATTACTGGGTGGTACTGTTATTTATAATGCGAATTACATGTAGTACATATTTTATTCTAAGAAATAAAAGGTTTTAATAAAACAACTTCACACCAATTTCTCTCTCTATCGCCAATCGCGGTAAAGGTTTCATAATTATGGAATCGTAAGTTGATGGAAAGTTTAATTTTGTAGACTCATGATTTCTGTAGAGTCCTGTCGATTATTTATTCCTGTTTATTGCAAGGGTTAGGAAAATCTTCATCCTCGTTTGCGATAAGGGTAGTTTTTTGGTCAGAAATCATGTTATCTGTTAGATGTCAATTCGAAGGACATCTGAAATTTGTAAATTCTGTGCTCAAGTGAACGTGAAAGTGCTTGTCCCAACTAGCGTTAGTTTTCTTAAGGTTTTAAAATCAAAATCTTCTAAATGAGTTGAACTTTTAGAGATTCCATGGAGCTCTTATTTGACTCCATTTGATAAATAATGAAATAGTGGTTCCCAGTGCTATCTCTAACTATTTTCTGCAACCGAAACGAGTCTACTTTTTTAGACTAACATTGCTGAAGTCACGAAATCTCTCCTTAAAGATGGGAAGGTTTGTTTGGTACTACAAAACCTCTCACTGAGGCATTATCGTTGTCTATATGCTATTATAGTCTCAGTATTCCAACAAAAAGACAATATATTAAGTCCTTAGCGTGGATTAAATATCAAGGCTTCCAACTTATTTGCTTTTTCAGAGTATCTTTGGACGCGATCTCTGCCAGCATCAGCTAGATTTGCTTATGCTTCTTATTGGATTTCCTTGACGCCCTCACCTTCCGTATTCTACATATTTTCCTTGAATGAAATAGCTGTAAATCTTATTGTTTACAACACAAATTTTTCATTGATTTCTTATTATCGCACCAGTTTTAGTTCTTGATTTATTTTCTCGATAGAGAATTCCCAATGACGTAGACCACTGACAGGGATTTATGGCTAATGCTTTGTTGGATAATCACACAGTTGATTGATAAGGCAATTTTACGAACAATAATGCCAAAATCCGGCAAAAAAACTCAAATACAACTGATAAAGCTCAAAACCCATTTGCCCAAGCTTTCGGCCCGAAATAAGTGCATTCAGGTCCAGTCTGCTCGTAAGGTTTTTACTTTACATTTGAAACACATTTTGCTTGATAATCGCATAGTCATATGGTAGCCATGGGTTTCTCCACATTGTAAATCAATATATGTATTTCTAAAATCAATACTGATTACCTTTGCTTATCAATTAAAAAAAAAATAATTGACGCTAGATTAGCCGGTGAGATTAATGATTATGCAGGTGCAGTTAATATATCAATATATGTGGACGTTCGGTAGCAAAAAACAGTTTTATAAAGAAGTTTTTTTCTAACACAACTTTGTTTACTGTCAAGGTGTCACCCTTTCATTCATTTACTGACGTATAAATTGCAATTTAAATAATAATATTGATAATTGCTTACTTCTTCAATTATTGCTGTTTGCTTTTCACTTTGTTTAGTAGTTGCAGCTATTATTTATATATTTGAATAATTGTTCACTATATACATTACGGTTATATATAGCATTTATTTCCCGGGTTACCTAATAAGTTTAATTCTAAACTTATTGCATTATTCATTTTAATGAATAAATGCATTTGAATGCATAAATCATGTATTTAAACCCTTTTGCTTGTCATTTTCCTTGATATAAACTTAATTGATTAGCAGGTTGAGAATTACAGTGCTTTTCAAATGAGTTAAACGAAAAACTTATCAAAATATGTATTCAGAAACAAAATATCGCTCCGAAAATTTTCACGCGTTCTTTTCTAACCAAGAAGCTGCTCATTTGTCGGAACGGCCGATATTGGACCACTATAGCATATAGCTGCATACAAGCTGAACAATCGGAATAAAGTGCTTGTATGGAAAACTTTTTCATTTGATCATATATCTTCACAAAATTTGACATGAGTTATTGCTTAAGGCAATGCTGCTGTCTCCGAGAAAATTGTTTGGATCGGTTCACTATAGCATTTAGTCGTCATACAAACTGACCGACCAAATTCTTGTAAGGAATCATTTGTGTTTGTGAAGGGTATTGTAGGGTGCAACCGAAGCTAATGTTTTTTCTTATCTTTAAAAGAACCCAACAAAAGTAAAACTACATTGATATTAGAGTTGCTACAAATATTTAGAAGATTAAATAAAAATATTAGACTTTTTTGCATATATGAAATTTATTTTCTTTTAATTCTGTCTCTATGCGTTTATATAAATCATAAATATAAATATTTTAAACATTTCATATTCCGAATATTTTGTTATTGTTTATGAGCATGCATTTTTTAACTGAGCTAAATCAAAATTATATTTTGCTAAGAATTTTTAATTTTAATATTTTTATTTAATACATTTTTTTATAGGAATGTTGCTACGAATGGTGTGTGTTATATATTTATATATGTATGGCATATATACAAATTTTATATTTAATATATGTATATAATTATAAATATTTCATAATATTCATCTTTCGGGTATTATTATTAATTTTACCTAAAAATAATATTTTTCTTAAACTATTATAATTTTAATATACTTTTATATGATTTTACGCTTAGCTTAATTACAGATTTTATTTTTTATTTAATTTTAAAATATTTATGCAAATTTATAATACGTCAATTAGTTAATTTATTTTTTTAATTATAAAATGTTTATTTAAATTTAATTTATTATTTTGTTATTTACTTTTATGTTATTTTATATACATATGCATGTATGTACATCTAAAATATTTTATAATTTATAATAACTTATGTAAAAAAAATATATTTCATTCAGAATTTAATTTTTTCTTTTATAATTTTAGTTTTGTAAATTAAAATAAATTTAAGTAGTTATTTCATTTTGTTTTACATGATTATTCTTTATAACTTTTATTGTTTTTAATTTGTTTAAATTACCTAATTTTACATTTTATTTTTAAATTATTTTTTTATCACTTAGTTTTAATTTTGTGAAATTTATTTTATAACTTTTATAAATTTTTAATTTGAAATTTTCGGTAATTTAAAATTAAATTAAATTAATTAATATAATTATACTTTTTCATTATTATTATTTTGTTTTTAATTATAGTTTGGTACATTAAATTAAATAATAAATTATAAAAAATTATTATTTCATTTTGCTTTACATTTTATTTTGATTTTTAAAAAATTTTCTTGTTTTTTAATTGTTTTAATTATTTAATTTTATTTTTTCATTTTGCTGTTATTTTACATAAATGCTTTATATAAATATTTTTTTTTTAATTTTTTTATACATATTTCATAATCTTTTTTGTTTATGCCTTTTTCTTATTTTAAATATTTGTAAATAAAAATTAAAGTTTTTATTAAATTAAGTTTTTAATTAAAATAAATTATTATGAGTTATTAATTTAATTTTGTTAAATTAAGGATTTTAATTTACAAAAATTTAAATTAAAAAAATTTAAATTAATTAATTAAACAAATTGAAAAGAATAAAATTTATAAAAATTAACAACTAAAATTTTAATAATAATAGATGTAATAGAAAAATTTAAATATTTGCAAATTAAAATTAATAAATTTTATCAAATTAAGATTTAAATGAAATTAAATTATTACGATTCATTAAATTAGTTTTAATAAACCAAAAATTTTAATTTACAAAAATGTAAAACCGACAAAAAACATAATTAATGTATTAAATTAAATTTAATTTCATTTTTCTTTTTAACTTTTTTATTTTTATATTTGAGGTATCTTATTTTTTATTTTAATTTTTTAATTTTAAAATATTACCTTTCTTTTTATTTTTTGAGTTTTTGAATTATTTGTAAATTAAAATTTAATTTAACTAATTTATTTTGTTTAACATTTTTAGTTTTATGTTCTTTAACTTTTATTGTTCTTAATAATAAATCATATCAATTTAATTTTTTTTTTGATTTTCATGTTATTTCATTCATTTATGTACATGTATACATATTATATATATTTTTTTATTTATAAATATTTTTTTATTTTTTCTTTTTGTTTTAATTCATTTAAATTTTTGAATAACAAAAAAAAATAATTTTACAATTACTAGTCTATTTTTTTAATTTAAATTTTTTAATAAGGTTCTTGCTTTTAATTTGCTTTAATTATTTAATTTCTTACTTTTACATACATATACATATATATATTTTATTTAATTTAAATTTTTTTTCTTTGAATTTTATTTTAATTTAATGTTTTATTGCAATTAATTTAATTAATTACTAATTCATTTTAACTAAATAATATTTTTACGTTATTTATAATTATTTTCTTTTAAATTTATTAATTTAATTTAAAAAATTAGTAATTAAATTAATTTAATTATTAATATATAATCGATTTTTTATAATTATAAAACTATAAAATATTTTTATTTATTAATTTTTGTATATATTACTCATAATGCAGGCGATTTAAACTATATTTCTGGTAATATATATTATTTTATATTTTTCACACACACACTTACTATAAAATTATAGCTTACATTGAGAGGTTAGTAAACATGTTTTTCTAAGAATTTTTTTTTTATTTTTGGCCATTAGTAAGATTTCTTATACTAATACAATTAATTCTAAATTATTTCTAAATATACATATATGTATATGTATATATTTTGACATATAACTTATTTTCTAAAATTATGGAATGCTTATATTCCATTTTTTAAGCATTAATTTTTTTTTATTTTTTTTTTTTTAATTTTTTTCTTATAGTTTTGGCTTTTAGATTTCAAAGCTGTATACATATACATACTTATATACATATGTATGTATGTATATCTAAAAAAAAAATATTATACCGTTGGACATCGAGTTCTTACCCGTTAATGCTTTAAATGTTTGAGATCAGTTTTCATAGCAATACAATATTAGCCATAATTTGATTACAAAAAAAAAATACAAAAATTTTAAATTTAAATTTTTAAATATTTTTAATTTAATAACCCATTTTTTAAATTTTTGGAATTTTTTTACATAATAAAATTCTAAATTTCTTAACGACACACCCTCTAACTGCATACACATGTATATTAAGTATATTAAAAATATTTTTGCATAGCATTCTTCAGAAAACTATCTCAATGCGCCGTTGTTTTTTTAGTAATCATAATCTATGAAACTATTTTGCACTGAAAATAGCTGTAAATTAAACATTAATACATACAAACATATTTCTATATATTTTTACGCAAATTTCAATATTTTTGTTTGTAATTTGCCTTCGTATTTTTCTGCTCATATATTTGTTTTTGTTTTTATGTTTCTTTATTCCGGCTCATTTGACTTTACTGTCAAGTTCTTATCACAAAATTTTTACGTAAATATTTCAAAAGCGTCAATTGACTTTAATTGCCTCCTCAAATACTTTTTAATTTGTTTTTAATGCCCGTATTATGATTATGCCATATAAATATGGTTTTTCGCAAAATAATTTTTTGGCAAATAATTAAAAAAAAACATAAAACAGATTTTCAATCTCAAATTTACAATTAAAAATAAAAAAAGATTTATGAAACAATAAAGAGACCAAAATTTATATCTTTTTGAATGTTTGCATAAAAAATTTTTAAAAAGTATTGAATAAAAATTAGAACTATAAAATTAAAAAAAAAATTAATTTAATTAATTAATTTTGTGATAATTTAGTGAAACATAGTTGTTTGCAAAATTATTTACAAATAAAAAAATGTATGAAATAATTAAGAGACCAAAAATTTAATTTTTTTAAATTTAGGAATAAAAAAATTTTAAATAAAAATTAAAACTATAAAATCCAAAAAAGAAATAAATTTTATTGAAAAAAATATAATTTTTAAAATTAAATTTACTTAAAAAAAATAAAAATAAAATTAAAGTTTTACATAAAAAATTAATTTAAAAAATTAAATTTTATAAAAAAATATTAAATTTAATTTTTAAAAAATAACAACAAAATTTAGTTTTTTTTTTTAATTTGAGGAAAAGAAAATGTTAAAATTTTTTAAAATAAAAATTAAAATTATAAAATGAAAATAATATGAAATAAATGTTTGTGTTCAGAAATTGAAAATTTAATTTTTAATTTATTTATTATTATTATCATTAATTTTTTCAATTAGAAACCCTGAATTTAATATAATTAAATTAAATAGATTGTAATTTTCTGTATTTTTATTTCATTTTTTTAATTTCCTTTCTTATTAAATTTATTATAATTGCATAGTTACATACATACATACATATGTATGTATGTCTTGTTTACAACTATTTTTATTTTTTTTTATTTTTTATTTAATTTTTTTAATATTTTTAGAAATAATTTTTTTATTAAATTCAATATTTTTATATTTTATATAATATATTTTATATTTTAATTTTTTTAAATATTTTAACAAGTTTTAAATATTTGTATTTGAAGATTTTTTTTATTTATTGAATTTTAATTTTTATTATTTTGATATTTATAATAATTATTTTTTTATGTTATTTTTTATTAAATTTTATGTTTTCATAATTTATGTCTTTTAACAATATTTTTTAAATATATCTTATTTCGAATATCATTTTCAAATATTTTTATTTAATGTTTTTTTTACTTTCATTTTTTTTACTTTTATTTATTTTTTTTAATTTTATAAATTTATTTTTATGTTCAACGTTTCATTATTTTGAATTTTTTCAAATTTTAACAAGTTTTAAATATTTGTATTTGAGGGTTTTTTCTTTATTTTTTTGGTTGAATTTTAATTTTTATTATTTCGATATTTGTCATAATTATTTTTTTTAATTTTATAATTTTGTTTTTATTACATTTAACATTTTTTTATTTTATGATGACTTAAGTCAAATTTACTATTAATTTGAAATTTATCTAATTTTTTTAATTTCAATTTTTAAATTTAATATTTTTATATGTTGTGCTAATTTAAGTCATTATTTTGAAATCTTTTTTTTATTTAAAATTTCATTGTTTTATTTAGGATTTTTGTATATTATTTAGTTGATATTATTTTTATAATTTTATATTTTAATTTTTCTTATTTTTAATTTAGTTTCCATTGCCACTTTTGATGTTATTTTTTGATTAAATTGTATATATTTATATTTCATCATAATTTATTTCCTCATATATTTTTTTACTTATTGCCACTCAGTCACGCACACTCGCCACATGAACGCCCCTACTAAGTCATTAGTGGATGCTAATAGCCTGAGACACTGCCTCTCAAACAATATTCTCTGCATGTTGTTTACTGTCTTGCTACTGTTTACTCAATAATTCTAATTATACATTTTTTTGTTGTTATGCCTTACCCCCTAGCACCTTTTATTATTTATTTTATTTTTTTGCGTTTTGTTTTACACGTTTTTTGCTCGTCGCTTGCGTATGTGACTCGTTTGGCTGTGTATTTGCACTTTGGACCCGAGCGCTATATTTATTAAGCATTAACCGGCACGCCAGCCGCTGGCAAGATGCCGCGCAGCTGACATACACACACATACTTATTATGTTATTGTTATTAACGCATACACACAAACATTTGGGTTTTTTTATTGTTTAACTATTAATTTTGTATTGCAATTGTTGTTATTGCTGTGTTGTTGTTGATCTGTTGAAATGCAGATCCGTTTGTGAGCGTTGATTAAAATGTTAAACGTCAATATGTTGCAGTTGTTGGTGTCTTTTTTTATTATTGTTATTATTTTTTGATGCTTTAGGGCGGTTTGTTTGAATGTTTAGGAAAATTGCAAGCTATTTAAGGCTTATATACAGCTTTTGTTATGTATTTTACTCCAAAAAGCATTTAACTTGAAATTTTAAAATTTTGAAAAGAATTTCTTTTGTTAAAGAATTTCAAAAACGTTGAATTTATGATTTTTTAACAAGAAATTTGCTTTTTTAATGAATTGAACATTAAAAATAACATAACTCCATATTTCTGTATTTTGAAATTTCAAAAATTTTGAATTCATGATTTTCTTCAACAACTTTTTAAGGAATAAGAAAAAGTCTACTTTTGTTAAAAAATTTCACATTAAGAAGGACGTAAATTCATATTTTTTATATCTTCAAGTCTCATAATTTATGATGTTTTTAACAATAGAATTTCGAAATTTCAAAAATTTTGGAATTACATATGATTTTTAACAAGTCTGCTTCTGTTAAAATTTCAAAAACTTTGAATCTGCGATTTATTAACAAGAAACCGGTTTTTTTTTTAAGAATTTGACATTAAAAATAACATAAGTGCATTTTTCTAAATTCTGAAATTCCTAAAATTTTAAATTCATATTTTCTTTAGCTATTTTTGTGAGGAATTTCTCATTTAAAAGGACATAACTAAATATTTTTGAATTAATATATTTCGAATTCGAAAAAAAAAATTTTAAAATATTTTTTCAAAAGTTTTCTGCTAGTTCTTTTGAAATTTCCTACTTTCTCTTTTCCTTTTAATTCCAAGCATTTTTTCGAAATTTCAAACATACTTATTACATACTGTTTTCGAACACCCCTCATTTTTTAGAATCTTAGTGGCGTGCCTTCGTACCTATTTTTTTAACTCATACACATTCTCTATTATTTCCATACTTTTCAAATATTTATTTATTTATTGAGACATTTCTGTTTGTGTATAAAATATTGTATTACAGTTTGGATATCAGTTCGAATATTTGTAAATTTTAGCTTCAGGCGTTTACCGTTAAATATGAGTACAGTTAGGCGTGGTTATGTATGAGTAGTTACGTGCCGATGTTTGTATGTCTATAGATGAGAAGCGCTACAACTACACTTACTTCTTATAAATACATAAGTAGTTCTTTGCTTACAATTTTTCACTTGCTAGCAATTTTGAATATAATTTCAATGCATCAACTTATAATTAAGAGTTTTACTTTTGAAGCCATGGAATGGAAAAAGCCAACAAAAACCACAAAAATAAAAAACTATAAATATTTTATAAAATATCTTAAATTCACATAAGAGTAATATATAGTAAAAGCAGGTATAAGCTTAGTTTAACCATATATTATAATATATAATACATACATAAATATGAGAAAAATGAAACTCATAATGGAACATGTTTGTAGCAAAACAAAGACCTATAAATTGGAAAGCTACAAGTGTTTACACAATTTTCCAGTCACTTTTGACTTATTTTATCTAATATGGGTTACGAAAAACTTCGCAGTTGCACAAAAAAATAAAATAAACACAAAATTTGAATGTTCGAATTTTCGAAGTTAATTTCGAATGCCTAAAAAGCGTTAGTTCAATTTTTTAAGTTAATTTTAAAGTCTGCTCTACGGCAACAATACGTTTACAGCTATTTTCGAAAACTCGAAATAAAATTTTAATTTTTTTTTTGGTCAAAAAGTGTCCCTTATTGAGTATTTGCCTTTTCTTGTTTTTTGAAATAATTTTCCTTGTAAACCAATATTTTAGTAATAAAAATATATAATTTTTCGTACAAAAACAACTTATAAATTAGAATAATTGAAACTTTTTACTAAAAGCTCACTACGTTTACAATATGCATATAAAAAAACTTAGATTACTAGCTAACAGCCTTCATAACTAAATACATTAATATTTTTGAAAATAATTTCATGGCCAAATTAAATTGGTAGCATATTTTTAGCCTTCATAACCAAATAGTTAATATTTTTGAAAAAAATTTCATGGCCAAATTGGTAACATATTTTTATAAAAAATAACAAAATATTTGCTGGAATAAAACGAGTTGTAATTTTCGTTTGCGCAAATTTGTTTCGATCCAAATAATTTAATATTTAAAATAAAAAAAAAATAATAATAATGTTTATAATGGTTTTGATTTCGAATGTGCGAAAATAAAATCTTATTAATAACAAAAATATATGTATATGAATAAAAAAAGTATAATTTTTAAACAATTTATATTTTGACCTACTAAAACTTTTGGTTTTCCGAAAATAATTTATTTTTCAAAGATATTTACTGATTGCGAAAGAGTTATGTCTAAAGCTGCCCATGTGTACTTATATTTTGCAGTTATGCAATTTTTTAATAAATACAATTATTAAATGTAAATATTTTGTTACTTATTAGCCATTATTGGCATATTCGAAACTTATTTTATGCATTACTTAGACCCAAAAATTTGTTCACATAATTGCTAGCGATATATTTTAATGTTTCTGCGGTTAATATGTATTTTCGAATTAAGTTCGAATTTTCGAACACGCATTTTTATGTTTAAAACATCAAAAATTTTAATATTTTGGTTGCAGCATAATTTTTTTTCAAATTATTTACTAATTTTAATTAATATACTTTGTCTTTAGAATTTGTCTTACTTGAAAAACTTTGCCAATACTTTTTTACAGCTTTTTTTAAACTAAGTATGCATTATTCGTTACATGCTGCGACGCATTTTTGAACTTTTTGAATTAATTTTTGGTTTCAATTGATATAACTTTTTTATTTGCTTGCTTTAAAGTTGTGATTTATTGCGTTACCTAAGTAGAATTCTGCGTTACGAGTAGTTTTCTTGTTGCAAGTTTTTTCTTAATTTTTCCATAAGTTTTTTTAAGCATAATTTGAAAATACTTTAATTTTAGTACTAAACTTACGAAAATTACATAATTAAAATGCATTATTTGCAATTCATTAATATTTTTAATTCAATAGCTGTTTTGTTGGCTGTAAATGACAACTGTTAAAATAAATTCTTTGGATAACTAAACATATTTGTAAAATTAATATCGAATTGTCAAAACCAATTATTTTAAGTTATAATTCTATGAGATATTCACTTTAAGGTCACACCGATTTGTTTTTGTTTTTCTAAATCGTTGCCAATACTTCTTACGGAAATTCTGTTTGTTTTTCAAATTAACTGTCGCAACTACATACACAGTAACAGTTCGTCTACAGTCTATCATGTGACTATGATCTCATGTTCCGGATCCAGCAAATTGTTCATTAGAAAGTTCTGCTCCATTTCATCGGCCGTTGGAATGAGTGGTTTAAAAGTGTTGGACGTTTGCTCTTGCAGCACCAAACTGCTAATACTTGGCGTCTGCTGGTGCACCAACTCAACGCGCACCTTCTCGCCGCCACTGTTGGCGCTGTCCTCAAATGAGACCATAATGTCGTTATCATTGCTTTGGTTATGTGTGTTGGAGTCGAGTATGCTCGCCACGGCCAAAGAGTCTTCGTTTTGTGCCGCCATTGAGCTGCGCAAACTAGCTTCATTATTATTGTTATTCGATTCAGCTACACCAATTTGGGCGGCATGCGTGGTGCGTAGATGAACTGCAATTAAAATGAGCGGCAATGTTATATAAACATAGGAGTTTAGGCTTGCAATTGCTTGCACTTACCTGAGAGCCGATTGCGCGCAAAGAGCCCATCGCAGTACTCGCAGGCTACGAGCTTGTGCTTGAGTATGGCATGATCGTGTGCCTCCTGCGTGCAGGAGGCCACAAAGCCGCACTTGTAGACGGGGCAGTGCAGCGTTTTGTCCTCAAACGCGGCGATGTGTGTTTTCTGGTGTTGTTGCAATTCGCGCATATAGCAGAAGCGCTTGTCGCAATGCTCACATTTGAGGTAGCGCGGCTTCACATGCAACTGCATGACATGCTGCTTTAGCTCGTTGGCATTCGCAAAGGTGGTCGTGCACTCATTGCAGCCATACGTGACGGCCTCATGTGTGGTCATGTGTTTTTCGAGCGTGGCACGTGTGGAGAAGCGCTTATTGCAGTGGTGGCAGGAGTGCAGACGCGGCCGCCGTAGCTGGCGTGCGCGCTCCTGATACGGCGCGACTTCACGCACCAACTCAATGCAGCGTCCGTTCTCGTCACGCGGTCGCTGCAGGTGCAGGCGCAATTTATGTATCGAGCTGAAGGCGCAGCCGCAATTGCTGCAGGTGGCCGATGCGAAATTGGTGTGGTTCAACTTCTCCGGGTGGAAGTGTTGCGTGTGCCGACTGAGAAAGGCCATGCTGACAAAACCCTTGTGACAGTAGGCGCAACGCACCGGCAAAGCGCCATCATGCGCTTGATATTTGTGGCGGCGCACCTCATAATCGTTGGAGAATACTGCGTTTTAACGAAAATTTTAATAAATATTTGCATGGCTGTGTGTAATTTGGTAATTTGCATGCACTCACCTTCTTTACATTGATCGCACTGTATTGCGTGTTGCACTGACGGCCGGTGTATACGTTCGTGCGCGACCAAATTGGCGCGACGCACAAACACGCGCGCACAATCACGACATTTAAACTTGCTGGCTGCGTGGTGACGCTGATGTGTGCGAAAACGACCCAAGGGCACTTGCACAAAACGTTGATCGCACGTATCGCAATGCCAATTGCTTACATATTGACAGTTGAACTCGTGTAATTCCTTTGGCGAGCGTAGCGTCTTCTTGCAGTAGTTGCAGTGTTCGGATTTGGCGGCGGTCGGGTGTATGAGCCGCACATGATAGTCGCGCTGCTTGACGGAGCTGTACTTTTGCGGGCAATACGGGCATGTGTAGGGCAAATTGGGGTCGTGCACGTCGAAGAAATGCTGCGAGAGCGCATCGGCGCTGTCGAAGACCAGGTGATCGATGGAGCCGGAGTTCGGGCAGTAACAGTATTGACAGGCGAATGGGTTGCGTGAGATGCGCGTTTGTGTGAAGGGGTCCCCATCGGCCTCGAGTTCGTCCATTTCGTGTGTGTCCTCGGGGTCGGAGCATGAGATAAGGTCCATATCTGTGAGAGAATATTTTAGAAAATATTTAGAGTAAAAAGAAGAAAAAAACCAACTTCGGTTGTACCGAATATAATACCCTTCACAGATGCGTCTCTTGTAACACAAAAGGGCACAAAAATATTTTTCTTTTTTCATTTTGATAGGACAATTTGTATGACAGCTATAGTGGCCGATATCGGCTGTTTTGATAAATCAACAGCTTCTCGGGGGAGAAATGAACGTGTGCAAAATTTTAGTTCGATATCTCAGAAACTGAGGGACTAGGTCGCGTATATGCAAATAGTCGGACGGACGGACGGACATGGCTCAATCGACTCAGCTTATCATTTACATATGTATATATAATTTTCCTTCTGGGTATTACAAACTTAGTGGTAAACGTAACAATCACTGTTCAGGGTATAAACTTTTGCTAACTACGCACCATCTTCCAAGAGCTCATTATAATTGGCGTAAGGCTGCTGTGCTGCTGCGTCGTCAGTTTGCGCTGCAGCCTTCAAATCTGTGGACGTATTGTTGTTCTTCTGTATAATACTGCCCTGTAGCATTTCCTCCAAATCAATATCACTGGCTTTGCTGCATTTTGTAGCACGCTTTGGCGTGCTGTCACTGGTCGTCACTAAAGTCGCTGGCGTGTTGGTGTCTGCGCTCACTGTGGTGATTGGCGTCTGTGGTGTATAGTATATGTTTTGTGTTGTTGTGGCTGCATTAAATTGCAAAACATTTGTTTGTGCCGTCTTCGTGTCCATATTAGCATGTGTGGTTATGGAATTGGCGCTATTATCCAGTAGTGTGCCATTTTGCATTGTAGTCAGTTCCTGGGTAAGCATGGAGAGCGTCTCCGCCACACTAGCGGGCAACTGCATGCCATCTAAGCTGGCGATCACATCAGCGCTGGTGGTGGGCGTTTGTAAACAATCTAAACTGGCCATTAATTCTGCGCTGGTCACGGGTGCCTCCATTTTCAACCCATTCAGCAGCTCACTGTCGCTTGTCAAATCAGCGTTTGTGTTTGTCTGTTGTTGTTTAGCTTCGCCTGTAGTTGCATTGTCTGCGCTCAGACCAACGCCCACAAATGATTGCAACAATTTTTGTTGTGCCAACACACATTGCTGACGGAATGCGTATATATTACAAAATTGTGTAAAACAATTCGCACAAATACGCTGCGGCAAGCCATCATCGCCCGAAATCTGAATATTGTGACAACAACAACAACAACGAAAATAGTAAACATTTGTCAATATTGCAGCATATTGTGAAATGTGCGCAAATTCAATAGCGACTTTAGCACAGCTTACTCACCTGTAAGTGCCAATTGCTCAATTCGGTGCGCGCAAACTGCAACTGCTCCTCAAGTCCGGTCAGTGGTTGGAAGAGATGCACAAATTCGACCTCAGCACCGGTCACATAGAAATTCGCGCACAGGCGGCACGCTTCTACATGTGCAACCTGCTCCATAGCGTGCAACGCTTATGTGCAAATAAAGTTTTTGCGTTATTTTACACACTAATATACCGACTTTGAGTTTTTGAACCGATAGTATTAACTTTTTTGTTTTCAACAAAAACAACGCACAAAGAATGCAATTAGAAAAATGTACTTTTACGCGTCTATTAATTTTCTTATTCACTGCATGATGACTGATAAAGTCAGCTGTTTTTTGTTGTGCGACATTCGCATGGCGTGTGTTCAGTGCTGGCGTGTGTATGCTTGGATAGGAAAATATAAAATGCGCGCGAAAAATGCTTAAAGCGTGGTTGGGAAAAGCGAAAAAAATTGCAGTGTTTTAAAATTGAAATGTGGTTTTTAAAGAAAGCTTAGTTAGAGTGCAGAAGTTAGAAAAATAAATGCAAATAAATCTATTAATTCAAGCCTTAAAAATATGAGCATTGCAAAATTTAAAAGTTACGAAAATGCCGGTTTATAAAACGCAGCGAAAAGCAACGCTGCCTCAGTATGTAATTTTGTAGCGAAAATGTTTGTCAAATAAACGTCAACCACCTGAAACAATAAGCTGCGAGTTTACATTTGTAAGTGCCGGTGTTTTAAATTAGTAAAAGTATATTAAATACGAATAATAAAAATTAGTTATTTTGATGGCATGTTTGTGTCAAATTTCATACAGTTAAATTGTTCACTGTAAATAATTGCTGGAGCGGGATTTTACAAAACAAAATGATACGCTCGTTAGCCAAAGCAGTTACTTTAGCAAGCAATTGCAAGCGAATTCTTTAAGCACATACACAGATATGTATTTATATTTATAGAATACACTTGCTGACGTTGCTCAATGATTACTTGTCGTCTATAAACTACAATGCACTCGTCTGCGGCTACAGTTTGGAGCGAAATACAATAATTTTTTAATTGAGTTTGTAAAGTGTTGATATCCATCAATTAATAACAACAATCGCTGCGCACTGCTGCAATGTAAATATAGTATGGTGAAAATTCTTTATTGCAGTGATATGTAGTAAGACAGAATAATAATATTTTGCTGATAGCTGCCTGTTATAGTTTCCAAGTACGTTTGTACTCAATATACATACGTAAACATGTATGTATGTATGTATGTATATTCAAATCATCCCACAGCAGATATATCTATATATCGCTATAGCAATTCGTCCACGTTGCTTAAACGCATAAGTGCCACTTAAAATCTTGATATAATGTGCTGATAGGCATTTTATTATTTAGTTAAGGCTAACTATGCTTATTTGAACATATATTCATTACGCGCGTTGCCTAAACGTTTACTAAACAAGTTGTGATTTGAAGCGTAGGGAGCAAGTAGCACCGGCATTAGCTGCTAAAATATGTAATAACATTAAAGTGCTAAAATTTTTATTGAAATCAAAATAACATTAAATATAAGATAGTAATATATGCCCAAGTAATATACATGTATTGTTGCTCAAAAATACAGCAACTATACAAAAATACGTTTCACGAAAAATAATTTAAAAGTTTTTGTACTTCCTGCTAACTTCCTTTCTTATCTTTCTTTGCAGTTTCCACTGCGCATGAAACACCACTGTCGAAATCCCAACAATACAAACAGTCAAACAGTGCCTTTCAAACAGTTAACACGCTAATTCGCAAGTACAATGAGTGAATCGGGCGACAATACGCATTTAAATTATATTAAAGACTATGTAGTGCCGGAAATTTTGACTAAATTGCAAGGCGAAACCTTGCTGAAGTTCGAGTTGGAACATGCAAGCGGGCTGGACGGCTTTATGTCGGCACTCTACAACATTAAACTGCATACGCAGACTGCCGACGGGTGTGTAGAAATCTAAATAAAAGTAATTTTGCACATTTTCACTAATATTTTTACTCTTTCTTTTTTCCTTCACACAGCGCCAAGCAGCGGCTGCTTGTGGCCAAATTCATGAAAGGCGATGTAAGCTTTCGTGAGTCCAGCAAGTCATACATACAATTTGCCAATGAAATATTTGTGTATGAACGCGCTCTGCCCGCCTTTGCAAAAGTGCTAGCCGCCGCCAAGCTCGACATCACCATTGACGATTGGGTGCCACATCCTTATGTGGCCAAATTTGGTTATATTGAGGGTTTGAGCGCTGCGCCGGGCGTGCGCGAATCAGTATTAGTGCTGGAACATTTGAAACCGCACGGTTATGTGTTGGGACCACGTCTATATCTTACGCGTGAGCATTTGTTGCCAATGTGTAGTACGATCGGACAATATCATGCCATTAGCTATGCGTTGCGGTTAATTGATCCTACGCAACTCGAACGCTTGAAAAGTGAAATAGTGACGCTGCCCTTCATCAATGATGCGGATCCGCGTGATGCACAAGACAACTTTTATCGTTATCTCTACCGCGCTGCATTCGATCGCTTCTATGACTTTTTCGATCGTAAAATTGATGGCAATACGTTTGATAAGCAAAATGCCGATGATTTAAAATTAATAGCGCGTTTGCGCGATTTGCGTGCTAAGTATATTGAAGAGCCGACGCGTTTGTTAGAGAAAATACGCACAGGTGTTGTGGATAATGAGCAAGATAAACATTTCGGCGCCATATTACATGGCGATTACAATCGCAATAATGTGTTGTTCCGTTATGAAGCGCAGGAAGGTGGTGATGCGGCTGCGCCAAAGGTGGCCGACGTGAAAATGATTGATTTTCAAGAGATGCGTTATGGCAGTCCCTGTTTAGATTTGAGTTTCTTCATGTACATGAATACCACTGAAGAAACGCGTGATGCCATTTGGCAAGAAATGTTGCAAATGTACCACACAAATATGTTTAATACACTGCAGGCAGCTGTTAAAGGCAATGCAAGAGTTGATGCTGCGCAATTGGCAGCTTACAGGTAGGTGTTTTGTTATTACTACTTATGCTTATTTAATTATTATCCCTTTTAAAATGAAAACTCGTAAAGTTTTGAAGCCTTCCAAGCGCACTTTAAACGCTATGCCTTCTATGGCGTCATGATTTGTCTACAATTTCTACCGTGGATGCTCTCGAGCGAAGAGGAATGTGCGAAGATCTCGCATCTCTTCGAGACCAATTTGCGTGGCGAAGAGTTTCATAGGGTTTCGATTGAGATCGGTGGTGATGAAGTTAACATGCGTTTGCTGGCGGTACTGCGACACGCCTGCAAAATGGGCTATATGGATGAGCTTTGAGGTTAGGCTAACTGTGCTTTAGCATTTTAAGTATAAGCCTACAGTGGCTTTTAAAGGCAATAAATTTAACAAATTAGTAAATATAAGGCAAAATTATAAATAACTGTCTGCAAGCAGTCCAATTTACAAATCGAGTTGCTTGAGAGAAGGTTGTTATTATATTATTTTCTCTTAACATTTGATTAGACAATATTTTTATTAATCTTTCAGCTGCTGCCTTCGCATGCTTGCAAATAATATTTAAGTGCAATAACAGTTACAAATATATAATAATAACTGTTATTTTTTATAAATAAATGCAAATAAACAATTTTTTTTTGGTTTTTTTTGTACACATGATAGAGTAAAGCTTCGCTAAAATTTGACCATGTGTGTGTAAATCTGATTAGTGTGTGTGTGTGGATAGGAAGTGTTCGCTGCTCTTAAGATTTTAACCGAAAAGTCTGGTACAAATTATGTGCCATTTTTTTTAATTTTTATGCATATTTACATACATACATGCAAACATACATACATATATACATTTATGCATTTATTCATTCATATCTGAATTCATAAAACCCTTATTTTTAAATTTCTTGCAGAATTTTTGATTTATACAAATAAATTATAGCAACAACATCGAAAATAAATAAATATAACTTTATTTCCTTACGAAATATTTGTAGACGGCGAGTGCAATCAGCTTGTTTTTATTATTTTTTCCAACACTGTATATTTTTGTGTACGTACTGTGAAAATTCCTCGCAAATACAGCATAAATCATCTATAGTTTGATAATTTGCGACTTCCTGTGTAAATTTCCGGTGTCTCTTGATAGTCCAGCTCATTGTTCGACAGTTTACGAGCCATTGTAATTAACATTTATCTAACGGAACTCACCAATCTACTGTTAAATACAAACGTATTTCTATTTAAGTTACTCCTAAGTTCGTTTGCAGTGTTTTAGAACACTACACCGCCTACATTTTTTGTGTCTTCTCTCTACTTCTAACCCTTTGCCTGAAATTCTGTTTCTGAGACCTCTGTGGCAAATCACAAAGATATTTCCCTCTAGACAGGTCTTGTATAACTGCTATAACCATAAATGGAGTTAAGTCGCCTAAGATCGACGCATACCAATATTTAGAGATAGAGACCTGTTGACTTTACTTTGTATAGTCCTAATGTAGCAACAGCGTGATCTCTCTGAAGACCTTTTGACCCCTCTTTATGACCAACGATGATATGTAGAGTGGAATTAATCGAGTTTCAATACAAAAACAGATTTACACTGTTACCGCTGTATAGTCGCTCCGTAAATGTTTTCGGTACTAGCATAGAATAGCTTGTCTTAAAACCATTTTTCTTTCACATCAACTACGTCGAAACATATGAATTCGCTTGTTCATCTCCAGTTTTTGCTTACTTGCAGGAATATTGATACTACCATTCCAACAAGTGACTTCTAAAAGTGTACTGAAGAGCTCGTACGAGGTTAAAAAAATGCAAACAGATCCATTGTGAAGTCTCTCCTTGAGATTCTTTTTATGAAACTTTTCGATTTCAAGAAAAAATATATCCTTTTGAAGTCCCTGCTTGAGACTCTGTCGTTTAAACTTCGTAGAAAAAGCTTGGTTTCAGAAATAACCTTTTTTGGAGATGGATCCCGTAGCACTTCTGGTTTCTACATACTATACAGCAACCAATTTATTGACGGAAGAATTTTCTTAAGGCAATCACACAAACACATCTTAGTTTTCGGTCGTCTTTGGCCTGCTTTGCGCTTGAAACCGCTGTTCGTATAAAGAGTACCGTTAATTGATCTATATCTACTGAGCTGATCCCCAACAAATCATCAAAAAGAAGTTGACAAGTCGTTGGGAAAGCTTGTAATAAGCGCGGTTTACCCAGAAACTATTTCCGAGGCTGCTGTGGCATTCCATGAATTTCACAGCTTCTTTACGTCTTCTTGTCTCGGGTAGCTGTGCACTCAAGACGCTTAGATTCCTAGAAAAATTCGACCTGTCAGTTTTTAAATCAAGTACTCACTCTTCTACCCACAAAAGACTGTGCTATTAATACAAGACTTACTAGTTGCCACTTTGGATCGACCGCGCGGATCTAAAGACTATCTACCGAAGGTCCAAAATTAAATGCTGTCTGATTAAACTACGTTTTACGCTTTGCTGCGCACTATTTACATTACAAATATTTACAGAAGTGATAAACACATTTTCTTCTTGTAACTTGAACTTCCTCAAGGTCGGCCTTCAATGTAAATTGTTGTGCCAAATGTTTTCGCAAATTAAATAAAGATTCAACCCCGAATTTGTTTGAAACTCACTTTAAACGACAAATTAAACAAATAAACTGTTTTGTTAGTTCTCCAACTAACCGTTATTTATACAGTTGTTGACACACATTTCGATCCGATGCGTGCTTTAGCCTTCAAGTGATTCACTTAAAAGCGCTTCAGTTCGATCACTGTTATATCACAAACTCGAAAGTGTTTCAGAAGCAAGTAACGGTGTTTTCCGTGTATATATTTATTAAAATTAAAAAAGTATTTAACGGCCTGTCTAAAAAGAAATTAAAATTGATCAAGAATGCGTGCCTACAGCTGTTTAGTAATCCTTGCCGTCGTGAGCTTGCCAGCTCAACTATTGGTCAGCGCAGAATCTTCCGAGGCGGATAACACGCCTGCGGCTCTGCCAGCTACTTCTACGCCCATATGCGAGGAAACTGTCTGTCCGCGCCTATATATGCCAGTTTGTGGGTTGGTTGATGGTGAACCAATGACAGCGCCCTCCCGCTGTGTTCTCAACAATAAAATCAGATGCTCCGCGATATTGCAACGGACCTTAGGCAACAGTAAGTAGATGGGTAGAGTTTCGAGGAAGGAATACGATTACTGATGTCAATGAGCGTAAATTGACGGGTTTTGAAAAGTTCTGAAACTGTGTGGGGCTCCGTAAAGCTCAAGTAGAGGTTGATAACTAGGCGCAGTTTAATTCGGGACTATTGTGGCGTTTGCGAAGTTCTCGTAGTTGCTGAGGTATACTGAAGTATGTAGGGCTTCGTGATGCTCAAGTAGAGGTTGATATTAGCGGTATTTTGGGATACAAGGGTGTTCGAATATTGACTCTAGACCAGTATGTTTGGGTTATACTGGTCTATGATCCATTTTCGCTAATATCCGTCTCTGCCTGAGCTCGGCAAAGTCCTACACGCTTCAGTATGTCTCAGAATCTCTGAGAACCTCTTGCCATTATAAGAAATTTTTTCGTATTCACAATCGTGTTGAAACGTTATGAAACCAGACCATTTTCTCAATGTTCAGCCAAGCTTAAAGGACCTTAGACACATACGACCCAACCTAAAGACCAATTAAGTGAATAAAGACAGGTTCCAGTTTCACTTTTCAATAGTTTAAGGTGGAATCCCTTCACACGGCCATGTAATCAGCAATGAGATAAAAGTGGGAATGCTATTTCTTACGTTTGTTCTCTATTTGCTCTTTTAGAAATTCCTACAGTAAGCTTCCTACACAGCGGTCCTTGTTCACCGAAAGCATATAAAAGCATTAGAATGCGTCAGAGTCGAGATATGGACTTAGAAAACATCGAAGATGACGCAGGTAAAGAAGAGATTAACGCAGGCGAAGAAGAGATTGATGCTGGTGGAGAAGAGTCCGACGCAACTCAAGCAGACTTGGTTGATAAGGAAGCACTAGCTGACGATGCTGAGGCAGATATGGACGCAGGTAAAGAAGAGATTGCTGCTGGTGGAGAAGAGTCCGACGCAGCTAAAGTAGAGATTGACGCAACTCATGCTGACTTGGTTGATAAGGAAGCACTAGCTGACGATGCTGAGGTAGATATGGACGCAGGTAAAGAAGAGATTGGCGCTGGTGGAGAAGAGTCTGACGCAGCTAAAGAAGAGATTGACGCAACTCATGCAGACTTGGTTGATAAGAAAGCACTAGCTGACGATGCTGAGGCAGATATGGACGCAGGTAAAGAAGAGATTGCCGCTGGTGGAGAAGAGTCTGACGCAGCTAAAGAAGAGATTGACGCAACTCAAGCAGACTTGGTTGATAAGAAAGCACTAGCTGACGATGCTGAGGCAGATATGGATCGTGCGGAACAACTGAACGATGAGGAATAATAACGGGAACTGCTGTTCGTGTTTTGAGGAGATATTCTCTTTTGTTTTACCATAAATTCTGTTATGTTTGTGTGTTGTGCTTAGAAATAGTTCAATAAAAAGTTTTTGTTAAGTAAACACTGTTGTCTACTCCGCTGGCGTCTTCCGTTCGGGTTAAGTGTTCTCAATATTTCCCATTTCGCTTTAGGCGTATACTTACCGCACTGAAGTCCGCTGTTCTAATGAAGAACTACAGCTTAAATTTTTGTGATGATAGTTTGTTTTAATTCAACTTAAAATTTTCTATTTAAAACTATCTTAGAGCTGTGGTATGGTCAGCTTACATGGCACACCGATATCCCCGCGTGTTATGCTCACGACGCATAATAGGATTGCATTCGTTTGTGTAGCCGACGATGCTTGGCCAATGGCGCCAAGTACTTAAAACTAATTTCGCAATCCTCACAACGAAACGGCCGTTCCTCCTGATGTGAGACTTTCGCGTGACGTCGAAAATCCAAAGTGCTGGTAAACTTGGAAGTACAATGTTTACAACGGAAGCGATTTATATTTCGACACTTGGCGCGATGTCGTCGATAGTTCGTGCCATCGCGAAAGATCTCCGCGCAGGTGGGGCAACGATGCTCGAAGAAGTGTTGATTGAGATGCGACGCACTGCGCCATTCATTTTGACCCCCTTTGCACAGCGGACAATCCGTTTCCTTGCGATGCATATAAAGTAGATGATGCACGAGCTCATCGGCGCTGTTGAAATTCTCACTACACGGCGGACACTCGGTTGGTGGATGCGTTTTGAGTATGTGTTTGGCGTAAGCTGCGGGTCGCTTAAATTTGCGCGGACACTCACTGCAGTCGTACACGATGGTTTTATAAGTGTCTGCGCTGTGCCTACGCTTACGCTTCGGTGGCGTTCGACAACTATCAATGAATGACATGCGTCGCCAAATTTGACTGCGAAAGCGGTCAGCGTTTGGTTGTTGTAGCCGATCATAGTAGTACCGTAATTTACGTATTAGCGATTTGATTTTGGTGAGACTGACTGCCGGCACATTACGTGATTGACAATACTTCTGATGCAGTAAATCGTACGCTGCTTGCCTAAGCTTACGATTGCGGTATTCGGGCGAGTTCGTTTGCCAGAGGCATGTCTGTTCACGGTAGAGATCGATGAACTCTTCGAGAAATTGATCGGAGTAGTCGGGAAGGTGTAAGCTGGAGGACTGTGAATATATAAAATGGAATATGAAAAAAATAATACGTTGCTGCCAGAGAAGATTACTTGTACAAGGTTTGGATTAATAAAACTCTCAAACTGGCTGTTAATTAACGGAATGGTAGTAAGGGCTATATGGACTTGTATTCCTGCATCCAATTCACATCTCGTAATACCGATAGAACTTATGAAATTGAAGGCGAGCTCGAAAGACGAACTTCCGTTAGTTTGATCATCAATAGAACTTGTAAAAAAAACTTTTTAGCTCCGGTATGAACGGGAGGCGAGCTCGAAAGACGAAATTCCGATCTAAACCGTTTTAGAAAGTCCGACTCTTTGTCCAAGCGTTCGAACATCATTTAGATGGCTTAGACGTTTGAAAAATTTGGATAAAACAGAGTCTTTATTTGTTGAAAACCCCTGAAGGTTTCTGCGATATGACATATGAGAGACCCAAAATTTTTTTCTAATTTGGTACACCTGGCAAAACCATCAAAGTGGGTAGACTACAGACGATCGAAATAGCACGAACTTCAATACGAGAGAAGCAAGATATGAACTTATGAAGCTTTCTGAGCTGCAGCATGAAAAGTACCAAAGCACTGTCTAGAAATACCACAAGGAACTATAGTAATGGTACATAAAAATCTTACTGAACGTTTGACGACTTTCTGAGAATAGTCTCTAGAGCTTATCTAAGAAGAAAATGTTACTACACTATAAGCTAAAACTCTAAACTTTCAATCTGTTTAAATATCAGGTTGGGAGCAAGGATATCGAGCTAATCATTTTCACAAGAAACTGGACTTACTTTGGTTTTTACACTAACGGAGTCTACATCACTTCTGGCATGTCTTGCCGACTGTGGACGTTGGCGTAGCTAAAACGAAGCAAAATATTGTATACTTAGAAAACTCCGATTACGTACCCGCTTCAGAGATACCACCTTATTTTTTGGACGCACGCGTTGTCTTTTCCGAAAAATGCCGCGACGACGACTGCGTCTCAAGTTAGTCGGCTCGGAAACGGTTTGCGATTGCAACGTAGTGTCTGTTTCCGTATCGAAGGTGGAACGTGATAAGTGGCTACGTCTACCACTCGAACAGACTGTATCCATTGTGGATTCCGAGTGCAAAGTATCGGCCGTTATATAACTGTTCCGTTGCAGTTTACGTGCCGGTGGTAAATGCGCGCTCACCATGTGAGTCCACAGTGTTTCGGTGTTTTGAAAGCCGATATTGCAGAAAGTGCAAAGCTTGTCCGGCACAAGCTCCTCTACATCCTTTTCATCACAACCGCGCAAAAAGGTGAGCTTATCCAAAACCGCCTTCGATTTCATAGCGCGCAACTGACGCGACAGACGCCAATCATCCGCGTCTTCATCTACACGATCTTTCGGGGCAGCGCCATTGGTTTCGCCCAACCGCAAATGCCGCAGGTAGATACGTATTATCTGCTGTACAATACTGCGCGCATCGCGAAACGTCACAAAAGGCATATGCTCGCGTAGCTTCAACAGCAGCAACTGATAGGCATGCAGACGCTCACGCCGCGGCATGCACTCGCGCGACGGACGATGCCAAATGCAGAAACACTTGTTCAGCAGTCCAATAACATCCAGCAAACACTGGCGCTTGAGCGCGTTCAGATCGAAGTGGATGTCAGAGACGTTGTTGGAGAGCGATGAGCCGGTGAGGGTGGGACTAGCGCAACTATGCGCACTCAAATGAGAGACCTGCAACGAGACAAGCCGTAACATCTGAAGCAGTATGCGTTTAAGTGTACAACTTACACTGCCGCGTGCGGAAACCAGCGTGTCCTCGGCTACGATGGAGAGCGCGCTCTGTGTGATAGAGAGAAGAATACGTACATAAGTGGACGGATGTTAACAAAATTTACGCAATTTGAGTCGCACTCACACGTCGCACTGTGGGGCCGTGCACCGCGCGACTGTGATCCAAAAAGTCAACGAAGTGTGCGAACTTCGGCAACGAATTACATTTATTACAAATAACATTGTACGAACGTGGCGGTCTCGAGTTGATACAGACCTGTCGCGTTGCAGCTGTTGCCTCCATAATCCCGACGAGTTTTCCAATTATTTAAAGAAAATGTTTTAAAATTTTCAAGCGAGCTGGTGCTGTTTGGCGAATTGCGCAAAAATTTTAACAATTCTCTGTTGTTGTTGCTGAAGTGTTTGGTTTGCGTGTGGAATTTGAATTTTAACGGACATTTAATTTTGATTTAAAATCAAACTTTAAGAGTTAGCATTTATTTAAACTTAATTTTTTTGTACAAAAACAAAATTGCTCGAAATTGTTTGCTCGCGTTTGAATTTATTAAAAGTATTTTACAATGAAAATGACATTTTCGAAAATAAAATTGTGAGCATACAAGCGCTGCTTGCTCGAAACAATTTCTCGGCTGGAAAGTAGAGAGTTCAACTGGTGGCGTGTAAGTCGCAGGGGCTAGAAGAAGGCGCCTGACAGAAGATATTTGTCAAGCATTGAAGCAACTATTGAGCAGAGTGTCGAGGACGAAGCGCGTTGATTCCATCCACGGTTATGGAGCCTTTTTTCGAAAGTTCATAAGACCCAAAGAAGCAGCTCTCAAAAGGCGATATCTGTACTCTGTTGTATAGCATTTTCGCTCATATGTTCCACGGATACATTGGATTCAAATAAAGTCGGTCTATAGGCAAGTTTACGACAGCCGTTTCCTTAAGTTAGTTCAACTTGTCGCTTTGTCGTTAAAGAAGATCATTACGTTAAGATTCATTCTTCAACATACTTGTAAGACTAAGACGATGTGGGAAAAAAAGAAGAAAAAATGTTGGAACAAATTGGAATGGAAACATAAAATGGAGTGGAAATAAAAAGTTGGAACAAAACGGCATTGGAACATTCAATATTGAATTTAATGCGCCTAAAAGACAAATACGTAAAAAATATTTTGAGGAACAAAGTGGAAATGAAACATAATTTTGTTTTATTCTTTCAATTTAGCGAATTTTACTAATGTTGGAACTTTGTATGGAAATTGAATAGAAAATGAAAAAGTGTCGAAACAAAATGGAATTGGAACTTTAAATAAAATAAAATAAAAATAGAAGAAAATGGAGTGGAGTGACTACTATTTTAATGTAAATAGAATCAAAATAAAGGAAATAAAAATTAAAAGTGTTGAAACAAAATGGAATTGGAGTACTCATAATTGAATCATAAAATAAATTAGAACATTCAAAAATATAATTTGATGCGCTTAAGATAAAAATACATAAGAAAAAATTTGTGGAGCGAAGTGGAAATGAAACACAAAATTTCAAAAATATTTATTTTCACGTATTTAGTAAATGGACTTCGAATATTAAAAAAAGAAATGGTGTGGAAATGAAAAATAGGAACAAAATGAAATTGGAACATAAAAATCTAATTTAATGCGGCATTCAAACTTACTACTACTTTTATTGAAATAAAATGGAAATAAATCAAATGTAAATGAAAAGTGTTGCAACCAAAAAAGTAAATTTAATGCGCAAAAATAAAAATACGTAAGAAATATTTTGTGGAACGAAGTGGAAATGAAATACACAAATTAGAAACTTTTTACACATAAATGGAACTTTTTATGGCAATTGAATGGAAAAGGAAAGAGTGTCGGAACGTAATGGACTTCGAATATCAATAAAGTAAATTTAATGGAAATAAAAATTGGAATAAAGTGGCATTTGTATATTAAAAATCTAGTTTAATGCGACATACTTTCTACTACTTTATGGAAATGGAATAGAAATAAAGCAAATTAAAAAGAAAAGTATTGGAACAAGATGGAAATGGAACATTCAAAATTGAATTTGATGCGCCTAAAATGAAAAGACACACAAAATATTTTGTGGAACGATGTGGAAATGAAACACAATAATTTTTAAATTTTTATATTCAGCGTATTTTATTTTCAATGTCTCATGCATTTTTGTAGCTTTTTTACAATGATTTTATTTGTACAGGTATTAATATGTTTTCTTGTGTGTGTTTGTGTAGAAGAAATGTGGGAAGTTTTTATCTGCTGATTTCTTTCAAATGCTTTAGTTGTAATCATTTACATTGAGACTGTATAACAGCACAAGAAGGGCACATGCACACGTATTGGTTAAATGTATTTCTTTTTTTTTTGTAATTTTATTTATCTTTATTTCAGGGTTTGGACTGCATATTTTTATTAAATTGTTTACACATTGAACTTTTTTTGTAACAAACAAATTTGTACGGTACACATATTTAAAATAATTTTGAAAAAACATGTAAGCGATTCTTTGTTAGTTTCTTATGCAGGGAACAGATGAAATAATTTTTTTAAACTGTTATCTAACGTTTATTAAAATACTGGCTGCCTGTGGTGGCTTCTGCTTCATATTTTTTCATAACAAAAAATTTGGTTTATTCTTTGTTTAGCTTAAATTTGTTCTCATTAGGTTGGTTTTGCTGTAATTACATATACACTTATTTAATTATGCTTACAATCTCGGTTTAAATTTTGTTAATTTATTTATTTTCTTTATACATTGGTGGGTTACAATTATTTCGAATGCATTTCTTTCATATGTATTTCTGTGTTTGTATGTATGTATGTATGTGTATGAGTAGGTTTATGTACTCAGCGGTATGTATGTATGTATGTATGCACTATATATTTATGAACTCTCATATACACACTTTATAGACAATTTACTATTTTGTTACATATGTATATATGTTCATTAATTACCATTTAACAGCACAAATATTTTGATGAGCTATTCTCCAGTTGAGTTGTGGCCACTGTTAATTTAAAAATTGTTAAATAAACCAATAAGTTTATACAAAAATTTTATTTAATAGCGACCGTGGTGGTTGGCAGTGCAGCATTTGTGTTTAAAAATAGTTTCCAATAGAGATTTTGTTAGCGGAACATAATGAAAATGAAACAAAAATGTTGACACTTAAATATCTAGTTTATGGAAATAAAAATTCGCGCCTAAAATAAAATTGGAACGGATTGGAATTGAAACATATAAAAGGAATGCCATGGGATGCGAACATGCCTAACATAATAATTTTAACTAGCATTTATACAAAAATGATTAACTGAAAAAATGTTGAGGAACAATATGAAAGTGAAATGCTATGCTTCGAATTGAAATTGAAAATTGCCACATTTGTTGCTGTTTCATAATAAATATTATTTCATTAGCAAATATTGTGTGTGTAAATCAAATTTAAATAATAACCCAGGCTTGAAATATTATTGGAACGATTTGGAAATGAAACATTGAACAGAACGTTATGGAATTTGAACATAACAAATATAAAAATCATAATTTAAATGTGCAAAATTTGTTGATCTAACATACTTAATATTATTTTATAAGTACATTTTACATACATATAAAAATATATCATAAAAGTATAAGTTGAAACGAAGTGGAAGTGAGCCGAAAGAAATATAAAAATAAATAAAACTACAAAAAAAATCACAAAATTACATATATACTATAAAATATATATACTAAAACATATACATATACTATAAAATGGATATAATTTTAATATACATAACATTAGAACACATTTTCAAAACATCTTGAAACGATATGGAATCAATGCGAAACGAAATGAAAATGAAACAAAAAGCTGTAAAAAAATGTAATTAATTGCACAAATAAGTTGAAATTAAGAAAAAAAAGGCATTTAGGAAATTGAAATATTTAAAATTAAATGGAATTGCGTGGAACAAATTGAAAATGAAACGAATTGCTGAAATTAAAAAAAAAACTATTGCAGAAATATGCCGAAATTTAAAAATATTATATAAATATTATTTATTAAAAATATTATATACTATACAAGAAATTTTTAAACAACTTGAAATTACTGAGAAACAAAATAAAAATGAAACGAAATGCTGAAATTAAAAGAAAATAATTGCAGTCATGTGCCAAAATAAAGAAAAAAAGTACAAATAAGCAAAATAATTTTGTTTTAACAAATTCAAATTGTTGCGAAACGAAATGAAAATGAAACGAAATGCTGAAATTAAAAGAAAATTATTGAAGTCATGTGCCGAAAAAAGGAAAAAAGTACAAATATGAAATAAAAATTTTTGAAACAAAATGGCAATGGGGCGGAAGAAAATGAAAATGAAATGAAATGTGTTGAAATAAAAACAAATTGTTGAAATATGCTGGAACTGATACAAAAAGTGTTGTAGTTAGGGTCTGCCCTGTTTGTACGCGGTGGAATTGAAACAAAAGTTAAAAAGTAAAAATTTTTATTTAGTTTACGGAATGTTAAAGCCGTTTTTATAACAACTGCTCTACCCACACACACGCGCCGCCAGCAAACCGCTTTAAATCAATCTGTGTTTTTCTTTGCCTATTTCTTTAGAAATACTGGACTTCCTTTGGCGTTTGAATACCTATGTTTATGTTTGTATATATGTACAAGCTTAAAGTGTTTTGGGTTTTTATACATATATACATACACATTTATATGTTTGCTTTACTTTTTTATTATTATTTATCACTATTTTTATTTATTTTTTGTGATTTTATTGGTACATACCTATATACCTACATATGTATGTACAAACATATGTATAATAAATTTATGCGTTTGTAGTAAATTTCGCGCGATTTTGCTTTTGTTGTAGTTTTTTTTCGTCTAAATACTAAATCGTATCAAAATTTGTCGAGACCTTTTGCTTTTCACTGGTTTTTGAAAATTTTTTTGTATTTTTTTTTATTTTAAAGGTTTTTGTTTTAGTTTTTAGTTAATTTTTTTTTTTTAATGTTTGCTTTTCATGTTGCTAAATATATTTTTTGTATTATTTTTATTTTAGTAAATATATTTTATTTTTTTTTATTTTTGCAAATAGTTAATTTTTTACAAATATTTTTTTTTACTTATTTTTGTTATTATTATATTTTTTTGTAATTTTGTGTTGCTGTAGTATATTTGTATGCATGTATGTACATATATATGTATGTATGTTTGAGTTTTAATTTACACCCATTTTAAACTATTTTTACTGTTTTTTCTATTTTTCTTCTGATTAGTTGTAAATACATATGAATGTATGTATGTATGTAATTAAATTATTAAAAATTATATTTTCTTATGGAAAAATTACTTTTAACAATTTATATATTTTTTTTGGAAAATTACATATTTAAAAAAAAATTACTTTCAAAAATTCATAGATATTTTTCAAAAATGTTACATTAATGAAAAATAATATTTTTTAGAAAATTATATATTTAAAAAAAATTTTACTTTCAAAAATTCATAGATATTTTTGAAAAATTTTACATTAATGAAAAATAATATTTTTTAGAAAATTATATATTTTGAAATTTTTTTCTTTTAAAAATTTATACACTTTTTCAAAAATTTTATATATTTAAAAAGTAATATATATTTTTGAAAATTTTTTATTTAAAAAATGTGTACTTTCAAATTCAAAGATATTTTTGAATTATTATATTTTAGTGAAAAATTATATTTTTTGTAAAAATTATATGTTTATTGAAAAATTACATTTTGTTATTGAAAATTATATATTTTAAATTTTTTTTCCTTTTTAAAATTTCTAAATTTTTTTGAAAATTTTTTATTAAAAAAAATTATAATTTTATGAACAATTACATACATGTTTTTGAAAAATATTATTTTTTTTTGGAAAATTACGTTTTTAAAACTCGTTTTTTTTATGCATATGTATGTACATAAATTTTGAAAATATACATACATACATATATGAAATTTTCAAAATTATATGTACATATATTTTTTTTAAAAATTGAATTTTGTGCAAAAATTATATATTTATATCTTTTTTCTATTGAAAATTTTTTGTAATTTTTTTTTGAAAATTATAAACTTTTGCTTAATCATACATATATTTAAAAAATTTTTCTTTTGAAATTTTAAATATTTTGCAAAATTATATATTTTAAATTTTTTTCCTTTGAAAATTTATATATTTTTTTGAAAATTTCATATTTTGTATGGAAAGTTACATTTTTTGCAAAAGTTTTATGTTTAAAAAATTTGAAAATTTGTATAATTTTTTGAAAACTATATACTTTTGCGAAAATAATATGTAAAAAATCTTTTAAATTTATGTATGGTATGCTTTTAAAATTTTAATTTTTTAAAATTTATTTATATATTGGAACTTTTTGAAAATTTTATATTAAAAAAAATATAATATGTTTTTGAAAATTTTCTATTTTGTGTTAAACAATATTCCTATTTTTAGTTTCTTATAATCCTCTATTTTTTTACAATAATTTTTCGCACTTCCATTTCTTTTCTTCTTTTATATCAGTTTGTATTCTCCTTTTATTTGTTTGTATGTATAAATATTTTGCTATGGACTGGTAGTTGCCATATTTTACAATATACAGTATTATTTTATATATACTTTTTTGCTGCTGGAAAGGTACGATTTGTCAATATACATACATACATACATATATTTTTCGGTCTTCATATAGGTACATAAATATATTTTTTACGCCACACATGTACAAATTAGCTTTTATTTATTTTTAATTATGCTGCAAAAAAGTGCTGTTTTAAAAATTCAGCCGATTGAAACTGTTTTTGTTAATTTTTTTAATTTAATTATTATTTTTTAATTAAATTAATTTTTTTTAATTAAATACATTTTTTTTATTTAATAACTTTTTATTTTTTATTTAATTTATTTAATTTATTTTTCAGTTTTAATTTTTCCGTCAAATATACAATTATACTTGTAAAACGTGGCTATGTACATACATACATATATATAGTTAGTATATAATATACGTTTAATCTATGTTTAGTATATAAGGGTATAATTTACTATATTTATCTGTTAGTTGCTTGTGTTTGCGTGTGTAACGTTTTATATAAGTGTATATACATATATATAACTATAATTACATAGGTACATATGTATAATAATATATTTTTTGTAGTTTTTTAAGTATTACATGATTTCTTTTTTACATTTCACATATAAATTTTCCTAATTATGTACTAAATTTAGTTTTCACAATTAATTACACAAAAAATGCGCGTTTTTTAATTAATATTACTTTTTATTCTATTTATTTTTTTACTCATTGAACGGTTAGAATTTTTTATTGGCCTTTACCAAAAAACTGTTATTGAGTTTGTTTTTACATTAATGCATTTTTTTTTTCAAATTTACTTATACCACGAATTTTAGCTACGAATTGTCGCAATTTTTACACATACATACACAGTAAAGTGTGAAAAAAATTTATTTATTTTTTCAAAATATTTTTCATTTAAACAAATTCTTTTAATTAAAAAAAAAAGTTTTATATTAGTCTTTGTTTTTCAGTAAGCGTTTTGGTTCATATTTTGTTCTCATTCAGCATAACTATTTTCTCGTTTGAAATTTGCTCTCCCTCTCACTGTAAACCGTACTTAAGGTTTTCAGAAATTCTCCTTCAAACTTTAGTATATTTGTTCAAATACTATAAATTTATGTAGTTTTTATTCAATGGGGTGAATGTGACAGTTGAAGGCATGTTAGTTTCGATTTCGACACACAAATACATATACATATACTTCGAATAGTAAAGCATACTTTTAGGTGGTTGACATATACTGCGTGGTAATTTATACGCTCACATACATATATGGAAACATACAGTTAGGCGGGTATACATATTAATGTGCATAGTTGTTGGTTGGGCACAGCAAATGCGGCTAAATTAAAGTTGACGTGGTGGTTGGTGTTGGTATACAGAGTTTATGGATATTAGAGGGTAAGGGAAGAAGTAAAATATTTTGTGGTAATGTGCCAAACAAAAATCCCATGTTTTTTATATCGTCAAAATAATTCAAAAACAAAAATTATTTATTATTAACAATTAAAAAAAAAATATGTATATGTATGTATAAATTGTTATGAAATGCCTGAAGAACGCCATTGTAATAAAACCAAACATCTTTAATTGTGTAAAAATACATAAAACATTTCAGTTTACATTTAAAGTGCACTTAAGATTGTAAATAAGCATTGAAACGATATGGAATCGGAACGGAACGTATTGGAATTTGAGTGGAACATGGAAAAAATTGCAGCAACCACTTCCACAATAAAAATACGCGAAAATAAAAATTATGTAGCGTAGAAAAACACTATAATCTCATAAGAAACTTAAAGGAAATGGAACAAATGTTAAATATTAAACAGAAAACCGAAACCATGTAGAAAACTTTTGTATTCAATGCAAAAGGTCATGAAAATCATTTTAAAATCGTTATGGAACGAAGTGGCATTGGAACAATATAATTCAACACCTTTAAAAAAAGTTGAAAGGCTAAAAAAAGCAATAAATAATGTGAAACTCAATATTTAAATAAGAAATGCAATGGAAATTAATATGTATGTACATATGTACATACATACATACATGTATTATATAAAAAGGAACGTAATAAACTGAAAAATGTACTAAATAAGGAACGAAACGAAAATTAATAAACTCTGTAACGTAATGGATAATCCTGGCATGGATAAAATGGTTAAAATGTGCTTAAACACGATGTGGAACGAAATGGAATTGGAACGGAACTAAATGAAATCGACACATAACAGAGAAAAAAACATGAGAAAACCCCCCTATTCTTTAGTGAAGAAACACATAATATTTGTGAGTAGAAACTTTTTTTCATACTTTTAAAGCTCGGGTAAAGTGCTGTGCGCCCCGAAGTGGGAATGGAATGTTTTTAATTAAAAAGCAACAAACTCGTGAAAATTTTGCTGGGTATATTAATTTCCCTGTAAAACAATTTTTTGTGCAATTAGTTTAAACGAAATACAAATTATGGCAGTGGAACGCTTTGGAAATCATATATTCACTATGTCTAAATTTCAAAATTGTGCGTGTTTTCATATCACGTCAAAGTTCTGCTTAACGAAAGAGTATAACGTCAGTGTATCCCAAAGATATATAAAGCTTTGGAGACAATTCAGGAATGAGACATTGATTTAAGTATTGTCTAACTTAAGTCCCGAGAGAGCGTTGAAAATGTCAAGGTGACCTGCCCACAAACCAAATACACTTACCACCAACTACCAACCACCGATCCTCCTCTACTCTTCATATTTAGTGCCTACGACCACTATTACTACCGCCACCATCGCTGCTGCCCGATGCGCCATCTGCCGCCCAACGCTTACGACGCGATTTTTGCATTTGAGCCGCAACACGACTCGTACTCGGTGCGACCTCAAAGCTCGCATACATCTCTACCTCGTTATCTAATGCGTCGTAGGTTTCCGTGGAGACGCCACGCACAGATATCGCGATCGCACGTGCATAGTGTTCGTCTTCCGCTTCGTCGTCGCCATCGGCATCACGATCATCACTTGTACGTCTCCTCATGACGACGCCGCAGCCACCGCCGCCACCGCCACCACCTTCACCATGCTCGAAATCGAAACTAACATTCTTACTATCTCATCCACCCCGATGCACTTGTACCGTCGCCTCGGCTGATTCTTGGCTGCGCAACTGCTGCCGGTACTCGTCCAGCTCCTGCATGCGATAGGTGCCTAGGTTCACCTGCATCATAAGTGTCTCCATGATGCGTTCATTTTTGAGCGCTTTCGAGGGCAAGACCACCGTCAAGAGTTCGCTCGGTGAAATGCGACACAGATTGAGATCGCGCGTCAAACGTTCCATAATGCATTCGAACTCGAATTGTGTATCCTTATTGGGATGATTTTTCATTTTCGCCACCTTGTTTTTCGCCCACATTAGCATCGCTTCAAATTTGCGTATCTCGGGTGTTTGTAACTCTCGATTCATAATCATCTGCACCATCGATTCGGAGAGATTAAGATATTCGGGACATTTGAAGAGCGCATGCGCTTTGTTCTCCACAAAGGAGAGTATCATGTTGACCAACTCGGAGGCGGACGTGTAGCGCCAGTAGTAGTTCTCCAGCGAAATCAGCATCGGGCATACAACCTCGATGCGCAGGAACTGTTTGCAATGGTGAAAGCAAGCCTGCAACAGCTCGGGCAGATCATAGTGCTCCGCAGCGCATAGCAGACCTACAAGTAACCCCAAAAAATAGAGATATACATTATATTGCGCTCATCTTGAAATAATCTTCGGATGCTTACCTGGTATGGAGACACAGGTCAGCGGACACGTGCCCGTATGTAGATAATCCAACAGCACTCGAAATGTGTCTGGATCGAACTCGATGATGTTGAACTCTGTCTGCGCCAGCTTCGCCCGATCGACCTTTTGTGCATCGGCACACACCGAGAGCCGCGGCACGGCCAGCTGATTATTGCCCGGCTTATCCTTATCCTTGTCTTTGCTGTCTCGATCTGCAGGGATAGAAGCAAAGCAGCGAAGAGAAACGAAAACAAAAATTGCGCACGAACCGATAGACGAAATGAAGTTCATAAAAGGACATAAGTGGAACCGATGATTCGAAAAAATTAAGCGCGAAGTGTGGCAGTGTGGAAGTCGTGAGAAATATGAAATGTTTATGACAATGATATGAATGATAAAAAGAGAGAGAAAAACAGAAATGAAATGCAATTTTATGCATTACGATGAGTTATTGTTAGTTTTTTTGATAATGACCATTTTTATTTTATAAGAAAGTAAATAGCACAGATTTACGTACAAATTACAACATGAACGGTGAGGTGAAAAAGTGGCAAAATGTGTGGATTTGTGAATAAAAACACAGTAAAGTAACATATAAGCACGGTGAATATGTACTTATAAAGAAAAATATGAAATGAGCATGATTTTTTGTGTGTGGTGAGTTTGATAAAGCATTTTCTTAGAGGAAATTTAGTTTTTTAAGTGTGGTGAAAAATTAAAAGTGTGGTGAGTTTTTCAAAATATAAGTTTTATGATATGAGATGTGTAATTTTTTTGTTCGATTATAACGGTATAATGATATATAATTTTAATTAAAGCGTAATATTGAAAATTTGAAGTTAGATTGGAATTCGATTTGTTAAAATCAAATGCATGGTTTTAGCACAAATATTTTGTTTATCAAAATATGTGGTGAATTTGTAGTTATTATATTTCCGACATGTTTTAAAGTTAAAGTTTTTTTAAGATGTAGCAGTTTTTATGAAAGAAAATGGTTTGCATGTTTGTTTGCAAGGTGTGGTGAGTTTTGTGGTGAATATGTTTTCGTCAATGTTTTTGTAACATGTTTATATTTTTAAAATTTCAACAACGGTGTGCCATATAGTAAAATGAATAGCAGGCTCAGCAAAATGTGGTGAATTTAACATGGTGGTTATGTATACATGTGGTGGTTTCATTGCCGTATTTGGTATATTTGGTGTAGCATGATTTGATATCGATTTTTTTCATTGATGCATATATTTCGCACAATTTGAAATTTTGTACATTTATTGGTGGTGAATATGATTCATAGACAAAATTTAACATAATATTAAGAAAAGATTTAGCATGACAAAGTTATTACGAGATTTGCGCACAAACAACAAATTTATTGATGGAGAGTTGTTTTATAAAGTGTGGTGAATTTCGATTTTAAAATATGCATAGATCCATAAAAGGAAGTTAATAAATTTCGTAAACAATTTGTTTGAGAATTAAAAAGCATTCGTGGTGAATAAAATATACGTGGTGAATAAAGCAGACCGATGTGTACAATTTTAAAATGCATTCAAATTTAAAATAATTATTTTTTCAATACGAAATCAAAATTAATATGACGTAAACTCGAAACATATCACATTACAAACGACAAAATGTGCCGTTGTCAGTGGTGAGTTTCAAAATATCGATTACACAAGCATTAGTTTAATAGTAGTATAAGTTCGAGTATATTTATATATAAAAAAAGTAGTTCACAAAATACGAGTTCCAAGGCATTGGAGGCACCATCACAATAATCAACGAACGTTCAAGGTGTTTATTTTACACGGCAGACAGGGAAGATACATTACGAATTGGTTCAACACACGCACAGAGAGTAGAAGAAAGGAATAAAAAGAAAAAAAAAACACACATCGATATATTTGTATTCATGTGGACTGAGACTCTTACTGGAACAATCCGTTGAAGATATCCATTTCTTTTTATCCTCCGGATTCAGTTGATTCGTATTCTTATTACGTATCGAACGACCCCAACCGGCGGTGATGGTACCCAGCCGGCTAAAAGCGCGCTTCACCATAGGCGATGATGGCACACTCTTCGGCCGTATCGAATCGGAATCGGGCACTGTGAGATAGTTGTTGCTTTTCGGCTTTTGATTTTGCGGTGACACGAGTGAGGGTGCGGGGCGTGCGAAAATTTCGGCGACTGGTATTTGTGGCGAACCAAAACCGGTCTGTATGCCGTAAAGCATTTCCTGTTAGAATAAACAAGCGAGAGCGATTAATATAGTGTTGTGAGTAGCATAAAGTCGAGAGAGCGGGAGTGAGTGCCATTCCACCAGTTACGCTCTCCACTTACCTGAAAGACACGACTGCGCACACCCAATATCGCGCGTACGCCTATGAAACGCGCCTTCTGCTTCGACTGCCCCACTAGGAAGACTACATCGAAGAGATGCGCATTTTGTAGGCACGACGGTTCTTCGTTTAAGAATACACGTGTAAAATCTTTCGCCAACTGATCGTAGTCTTCAAACTGATCGCGCACCGAATCCAGCAGCGGCGAAGAGGGACGCATATGACCTGTGAAGACGAGAGAGAGAGAGTTAGAGATTGTGATTGAAAGAAAAAGTGGAGTTTTTGGAAGTGCTACGGTGAAAAATAGCGGTGTAAAATTAAAGGTTAAAAATTAGTTGAAAACTCGTTGAATAACTTTTTGAGAACTAAATATGCTTTTTGGGGGTTAAGCGCGGATAATTTATAGATCAAAGGAGGTCATATCTTGTATATTGATAAGGGCTTCTATTCTATATGAAAAAAATACAAAATTTGCAGAGCTAAGGTGCGACAAGTTCCAAGCAATGCATGCAGGCTGCAGTTAAGAGTTAGAAAGCTCCCAAAATATTTATGTAGAACATTCTTGTTATGGAAATGAAATTTGAACTCAAAAAATATATTTCTTTTTTGTTAATTAAATATATTTGAAAAAAATATTCCATTCTGAATTATAATTATAAAACTTTCTAAAGGCCGAAAGCTTCCAAAAGCTTAGTACAATAAAGCAGAGCTTTCAAGCTCATCATCTCGCAATATTTTTTTTTTAACATAATATCAACAACTTTTTTTGAAATTTTTATACACTTTTATTTGTCAAAAATATTGCATACTTTTGGTTGCTACTATAACGTATTTTTGATAAAAAAAGGTGTGAAAATATCATATTGCAGGCAAATAAAATGTCTGCTAAAATTTTTATAAAGAAAAAAAAAATTTAATAATAATAATAAATTTAAACAAAAATATAAAAAATTTTTAAATCTAGAAAATAAAACTTTTTTAAAAAGACAAAAAAAATGATTTTAATAATAATCAGAAATTAAAAAAAATATATAAAAAATCCTGAACTATTTTTGTTTTTCAAAAACTTTTCTTTTCAGTTAAAAAACACTTAAATTTAGAAAAATGTAAAAAAAATTAATAAAAAATTTCAATTTTCTAAAAAAAATTCCAAATTTAAAATTAAAAAAAATTTTTTTTTTTTGAGTTAAACAAATATAATAAATTAATATATTATAATAACATTATTATAAATAATAAATAAATTAAATTTTGTTTGAAAATTAAATTTTTTTTCAAAAAAGTTTATTACTTTTTCTAAGTATACATGCACATGTGTTTTTTTTATTTAAAAAAGTTTTTTCCTAAATGTAATATGTTTTTTACTAAAAAGTTTTGTTTTAATTTTCTAAAAAACATTCTAAATTTTCCAAATTTTCAATAGATTTTAAACTTTCCAATTTTTTTAATTAAAAAAATATAAAACCGTAAAATATTTTTTTAAAAACTAAAAATTATGTTCACAAATTAATTAATCAATTAAAAAATCTAAATTTTCAAATTTTTTGACTTAATAAAAAATAAAACCATGAATATTTTTTTTAAAACTAAACATTCGGTTTCATAAAAGTTTTTTAATTTTTCTAAATATACATACATGTGTTTATTTAACTAAAACAGTTTTTTTTAGTTAATAAAATATAAAACCATAAAATATATTTTTTGAAAATTAAAATTTTTTTTCAACTAAGTTTTTTTTTAATTTTTTTAAATACGTGTGTAGATGTGTTGTTTTTTTTATTAAAAGAAAAAAATGTTTTTGAAAACTATAGTTTTTCGAAATTTTTTTTTTATTTTTTCTAAAATTTTGGTTGTTTTAACAAAAAAAAAAAAATAAAAAGTTTTTTAATTAAAATTTGACATTTTTGTTTTGAAAACTAAATTTTGTTTCAAAAAATTTAATTTTTAAAATTTTTCTAAATTTTTGCGTTTTTTTCAACTCCACCCAAAAAACTACACAAAAACGTGGTATTGACACGTCTAGCTAACTGATCCACTCAATCACCAACGTTCATTGTAAAGAGTATTTTTGCTGCGCTGGAGAATATTTAAATGAAATGATAAATGTAGGTGTATGTATGTACATATGTGTCTGTGCATATAGTTTGTAGGTATGTGTGTTGTTGACCTTATGTAACGAAACAATGTCGAAGTGGTGTAAACGGCATGCATAGCAAGTGCACGTGACACCAGGGAATATCAACACGCAGTGCTGAAAGTGGCAAAACGCCTTAAAGTATGCAAGCGTGCTAGTGGCAAAACTGCTTCTATTAGACTAGACAAATATGGGCTTGCTCCATTTTTTTTTTGGAAAGTTTTCGTGAGCTATTTGTTTTGTGATCAGCAAGAAAATGCCTATATAAATAAGGGTATTAACTGTGTACACATATTTATTTGTCCAATTGTTGCTACACCGTATACTTATTTATACTCATACCTATTTATATACAATTTATATTTTGAATACTATGCTTTTGGCATACTTTTACTAGTCTATTTTTGCCTCTTAACCACATATCATATATATGTATGTGTGTGTTAGCGGCGTGTGCGTGTGTGTTAGTGACATTTATTGTTTCCCTTAAATGCTGTGTAAGCAAGCAGTATAATGTGTTACGAGCACCTACGCAATAAATTCGTAAAATTTACTAACTCTAAGCAGCTATAGATGTTGCCACATGTCCTTGCTACCTGGCATCCTCCCAACCTTGTGGCTTTATGCACACACACATTCAAAATTATACACATTCCTTCACACACCTTCAACTCTCGCACTTTCTTCCTGCGTTCTAATCGACGCTCGCTCGATGTGTCCTTGCCTGCTAACCGTAATTGCGGTTGCTCCTTTGTGTAGCCAAAGAAATGTCACAAGCTTTCTTTGTCATGTCCCTTTTATGCTCATTTAGCCCTTCACATATTCTTACTTATTCAACTAGCTAGTGCACTTTTACGTACTTCCACCAGCCATCGACCGCAGCTTAGTGCGGAAAGAGTTAATTGTCTTGCTGTTCGTATTCTACGAGTAGCACTCGATACTTGGCTCTTGAGCTCAAGTGCGCAATGCTCGATTGGCAGTTGAGATTGAGCTTGAAAAGCCATAAGTATGCTGCGTCTATTCATCGAAAGCTACTTCAGTTTAAAGCGACTGGTGTTTATGAGCTCTCCAGAGCACTCTAAGGTCCATGTAATACCGGTAATTGAAAAGTTTCGAGAGTCAAAGACTTCCTAACCACTAAATAATTCCCATTTTGCTTGTCTAAATATCCACTTCCTGATTTCCGTTTCTAGCAGGACTTCACGGCGTCTTCAGAGTTGAAAATTTCAATGATCTGCTCTCTGGACCTTATTTGATATACTAAAAAAAAACATGCGCTGTTCATCCGAAGCTTCTTTGACTTCATAGGCTCTCTTCTGAAGTCTGGAATGCTTGAGCTCTGTATCCATTGTACCGTCTTGAATTATCTTTACGAGATCTTGTTTTACCTACATATTCCTTGGTTGGATTTGTGCACTAAACTGAACAGTATTACTTCCCATCCCTAGGTCCATTGAGTCACTAGTAACTAGAAGATGGTCTCTACATCTGTTGCTGGTATTTTTAGCTATTGACAAGTGAGGCGAATCTTCGGGATTCGGATCTAACCTTCATTCGAAGCTTCCCTGACTTCATAGGCTCTCTTCTGAAGTCCGGAACGCATGAACTCTGTATCCGTGGTACCGTCTGAAATTATCTTTAGAGATCTAACTTTACCTACTTATTCCTTGGTTGGATTTGTGCGCTAAACTGAACAGTATTACTTCCCATCTCAGGGCTATTGAGTCATTAGTAACTAGGAGATGATCTCTACATCTGTTTCTGGTATTTTAAACGTATGACAAGTGAGGCAAATTTTTGGGTTTCGGGATCTACATAGGCTTTCTTCTGAAGTCTGGACCGTGTGACCATGGTACTATCTTGGATTATCTTCAGAGATCTTGCTTTGCCTACCTTATTCATTGGTCGTATGATAAGTCAGGCAAATCTTCGATATTCGGAATCTAACTCTTTTCTGGCGTTAATTAGTCAAAGATCAAACCCGCACTTTGGAACTCGGTACCTAAAATCTGGATACCCCAATTTTTTAAACCGTTATATCATAGCGAATGGGTTACAAAACTGGCTCTAAGCTATTACAGATTTATTGCAAGTTTCATCCATATAATAATTCGAGTTTTTTAAATTTTTTGAAGTTTTAGAATGAAGATAAGATCCCTGTGTGAAAGTAGCGCTTTGTAATAGCTTTAGAGCTGGGTTTCTAACGATTTCTATTACTTAAAGTTGTTCGAAGCGAAAATCGAAGCATTCAAAACTAGCCTTCGAGGCTTAGTTGCATAATTTATGCGGTCTTCAGACTTCCAACTCCAACGACCACCCTAACAATGTCCAGGGAGGCGCCTATTTTCTGCCGTAACACACAATTACGCCGCCTTAAAGTGCGCTTACACAGCAACTCAATCATGTGCTTTATATGAAATTTGTCACACACACATACGCATAAACAGAGTTCTTCATGTTTCTTATGCGCTTTTGTTAAACCAAGCATTTTGCTTTTTCGCTTTTTTGCATTGTTCCTTTTTCCTGCGCTTTTTATTTTACTATTTTTCATCCACTTATATAATATACGTTTCTTCAACAACATATGCTTTTGTTATCGCTCACTCACTCACACGACTCGCTGCCGCATGTTGTTGCGAAGCATCATCCAGCTTAGCGCCGCCAAAATCTAACGGAATCTCCGCATGATTGATGGGATTTTCGCACGCAAATATTTTGTGGCAGACGTAGGCGGGGTGTGAGCAAGTCGTCGCAGCCGGTGGACGGAGTGATTGTACTTATATAAATATAAGACTGAAAGTGGCATGAAGACGTCTGTAATGGAGTGATGGAACTCATCAAACAAATGTATTGTTGTATGTGCGAGTGAGTGATCTGTTTTGTTGGAATTTTTGTTTTTTACTTTATGTGCGACGCCATAGTGGTCTGTGGTATGAGTTCATTGATTGAAAGGGGGTGCGAAACGCACAAATTTGTATGCTCAGAAGTGAATACAATTGGCTGGATGGAGGCGAGTTTTGGAAGATTGAAAGAAGACAGTTTTGTTTGAAGTTTGTTTGGGTCAATTGTTGAGGTTTTGAGGCTTAACAGAAAAATAATTTATGATGTTGCATAAAGGGGTGTGTACTCATAAGCCTGTGTAAGCTGGAAGGTCGCTTATTGATTCGTTTTTAAAGACTGCAATAGTTAATTTGTTTAAGAACTGAGCTCCAAGAGCTTACATGTGCTTGGCAGCGCACGCGGTTTCAAAATATTTTAAATTTTTCTTCCAAACTATCGACTTATGTTCTTCTCTGAAGGCTCAGCACATCTCAATTGTTGTTAGCTAAGATCAACTGAGCGTAATGTTCAAATATTTTAAGCGGTCTTTACGTTCTCCTTTCAAAGACGAAGCGGGCGAGTTCACTGTGTCAGCTAGCAAGTGAAAAGTGCCAAGGCTTTTCGTACACTGAAGTGTTAGAACTGCTAAGTCGCCTGTTTTATCTGTGTTTGATTTAACCCTTTTATTTCGTAACCATGGAAGAGATTTGACTGAAGTTACAATGATTGTATAAAACATTTTAAATCCACAAGCGATGTTAGGGTGAGGAAAAATAACTGGTCGAAACTGGTATAATTTGCTTTATTAGTTTAAAGTCTGCGAAAAATTGTATATAGTATTTTAAGTTCTCAACTGATGCCAGGGTAAGAAAACAGAACTGGTCGAAACTGGTATAATTTGTTGTATTAGTTTAAAGTCTAGGAAAAATTGACTATAATATTTTAAATCCACAAGTGATGTCAGAGTGAAAAAACAGAACTGGTCGAAACTGGTATAATTTGTTATATTACTTTAAAGTGTGCTTCGGTAGTGATTTTTTGATCGATTTTGAGAGAAAGTATTAATCTAAGCAAGTACGGGTCACTTTATTCTTTAAAGATTCACCGTACTTACATATAACACTCCATACTCAAAAGCTTCCCAGCTAAAAGAAATGTTTAAGTTTTTTTTTAATTTTAATTTTATGTAAAATCTTGGTAACTATTACCTTGAAAGGTCACTCGAAGAACTTATTACATATGTTTCTGGATGCGATGAATTGCAAAATTTTTAGGTTATGTATAATTTATGAGCCACCAAGTTGACAAATCGTCAATTTTGCTAAATATTTTTATAAATATATGTATATAAATTATAATAATGATAATAATGGAAATGCTACTTTAGTACCTACAACAGTGGGCGTACAGACTTCCTTTGATAAGCTGCGCTGATAAGTTTGGTTTGCTATATTTAAGTGCATACTTCAAGGCGCTTATGCGTACTTTTCTAACTCAAGTACAGTAAACATGCGGATATGAATGTGAAATTCGTAGAAAAGAACACACATAAGCAGGTAGCTTGAGGTTTTGCTATCGCGATAATAACAAAAACAAACACAAATTGCTAAGCGTATAGGAACCAACAAATCACAGCATGATATATGATAATAATTTGTTATTGTTACTACATGCATGAAGCATATGCTCGGAATGCTGTCTTGCCGCGCACATATCCTGTCAGTCATTGGAACGTATGCTAAAGCCCACGAGAATCAAAACAAGCAATATGTATGTATGTATGTATGAGTGCTTACGCACTTCCGCAAATAAATGCATAAATAAATACAATATGTACTTGTGGCAGAAAGCAGGATATGTACGCGTGTCAACGGTTGTGGTGTTGGTGGTGCGGGTTGCTATGCTCTTGATACACCTAATGCAACGCCCAAAGTAGGCAATATTTCTTTCAACACAGCTAGTTGCTGTAATATGCACACACACACACCATATGTAAATATGTTTCGGATGTTGCATAAGTTTAACTTCGACACATGCTTGCTGTCAGCTAAACTGACTAGCGCTGGGCTGGCCCAGAAACCTGTGTTGGCCGCTTTTTTGTCGTGAAGCCTCGAGCGTACCACTTTGATTGCTTGTAATTGATAAGAGTTTTTGCCACAAACTTATGTAGGTAGCAGAAAAATGTAGCACGGTACAAATTTGCAAAGAAGAGGTGCAAAAACGCTACAGCGCCTGAAAGTAGATAGCAATATTCTCTCGTGTATTTGCTTAATTTACGCTAGAGTAGAAATTTATCCTTGTATCGAGTTAAATTGTGCGACACTGATTTGTGTTGGCTCCTTTTCGCTTTACGGAGTGCCCTTATTTAGCTTTGGCATAGTTAAGCGCGCCTCACACTATGCTCAATAAAACAATTGTTGGACATGTGACGCATACAACTATTAATCATGGCCGACAATCTAAGCGCAAATTGCTGAACATGTTGTCTTACGTGTGTAGATGTGTTTATATGTACATACATACATACTCTCTTACTCCACTTGCTTTTTCCACTCGGATTAAATGTGAAATATATCGACATTTGACATGTCTACCAAGCTTGTATATTTCACACTAAGCTGATTAGAATGCAACAGCAATTAGTGTGCGAGCAACCAATATATTGAACCGGAATTGATAAGAGAAAATGTTTGGTTTCGAAACGGATTTGCTTGCATGTGTAAATTGTGGTGTGTTGAGTAGGGCGCCAACTAAGAGGTGGTAATTAGTGTGAAAGCCTAAGGATATATGGCAGAGAGTACAATGTTTTCACTTAACTGACAATACAGTATTAAGGAAGTAATAAAATTACTTAAATTTTCGTAAAATACCTACCAATTTAAACTGGCATAAACTGGTATAAAAATTTTTATTGAAAAAAAAATAAACAAAACTAAGCTATGACGTGGTATGAAAGTAAAAACAGCTTTTAAAGTGCTTTGAAAAAGTGGTATAAACTGGTCGAAAAGTTGTGTGGTTAAAAGATGCAACTTTTGTATTGATTTTTGCAAGAATATGTCTAAGTGATTGTTAAAAACATTAGATAGCGCAAAAACCAAACTGGTATAAAATTTTTAAAATGAAGATTTTAGTTATACAAATAAAGATTACGTACATAACAGTTTTCAATGATTGTTTCGTGGTTTGTAAATTTAATAAAGTGCATATACATACATGATAAAGTGGTATAAATAAAAGTTCACTCGCTGTTGGCAGAAAATATGCAATATGAATTTTTAAAAAACTTAAAATTATTACTATAATCATTAAATGTAAAGGTAAACTTAATATTTGTATTGTAAAGTAATGAAAGAAAACTGGTCGAAAGTAAAAGTACTCAAAATTACATAAAAATTACGTAACAGTACGCCAAACTACTTAATAAGTTAAACAAGTGTTTATAAAAATCATTAAATCTAAAGGTAGATTCAATAATTGTAATTTGTTCTAGTGAAAGAAAAACTGGCCGAAAAACGTAAAAGTGCCCAAAATTTCATAATAAGTTAAAATGTTTGTTATAATCATTAATTTTAAAGCATTCTTTAAAGTTATTATACATAATTATTAAAAGAAAACTCCTATAATACATGCATATAAAACTGGTATAAATAGACAATGTACGACAGCAGCCAAATTTGCGTTTTAAATACTTTTAATATGACTTCTAAAGCATAATTTCTGTCCAATTTTTACAAAAAGGTTAAGGGAATTAAGAAATAAAATTGCCATAACTGGTATAAAATATAGCCATCAATAAAGTTAACTACACACAAGCTAATATTTCTTTGTTTTAAATTTTAATATCGGTTGGTTACAAGCATTTTGAGCGTTTGGATTGAAAACTGGTCGAAATGGTCGAAATTTATTTATGCCAATCGGTTGATGTATTTTATTGTATTGCGGCAATAAGAACAACTATTTGGGTAAAAACACGTATTACTTTGGTTTAACTGAATATAAATACGTTGGGTTTGGTAATGTAGCCAAAACTGGTCTAAAGACCAAATTGCCAATTCAGAATGTAAAAAATTTATAAAAATTTTGAATTTTTCACAATAATTATTTACTCCAATTCTTACTGGAAACAATTATATGTATGTATGTATATTTTTGCAAGCATTTGGCAAAAAGTAGAAATTATATTATATATGCATTTTCAATTATTAATTTGCTTTTCTTTTGATATTAATTTTGCAGGTTCTTGTAAACGAACGAGGAGGGTCTCGCAAATTAAGGCTCAACTCAACGCCTACATACTATGCTTGGAACCGAGATTAACACAGCACACATCAACGCCCACTGACGACGATTGCGGTGTGGCCGCCCCTTGGGCTAAAACTCTTGCATGCAACATTTTGTTATATTCATCCTCACCGATGGGTCGCCACGAGCCCCTACGGTACGGTTTCGGTATCTGTCCGGTCTCAGCATGATTCGATAAATTCATCACCAAATCCTCAAGCATTTGCGAGCGTGTACGCTCTTGCATGCGTGCAAATTTCGGCGCCGAATATGAGGCACGTTCACCATTGACGATTTTCGTGAGTAGCCATTCGCTGTAAAGAGAAAAACGCGCGCGAGTGAGTGAGTGTGTGAAAAAAGTGTGCAAAATAAGTGTAAAATGTGTTTAAAAGTGTTGGTGTAAATTCAGTGTTCAATGAAAATGTGAAATCGTGAAAATTCGTAAGTGTTAGGCTACTCACCGAAACATTGTACCCTTCTCGAACACCGACTGCTCCCAGAGATACGGCTTGTAGGCGCCGACTTCATCGCGTGTCACCACCGAAACCTCATAACGTGTGGGTTTGTGTTTGATGCGAGCCGAGACGCAAACCTGGTGTGTGAATTGGATAAAATAAGCGCGTGGGAGTTAGAGCGAGAGAGCGTACTCAAGCAGCTGTTTAGTGTGTGAGTGTATAAGGTAAGTGTATAGCATTAAATGATCTTACCAGTATAAATGTATGCAGGAAATGTGACTTAATGCAGGCAGGACTAAAGCGCGTGTTATCCGCTTCCAGAAATACCACGCAAACAATATCGTTGCCGATATGACGTTTGCGTTGTAGCTTTTGCGGATCATGCTTCTCGTAGGGTAAGAGCGTCGATACATGAAACATGATCTCAATGTTACGCCAATTGGTGTAAACCGAATAGAGACCTACGGGGCAGATATTATAAAATTAAATACCATTATTATTTCAAAAAAAAAAAAAATTATTATATTGGTTGAAAAAGTCTTTTCGTATTTGTTGGAGTTTTGTTTTACACTGATGGAATAATGTTTCCAGCGGAAAAATGGCAAAAAGTGGTCGACCAAAATGGTACATATTTGGTTCATTAAAGTTCATTATAAATATAAAAAATATAGGTTGAAGTTTGATTCGAAATACGAAAAGACTTTTTCGACTACCCAATACGTAGCTTTTTCCCTCATTAACTTTTCACTTATTCACACTATTTACTCACCTGTCAAATCATGCACCGTGTCAAGGCCACCTTTGTATTTATCGAAACCACGTAAACGCACACGATCGCCGAGTAACGTTAGGAATTCATCGAAGAGTATGGAATTTTCGTTATTGTCTAAAATTTGCTCCTCGGAGAATTGATCCTCTTTAACATAAATCACACCCACTTTCAGCTCGGATTTTATAAAAACCTAGAGCACAAGAATGTATCGTATACATACGGCAACAAAAAGAGAGAAGAGAGAGGGTGAGAGAGAAGGTGAGAGAGAGAGGGTGAGAGAGAGAGTCCATGCACCGTATAGGAGCCGGCGCGTACCAGTATGCGAAATTGATCGCGTCCATTCAGTGTCTCCTGTTTGATGGAGAGTATGACGGGGCCGAGATCCTCATCGCTCGTAAAATAGTTCCAGTGCTCGGTGCCGTAAAAGTACTTCTCGTATGTCTCTTGTTCGACGGAGATGAGCTCGAAGGCGCCCTGTTGATCCCATTGATCCTCGATTGTTGTCTTTTTCCTAGGACTTAAACATTCGTATAAAATTGTTCAACGAATGCGTGTGTGTGTGTGTGTGTCGGTGCATATGTGTATGTGTGTTCATAAGCGGGGGGTGGCAACGAAATGGATGGTGTGTGTTTATGTATTTAGCGTTTCGGTGGGCGGGGTTTTTGGCGTGGTGTAGCGGAAAGGGAAACAAAATGTTGGAGTTATTAAAAAATTGTGGTTTCGGCTATAACTTTTGTTTTCTTTAATTAGCAAAAATCAAAAAGGTAGCGCCAATTGCAATTGGTCTAAAATTATTTATCAACAGTTATTCTAGTGTTTGCTTGTCTTTGGCGAGTTTTTACTGCGGGGTGCTATTATCTACTACTACTCGTACACAAAGCTCTGTTTCTTTGCGAGCTCACCTGGGTGTCGCTTCCGAGTCCTCATCGTCCTCATAGAGATCGCTGCATTCACGCTCGAGATATGCGTCGCTGGAGCTGCCCGCTCGTATATCTTCGTGCTCTGAGTCGCTTTCATCCCAATTCGTATGCAGTGTGGGTAATGTGATTTTCTGACGTGAACATTCAATCCAGTAGCCAGGTGTGGGCATGAGATTGTGGGGGTAATCTTCGCAAAACTCATCTGCAATAAGCATAAGTGAAAGGTGTTGTAAATTTCTATTTGCTAACTGAGCTTTAGGTATCTCTATTAAAAATTTTAGACATTTTCAGTTTGTGGCCTTAAATTATAATAAAAAATATTTCACACAAAGCCAGATTAGTGTGAAGGAAACCAATGTTGCTTTTGAAAAATTTTTTCACAAAAATATTACTGGTCGAAACTGGTATAACCTCTTTCAAGTGACTTTTTCAAGCGACTTTATTTTTATGTATCTAAATCGTTCCTTAAAGAAATAAATGCAAGTTATTTCATTCGACCATAAACTGGTATAAATTGTGCTCCAAAAAAAGAAATCCAAATTATTGTATTACACCCGAAACTGTTATAATTTTTTAATCGTCAAAAACACGTTTCTGCCATAAAAAGCATTTTACTCTAAGGTACACATATTTCAATAGCTTCTAAATTATATCTTCAAACCAAATATGTATCGTTTTATAAAGAAAATGGTGAATTTATCGTTTTATTTTAATTTTATTAAAAGTGGTATAAAATTTAAGTATGCCTGCAGTCAAAATATTCAAAAAAAAATTTCTTCAAACTGAATTCAATTTTCAGCAGTCAAAAATCATTATTCGTTCTTGCTTTATTTCACGAAAAAGTTCATTGCATACAGTCAGGCGTAATGCACACAAGCCAATCAACTCACCACTAACAAGCGTGTTGTGGCTACTAGAAAATCCAATCAACCGTAAGAAAAACCCAACGATGCGCCACAAAAATTGGCTGATTAGCGGCCACAGCACAGTTGAAAACACATTTCGCTACCAACACGGTGGGCATATAACAGCCTGAAAGTATGCTACGCCGAAATGCTTAAAAGCCCAAAAAGGACGAGCATATAAGCGTACTAGCTGGAATTTATGAGCAGTGAAGCGAATTTGCACACATTGGACAGACACACACATGCGGATGCGGTGAGTGATATGTCGTGTGGACGCAGAGAATGTGTAGAAGAATGAGAGGAAGTGTAAGAACAGAGCAGTAGATGGATGAAAGGATTAAGCCGCAGAATGGATGCATAAGCTATGCACATGCCATACAGAAGTGATGCTTCAACGATGCTGAAAGATGTATGAACTTGGCTGAATTGAGTAGCTCAACGATGCGCCGAGGCAGCAGCGACTCTTGATAATGGCTTTGCAAAAGAACGAAAATGTTTAGTGGCTGCGAGCGAAGGCTCGACATAAATGCGCAGCAGTAAAGCTGGCAAATGCAGCTAACAACTGAGTGGCTGTAGAGCACCACATAGAGTTGGTTGGCATAAGTGACTAAAAAAGAGCATTAGAAGGCATAAAGTGTCGGCTTCAGGCGCGGAGAAATCGAAAACTACCCGTTGGAAAGAATAAGTGTAAGCCTGTGACGTTGAAAGCTACTTATTTTCAGTTGACTATCATAAAAATAGACTCACTTTATTTACACACCGAAAAATAACAGCTTGTAATAATGCCTTGCATACTTTGCGGCACGTCAACCCAATTAAACAATCTAATTAAAATGTAATGCGCGGTACTGCATGCACCCCACACAAGAACCGTTTTAATGCGCGCGAGCACATATGTTTTACGCAACCCTGTCTCGACACGGCAGTGGGGGCCAAGTAATAAGTAGACAGCCTGAGTGTAGGCAACACAAATATTGAAATGGCATGAAATGAAACTTTATCATATGGTGCGTTCTATAAAAAACGCGCAAGATGTTGAAAGCAAAAGACAACGATCCCACGCACACAACACTAAATGAAAGGGAAAACATTAATGAGCTCCCGTCATAGCATTTCACGTTGATGGCTTCAGTCAGAAGACGCACGCAAATCACTTAAGCATATTTTTGTTTTATTATTTAAGTAAATAAGTACATACTCATATAATATGTTTAGGTAGTTATTTTTTTGTTTTTGTTGTTATTTTTCATGTCTAATTAAATCACATTTTGCCAGCAAATTCCCGCTACTGCTGTCACGACTGACAGTATGCTAAACGATAATATTATTGCGTAACCGTGAAGGGTTTCGCGCTAAGGTTGAAATGTGCAGCAGCTTACAGGGGTCACAAACGGCGGCTGACAAGCGTTTGACGTCGATGTACGCACGTGTAAGTTGTTGCTCGGGCAACGGAGTTGTGACAAGCACATTTGCGTAGGTTGGTAGGTAGTTGGAGGACGAGGGTATGGAGTAGCAATGTCTTTTGTGCGTTGGAGGGTTAGAGTTATTGTAACAATTTTTGCCGTAATGAATAATTAATGAAAAAACGTATTTTTTAATGAATATCTAAACTGGTCGAATTTCTGAAATCGCATATTTTCGTTTCTGTGAGTATAGTTAACTATTTTAAAGCTATTTCTGTTTAAAAGTAGATTTTTCGCATTTTTTAAAACTGGTCGAAAACTGAAAGTAGCGTATAAACGACTGGTAAAAATTATATTGAAATTTTCCGTTTCTTAGCAATTATAACGCAGTGCTTTTCGTTTGAATCACTTTTATTTAATCTGGTATAAACTTGTTGAAGTTAAAAAAATATAAAAATTTATTGTATGTAAAAGAAAAGGACGGCTTGTTAAAATTAATTATTATGTCTTTAATTTTTTTGTCATTTTGTGAACTGGTCTAAATCGTTTTAATGTACTAAATGCATGATAGTATGTTTTTTTTACCAATCTAGTTATTAAATTTGCTTTCAAACTAAGTTCATAAAATTGTTTCATTTGCAACATGATGTTCTTGTATCATTGAAAACTCTCTCTATGATTAAAAAAAAACCTACATTATAGAGTACAGCTAAGCCGCAATATCGAGATTTAGTGTAAATTGTTGTTGTACGATAATTAAATTTCACTAACCGTACCTAGTTGTTTTTTTTAACAACCCATTATTATTATATCTGATTAGGTTCTAGAATATCTACAAGTCATATTGCGAGACAAATTGTCATATAATAAGATTTATTAATCTCTTTTAGGTCTTAGAACTACTGAAATGATAGCATTCATATTATGTACATTAAATTTTTCATAAAATGTTTACACCCAATCTTCTGGTATAATTAAAAAGCGTTCCCAGCATATAATAAACGTACCAAAAGTGTATTTTATGTACCTTATAAAGCTTTTCAGCAGCTCAATTGCATTTTACAAAACTGGTATAAACTGGTCGAAACTTATAAATTTCATTATTTCTCTTGAACAGCATATATTGTGTATTTTTCACGTGCACTTCTACATTTAAAGGCTCTAGTCACACTTTTAGTCATTTGGTTTCTTCACAGGTCGCCAAATTAGTTTCTTTACATACAACTTGCATATGTTTACCAGTACAAATATTTTCCTGTATGTGTGTGTGTGTGAAATTTAAAAACCGCGCCACATGTGCACACTTTTCCAATCAATTTTTGTTTGTACACACCGCCATAACTTTGAGCGCTTTAATAGTAAGCTACTCACGCATCGTGCCGTGCATTCACTATTTAAACACATGTTTGCTTGTATGTCATGTCAAACACATAAAAACAGTTTATGGCTGCAATTGAAGCCAAAGCGTTTTCCACATTTTATTATTTATACTTTTATTCCTTTCTTTCTTGCACCGTGAATTATTTTCATTTTCTTATATTTTTAAAGCTTTTGCGTAAATTCGAAGAAAAAATACTGAAAAAATAATCATAACTTTTTGCAACAACAATTTTTCATATTAAGAAAAGCGAGGACTTTAAGAACTTTGCCAGTGACTTGGCGAAAACAAACTGTGTGTTCTGAGATACATACTTGTGTATTTGTGTACTTGCATGTGCATGTGTTGGACTGGTTTGTAAGCTGTTGTTTGGCGGAAAGTGTAGCGCGCGCAATATGTGGGCGAGATATAAAAGTTGTAAAGAAAAAGTAGTTGAGAAAGTAGCATAAAATGTATACAAAAAAAAAAAAAAAAAACAGCAAAAGTGGAATGGAGGTACGCAAAAGTGCGTAAGTAATAATAAAACAGTGAAAAACTTTGGTTGTGGAACTAGCGAGACAACAAGAGTAGCGTCGAGCAGGCGTCGATATGAAAAGTCATAGTGAACAGGAAATTGGATAGCAAACTGTTACACCGAGAAACTTAACTTGTAGCTTAGCGCTGGCTTATAAGTGAAGGAAAGGCAGCGCGGAAATTGACTAATATAAAGCAGACGAGATGAACTTATAATCGCGGTAGTGGGATGTGGCTTATTAAAATTGTACTAGTGAGACACTGAGATAAACGCAGAGAATAAAATTTTCAAGTAAGATAAATTAAGATACATTGTATAAAACAACACTTTGGTCTACAATAAGTGCATGTTAGTTGAAAAAATATTAATTTGCGAACTGGTATAAACTGGTATAAGTGTTTTGATGTTATTCTATACTGCATTTTCAAGTGAAATAAACCCAAACATTAATTTTTTTTCACACACTAGTGCGCAAATGCGAAAATTCAAACTGGTATAATAGAGATACAGCTTAATTTCATTGCATTGAAAATGATAAAGAATAAAATCATTATTATTAGTAATAATCATATAAGGTTTAACTTTACAACCTTTCCCTGCGCGAAAAAAAAACAAAAAATAAAACTCGTATAATAAGTCAAACACCAAAAATTTACTGCAGTAGCGTAGATCTCAATTTCCAAACTTGATATTTAAAATGTTCATCAATTTTGAGTAATTTCTAAAGGTTTTGACAACTGGTATAAATATATATTTTCTGTAAAATATGTTTAAAAGTTTGCAAAAGCACTCCCAATGATTTTGTATTTAAAAACGTTTAAAAAAAAGTTTTGAAAACTGGTGTAAAATTAAAAAATTCAGTTCATTTAGTAAGTAACGCATTTATAAAATTTTGCTGAGTTTTTTCCCTACGCCTATGCAAAAATTATTCCTTCCAATCAGCTGGTATATACATACATATTTTATATTATTAAGTTAGTTTGCACTGCTTTTCAAAACTAATTTTCGAAAGTATTTAATAAACTCTAATTATTTTGTATATACAATTTTCTCCAGCTAAAATCTTACATGCAGCTTTAAAATTTTTTGTGCCTATTTAAACAGCTAAAATAAAAAATTCTGGAGAAAAAATTGCACACGTGTGTGGCCTTACAGTTGACTGGCACAATTTGCATTTTGCTCGATATGAGATTTTTTATATGAGTGTGTTTATTTACACATGTATGTTCATATGTACTCATACAAGTGCACATTTTGAAGATATGCGCACCTCTATTGCTGTGAGCCCGACCCGACAGTCATAAATAATAAATTTTATTATTTTTACTTGAAGCAAGTGTGCCATTGACACCCGACACCCGTCAAGCAACAGCAGCAACAAGTAAATACATAAAAAAAAACTAAAAAAAAGAGAAATTGAAAGCGGGTAACTGAAGGGGGTGAATTTGATTGGTTTTTTGCCACGTTCAACTTTAGCTTCTCTTCCCTCGCTCCATATGCCATTTTCCGCTGGTTATATGTACATATATTGGTTTTTGCATTCAGAGCTTATTACATTTATATCAAAGTGCTTTTCACTATTTTATTACTTTTTCTATATTCTTTTGTACATACCACCTGTCTTTTTTCAAAGCAAGCATGTGCGCGATTTTTTATGCAAAGTCTTTTGCAGATATCGTGGATTAATTGAGCAATTGGGGATTAACGTATGTTTGCAATATTTTCTTCATATATACTATATAAAAACGTGCTTGCGCACATATATCGATAAAAGCTTATTTTGTGTACTTTAGCGATTTTTTCAAAACTGGTATAAAATTTGTAAGTATAAAAATGTTGCCTAAAATACAATAGGTCATCTATATACAATATTTTCAAAGCTGTGGTGCAAAAAAATTGTTTTAAAATAACTGGTATAAATTAAGTGAGGTGCAGAAGTTTTGTAAAATAATGTCTAGTAAGTAGAAAACACTTGTATATAGTATTAAAGCCTTTTTAGCTTATTACTACAAACTTTTTTCAACTGGTCGAAAGCCATTTTTAACATATTTTCTTCTAATAACATTTTGCTGTTGCAATATTAATTCTAAAATGTTTTTAACTACTTTTAGATGTCTAAAATTTTTAAACTGCTCGAAACCTAAAACTGGCATTTTTTTAAGTATACTTCTTTTTATTCCAATAATAATTCCAAATTGTCCTGAACAACTTGCAACTAGCTGTGTTCCACTTTTACATACTACACAGTCACCTTTTTACCCCAATTTTCAACTCTATTCATTCTTAACCCATAAATTCACTAACAAAAAAGAAGGCATTCCTTGGTCTACCTAATCACCCTCATGATTCCCCTATTAATTGGCGTATCAGCGCTAATGGTTGGCATTAAATTTCGATATAAATGAAGCGCTAAAGTCATGATGACGTACTTAAGACCATAAGAAAGAAGGAAAAAAGTAAAGCTACAACAAAAGCAACATAAACTTGAAATTACTTGCGGCAATGTAAAGCACACGGCCGTGCTGGAGGTCATGTAAAAAGTTTGTGCCAGCAAAACTTCCAGTACAATGAAAAAAGAAAAAAAAAATACAGCAATAATAAATTTCTGCTTGTTTTTATTGTTGTTGTGTACAAAAAGGGGTGTAAAGTTTTCACACCAGACTGCAGTCGGCGTATTACAGGGCGGGTGGCGTAGTTGAGAAGGGAAGTAACCAAACTTTGACTATGCCAGCGACATCCATCGACAGTTCGGTGCTGCTGACTTGGCAACGGTTTCACCTTGGCTTTCTCTTTATTTTTATGTTTTACCATTGCCTATTTTCTTGTTTGTGTGTTTAGCATGAACTATTCGATTTTTGTGAGTTTTGCCTTGCCATTGTCATTTGCTTGTCGACAGCTATGTAATTTGTTGGTAATTTATTTTTTCTTAGCTGACTTCCAAAAGTGTTATGGATTTATTTTGTTTCGCAGCTTCGAGCAGCATTATCATGACAATAAAAAAATAACCGGAGGAAGTTATATAAACTCCTTTTGCGAAATACTAGAACAATTAATAACATTTTTTTTGTAAAAAAAAATTGGAGCTGCCAGCTTTTTTTAATTTGGTGTTCAAACGTAGCAAAAAAAAAACAAATTTATTTTAAATAAAAAATTATGTTCGGATAACATGCTATTATCCGAACTATTTATTTATGTACTTTATAATACTCTATACACATTTTATTTTCAATGTTGCCAGACGGCTAAAATCAACACATTTAAAAAAATAATAAAAAAGAATGTGGTAAATATTAAAGCACATTATATTTGTATAGAAGTTTAATGCTAGATCAAAATAAAAAAATTATAACTTTCATATTTTTCAAATTTTTTACAGGGTTGGCAATAATTTTGAGTTTAACTAGATTTTATTAATTTTAATTACTTTTTGTGGTATTATTTAAACTAATTAGAAATATATTTTTGCTTTCGGCTTCTTTGAATATTTTTATTTAAGTAAACATTTTCACAAAAAGAGTTCGTTCTAATTTTTGGTTCATATTAAATTATTATACAGGGTTGCTATATTTTTTAAAAATATTTTTTTTTTGCAAAATCTAGAGTATAAAAATAGAACTTAAAAAGGTTATATTTTATAAATAAATAATTGCTTCATGTTTAATTATTGTACAGAGTTGCCATATTTTTTTTAGAAATATTTTTTTTTGCAAAATCTAGAGTTAAAAAATAGAGTTGGAAAACGTTATACTTCATCAATCAATAATTGCTTTGAAATGTAAATACTTGCATGGGTTGCCATATTATGTAATTTTTTAAATTTTATTAAATTTTTGCTTGAACTTCGACTTTATTGAATATTTTTATTTACTTAAAATGTGTACAAACTTTTTTCTTTTTAACTTTTCATTTAAATTAAATTATTATACAGAGTTGCCATTTTTTTGGTTATTTAATTTTTTTAATTATTTTAGAAAAAGAAAATGTAATAAATACTTTATTTTTTAATAGTAAAAAATATTTTAGTTCTGGATCTGAATATTTTGAGGGGTTGCCATATTTGTTTTATTATTTAAATACTAATTATAAAATTTATAAAAATTTTGAATTCTGTATAATTTTTTGCATTACTTTCTGCTGCTATAAATATTTTTATTTACGATAAAAGGTTTACCAAAAAATCTTTTCTATTTTTTCCTTAAAAAATTACAAAAAAAGGTTGCCAACTATTCACAAAATTTATTCTTGCTTAATATAATTTGTGTCAATAATTTTTGAGCATTATATACTGATTTTAATCGATTTTTCTTAAAATTTTTTTCTTTAAAATTTTTTTCTTTAAAATTTTTTCTTTAAAATTTTTTTTCTTTGTTTTCTTTAAAAAATTACAAGAAAAGGGTTGCCAACTTTTAACAACATGTTTTGTTGCTTTATAAAATTTGTGTCAATAATTTTTAAGCACTATATGTACATTAATTTCTTTAAGAATTTAAGAATTTTGGTCAACCACGGCGTATGAGCAACCTTAAATTTAATATCTTTGCTATTTAAGGCATTTCGCGCAACAAACCTACCAACGAAAACATTGTTGCACTCATTTAATGCATTGGCATTCGCAACAAACTGTTGCTTGTATACATCCTGCCGCATATCCTTGCCACATTCGACAAGTATTCAACTACAGCCGACACTTAACCAATTTGTTGACTTTATTTAAGCAGCGCTAGAACTGCTCGTTGACAACATTGAGTGCTTTACACCTGCTTGAAATATCAAGGTGACGGCGCCAGAACGCTGCTGCGTATAAACAACACCAACATACGTACGCACACAAGCACGAAAGCAAACAAACAAATGGTTGGATATGAAAAATAAGTGAGACGAAGTACAAATTGCTGGAGCTGAATGAATAAATGCGCCAAGCGACGGCAAGACGAAGGACTGAAAGCCTGCAAGTGTCAGTTGGGAAGGTACTGCGGCAGGACATGCATAAAATGCATTAATCTATTGCAGCTCATAAATTTTAAAGCGTGCACTTCCGCGCGCCCGCGTAAAAAAGGAAGAGTAGAAAACTGGCACGAAGCAGCGTCTACAGCAGAAGTGGCCCGATGCATAGGAGCGTAGATGGAAGTGTTCAGAAAGTGTGGAAGCAACTATTTTGCGAGCATGCTCGGCTGCACTGTCACCTTGCAGGCCGCTTAGAAGGCTAGCAGCAGGCTTTACTGCGTTTTCTAAGGACAATGGCGTCAACCTTGTCGCCTCAGCTTCCTGATTCCGCTGTGCGTGAAGGACGCAAAGACAGAAGTTTTCGATTCATGGCGCATGTTTTTTTTTTGTTTGTTTGAAAAGGGAAAAGTTTCGCATTTTTGCTGCACTTGCGCTGCTGTTGAGTAATTTATGTGCCGTTCATTCCAATATATTCGTTTCTATTGGTTTTTTTCTACCATGGTTGCAGGTGGATCAGGCTTAAAAGTACAAAAATCTTAGAAATTAATTATTTAAAAAGTATTTAGATAAATATGTATATGAAATTGAGAGCTCATTGTTTTTGAAAGGGTGTTTCAATAAGAGTTCTGGTTAAAAAACTTTGTTAATTTGAATGCGGAGTAAATTTAGCGAACCTTCAATAAATTTATCATCAATATTTGTAATAAAATTTTGTCGCATAAAACTTTAAAATGAAGTTTTTTAACGTTTATGATTGTCAACACCCTCCCAAAAACATAGCATTTCTAAACTTTCTATTTATAGATATTTCTTTCTTTAATTTTAGTACTTTTATTTTACAAATGCTGCTTTATAATATACTCCAGGGTACATATTAAAAATATAATCCAAATCGACCTATAAACGTAGGTGTTATAAGCATTTCTATCCGAGCGCCATCTAGCGATGAGCTTTTATTTGGCTTTAGTACTTTATATTTGGCTATTCCTTTCTTTAAATTTAGCACTTTTATTTTAAAAATGCTTCTTTATTGTATACTTCAGTGTAAATGTTCAAAATATGAACCAAATCGGTTTATAAAAGTAAATGTTATAAGCATTTCTACCCGAGCGCCTTCTAGCGGCGAACTTTTTATTAGCTGTAGTACTTTAAATTTGGATCATTATTTCTTAAATTTTAGTGCTTGTATTTTGAAAATATTTTTTCCCTATAGACCCCAAACTATATAAGTATACATATATCCATGAGAAGTCTAGCTACAAAAATAGGTATTTTGTGAATATAGAATCGAGCGCCATCTTGCGGCGAGCTTTCTATTAGCTGTAAAACTTTATGTTTGGATATTTAGTAGAGGAATTGATTTTATTCTATTCTATTATTTTGTCACCCCACAGACAGTCAATAAAATAGTTCCTTCAACTCCAACAAATAACATTTCACTTACTCCCTTTATATTAAAAATGTCTTAACCGACGGAAACGACATTTGCTTTCAGCATTAAAGAGAACACGAAGAAAGGAGTACGAAATCCAACACTGCGAACGTAAGTCAAATAATTTTTAACGGCCAAAGGAGCAAATTTGCTAAGAGAGCTAATTAAAATTTGCATTTTATTAGCGTTGAATACCAGTTTAATGCACTTTTAACGGTTTAGCGCTTGAGGGCACTACAAATGGGTACGAGCGAACAGTAGAGAGAGCGCGCAGTGGAGTCAGCGAGTGGGCCGCAGAGTAGTAAAATATTTGTAATTTGTGCAAATAATAATGAAGCGCTCTTCGCTGCTTGCCGTCTATTTTAATATTTTCCCTCTCGCACAGCACAAACTATGCTCTGCTCCGCCATTTTCATATGCTGACGTGGCGCTCGGTGTCATATTGGTCATTAAAAATTCCCATAAACGACCGCTCTAAAAATTAGTGTCACTAATATGATATTTGAGCACTTTATGGGGATTATGTGGGTTGTCTAGAAGTATGCAAGTGTTAAGTAAAATTAATTATTACGATATTTTAGCTAAATAATTATGTAAATGATTTTTCCGACACCAGTTGTTGTAGAGCAGGCTCCTTTTTGGTGTTTTTATGAGCGAGTTAATTACACTCATTCCTAAATATTGACTACTATTGAGATTATAATCAACGTTGTTGGAATGAAAATGAGAGTTTGACCGTTAAAGTGACGTAAAGTGGTTTGGCGAGGTGAATTGAAAAGCTTAGAAATAGCAAAAAACCATTTTTGAAAAAAGTCTTGCATGGAAATAATTTTTATACAACCGCTAGATGGCGCTGTGCCTAAGTTAGTTGAAAACAACAGAACTGCTGTCCCGATTTGTCTAATTTTTAAATATTTTAATGAAACAAGGGGATCTATCGAAAATTTAAACAATTATAATAATATTATTCATAAAATATGGCAACCTTTGACTGCAAATAATTTTTAAATTACAATTTTAATGGACGTTTTGATATAATCAGTGTGCTATCTAAAGTTTTAATGCTTAATTAAAATATTATTCACAAAATATGGCAACCTTTAACCGAAAATAATTTTTAATTTAGAATTTTATATAGATATTTTGATAAAATATGTGAAATTGCCAAAGTTTAAACATTAACAAAAATACATATTTAAAAAGTATGGCAACCCATGACCAACAATTTTTTTCAGTTAAATTTTCATTGATATTTTGATGGAATATGTAATCTATCCAAAGTTTAAACGCTAAAACAAAAACTGTTTCAAAAAATACGGCAACCTTTTACGGCGTATAAATTTTTAGTAACTAGTTTTTATTGATATTTTGATATTTTTATTCGCAAAATAAGGCAACCTTTGACCGCAAATAATTTTTAAATTACAATTTTACATCGATATTTTGATAAAATATGTAATCTGTCTAAAGTTTGAATACTAGCAAAAATATTATTCACAAAATATGGCAACCCTTGACCAAAAATTTTTTTCAGCTAATTTTTCATTGTTATTTTGATGGAATATGTAATCTATCCAAAGTTTAAACGCTAAACAAAAATATGATTCAAAAAATATGGCAACCTTTGTCTAAAAAATTTTTTTGATTACTAGTTTTCATTGATACTTTGATAAAATAGGTGATCCATCTAAATTTTAAACGCTAAAAAAATAGTATTCTAAAAATATGGAATAATATGGCAACCTTTGACTGCAAAATTTTTGTATTACTACTTTTTTATTCTGCGAATACTGGTATGAATATGAATTACATTTCGATTCACAACATTTTTTTGGTTATTTTCGATCAAATTAATTTTTTGAATTTTTTTTTAAGGTTTGGCAACCTTGGATATTTTTACGATTTATGTAACTTATTATTAATAATTTTTTTTCGAATTTAAAATTGTATTCATGTCTTAAAAGAAATTTTTAATTATTTTACTTTCATTTTTTTAACTAATTGGCAACTCTGTTGTTTAGTTTTTAATAATTTATTGATACTAAAATTATTTTTTGCTCTTCATTTAAAAGTTTTGCCATATTAAAGAGGAAAATATTATATTATGTAACTTATTTTGTATCAGCTTTTAGTATCTTTTTCTAGAAAATTAGAAATTTGACAGTAAATTATAGCGCTATTAGACGCTGCATATAATTTATTTCAAGCTCAGCGCTGATTGCTTGCATACAAAGCTTAAAATTAATTTTTCTGCGCTGATTTGTTTCAGTAAACCGCATGGTATGCGAAGCAGTCAGAAAAATATTTTTCTCAATCAGAAATATTTTTTCTCTCAATCAAAAAAAAAATATATATTTTTTTTTAAGTTTTTTCATTCATCTTTTCAATAGACTGTATTTCTAATTCTACTTTAAGCACTTTCTATGAGTTTTTTTGCAATATTCGTGTTATTCTCCAGCTCCTAGCAAAATATCTGTTAGTGAGCGCGCCTGAAAGCATGCTTGACAGCACATATATGTATGTATTTGCCATAATCTTGCTGTAGTTTTTGGCCTTTGTTTTTGCATTTACTTTCGCTTTCTCGCTGGCTGCCGCACTCATCAATCAAAAATATCGCTATTGAAGCGCTCAAGCACAGCACCGCTTGCCACAACCGCCGAACGTGGCGCGCATAACTTGAGCTGAGCATAAAATCAAACAGCAACAACAAAAGCAACCACTAAAATGCATACACAGCTACGCAAGTAAGTTTTTCGCAAAGTTTCGCCGCCAGCAACAAATAAACAATATGTTGCCACATAACAGTCGGTATGTGTGTGTGTGTGCAACTTGCAACAGATACGCGCCGCTAAAATTCAAAGCAATTTCATAAATTCTGCCACAGAACTCCGCGCTGGCAGGAGCAACCGTCGTGGTAGTAGCAACTGTAGTGGCATGTTGCATGCTGCATGTTGCATGCCACAAATTGGATGCCCGCCAATGTCAGTGCGGCGCGTAATGTAATATTGCAGTTTAGTGTGCGGTAGCGCACACACAAACTCATCCACACACTGGCAATACATTTACAGTTAGCGGGCGCGCTTATTTGTGTTTGCTGTTGCGCTTCGGTGTCACTTACAATGGCGGCTCTTTGACTGAAGGGTTGCCACGCCACGCCATGCCACACCAAAACCCAGCCACGCTGTCAGCATATCAATAGCTGCAATGCCAAGCACTTTCATGTATGTATATGTGTGTGTGTGAATATGTGCAAGCCCTTGGTATGATAGAAAGATACTGGCGCGTATAAATTTAAATAAGCGCTGATCTGTTTACATGGTGCGCTTTTAGGTATGTGTATGCGCATTAGTATTTGTACATTTCTGTATGTGTGTGTGTGTATGTGCGCGCTCGCCCTTCGCCATAATCGCATTTTCATTTTTCATGTAATTCGACGAAGCGAGGTTAGCTGAACGCATACAAATGCGAACTATTGTAATTTGGTAACAGGAATTTAGCGCGGCGAGGGGAGTAACCGCGCGCGCGTACAAGCTGACAATGCAAATATGGCGAATTTGTGAAATTTCAGTTGCTGCTTAATCCAAAATAGGGGTAGAGGCGGTGGCAAATAATGCATGTTGAAAGTTCAAGTAGAGATTTCGAAGTTGTACACAGTTTATAGAATTCGCTCGGGAGCGTTGTTAAAGCCAAATTGAGTTTTCAAGCGCTTATTTTATGCAGAATCTTTCAAATATTATAAACTATGCATTTTCAAGCGCGTGAATGTGCTTTTGCTGTAAATTAATGGAAATAAAGGCTTTCATATTTGATTTCGAAAATTTATATGAAAAAAATTTTATAAAAATACTTTAACTATCAAAATTTTTTCAAATATATTTTGAGTATGAAATGTTTACACACAAATCGTCCCACTATGGCTACAAAATGCAAAAATATACAACATTTTTGACGCAAAAAAATTTATAAATGCAACCCTGTTTGCGATTTTTTTAATTTACCCTAATTTTTCGGAAAATAATGGCCTCTATTAGCACAAAATATCAATTTTATCTTACATTTACTCAAACAGGGTCATCATTAACACAAAATACAAAATTAAATAATTTTTTTTGACATCGGATATAAATATATATCTGGCAACCCCGTTTGCGATTTTTTGACTTAAACGGAAATTTTTATAATTATTGCCAATTGTTTTGTAATTTTAGAAATTGTAGCTAGCAACCATGTGTATAAAGCTGTGTTGCATACAGCTGGCAACCATAATTAAAGCAATTTTTAATAAAAAAAAACAGAAAAAGTTCGTTTATAAAAGTTTTTTCAAAAACTAACTTGTAAGCTTTATTTTTTAATTTTTAGATGAGATTATGCGCAATCATTTAAACCAGTGATGGCAGTAACAGTCTGCAAATTAAATTTTAAAAATGATGCTAACAATTTGGCAACCCTGGAGACTTTTTATTTGAATCCCAACTATTTTGTATTACTAAAACTATTATTTTTCTGATATAAGCCTTATTTTTTAATGTTTACAAAATTAAAAAAAAATGATGCCAGTATATGGCAACCCTAAATACAATAATTGTAATAAAAGTATATTTAAAATTGGAACTTTGAAGCTATTTACAAATTAAAGTTTTAGTTGCATTATTTTATAAAATTTTAATAATTAGTTAGTCTGGCAACCTTTCAAATTTTTTGTAACCTCTAAATTTTTTGAAGATAAATTTTAGAGACTTTTATATCTTATGCTAAAAAAATAGAACTTTTTGAAATATTGGAAACAATTTTTTGTGCCAGTATATGGCAATCCTAAATACAATAATTGCAACATATATATTTTTAAAGTTGGAACTTTCATGTTAATTAATAATAATACAAATTAAATATTTATTTGCATTAATTTATAAATTTTTTATATTTATGTAGTCTGGCAACCCTATAAAATTAAAAAAAAAAATTTTCGAAAATAAATTGTAGCAAATTTTATATCTTGCTTATATGGTAAAAAAATTGAAATTTTATAAATATTGGCAACTGTGTCGAGATTGTGGAAAAGTTTCCAAAACTTTTTCTAAAAACAAAAAAAAAATTAAAGCGTGGTTAGAAAATCTATCACCACGTTATGCCAATTTTCATTTACATTTAGTTTTCTTCGAATTAAAAAATATTATTTCATTATTCATTCAGTCTGGCAACATTCAGTCTGGCAAAAAAAATTAATTGGCAACTCTGTTAAGATTGTGGAAGACTTTCCGATTGTTTTTCTAAAAATTTTTAAATCTCTTATCAGCTCAAAATCATCTATTATCTTCTCATAGTGCCAGTAATGAATTTGGATTTCGACAACACTTAATCTCTTAACACTCTCTATTTTGCTCCTTCCTTCAATCACTTGTTTGTGGGTAGAATACTTAGCACGACCTAAAAGCTACCCACAATGCAAATCAACGCATCTAATCAACACTTGAGCGTTACTAAATTTACTAAAATACAACAACAAGCAGTGTTTGCATCCATAAAATAAGGAAGCAGGCGTAGAGCTCGTCCGTATGATGCTTTGTTTGTGTTTCTCTTTGGCGGATGCGTGCACTTGTGTGCACTTCCGTGCCGCACTAATATGTTTTATGTGTCCGGTGGGCCGCCTCCGTTTTTCCTGTGCATTGTTGTCGTCACAAGCAATGGGATTAACGCTGGTAAATCCAGAGCAAAGGATGTCCGGTTGCCACACAAGCGCGCTGGCGTACATTGAAGGGCGATAATGTGTAGGTAGTTTAGGATGCCACGAGATAATGCCGAGTTGGTTAAAGTGTGGAACTATATCCAAATAATATTTAGCAAAAGTTTAGTCAGAATTTGGCGATGGATACCATTGAGCTCGCATGATAAGAAGTCTAGAATTCGGAGAACAGAGTCGGAAATCCAAACCTAAAAACTCAGCTCTCTACATAGGCGACGTAAACCTACGATTTTTAATGCCTAGAAGTTTTTAGCAGTGCTAATGATGGAGCTGTAAAGTATAAACCTAAAGACTGAGCTCTTTGCAAGGCTTCAGTTGACGTATACCATGGAGCTCGAATGATAAAAAATCCAAAGCAGCGCGACCAAAAGATACAGAAAGTCCAACTCCGAATGATCTTTTATGATGGGATATATGAATAACCTAAAAGCAGAAATCAATCAGATTTCAAAAGTTGGTTCCAATGGATTTACATCGGTTAACTATGCTATCCAGTATCCAAGTCAGCCTTGGTCATGGAACTCGTCAAGTATCTCTCTGTAAATCGAACATAACTATGAACCGGCTTCAAGTGGTAAAAATATTTTCTTTGACAAAATCGGTTCGGAGGGGCCCCACAGAAAGGGTCAATCGACTGTGTTCATAGAATTTTATCGACATGTAGCCGTCAGTCTCGATTCACTGATTTATAAAAACTTTTTATTGACTCAACCAGCTCGGAATAGTTCATAAGTCATTCTGTGCAGTATGCCACTAAATCTGAGCCATTTTGTTCACCATCCCTCCTTTTATCCCATGGCCTACAGGTTTTCCCATCTAAAGAGGAATCAAAAACAGATTTCCGACCACTTGGCTGGCTATAAAAGGCAGCGTGCTGAGCAAATGAATGCGATTTTAATTGAATTAGAGAGAGAGGACATGCACTAACAGCTAGAAGTCGCTGCGCTGTAAAATACATGAACATTCATTATTGCCCGCCTGGCGTCCAACAGACCAAATAGCAAAGGAGCCATAGCAAAGCATTCGAAACAATTGGTTGGTTTCAGCTGCCTGCGGAGATGCTACAAAAAGCAGGGCAAGTTTTAATAGCTGTCAGGCGTTTGGCTATCTCTGCTTGTTTGCTATTGTTTCGTAATGCATACGTGAGCTTTGGGTGCGGCCCAGCGTATTCGGTAGTTGAACGGATGCAGTTTGTGAAAGTAAGAGTTTCGAGCAAATGGTTCTGGTGTAGAAAATGAAAGAGTTGTGGTTGCGGGCTGAACTTTCAAAAAAGGTAGACCATTTAGAGAATATTTCTGAGCTTTGAAATGAAATCTGACTGTTTTGAGGACATCCGCGGAGTATTGATCTCTCCAAAATAAGTTTGTTGGCACAGAAGCTTAGTGGGTGCCACAAACCTGTGGCTTCACTTGTGTCTGCTGTTGAAGAGGAGCGCACAATACTTTCGTTGAAAGAATCTTCCCTCAGAAACCTATTTCACATTAAGAGTTCCCTCTTGTTAATGGAGGTATCTTACTACGACCTTCAGTTCCGTTTAAGGTACTCGTACTAGTCAAGACAATGCTGAACTCTTCGCCACTGTTTTACACCGGTAACCGTTCTAGTGGTTACATAAAAGAACTGGTCTTCTTGCAATCACGAAGCCAAGTCGTAAGCCTCTCTTCACCACAGCTTCATAAACGCTCTCTACACTCGCAATGCGCTTTAATTGTTCGCTAAATTATGTGATAAACTTTTTAGTGCATGTCGAGAAATTTCCTCTGAATTTTTGCGAAGCCAAGCAGCAACTCGTAAAATTATTTCTGTCTTAAAATACGAATGCGTTCAATGTTCGCCAACAAGATTAATTAAATACTTAAAAATTATCACAAAATAAAATAGCGCTGCGAGTAACAAGGCAATAAAAGTCTTCAAGAAAATGAAGATGAAGTGAGTGAGCGCCTGCGGAGCTGGTGCATTAGTTGCAGCAATTTAATTACGACGCTTGAAGCGGTAAACGGCAGTAAAAGCAAAATATTAAGGAAATGTAGATAAATGCCTCCCGGTCAGCTTTGCTCTGGCCTCAGAAGATTTCAATATTGAGCTCTGTGGAACTCTTTTAAAGAAATAGCACGTTATTTAAGACTTCCGTATAGTGTGTGATCTTGGACTTGAAGTCTGATTAAATCTTTCAATATAATACGTTACTAAATAATTGAGGAGAGTAAAGTTTCGTATTGGCTCTTGATTAAAGAGACGAGAGAGATGATCGGAATACCAACTGGGCTGACGGATCGAGAAGACTGCATGAAATGTTTAGAGTAGGGCACCAAAGAAATTATGGAGCATCTCTTGTGTACTTGTCCCGCATTGGCAAGGCTGCGCTGTAAGCATCTGCGGTCCCCACTGCATTATGCACTGAAAGATGTATCGATAGTGAGGCCGCAGAGTCTGTTAAAATTCGCGTCAAGCGCGGGCATCTTAAAGGATGACTACTTCTTTTGGACCTAGAAACCGAACTCCATCTGGTATCGCAAAGGACCAAAACAGTTTAACCTCACCTAACCTAAAGCTTCGATTAGGTCCTCCTCCATCTGCTGAAGTATCTTTTGTTTTGAAACTACAACTTCGATCAAGTGACTTGAATCCAAATCGAGTGAACAATTTAGATTTGGCTGTAGAGGTCATAGTCTTAAAAACTAAACTTTTCTCTAGTGGAGATATTTCGACAAAGATCACTATATTTTCGTCTGATTCGCCTACTTCTACAGGAGTCTGTCTGAGACTGACTTTACTAGTAGAGTCGGTATGTGTATGGTCTTCCATCTTCACCTGTTCCAAATAGCATTTTTCTTAATGAGTTTAGATTTAAGTCGAGATATCAACTTCGGTTCCGCCATTAATTTAATATTTGGACGACCTATTGGTAATCTCTCACACTTTATGAAATGTTGAAGGAATGAAGAAGATTTTATGTTTTTTATATTGAAGACAGTAATGTCTTTTCTGGTGCTTACGGTGACACTGTTAACATCTTAAGAGTAACCCTCCTACTTTTAACCAGGCTTTGGTTTTTCAGTGCAATAAACCTGTTGAGAATTTTTAAGCTGAAATGATAGCGATCGAATGATCGTTTTGAAAGTGTGTAGCAAAGCTCTGCAGTTGTGTAGTGGTTGCTGTAAAGTTCACACAGATGGCGCTGCAGTAGCGAGTTAAGAGTTTTTTCTAAAAAACATCATACCCTTACAAGAAATCTTCGAAATTTGGCATGGTTATACTCTAAGGCAACCGAACAATTTATGAACAATATGTGAAGATCGGATCACTATAGCATATAGCTGCTTTATAAACTGTTCGATCAAGAGTAAGTTCTTGTACGGAAAACTTTTTTATTTCAAGCGATATCTTCACGAAATTGGACACGGATTATTGCTCAGGACTCCGCTGTAATCTTAGAAGATATTTTTCAGATCGGACCACTATAGCATATAGTTGTCATACAAACTGAACAATCAAAACTAAGTTCTTGTATGGAAAACTTTTTTATTTGACAATGTATCTTAACGAAATTTGTTATGGATTATTGCCAAAGCCAAACGCTATAATCTCCTCAAATATTGTTCAGATCGGATCAGTACAGCATAACTCTGCAATACAAACATATTTTTGAATGGTATTCTTGCTTCGGCGCAACTGAAGTTAATGTATTTTCTGGATATTACTTAAAAAATATTTAGCTGAACATATAATCCGAGTATATTTTTGTCATTAGTACACATCTTCCGCATTTCGCTCACCCCCACACTAGTCACCTGCTTACCACCCGAACCTACCGAAACTTGCTTTCACTAATTGTATATTCCGTCAACATTTCGCTCAATTAAACATTTTGAAAGCGCGCACAAGCGCATTTTTAGCTAAGTAACTGTGTGCGACACTGTTCCAACATAATTGATGGACTCAGCAGCAGTTTTAGCATGAGCTGGTGTTGCCGCTGAGCGATGAGCGAGAGTAATAGCTGTTTGTTTATACCAAAGTCGGTGATAAATGTAGTTGAATTATACAAAAATGAGTAGAAAATATTTGTTTGTCTTTTACGACACACACACACATACACACATGTTGAAAAACATAGAGCTCAACACTCCAGAGGACACTTTAAAGGACTTAAAACTGCCAGAAAAGTATTAGTGCAACAAACTAAGTAAATGTGCATGAACAAAAAGCATTTTTGTTGTCATTTTGTTTTTGTGTTTAAAAAATGCTTATGTAAGCACAAATATCTGTTTGTTTACATTTTTAACAGCATAATACTCTCGAGTCATTACCGAGCGCCATGACGAAAGAATGCATGAAGAAACAGCGTAAATATTTTAGCATTTTATTTGTTGTCCTTTCGTTGAGTTGGCGACAAATCCTTTGGCTTCTCTGCAGCACAGCGGGAATATGAATATAAACAGAATTTTTTCCACTCACACAAATACAAAGAAAGCCGTTGAGTTCATACATGCACATGCACACACATATTTCTGCACGAAAAGCTTAAAGCTACATCTTTAAATTGAAGTCTGTTGCCTCGGTTGCTTAGAAATGTAAGAAGCAGCATGTAATATTGCGCAGAATAAAGCGCAAATATATATTTATGAGTACGGCGATTGTGAAAATGCATTAGACGTCGCAGCTGGGGAATGCCTGACGATATGTTCATGCCTGGTGAGGAATTGTAGAGTTTAAATTCGCAGCAATGCTGCTTGAGAACTCAATAGAAATGATGAAAAGACACACTCAGTTGATGACTACCATGCTTGTGGAATTGAAAAGAGGGCTGGTTATGTAAAATATTATAGATACTACAATGGACCTGCATTCTAAGCTGTGCAAGTGATATCGCTCTTAGGACCGACCTCTTAACCTAAGCCATGTAAAATAGCAAAAAATGTGTTGCGCTACGAAGAAATTAAGTTCAAGTGGTCGGAAATTGATTCCACCCTGGGATTTGGACAGGATTCATTTGGAAATTTTGTATGGAAACACCCATTGAATCACCTTAAGATTCCGAAACTAAACCAAGATGTAGTTTAATACTTGAGTTCGACCTTTAAAGGTGATCCGGTTTTTTCTGGGATGTGTCCGCGACGTTTTTTAAAATTAAATTTTAGTTGAAAAGCTTTAACCCACCGAGTTTTCTTTTAGATTTTGATTTTTGCCTTCTCTAATACGTAGTGATTTTTGTTCTTCGTGTGGTTGTAAAAGAACTTCAGCCCTTGGACCAAGAGTTCAAATTAAATCTCTTTCGAACTGAAAACCTTGGAAAAAGTAAAATCAATCCTTTGACGAAACTACGCGCTGAATTCTAGAAAAAATTAAGTTTCCAGCTCAACTCTTAAGTTTTGAATCGTTTTTTCCAATGTCAGTTGGAGCTGGATTAAAATGATTAAAACTCGTCTTGAATTTAAAATTTTCAATCTGTTGACGAAGTGTCTTTATTGTTGAGTATGCTGGGTATCCAAAAATATAAAACGCTGTGTTTCAAAAATTTGGTGTCTCTCTGGAAGAGAGTCATTACTCAGAAAGAGCTCGTGGAGGAAAACTCAAGGAGTTCGTTTTGCTGAGGTAGAACAATAGAATATTCATATGGGTTTTGAATTTGGCATCTCTCTGAAACATCAGGAGAGAGGTCAGGGAGCAAAACTTAGCTAAGCTAAGTACCTACTGTTAGATAGTAACACGTGGTAGAAAACTCAGCTAAGCAAAGTACTCTTAAGTAGTAACTTGTGGTGGAAAACTCGGCTAAATACTGCCAAATAGTTCGTTCTGCTGACATAAAGGTAGAGAAAGAGGAAGATACGAGAGATGGAATATAAAAATATGAGGAGTACAGCTAGAGGCAAAGTTTGAGAGAGGGAGATAGATAGAGAGTAGAGAGTAAACGTAGAGTAAAACTCATATATAACTTTCAGGTTTGCCAGCGATTCATTTGGTTTGTGAAAGGGGTAAATTGAAAGAAAGAGGGAGAGAAAGGAAAAGAAGGAGTAGCATAGAAAGAGACAGAGAAACGGAAAGGGAAATAGAGAGAGAGAAAAAGAGAAAAAATAACGAGAAGCAGAAAGAGAAGGAAAGAAAAGTAGAGAAAGAGCGAGTAGAATGCTAAGGTGGTCGGATGTCGATGGTTCCGACAAATGAGATGCGACACAAGCAGAAAGAGAAAGAAGGAAAAGCAGAGAAAGAGAGAGAGAGAAGGAAAGAGAGAGATGGAAAAAGTGAGAAGAGAGAGAGAAGAGAGTAAAAAAGAACGAGAGAGAAGGAAAGAGAGAAAAGAGAGGGAGAAAGAGAAAGAAAAAGAGAAAAGAGAGGGAGAAAGAGAGAAAGAAATAGAAATAAAGAGAAAGAGAGAGAAAGAAAGAGTTAGAAACAGCAAGAGAGAAAGAGGCAGAAGGGGAGAGAGAAAGAGTGGGTAAAGAAGGAAAAGCAGAAAGAGAAGGAAAGAAAAGGAGAGAAAGAGCGAGTAGAATGCAAGAAAATATTAGTCTCTAATATTCAAAACCCACTAAGGATGCTAAAAAGTTGGGGTAGCATCTCGATTCACCGCATGTTACTCAAAAGGAATAATTCTAATAAATTTATGGTAGACTAATTGATTTTTAATGTTAACTTAAATAGGTCAAATCTTCACCAGCAGCTTTTTTGAGCTATCGGTATGATTTTTATTTCTAAATTTGGTTTTGGAACTTGTTATTTTTTGTTGCTATTCTTTTGGATTTTTTGGTTTTTTTTTTTCTTTTCTTTTCTCGCATTATCTGCTATAGCAAAGCAATAAAAAACAAAACAAAGAAATTCTTCTGCAATTTTAAGTCAACACACAGCTGCTGCTGACTAGCTTCCTGCAATAGAGGTGTGGAGGAGGGTTGTGAGCGGGGTATGGTTTGTAGTGTGTGTTTGGCTTTACGAAAGCGCCGGACTAAGCTATTTTTACCGCAACTATGTATATTGTTATGATATTTTCTTATACATGTTTTGTATTGCTCTTGCTTTTTTTTTTTTGTTGTATTGTTGTTGCTACGCAGGATGGCTCAGCGGAAATCAGGGAAATCACAGCAATGTTTGCCGAATCATATTCAACGCTTGTCGTCAAATAATCCAAAAAGCAAGAAAATAAAAACTTGACAAAGCAACAACAGCAATAAAAACAATCTCAGCAAATGTTTGTTAGAAGCAATATCCACGTTTTTCGACCATTAGTATTTTCTGCGGTATTTTTGGTATTATTTTCACATTAACTTTCGCCCTTCGAACTAGTTATTGCTTTGGTAACATTTTTGGGTTGCTTGAACTTTGTTGATTTTTATTTTATATCTCATTTTATTTTATTTTTTGTTGATTTTTGGTGAATTTTATCTTCAAAGACATATTGACAAAGTAAGTTTTAGAACTTTCTTTAAAAAAAATTAGAAATATTTTCATATTTTTTAATATTTTCTGTATATTTTTTTAATTATTTAAATAAAAAATAGAAACTCTTTCTAATTTTTTCAATTTATTAAAAGAAATTAAGTTTATTTAAATTTATTATTAAAAGAAATTAAAAAAATTAAACTTTAGAAAAAATTTTAGAAATATTTTTATAATTTATTTTTTATATTTGTTATCCTTTTTAAATTAAAAAAATAAAATTTTTTTATTAGTAAAAAATTAGAGATATTTTAATGAAATAGAAAAGAAAATATTTAAAAGATAAATATTTTTTTTTTAAATTTTTTTATTAAGATTTGTAAATTATTATTTATTTTTAGATTTGTTTTAATTTTGTTAATTGCTTAAGTTTCTTTTATTTTTTTTAATTCTTATTTTTTTAAATATTTTTATGAAATAAAAAAATAAAATATTTAGAAAATATATATTTTTTAATTTTTCTTTATTTTTAGTTTTTATTTTTTTTAATATTTTTTAAATTTTTTTAATTGCTTAAGTTTTTTTTAATTTTATTTAAATAATTATTTTCAGTTTTTTTTTTTTACTTTTTTAATTGCTTATTTTTTTTTTATTTTATGTCTTTTTTTTAATTTTTCCATCATATTTTTTCTTGCATGTTCTGTTTGCCTACCTTCAATATTCTTTTCAAACATAGTTTTGCTCCACATGCGCTCCTCCGCCTTTTTATCATTATTATTTTGACATTTTTGCTCGACGCCAATCGCTTTCCACTTCATTATTATTTGCTTGTATCTAGTTTATTGCTGTATTATGTGGCCATTAAGCGTTATTATGCCGACCAAGTATCTGTTCAATGGGCATTTATATAAATTTCTGTTGCCATACGCTCACAGCGGCTATTGGTCTGTTTTTAACAGGCAGTGGGTCAGTGCGTATGAGTAACTTTTTGTGATTGCCTGTGGCGGTAAGAGGGTTTTCGATGATTTTCGCTGATTTTATATGCGCATAAATGTACTTACAAATGCAAATGTTTTCATGCTTGTGTTGTTTGCTTATTGTAAGCCGTATAATGTTCGTAAATGCGTGGCGAATGCATGGCTTTTAATAAAATACTTTTTATTGCTCACTTTTATAGTTTTTTTATGTGTTTTCCGTTGTTTTTTTTATTTTTTTGCATGCTTTCTTTGTGATGCTATGGCATATTGCTGTGACTTTGCAAATATTTGCTCGTATTACTTATTTATAATTACTATTTAATGTTGATTTAATTACGCTTAATTTTAATTTGATGAAAATTTACAGTGGCCTGTCGGAGCTTATTTTTTTCGTTTTTTTTTTTGGTTTATTTGTTTGTTTGTTTACACAAGTTATTTGTAATTAAAATTTATGCCACATGCGGCACTCGATAAGCGCTAATGAGGCAGAAAGAATTACTGCAAATAAGCTCAAATGGGTAGTGTTTATTTTAACGAAGGAAATTGCACAAATATAAATGCGTAGTGAATTTAGTTAAAAAATAAGCAAATTAAAGTAAAAAAAAGTATTAAAATAATTAGTTCGGTTGCACGGAAGCTATAATAACCTTCACTGGAGCATTTTTTAGCATATAGCTATCAGTTTGTATGACAGTTATAAGTTACAATGGTCCGATCTGAAAATTGAGAAGATTGAAGCATTACTTAGGACAATAATCTATGCGATTTCGAGAAGATACCTCTTCAAATGAAAGAGTTTTCCATACAATGGCTTGATTTTTATCGATCAGTTTGTAAGGCAGCTATATGCTATGGTAGTCCGATCTGAAACATTTTTCTGGAGATTTTATCGTTATTTTGGGCAACGATTCCTGTCAAATTTCGTGAGGATATCTCGACAAATGCAAGAGTTTTTGGTAGAAGAACTAGATTTGAATCGATCAGTTTGTATGACAGCTATATGCTATAGTGGTCTGATCTGAACTATTTATTGAAATATTGTAGCATTGCCTGGGACAATAATCTATGCCAAATTTCGTGTAGATGTCTCTTCAAATGAAAGAGTTTTCCATACAAGGACTACATTTGAATCGATTAGTTTGTATGACAGCTATATGTTAAAGTGATCCGATGTCGATGGTTCCAACAAGTCAGATGCGTTTTTTGAAGAAAAGAACTTGTGCGAAATTTCAGATCGTTATCTCGAAAACTGAGGATGTAGTTGGCGTATATAGCGACGGATAGGCAGACAGAGAGATGGACCTAGCTAGATCGTTTTAGCACGTCACGCCAATCATTTGTACCATATACATGCTTTATAGGGCTTCCGATATTTTCTACTGGGTGTTAAAAATATCGTGGTATACTCAATATACCCTGCTTCGATTATAGAAATTTATTCACAAAGAGTTAAGAAAAAACTAAGAAATTCAGTAAGCAAACTAAAAGGAAATAATTTGAATAAAAAGTCTAAAATAGCTAATTAATGGCATAAAAAGCTCAAAAAAAAAGAAAACATTAAAATAGCATTACCTTAACTTAATAGACATTCACCTCTGACATGATTAATTACATTATTAGTTGGCATAAATTCCCAGCTATGATTTACGCACTGAGACTTATAGAAAAAATATGTGATTACTTTTAATACGCATATTTTTGCAATATTGGAAAACACTATTTACTCTTGATATTCGTTTAGCTACGCTAGCTACCCATTATTGTGGCGTAATAAGCAATAATGTGAAAAAGTGTGGCCTATCCGGCAGGCGCAACACGGTATGATGTATTTAACTAAAAAATTGCTAGTAAAAATTAATTTATTACTTCTTTATGATAACAAATAAAGCCAAAACATGAATATTCTGAATAAAAATGCATAGAAGCAAAAAAAAAAAGATTGTTTAATTTTTGTATTGCTTTAATTGAATAAATTTGCAAGTTTAAAGCTAAAAACTTTTTGTAGTATACATAATGAAGTGCATATAACCTCGCAGGCGCTATACACGCTGAAAATTTATAGGTGTTATAAAAATTTTAAAATAATTGCTAATTTTTGGCCTATCTGACAGGCGCTAGTAAGTTTTTTCTTGAATTTCTGTATATTTAACACGTCTGGCATACATATTGCAACTTTAAACTCAATTTCGCTATCAAATGAAAGTTGGAAATCACTATTTCTAAAAAGTATAGCCTATCCGTAAGGCGTAGAACAGATTTTGAGCATATCACTTGTGAATTAATCTAATTAAAATTGCAAATATTTACTGCTATAGTAAAATAAGCCTAAAAATTTAATTTAAAGGTGATAAAAATCAATACATTTTATTTTTAGTTGTTCCCCAAAAAAATATTAAATTATTATTTTTTACTGAAATGGTAATGCAGCCTATCTTAAGGCACATAGTCTTCTTCAAACCCTCGTAACGGTATTTTTTATCACGACTTACAATATTTAAGTATATAAAAAAGTACACTTTTAAGTAGTCTTCTGCTTTATACTAAAACTTATCATCACAATTGAAATGCATAGCCTACCCAACAGGCGCAAACGACGCTACAACTTAATATTTTCAACACTTCCATCATCACTTTTTGTCGATTTCTACATTAAACTCTTGCTTTGTCAGCATAAAGTAGCGCGTCATTGCTGCGACGGAATTTTCAATTAAAATGTAAGCAGTCAGCTCATCCTCACAGTCGAAAAAGGGGGCTTAGCACGTACTTGCTTTAATCTCATGCGCTCTGGCCGCTTTTCCACGCAAACTCGCAACTAAAAACAATAAAGTACATAAGTTTACTCATCACTTTCCGCTTGTATGAAGACGTGCGTCGCATTTTAAATTTTCTATTGCCTACACTTAGGCGCTGCTGTTTGAGGAACGCCGCTTTTCGTTTCTTGTAACGGTGATTTGGCATTAAAACAGAGCTGACAATGCATTTCTATTTGTGAGTTTTATATCTTCATAATTTTTGGGACCGAAATAGTGTGGGGAAGCGGAAGGCTTGTAGACGCAGCCTGAGTGAAGTTATGTATTTTGGATCCACCCTGGGTTGTGCAAAATTGAATTTGTCGTAAAATTAATGTGTCTATCTGTTACTATGTATTGCCTTTTGTAATGTAAGCGATTTGGGAGTTGAGCGGAGTGATACGGAAGTGATTGACATTTTATGGTAGGAAATTCGTGTGTTCGGTGAAGAGTGTGGGCTAATATATTTTGAAGGTTGAGGTTGAACTCTGCATATTGAGTGTTCGGTAAGCAAAGAAAAATGTTAGTGGAATAAAGCAATAGATTTTCCTAGACAGTGTCACTGAACTAAAGCTAAACTTAATGGGATGCCGCTGGGTTAAGATTACTTTGGAAAACATCATGAATTCTTTCATGGTGTAAAGGTCTCTCTTGTCAACACAACTATACTAGCTCTACTTTTCTGAGGATTCAGCTCTATACTCATAATTTCGGCAACTTTTGAAGCTAGATTTCATCGAACTTTTCGGAATTGAGCTCTCTGCTTCGATCCGTGCTCATTTTGCATCATAGTCGTCTTCTGCAGACAAGTTGAATGAAGGTTTAGGGGCTCTGCTAAGACCACTTAGTCTGGTAATTGGAATATACAGGCCAATCTTGTTCCAAATCTTGTTTATATTCTCCGTTTGCCCATCTTTGATGACAGCAGAGGCTGCAATTTCTCTACGTCAGAGCTAATTTTACATACAAATTGGCATTTGGTATTATATATTCGCCTCTGGCCGATCACTAAACCTGTTTACCTAGAAAATAAGTATTGTTTCCAATCTAGTCCATTAAGTCTGTCTAGAAATTGGGAAAATAGGATCAATTTAGATCCCCACCTGATCCAACTTCTCAATTTGTCCGTATTTCCGTGGAGCCTTTGCGTTGATGAACCATATTTTCCTTTCTGGCTCATAAGTTACCGGGTCGGCTGGACTCTAATAAGACCACTAAGTCCGGAAACTTGAAAAATAAGATCTGTTTAGTTCCCCACCTCGTTTACATTCTCAATTTGTCCATATTTCTGTAGAGCCTTAGCTTAGATGTCAGCAGTGGCTCCATTTCCTCCACTTCCGTACTAATTGCACACAATTTTCCCCCGAAAAATTTCCCAAAATTTAATTTCCTTCCCGAAGAAGCCTTGGCTGAACCCTACCTCTACCTAACTAATTTTTCAACACCAACAAATTGTTGTCACCACGTCTACTTGCCTACTTAATGCGGCTGGATATCTAGTTACCTCAATTGGAGTTCGTTAATGAACGTCGTCTGCCCACTTCTTTGACTGAGGTAAATTTCATTAATTCTTCCCCGCATACCGCTAGCCCTTCTACGCTGTCTACACACTGCGGACGCACACTTCGTTTATCTATTTTGAGCTTGCGCTGCTTTGTGTTGTCAGTTTTCCTCTCTTTTTTCGGGTTTCTTGTTTTTTCTGCTTTGCTTTTGCCGTCTCTATTGTCTGTTGCAGTGACAATGTATTTTATTGCTGTGATTGATTGACATTTCGGCTAAACAAAATGATTAATTTAATGTGACAAGCAAAGTGAGTGGAAGGCATGGCATAACCGAGCGACAGGCGAACAGACAAAAACGAAGTGAAGACAAAACAATAATAGCAAAATGCAGTGGCATGTAGAGCGAATGTAGGACAGGCGAGCAACAACAAAACGTTAATATAGAAGAGTGAAGATAAAAGCAGCAAACATGCGTCGTACAAAATACTTATAAACCAACTAGGATTGTGGCTGTGTGGCGATTGTGGTAGCCACAAACACAAAGACACACTTACACACACACATACATACATACATACATATAAACAAAGTTTTTTCTATACATTTATATCGGTATAAATGTATGTCTATACCAGCATGTAGAACTCTCAATTTGGCTTGATGAATGAAGTGCTGGCTGCCTCTGTGGTTGCGGCAGTGTGAGTTTGTTTTGTTGTTTTTCTGTGTGCTTTTCGGTTTTTTTTTTGCTGTCAGGGAATTAGTTAATTAAAGTGAAAATGTTCTATATTGAAGTAGTATCGCAACCATTCTTAAATAAACATTGTAAATAAAAAAAATTGTAGCATACTTTTAGGCTGACTTTTTAGATATTCGTTTATTTAGAGCAGGTACTTTATTTTTTTTAAGAAATGTTGATTAGAAGATATATGGAACTATTTTTTTTATATCGAAAAAATGTGTAGCATACTTTTAGGCTAACCAGTTAATTTTTTATTACTTTCGAACTTTTAAAGAAATATTGATGAGAAGATCTAAAGAACTATTTTTCTTTTCATTATTTTTCAAAATCCTTAAAAAATTTTTTTAGCATAGTTTTAGGTTAAACAGTTAAATTTTTATTCCTTTCGAGCTGCTTATGGTAACTACACTATTAATATGTTTAGTAAATATATAAACACCTTATAGTTACATTTCTGTAATAACTAATCAAAAATTGTTGCATACTTTTAGGTAGTACAGTTATTTTGTCTCTTTCGAGCTGATTTTGATAACTAATTTATTTTGCAAATAAACATAGTGGAGCAGATACATTAATTTACTGTAACTCTTAAATATTAATTTAAAAATAAAATAAATTTAGCATACTCTTAGTCTGATCAGCTTAATCTGTTATTATTTCGAGCTGCTTAGGATAACTAATTAGATTTTAAAAAAATATAGTTCCCTAACAGATTTTTCTTATTAACTTTCTTCGAAAACCAATCTATGTAAAATGATTTCAGCATACTTTTAGGCGGACTGGTTAATTTTCTTACTTTCCAGGCTTTTCTTGGGAACTGCGAATTTTTTAAAACTCGCTTTTTTTAGTGCAAATAACTTATAGTTAACATTGTTATTCATCTGGACTTTAAACGCCTAAAAGTGAGCTATAGCTTAAAAACTAAACAAAAAAGCCAAACATATATAAGTTTTCGATTTGTTTTTGGGCTTTGCTAATTTTTGTAGAACTTTCTTCAGTAAATACATAGAATAGCAGAGCTCATATTGTCATTGTTTTTAGTTTTGAGCGCCTAAAAGTGAGCTTTCGCAATAAAAACTCAACAAAAAAGCGAAAGCTGTTCGACTTTTCGGTAAATTCTTATTGAGTTTTTATTATTAAAACTCCTTTAAGCTGCTGATTTTTCAAATAGACTATATTAAATATTTTTGTTTATTTTTTAATGTCTTATTTGATTTAAGTCATTTAATTGTGTTATTTTTAATTTTGTAATATTTGTGCTGTTCAAATTGCATGTTGAAATTTCATATTTCTGTTTTTTCTTTTTATTTCGAAAATTGATATTTTTATTATTAATATTTGTTTCTCGCTGTTGTTGCTCCATCAACAGTCACTGTAAGAAGTAACACCAAGCGTTTGCAAATCGACAGCTCTGTTGTTAGCAACTTACAGCGAATGGCAATGGAATGTTTGAGCTTCTAACGGAAACTAAACATAACTAATCTTAAATTGATTAATATTCTTATCAATTTTCAAAAATCCAGTTAAGAGGAAATCTATATCCCTCTAAAGAATGACTTCTGACTAAATAATATTTGTTGCTGAAGATTAACGGGATTAGATTGTTTATATTTAGTGATTTCTGAATTATTGATTATGAAAATTAATTTTGATTAAGCATTAACTGGACTTGGTAGTCCATAATTAGTGGTTGATTATTATTTCTTGGTGTCTTAACGTCTATGAAATTGCCTAATGATTAAAGATTGACTAGAATTCCTAGTTTGAAATTCGTGTTTGATTATTTCAGACTCATATTTGAAGACTTATCACTATTTGTTTATGATTTACATATATGTTTTTATCATTGATTAAAAGGCGCAGACTAATGAATTATGATTTTTAAGATTAATCGATTAACGGCGAGGAGTGATTTTTGACTTCTAATCAATTTTTTGATGGTTTTCTAGCATATTATTAATGAATGATTTTGGTTTGCTGTAGTCTTAAGATTTTTAAAAAGATGAATAATTGAAAACTGAAGACTTTTTATTAATTACTTATGACTTGGATTTTTTATTGATGATTAATTAATGCTAAATAGTGGCTTCTGACTTTGCAAGAGTAATCGATGAATTATAAGTGACTAATGTATTCTGACTTTCTTCGAGTAAACGTTGAATTGTGCGTCTAATCATAATTTTTATTTAACATATGCTAAAATCTCAAAATTTGTGATAATGACTAATGATTAATTACTTGTACTTACTGACTTATGATTTTTTAGTGTTAGTTGTGTGACTATGTCTTATGATTTGTGGCTTATAACTATCTAATGTATGCTAAAATCTCAAGATTTTTGATAATGACTTATAACTATTTATTGATCTTTTAATTCCATTCATAATTACTTAATCAAGGACTTATGATTAACGACTAAGTTAAATTAATGACTAATAATTATTTTTAGTTTGTATATAGTGATTGATGCCTAACAATTGCTGACTTTTTGTTGCTGAGTAATGACTAGTGACTAACAGCTAATTTTTTCGCGATCACTACTAATAACTAATTATTTCTGCTTACTGACCTATGACTTCTTAATGTTAGCTGTGTGACTAAACCTTATGATTTGTGACTTATAACTACTTATTGATGACTTTTAACAGCCATATCATAATACTTAAGCAATGATTAATGATTGACGACTGCTGTCTTAGAGTATGTGAGTCAAAATTAATGGTTAATTAATGGGTAGTGACTAATCGCTTCTGAGATTATTACATATAAAATAATCTATGATTGGTTTTAGCACATAAATTATGAACATAAGCTCTTGACTTACAGGGTATAACTACGAGATTTGACATAAATCTTTTATTTTACTCTGAAATCGCTATTTCTTTGTTGTAATCTTGAATATTCCTAACCGTTTGAGTGTCTCGCTCATATACCATTATCTCGTTATAGTTATTAAAGCATCATATTTTTATTATGGCACACACTCATATCAATATCATATTCATATGGCTGCAAAAAGTAGGGTTATGTCACACCAACCTCCGGCTAACATGCATATAGATCTAATCATATTAACCGTGACCCTATCGAATTATGTTCACCCAACATTTTCCCAAAAAAATGTTAGGTCAACTAACGGTAAGGACTTTCGAAGTTTGTCCTTGCAACAGTTTGTAGTTATGTAGCGCTTCCGCAATCAATATAAGCGGTTCTTTCATTTATAAGTGGTATCAGTACATATATGAGTAATGTACATATATATTTTTATATTTATATATATATATATATATATATATAGTTATATTCAAGTACGTGCATTGGTCGGTGTGTCCATAAATTATCATTGTTATATTATCTGGCTGAGCAACCCGAAAATTAGGCTATGCCCGGGAGAGTGTGAGAGCGCTGTGAGGGGTGGGGGCGCTTTTCGAGCGCAAGAAAACCTAAATTATATGCTTCTATGCGAGTACGTCATGTGACTTTTGTTGTGGCAAGGCAAGTATAAATTCCAAATTATTTACGCCATATCGTGCGAGCAACAAAAGCTATCTCCCGCTTGTCTGTGTGTCTGTCTGATTGTGCGCGGCCGCCTTGCGTGGCTAGGAAAATTATTATTATCATTATTGAGTATCGAAGTGGCCGACAACGAGCTATAATTTAAGGCGTGTGTGCGCGTGGTGTGCCAACAAAAGTGGCGAGCCATTCATATTTTCGTTGCGGCGCAGCAAAAAAGACAATCGTGTCTGGCTTCCTTCGCTTATAAACCCTTTGCTGCGCTTGCTGCTTGTATGTATTGTTGTTGTGCATAAATATAGGCACGCTAACGGCATATATACTTACGTCCCCATGTACACACACGCTTCCTGGCTTGACCGTCGTTTTTATGAAGTGCTAAAAGGGTTTACATTAAGTGGCCATTTGGTAGTATTTTATTTATGATTATTAAAACATGTTTTTAGGCGCACATACAATGCATATAAATAATGGCAAAAGTTTCGTAAACACATGTATATTTAAGGGCAACTGCAAATGCGCCTATGTGTATGCTAAATCACTTGCCATAAGCAACTCCCAGAAGGTATGTAAACAAAGTATCTGATTTATGCCTATTGTACGCCCGAAATTGGGTCAACCCCATGCACACATGCCACACATATATACACTTGGCTTTAAATTACACTTTCAATTTTATTTACAGCGCCTTAAAGTATGCGTTTACTTAAAGCGCTTGCCGCCAGCAGCGAGTTTAGTCAAAATCTCTGCTTAGAGGTACACAAATCATACGACTTTCTTCACTTCAAAGTCTGTGCTAGCTTTGTGCATAACAAAAGCGTCTGAAAGTATGCTACTTACAGGCACTAATGCGCTTCTAAATTATGCAAAAGGTCAAAGCACGTCAGGTTTGCTCAATGCGCCGTCATAGTTAACTTCTTTTGTTGCTGCCTTTTCTGCTGTGTGTGGGCGTGAGTGCTTTTTTATGTTAACACTCGCGAATTTGCATAATGTGTGTACGTGCGTATGCGTGTGCGTCGCGTAATGAGGTATCTGAAGCACTGAAAACATCAAATTTTGCTGTTGACATCTTGAGTGCTGCTAAAAATATGCCATGCATACAGGAAGCGCGCTGACAAAGCGCTAACATCAACAGTTTTTTTATTCTTGGTTTTTAATTTTTATGACACTTCTAATGTGCGCGTAAAAGTTGTGAAATCAATGCGCTTTGGTTTTGGCGAAATGCCTGGATGTATGCTACAAACAACCTGTTAAAATATTGAGTACGAGCTAGCAAGTTTTTAAATGGGAAGTTGAGGCAGGAACAAAGCACGAGTACGTCATATTTTAATTATTTTTAAAGGAAAAACAGGAAATCTCTTTGTGTGTGTGGTAAGAGGATATAACGGATCTGTGTTTTACGAAAATATTTTTTTGTTATGTCATGAAATTCTTTTACTTCAAATGCGGGATTAGTCTTTAGAAGCCCAAAAGTATGCAAAAAGTAATATTTAATTTATATTTATCAGTTTTTACTGGGAAAACAAGCCACATTTAGATTTAATTCAATTGTCAGTGTTTTTTTTTTTTTTTGAAGAAAGAAAAATTTGACCTAAGTACTCTAATCGGACGCCTATTTATGAAAGTTATACTTCGTTTATCTTAACTATGCTCATAATATTGACCAACTGGAAATAGTCGCATTTTAGGGACAATAATTAAATAAAATAATTATTCTCCCAAAAGTATGCAAGAAATGTTTATGGAAAATAATTATCAATTTAGATAATATATTTAAGCTAAACTAAAATCAGGAAGCCATTTAGTTGCTAACCACGCCAATTCTAAGCAAAAAAAGTTAATAACGCCTAAATGTATGCACCATGGTAAAATTTTGTTAATGATAATGCTATTACTTTCATCTTCAGTAATTAATTCAAATTTTTATAACTATAGCCGTATAAAAAATAAACAATTTGTTCTCCTAAATGTATGCAACAGTTATTAAAAATTACTAGCAATTTAGATATTAAATTACAATTTTTTCTAACAAATTAGAGACAGGAAGCCAGTTAACCTCTAATAATCTGTTTGGCGTAGATACAAGAGATACCGCCTAAAAGTATGCACCATGTTCAGAAAAAAGCTTTTAGATACCGCCTAAAAGTATGGAAAATTCGAAAAAAATGTATATTTAAACTACACCTGTACAGTTGAATTTCCCTAACTCAAATCACAAAAAAACTTCGAGTTTGAGTGACTTTGAATTATGGAAGGAGATTTCTATGAAATTTTACTTCTATTGCCAATTCAAAAGTTCGAGTTATGATGAACTTCGAGTTAAGGGAATTCAACTGTTTTACAAATCTTATATTTACGACTATATTCAAATAAAAATATGTATTCTCCTAAATGTATGCAACAATTATTGAATATAACAGCAAATAATAATAATTATAATAAAATTTTAACAAAATTACAGACAGAAAGCCGGTTACTCTCTAACCAGATGAATTTTACGCAAATATGAGAAAAAGCTCCTAAAAGTATGCAACATAAAAAATGTTTCCTAGTTTTGTTTTTTAACAAAAGTGTTTTCTTTTATTATAAACTATTATTAATTATTTTAAAACTAAATTAATTTTACAGTTGTTTTAAAGCTTAAATATTATCAAAGATAGACTCCTTAAAGTATACAACAAAAATATTTATCACTATAATATAAAAGCTGCGGTCTTGCTGAGCATAAAATTCAATTAGTCGAAGCAGTTCTTTTAGTCGTATGTTAATTACTTCCTTAAAACGGCGGTACGCCTAAAAATATGCCACTCTAAATGCAAATGTCGTTTCTTATCAACGAACGCCAACATTTGCTATAAAATTCAATTTCGAATAACTAGTTTAAAGTTATCGCAAAATACATTGTGCATATTAAATGAATGTTTTTTCAGAAACCCTTCCACCAAAGGCAACAACACGGCAGCGCAAAGTGAAAGGTTGGCAAAAAAATGTAATTTAACCGCAAACTGCTGTCGTAAAAAAGAAATAATTGCATATAAAAAGTTGTATACAAAAAGTCAAATGTCGTTGCGGCTAAAAAGCTTGTGGAAGCGGGTTGGCGGGGGCATTGCTTATGGCGCTGTGACGTGTCCGAAGGCGATGCGCGCACGCTGTTACAATTATTGTTTACTATTTTGGCGCTTTTAACATTTTAAACAATGCTTAAATGGTAATGCATGCATTGCGCCTAAAAGTGCGCTATAAAAATGTGTGGTTATTGTTTTCGCTTCTTTATTGTTGCTGTTTTATATATTTTTTATGCTATTTTACTAGCCATTAGCTGTAGCTGCGGTCAATTGCCCATTTCACGCTTAGTTAAAAAGGGAAACGGTAGGAAAAACTGTCCGTCGCACGTTAGAGGCCCATGCTGTCTGCGCTGTTAATATTTCTGTGCTACGTTATGCCCTGGTTTCACTAGCTACCGTTATTTCACAGACTCTGTGCCTCTTTCGACAGTAAATCAACACACACACACACCTTCGTTCGCATTCTCACTCACACTCGCTTACTCTCCCACTCCATTTGCATAATGTTTTCCATCATCGACTTGCCACTCGTCGCACGTCTCACATTACCGTTAAGTAATGTAACGTAGCGACCTGCACAATGTCGCGCCCGAACCTCGGTCCGCGTCTGAGCGCGCACTAGTGGGGTCGTCGTGCTTCAGTGAGTTCATATTGGTGTGTGTGCGTGTGTGCCGTGCCGCCATCGCTAGCGGAAAAAATTGCGACCGCATAATTAATTAAAGGCAAACAAATTATGGGCGCTCTAATGGCGGGTGAATCTGCGCACAGCAAGTAGCTCGGCAGCTCGGCTGTTAACGGTTGCCGCCGCCATTAACGGGCAGGTAATGTCACGAGCAGACACCGTGGCGCGGCCGTTGTGGTGTCAGGCCGCAGTATAGGTCATTGTGCGCAGACGACGTGCGCTGTGAGTCACGTGTGGAGCGCGGCAAAGAAATCGTAAGAGTAATCCAAAAAGAGGCGTGTGCAGAGGGGTGCCGCTGATTGAAATATAAAAAACGGGTGAGGGAAATTGCCAAATTCCGTGGCAGCTCGACTTAATGGCAGTGAAGAAGCAGCAGGCGTCTCATGGTGTGTGTGTGCGCAACCACAACAGCCACACTCGCCTTCAACGCTTAACGGCCTTTCCGCGTTATTCCGCCTTTATCGCAACAGCATTTAAAGGCAGTTATTATGCAAATGCATGTGTGCAAACAAGCGCACACGCACACATACCCACTTATATACATGTTTAAATTTGTATATGTATAGCCATAAAGGTGCACACACATTATTTGCGCTGCTCACTTTGCTTGCGCTTGTCGCTTCAGTTCATTTCATTTCACTTTGCATACTTTGGGGCTGTCATCTACTTGCTCGCACAGTTTAGTCGAAAAATTATGCAACCTGGTGTGCGCTTAAGTGAATTTGTTCTACAACAGCTGACGTTGTGAAAATATTTGTCGTGCGTGTTTGTGCGATTGTGTGTGTGGCGAAGACAAGCAAATTTTCGTGGAATTAATTAAACCCAAAAAAAGGCGGTCGAAAGTGTATGAAAAATGGTAAATGAGATTAGGCAGCCAAGAAAAATAAAGCATATGAAATCAGTTTTCTTAGCGCGTGTAGAGCTTGAAGGTATTTGAGGTGGCCATGTAGGCTTGGTTAGAGATAGTTGGAGATAACAGCAACCTGTGTGAATTGCCCATATAATTTTAGGAATAAAACATGCGAAAAAATATATTTATATATAATTTTATTTTAATAATTTTAATAATTTTTTTTTATTTTCTTTTTTATATTTAAAATAATAATAATTTTTTTTAATTTTCTTTTTTATATTTAAGAAAAATTATTATTTCTTTTTGTCAAAGTGCCAAAACTATATTTTTTTAAATTATTCATAATTTTAATTATTTACTTAATTAGAGTAAATTATTATTTATAATTTATAAACCAATTAATTAAATTATTAATTATAATTTTATAATTAAACTAAATTAATAATTTTAACTTTTTAATTAATTAATTATGTATGTTTAATTTTTTTATTATTATTTTTTTGCTAAATTTTGAATTTATAATTAATTAAATTATTAATTTTAATTTTTACATAAATCAATTTATTAAAAAAATTTTATTATAACTTTTATCTTTAATATTTTTTTGTTAAAAAATATTAATTTCAAATTGATAATAATTTTATTTATTTTTAAATATTTATTTTAAATTTATTTACTAACAAATTAATTGAAATTAAATATTAATTAATTAAGGTTAGTCTAATTTTTTCCTTATATAATATACATTTTCTTGAAATTAATGTATTTTAATTTATTAATTATTATCTTTTATTTTACAATTAATTATAATTAGTTAATTATAAATTTCTTTTTAAACTATTTAATTAAACCATACTTTTTTTGTAAAATTTTTTTGGTTTATTTTTTTTGGGTTTTCTTTATTTATTGTGTAATTAATTAATCAAAAATTTGATTTTTTTAATTAGTTATTATTATTTTTTTAACTTGTTTGTAATTTGTATTATAAACATCTTTTTAAATTAATTAATCTTTTTTTAATTTTTTTATTAATTAAGTAATTAATGAATTTTTTTGTTTAATTTTTTTATTATTATTTTTAATTAATTTTTTGTTAATTTTTTAAATTTTTTTATTAATTAACTAATTAATTAATTTTTTTGTTTAATTTTTTTTTTTAATTATTATTTTTTATATTGTAATAAAACATTTTTTTCATTTTTTTATTTAGCAATAAATATTGGCTTAATTATACACTTCATCTCAATTTAATTAATTCAGCTTTTTTATTTTTTTTTTTATATATTTTTTCATTTTTTTTATATATTTTTTTTAATGTTTTATAATTATTTTGTTTAAATTTTTTTTCAAAGCTAATGTTTTCTGAAACTTATTGAATTATAGTTAAATAATTTAATAATTAGTTTAATTAAATTTCTCTTATGTTTTATTTTTTATATTAAACTTTGCCAGAAATCATTTTACTTAATGAATTAATATTAATTAACTATTTTCTCTTTATATTCATTTATTAATTAATTATACTTATATAAATTTAATTATTAAAAAGTTAACTAAGATTAGGTGAAATTAGTTATGAACTAATTAGCATTAATTTAATTTTTATTCTTCAGGATTATTTCATTGTGTATGAAATTAATTAATTAGTATTAATTTTTTATTTATTGTTTATTTTTTATATTTATCGTTGCCAGAAGTCACTAGTCATTAATGAGTTATTCTTAATTAACTAATTATTTGTTATGTTTATTTATTAAATAATTATACTTATATAAAATTAATTAATAAAAACTTTAACTAAAACTAATTGAAATTAAATATAAATTCATTGAAATTAATCTTTTTTTCTTGAAGATTATTTCATTTAATTTTGTGTGAAATTAATTAATTAGTTTTAATTAACTATTCATTTTTTTATTTTTTTTCATTATTTAATATTTTTATTTAAAATTAATTGTTAAAGAATTTGTGATGTTAATTTCATTGATAAAAATTAAGCTTTTAAATTTCCCTGTATATATTTTCTTTGAATTTTCTGCTAGAAATTTATGTTATTATTAATTTTTTTGTAAATATTTGTTTTAAGCTTTAAGTTTTATAGTTCTAATTTTTATTTTAACATTTTTTTATTATTTTTATTTTCACTTCAAGATTTTTATGAAAACTACTTTTTGATCATTGCTTTAACTTTATCAGTAAATAAGCATTCTTTTAGGCGCCTAAAAGTACGCTGTAAGTTTCAAATGGTTCAAATTTCATTATAAAGATGTGCTGAAATTCTTATCTCATCCCGTCTTTATTTTTATCTCATTTCATTCCTATGAAATGAACGCATATTTGTCAGCCGGTTATTGCCACATAAATCAGCTAACAAATTGTTTGGCAATACGTTGCATACTTGCAGGCGGCCATTGAAACTACATTAATAAAGAAACTAAAAAAACGTGCCATTATTGTAGTGGCTGGTATTTGCGGCAATTTCTTAGCACTTTCATTTCATTTTCTTTTTATGGTATTCTCTTTTTTTGCACCCAATTGTTCTGCCAACTGCGACGGCTTTTACTAAACCGCGCTTCGTTTATTCAACACCAAAAGTATTGCCTAATAAGAAAGAAAGAGAGAGAGTGGAGACAAACGCATGCACGCACGAAGAGACAATCAAGCGGAGTGTATAATAAATCATGACATCTTTTAGGCGCTGAAAGCCAATGTACATGACCACGCGTTGTGCGCTTGAGTGGTGCGAGTTGATGCGGCATTTCAATGACAGAATTCCAAAGATAAAAAGAGCCAAAGATAAACGACGCGTAATATAGATGTGTACTGGTTATAACAAGCCAGTGACTGATGACCGCTGAAATTGAAAGCGTTCATAAGTGGTGTGAGAGTTGAAAGAATTTTCGCCGCATTCATAAATTTTGACAAAACAACTTGTTTTGGAAACTTAAATTTGCAGGAGTGTAGAGTCAGCAGGGCTTTGTGGTGGGGAAGTGGAGAATTTCAGTGAGCTGTGTGTGCTGACTAAAAATAGCTATGAAATGTGAAAATTCAAATACCGTTGCATACTTTTAGGTAGGTGAACTGGTTCAAAAATGTGTTATTCTAGCTGTGTTTGTTTGAACCAAGTGTTTGTAAGGTTTTCTTTTCTGCTTTTAGTTGTCTAAAGGTGCTAATGCGTAAGATAGTACAAATAGCGCCCAAATATATGCTTCTATGATACAAATCAATGCAAAACCATGCGCTTAATGTTGTGAATCACATTTGCTAATTGCAAAAGTCATTATACTACATATCTCTATTACAAATAAGTAATACCTGTTACGAAAGTAAATAGTGCATACTTTTAGGCGTTGCAGAAATTTTATATATTATAGGTGCATTAATTTTACCGCCAAGGCACATTTCTGTGAAAAATTTATCAACTATATATCAAGTCACTTCCGTATTTAATTCAAAATATCCGTCGGCGCGCCTAAAAGTATGTCGTTATCAGTTAATTGCGCATATATTCACAGCTAGTGTTTCTTCCGTTTTTTCTTCGTCAATTTCTTGTATATTCGAAGCACAGCTTACACAAGTAATCAATAACGCACACGCCTAAAAGTATATCACTTTTTATATGCCAATTTTTTTCACCTTATTACAAAACCTATCAGTCACCTGCTTGAAGCATCGATTGGTGCTCTGCTATTTTGTTATATAGCTTAAAATTTAAGTGCATACTTTTAAGCGCCGCATTGTTTAGATGGAAAAAACTTTCGCAATTTCCTCACACCCCCTTTGTGACATAAAAAATGTGAGCGTATAGATTACATTGTTAACCATTTGTGGTTGCTTCTGTTATTGATATTACTGCCTACGGCACGAAATTTACATTTGCTCTGCTGGCGCGTCACGCTAGCTGTTTTTAACGCATTGTTTATTCTTGTTGTTGTTGCCAAAACTGTCATTGCTTGATTTTACTCGAAATTTGTCAGTCGCTTAATGTCTACAGCGAATTTATTATGTCACTTTGGCTCAGCTGCTGGTTTGCTTGTTAGCAGCAAAGTCTACCCACAGGCGCTTACTGTGTTGGTGTGTCGAATATTGTCGATTTGCCAAATGCGTGTTAAAGTAAGAAAGGTGTGAAAAAGCGGAGGAAGTCACGTATGCACGGTTGACTGATTATAAATGGTTTTCTTTTTTAGGCTCTTATATCTCACATGCAAACACATATACATACATACATACATACATATGTACATTGAGGCCTAGTAGCATACCAATCGTTTATTGTTTTTATGTGGTAACACATACCTGTACCGTAGGCATTATTTTTATTGCTGCGACAAATTTTGTACAATACTGCATAATCAATCACCAGGAAATCGTTAATTTCAATTAGAGTTTATCTAAAATTGATTGCGTGCGTTCGGAAAGGAAGCATATACAAATGTAAATATGTATGCATATATTTACATACATATGTGTATGTGCACAAATTGATTTTCGCATACATGTGTTTAAGGCACATTTGTGTAATGATTTGGTAATAAAATCACAAATTAATTTTAACAGATTTTTTTTCGCAAAATAAAAATGAAGAAAAAATGAAAAAAAAACTGAAAACAAATATAATTACAGCTCGCTTCAAGTAAGAATTTCCATTTCTAGTACCCGAAATGTTTCAAAATAATGTTAAAATTGAAGAAACTGAAATTGCGCCTATGGGTATACTACAGCTTTTGCAATTTTTGCGTAAAACGTGCTTTTTTATTAATTTAAACTTGAAATTTTAGTGATTTGGAGATAAATAAGCATAGCAATAGCAGCTCTCATATTAAAAAAAATGTTTAAAAAATTTGATATAAATATTTTTTTTTATATAATTTTTTTTTTAAATTTTGTTATAATTACGCATAAATATTATCTTCATTTAAATATATGCCTTTAAAATAACGCAATTTCATATTAAAATGTGGAAAATTAAAACAGCGCCTGCGGTTAGACTACAGTTTTTAAAGCTTCTGCCTGAAGCGTGCTTCATATAAATAATGTTTTATGTATTAGAGTTATTTAAGTATATCGAGTTCAACTTCTACAATAAAAAAAGTTGTAAATAAATTTATTTATTTAAAATTTTTGTTCTAAATTTTTTTCGTATTTAAAGACATACATACATAGATCTTTATATATTTATCTGAAATATTATCTAAATTTTGATATATTTCGTTAAACTTTTTCATTATCATGTTAAAATATTGAAAATCAAAATAGTGCCTGTGGGTAGACAACATTTTTTGCTAACTTTGCACGAAGCGCGTTTATCACTCAATTTGTAACTGAGATTTGACATTAGCAAGAATTAAGTATATTTTCTGCATTAGAAAACACTGTTTTGTTTGAATTCCATTTTTAATTTTTTTTAAATATATATTTTTTTTAAATTTTTTTTTAGCTAAAAAAAAAATTTTTATTCGTTCCTGCTGCCAATATTGCATTGCATAAGTTTTTTCAACCAACACATCATTAAAGTCCCTTCCTTCCATTTAGGACGCGCTTTTCGTCGCTGCCTTGCAGTTACCGCACACAGTTTGCGCAATGGAATTTTGTTTATAAAGACATATTTACCTATTTCCATATTATATTTATGTGACTGTGCGTATTTTACATGCATGAGCAGTCATCTGTATTTGCTCTTACGTGGCTATCAGCTTCGTGTACATCTATTTACTGCCACATATATGTATGTATATGTATGTATGTTTGTATATTTCAATGTTAACGTGTGTGCATGTGTGTCCATCATCGTTCGTGCGTGCCACTTTTATCTACGCAACGCCAACGGGCATTCAAATGATGCGTGAAAATCAACACTGTTACAAAGTGATTTTGATTTATATGGTTGGGAAAGATGTAGATGGGGGTATTTGGCATACTTTCAGGCGAAAATTGTTTTCGTCATACATATATTTTATACATATGTACTTGTGGGTGTTTCTCTGTATGTGGAAAGTAATTAATTTGCTTAAAAAAATAATTAATTTTTTCTGTATAAATTCCCAAAAATTTTAAAATTTCGACTTTTCAAAAATCGAAAATCTTCATTTCTTAAGTTGGAAATTTTGATTTAATAAATATTTTTATATTTAAAAAATGTACAATTTTTCTTCAAAGTGCGAAAATTGCTATGCTTTCAAAATTTCAAAAATGAAAGTTTTGCACACTTCCTAAAACTTATTAACTTTTTAAAATTTTTTTTACTTCGAAGTTCGAAAGTTTTTTGTAAAGTGCGGAAATCACCATATTTTCCGAACTTCGTCAGTTATAATTTTTAAACTTTTTAAACATATTTTTGTTCAATTTTCGAAAAAAAATCTTAATAATTTAAATTCGAAATCTTGTTTTTCAAAGTTTGAAAGTGAATTTTTTCAGCTACCAAAATTAATTGTAATAAAGTTTTTAAAATATTTAAATATTTTTTTTAATTCGAAACTATTTTTTATTAAAGTACCAAAACTATGTTTTTAAAATTTGGTAAATGATAGTTTTTTAATAGTAAAGTTTTGAAAAATATATTTTTTTGTCGGAAATTCGAAGTTAGTTTTGTGTTCGTAGTTCGAAATTACCATGTTTTCCAAATTTAAACTATTACTATTTTTAAACTCCGTAACCTTAGTTTTAGTCAAGTTTAGAAAAAAAATTTTTCATCGAAAATTCGAAGTTAACTTTTTATCAAAGTTTGAATTTACCATGTTATCGAAATTTGAACAACTACTTTTTTTATAGTCCCCAAACTTTTTTTAGTCAAGGTTTGAAAAATATTTTTTTTATTGAAAATTCGAAATTAGTTTTGTTTTCGTATTTCGAAATTACCATGGTTTGTAAATTCGAACAATTGCTATTTTTGAACTTAGTAAACTTATTACCAAAATAGGTTTTCCAAAATTTCGAAAATTACTTATTTTTAAACTCCCTGAAGTTATTTTTTAGTAAAATTTTATAAATATTTATATCTTGAAATTCCGTAGTTTAAAAATATTTTTTGTAAAGTGCGCACTATGTTTTTCAAATTTCACAATTACTATTTTTAGAACTCTCTAAAGTAATTTTTTCTCAAATTTCGAAAAAGTGGTTTTCTTATATTTGAAAATATTACATTATTTTCAAAGTGCGAAAATTACTCTCTTTTCCAAATTTCGAAAATATTTTAACTATTTTAACTACCTAATTTATTTATATTTATTCAAGTTTTTAAATAATTTATTTTTAAATTACGAAAATTTATATTTATTCAAAAATAATTTATTTTTATGCGAAAATTTATTATTTCGAAAATTAATATTTTTGAAAGGCCCAGAAACTATTCAGGTTTTGAAAAACAATTTTTTCATAAAATCGAAATTTTTTTTGAAAAGCGAAAATTAATACAATATGTTTTCCAAAATTTCGAAAATTAATATGTTTGAAACACCCTGAAACTATTCAAGTTTTTGAAATAATTTATTTTTAATTCGCACACTATGTTTCGTTCCATTTTCGAAAATTTTTCTAAATTTTTTTTTATTAAAACAAAATACATATTAATTTTAATATTTTTTGTTCCTGTGGATATATTAAAGAATATTTTTTTTAGTATTAAGATTTCAGTCTGAATTTTTTAAGTATTTATTTTAATTTCGAAAATTTTAAATTTTTTTTAAATATTTTTTAAGTTTATTGCATTAAATGTTTCAATCCAATTTCGAAAAATTTAAATAATTTTACACAAGACAGCTCAATAATAACAACAAATAATCCAACTCACATTTTAAATTGCTTTTGTGTCTAAATTTAATAAATCCAACATAATAACCGTTAAGCCAGCATATAGTATAAAAGCCGCATGATAATCATAATTTGTTTGCCAATATGGCCAATCTGTTAAACGGCAAAAAGTGTCCCAGAGAGCAGCCTATGCGGCGCACACACAAAACCGCAATCAACATGCATATACATACATGTAAACACATGTACATTTGTATGTGTGTGTATGTGTGAGCATATTTGATTACGCATACATATGTGCAGTACGCAATAAATTTTGTTAAGCAAACAAAAAGTTGAAACGTACCAATCACACACACATACATGTATGTATATATGTACATGTGTAAACACATGATATACATAACGGGCGAGTTATTACAGTTATTTGTTCATAACGGCAAGTAGAGACATACAGCGCTGCGATGCGTGCAAATGTGTGTTGCATATGTGTATGTGTGTGAGTATGTGTGAAATTTATATTAAAGTACGCCATATAAATTTGTTTACACCCATGCGCTTACCAATACACATGCACTTACATGTAAATACACATATACGCATACAGCTGCATGTCTGTGTGTGTGTGCGTGCTCGAAAAGCGGTTAGTTTTTAATTAAAATTGGTCTGTTTGTTCGTTTGTCTGTGCTGGTGTGGGGCATAAAGGCCAATATCGCATTGCAGCTCTTGCTCACTCACACGCTCTCTCTTTCCGCGTGTGTGAATTTGTGTTTGTCTGCGTGTTTTAATGAAGAAAATGAAATTTCAGTGCATTCGCAAAGATTCCTCTTTGCAGCACACTCTGCCAGTATTCGTCTTTTTTGCTACGATTTGAATTTCTCTTACACACACACACACATCACCCAGCTCTGTTAATTACAGCCACAACTGCTGCCATAACTGTTATCGCTTGCGTATCATCGAATATTAGCAATTGGGGGAAATCACAAAAACGAAAGTCATTTGCTGCAGCAGGGCGAAGAAGGGTGTAGGGAAAGTCAAAGAAATGCAAGTGCCGCGAAAGGTATGAGCAATTTTTGAGCTTGAGGGCCGGCAGGAGTACCATATAGTAAAATTATACATGCACATTCTTGTAACTGCACTTTGTTAAAAAAAGCTAAACTTGGACTTCTAAAAAATTTTTTAAGAATTTTTTGTAATCAATTATTATTTATAAAACAATTTGGAAAATTAAATTTTTATAATAAAAAAATGGAAAATTTATTTTTTGTTTAAAATATAAAAAATTTAAAACAAATTTGAAAATTCGATTTTTTTGTAATTTTTTGATTTGCTAAATTTTTTTAGATTTCTTAATTTAATGAAATCAAAAAGTCTTTAAACCTTAAACCTAATTTGTTCTTTGGAAAATTTAAAAATTTAATTTTTGAATTTTTTTTATTTAATTTTTATTAAAAAAATGTAAAGTTTTTTTTTTTGGAAAACCAAATTTTTATTAAAAGTTATAAAATTTTTAAAACAAATTTGAAATTTAGTTCGAAATTTTTTTTTATGTTATTTAACTAAATTTTTTTCTGACATTTCTTATTTTATTTAAATTAAAAAATATTTTTTAAAAAGTGATAAAATAAATAAATATTTGGGGAGATTAAAAACTTTATTTAAAAATATAACAAATTTTCAATTTAAATTAAAAAATAATTTTAATTCGTTTTTTGTTTGACATTTCTAACAAAAAAAATTTTTCTTTTCTTTGACATTTTTTATGTTACTATTTTTTTTTTTATTTCTTATTTTACTTAAATTAAAATCAAATTCTTTTAATTTGTTTGGGAAAATTTCCAAAAACAATTTTTTGAAAAATTATATTTTTATTAAAAGAAAATATAAAAAATTAAAAAAATTTTGAAATTTAGTGCGACTTTTGTTTATTAATTATATTTTTTTAAGTAAAATTAATATTTTTTAAAAAAGTTATTAAAAAATATGAAAAAAATTAAATTAAAAAAAATACGATTACTGTGTATGAAAAACTTTTTTTATTGTGCTTTTCTTTGATATTTTTTTTTAGATAACTTAAAAATTTCTTTTAACTTAAAAAAATAATAATTTTGGAAAATTTCAAAAGAAATATTTTTGAATAATAATATTAAAAAAAAAAATATCACAAATTCGAATCAATTTTGCTATTTAGTTCGGCATTTTTCTTAAATTTTTTTTTGACAATTTCTACTTTATGAAATTTTATTTAACTAAACTTTTTTTAAAAACTGATAAAATAGAAAAAAAATATTTTAACCGTAAAAACATATTTTTTTTGATAAATTTTCGAAATATTTTTTTTTGAAAAATTATATTTTTAATAAAAAAATATAAAAAATTTAAAACAATTTTAAAATTTAGTTCGGACGTTTTTTTAATTATATTTTTTTATGTAAAATTTAAAAAAGTTGTAATAAATTTTGTAGAAGTTTTTTTGTTAAAATTTGAGATTTATTAAAATTTATAAAATATTTTCCTCCATACGTATTTTTTTTTTGAAAATTTAAGATTATAAAAAAAAATTTTGAAAAATGTTCACAAATATTTATTTGAAAATCTCGGACAAAAGTTAATTTATTAAGTTAATAGTGCATATGCTGTTGTAAATATAAATGAACACACAACTTCCAGCTATCTGCCGGTCCTCCTCGGCAATTCACTGCCACTTCATAAAATTATTTTCCATATGAGCAACTCACGCACACAGGCGTACTTCACCGACTCGAAGGTAATGCGCCTGCAGACTGCTCATTGAGACACAGACCGCCTTTCCATCGCCCACTACGCTTCACTAGCGCGCTTGTGTTTGTGTTTGCGGCACAGCAATGCCACTATAAGCAACATTGGCGCCTAAAATGCCACTACAGTTGAAACGCTTTAAATGAGCTTTGCTATTTTTACGTCTACTTTTTGCCGTTTGCACAACTTAAGGCCACAGGCGAAGTGCGTATCAGCACGTACGTATTATGATGGCTGTTTTGGTATGCATATTGCATACTCACAGGCTGCCTAGCCGTATACACACATACCGGTGCACTACATTTGACTGTGCCACGTAAGTTGATATGGTTGCTGACATTGTTGCTGCTGCTGCTTCTTCGTTGCGCCACTCATTTCAATGCGAATTGTAAAATGCCAGCCTGCACACACACACATGCGCACAGGCATGGACGCAAAACTCATTAAGCGCCTAAAGGCAGATATCTTTTCCATCGAAAGCAACAGGCAGCCGCTGTTTCTTGTTGTTTGTGCTTGGGCGTAGTAAGTTGGTTGGCGAAAGCTGAGAAATTTCATAAAATACCTTAACGTTGTCGACATTTGCATGAACACGCACACATACATGCATATAGCTAGATCCGCAATTTGACAGGCCGTCATATAGGCTGTCAGTCATTGAGTTTATTGCATGCATACCGGCATACTCGAACAGTGACGCGTGTATTGGTAACATGGCGTGACATGGCTTCCGTCAAACACGCATACACAGACACACACTCCCATCCGTTTCCCCCTCCACCTCAACAGAGGCCTCCTGCATGCTCGTCGCTTACCAACGGCATAGTTTTCATTGCTTTGCCAGCGCCGTATGCCAAGTCTGGTATGCGCGTTCACTGGAATGTCTTGATTGAATTAAAGCTGTTGTGGCCATGTGGGTTGACGGCGGTGGCGAACGAAAAAACTGTCACCGCCTGAAAGCGCGCTACCAACAGTCAACTGTCTGGAGTCAGTGGGCGCCAAGCTTTATGAGCGCGCCTTTAGTGTCTGTCTCTCTGTCTGATTGTGTGGCAGAAAGTAAGCAAGCAACGCAACGTAGAAAAAAGCATACAACTATTCGTTTGTTGTTGCATACAACTAGGCGCTGCGTACTTTTCGTAATGATTGCCGCCACTGCTGCACTCATAACTGGCAGCGTAATTGAAAAATGAGCTGTGATTATTGATACACTGCGGCCATTACTGTCTATTATTGGCATTAGTTGGCTGGCGGGCGTAAGGCGAAAGGCCTGATTGTGTGGCGACATTTCAGTGACCTTCGACGCACAGACACACCCACGTAGTTCGCGCTACGCGCTGCTGGGTTGGATTGCATGAAGTGTATATTGAGTATAAGGATTGGTTTTCCCAACTCATAATTGAGCAATTTTGTTTCTTGCTAGTAATTTCTTGTATTGGAAATTCTCACGAAATTAAAATTGAAATAAATGAGGGAAAAATAATCAGCGAGCGCCCAGCAGTTTTAGTTTTCAAAGCCTTTGTGTTTTTAATTTGAAAATTGATGAAGTATTGAGGAAATAAACTGAGCGCAACAAATACCTGGAAAAATCTCTAGCATTCACTCTCGACCAACTTTGCCTTAAACTAACGCATTACGAGACATTTTGGTGTTAATAAATTGACAGGAATTTATTTTCGAACTTAAACACACGCTTTTAGTAAGAAAAAGTATTCTTGGGTTAGGTTATGTTAGATTATGTTAGCTTAAGAGATCGATCCTAGTGGGAAAATTACATATATTGGGTAGTCGAAAAAGTCTTTTCGTATTCTGTCTATAATAGATGTCGTTGCAGTCGCATATATCCAGTGTTACTAAGCACATTGTGTCATACCATTTAGTGTTGGAGAGGTGAGATTTTAAGGTTCATTTAACCAAAAAAAAAAATTAAATTCCAGGAAGTTGAAAAAAAGTTACAGCTGTTCAAAAATATGTGAAAATAATGAAGAAATTCGCTATATTTTGAAATTTTTGTATAAAAATGGGAAGAATGCCACGCTAGCCACCAATGAAATGAAGAGTAACGAAGTTTACGGAGACGATGTTGTATCAGTTCATGTAGCACAACAATGCATCGCTCGCTTCCGTTCTGGAAATTTCGAAATTTCGATGTGAAAGATGCACCTCGCTCTGGCCGACTTATTGTTGAAAAATCCGACGAAATTATGGAAAAGATTGACCAGGACCGTCACATAAGCACTCATAGTATCGCTAAGGAACTTAACATTCATCGTCAAACGGTTTTGAACCATTTAAAAAAGGCTGGCTACATAAAGAAGCTCGATGTTTGGGTACCACATGAATTGTCTGTGAAAAAATTAATGGACCGAATTAACAACTGCGATTCTTTGCTGAAACGAAACGAAATCGAAGCATTTCTGAAGCGAATGGCAACAGGAGACGAAAAGTGAATCAAATACGACAATAATGTGCGAAAAAGATCATGGTTCAAGCGTGGTGAAGCTCAACAAATGGTCGCAAAGCCAGGATTGACGCCTCGAAAGGTTATGCTGAGTGTTTGGTGGGATTGGAAAGGAATCATCCACTATGAGCTGCTCCAGCCTAGTCGAACGATTGATTCTACATTTTACTGTCAACAACTGATGAGATTGGAGCAAGCAATCGAAAAAAAACGGCTGGAACTGATCAACAGGAAAACGCTAGACCGCACTCAAATTTGATGACTCGGCAAAAATTGGTAGAGCTTGGCTGGGAAGTTTTGATACATCCACCATATAGCCCTGACTTTGCACCATCGGACTACCATTTGTTTCGGTCAATGCAGAACTCCCTTAATGGAGTAAAGTTGGCTTCAAGAGAAGCCGTGAAAATTATTTATCGCAGTTTTTCGCCGAGAAATCAGAAAAGTTTTACACTGATGGAATAATGCCTCTTGTGAAAAAATGGCAAAAAGTGTTGGACCAGAATATTTGTTCATTAAAGTTCGTTATAAATATAAAAAAATAAGTTTAAGTTTCATTAGAAATGCGAAAAGACTTTTTTGACTACCCAATATTATATAGTATTTGTGCATATAAAAGCATAAATATAAATGCGTCACTTACGAGCAACAATCATATAAAATAAATACGGAAACAGTTTTCTGTGACAACAACAATAATTGAAAAGAAAACGCCAATAGAAAGCTGTGCTGAGACCACGTTAACTTTGTTGCATGCGCCAAACTTGCAGAGTACTTCGGAGCGTGTGTACAGAAAGCGCGCTGAATGCGTGTGTGTGTTTATAACACCTATACACCTTCACACATAAGCAAAGCGCGCCTGTGTGTATGCTTATGGCTCACATCACGTACGCCCCATAAACTAGCAATATCACTCGTCCGATAAACAAACACGCGCACACACACTAAATGTACGCAAAGCAGCAGCATAGAGAACAAAGAACAAGAAACAACCGAGCTGCGAAATCAAAGAACGTAAAGTAATGCCTGCAGCGTCCACGCGGGCAAAACAGCGCACAACTCCAAGCACGCGGACTCGGCATGGCCCTGTCGCGAACTTACAAATTAATTTGTCAGCCCCAATGGGGTTGCCACACCGCTGTATATGCTATGTTGCAGTCTTAGTTGGTTACTGGGCGTGTGCTTACCTCTGCGTAGTGTCTTGCTCCACTACACAAACACACACACATATATTAATTTTGAGTCTGCTACTATTGTCTTGCGCGTTCCTCCCCTGTGCCAACAATTCATGTTGGTTACTTATTTATTTATTATTGCAACAACATGTTGCAAGTGTCCTTATGTGCATGTTTGTTGTTTTATATTTTTGTGGTGGTACAAGGAGTGGTGCGGTGTGCTGGACCATAGGTGGAGTTGGACAGTAAACCAGAAATTACGATTTATGTGCGAGCAGCTGTGCAAATGCAGGTGGTGAATGTGGAATTAAAGTAACAATGTACGTCGTGGTGTGTATGTAACGGGAAATTTATATTCATTTAACTTTAAGGTGTCTTAGAGCAAAGGTGGTTGTTGGTGATGTATACCGGATTTTTGTTGTTTTGAAAATTTTCAACTTTTAGCATATCAACTGGATTTTGAGTTTTGTACTAAATTTGCAGTAAATTTTTTTTAGTACCCTGTTAGTATTCCTATATTGTACTGAAAATTTTCAACATTCTGTACATCAACTGGATTTTAAATTTTGTACTAAATTTTTAGTACAAATGCTTTTTAGTACTCATTTAAGCAAAATTTTTGCATTTAGTACTAAAAATTTTTGGTCTAAAATTAACTAACAGTGAACAGTGTTATAGGCTATGTTCTAACGCAGTTTTATCAAAACCAAAATCGTACTAAATTTTAGAACAAAAATTTTTAGTGCTAAATTTTGTTCCTAAAATTGTACAAATTCGTACTAAAACCTTTTGTAAAAAAATCGAAAATTTGTTTTATGAAAAAAAATTTAATACTAAAATTTTTGTTCTACAAAGTTTTTTCCCCTGAAATTGTTCAAATTCGTACTAAAATATTTTGTTTTAAGAAAAAAAAATTTAGTACTAAAATTTTTGTTCTAAAAAATTTATATGTACAATTTTGTTTTTCAAAAATTTACTACTAATTTATGGAACAAAAAAAATTTTGGCACTGTTGTCTAAAAACAAAAGTAGTACTAAATTTTAGAACAAAAATTTTTAGTTCTAAATTTTGATTATAAGTGTGCAAATTCGTACCGTTTGTAAAACAATTCTAATTAAAATTCTTTGGTTTAGGAAAAAAAATTAGTACTAAAATTATTGTTCTAAAAAATTTGTATCTAACAATTTTTTTTTCACAAATTTAGTATTAATATATAGAACAAAACAGTTTTGGTACAAATTTTCTTCACAAAAGATTTTAGTACAAATTTGTAGTACAAAATATATGCAAATTAGTACTAAAGTTATCAGTACGGTTTTTTAAAATGGTTTAGTACTAATTTTTAAAACAGCAATTCTTAGTACAAATTTCTGTCAAAAATTTAGTACTAATTTTTAGAACAAAAAATTTTAGTACTAATTTTTAGAACAAAATAAATTAATTTTAGTAGTAAAGTTTTCATTATAGTTCTTATATTAAAAGGTTTTAGTTGTAGGTTTTAAAACAGCAATTTTTGGTAAAAAAATTTCGGTAAAAAACAATATTTTAATTTCAGTTTTTAGTAAAACACGTTGAAGTACTTATTTTTAGTACACAAAGCTTTGGTACTGGCTTTTAGTAAAGAATAGTTTAGCACAAAAGAGTTTTAAATAACATTTTAGTACTAAAATTTTCAGCACTATCTGTTCTAAAATAATTTGGTAAAATTTTTAGAACAGAATACTTATTCTTAGTTCACAAGATTGTAGTACATAGGTACATATGTATGTATGTATTTTGCCTACGAAATATTGAAGTACTTATTTTTAGTACGGAAAGATTCAGTACGGACTTCTAATTTATATATATGTATATTATTTATTATACACATTTTTAGTACTGACTTCTTATAGAAAACTTTTTAATGCTATATTTTAATAGAAAATAGTTTAGTACTAATTTCTAGTGAAAAGTATATTACATAAGATTGTAGTACGAATTTTTGGCACCAAATATTAAAGTGTTTATTTTTAGTGCACAAAGTTTTAGTACTGCCTTTAAATACAGAATATTTTAGTACAATATTTTATTAGAGAATATTTCTGTACTAATCTTTAGTGCAAAAGTTTTAAAGTTTTAGTATTGATTCCTAGTACTAAAGATTTTAGTACGAATTTTTAGTACTCAAGATTTTAAACTTTTCAAAAATCTATGAACATCTTAGAGCTATTAGATCTTAGCCTGTGAACCTTGCATTTCAAGCGGATACTACTTTAAGCTTGAGTATAAATATCCAAAATTAATAGCTGAGCAAAATTTGCGATATTTTTAGTACTAAAATATTTAGTACCGAAAATTTTTTTCCTTAATTAATGTTATGCCTGAACTCGTTAACAAATTCATACCTTTGCTATTCGTCACATTCCTTTTAGTGCCCTTCTTTTTATCTAATGTCAACTTGTTTCACTTGCTTTCCTCCCTTCTAACTATTTACTTTCTGCATTGCAGTATTCACATATTTATCTAGATTAAGTGCTAATTTTTTATTTGCCACTGCAAGTCAGTCCGCCATTGTTGCTTTGCTGATGATGCAATTGACTGCAGTGTTGCCAACCCAACTACAATTACAATAAAAAAGCGAGTTGCTTGCACATTGTGTTTGCCTGGTCCACTTGGCGGCAGCACCGACCTACATACAAAGTTATAATAAATGGCTAGCCATTCCCAGCACACACTTTACAGCCATGCAGCCACGAACGTGTGATAAAAATGAGGGTAGGCAAATAAAGAGAAGAGCTCTTATGCATACAGGCATATAATATTACTCGGACTTGCGAATGGCTCGGTTTTCGTGGGTTGCGCCGCAAAGAATGCTTTAAAGGTGTGTTTAAAAATACACTCTGATGCCAATTGAATGTTATTTTATGCAGGAAAAATATTTCCAGAACTTTTTGGTGGTATTTTCTGTTTAAAATATATTTTTAGTACCAAAAAGTTTCACATTTTGTATAAAAAGTTTACTTGCATAATCTCTCTTTTAAATCTCGTTAGATTCTAAGGTGTTGTTTAGTGAAATAATATCTCTAATGAGTACTAAAGAGAGTAGGTACTAAAATATTTGGGTATGTTTTCTTTAGTAGATTTTCTGTATATTTTGATATATTTATTGTTGAATATATTCATATCAGCGCATTTTAGTACTAAAAGTTGAGTACTAAAATAGTACTAAATTTTTTTTTGAGATGTTTATTTCAGCCGCAGTTCTGCATATGTAACTATATATTTCACTTAATGCATATTAGCACTTTTAAGCAATAGAATATGAGTACTAAAATAGTACTAAAATTTTTTTGGAGACGTTTATATTAGTAGAAATATTATTTAGTACTTTTCTTCTTTTGTACTAAAATGAAAATATTGATATGTTGATTTAATCTATAATATTTTTTGGAACTGGAATCTGAGTACTAAAAATAGTACTAAAAGCTTTGGGTATGTTATGTTTATTTGGATTTCTGTATATTTTGGTATAATGTTAAATTTATTCATATTAGAACTTTTTATCTTACATTTCATGCATATTTGCACTTTTTGGCAATGTAATATGAGTACTAAAGTAGTACCTAATTTTTTGTGAGATGTTTATATTAGTACAAAAATCTTTTGGTACTAAAATGAGAATACTGATATAACGGTAAATTTATTTCCAACATTTTTTGAAACTAGAATCTGAGTACTAAAAATAGTACTAAATTTTTTTTGGCACCTTCATAATACTAAAAGTAGTACTAATTATTTGGAGATGTTTTTTTTTTAGCCTCTGTAAGGCTTAATTTATTTAGAACCATTTTTGGAACTAAAATCTGAGTACTAAAAATAGTACTAAATTTTTTTGAGAAGTTTAGCTCAGGCGTAGCTCTTTGTATGTAATTTTATTTTCCAGCTTATTCATTTTAGCAATTTTTAGTACTAAAATCTGAGTACTAAAATTTTTTTTTTTAATTAAAAATTATTATAATTTTTAGTACTAACTTGTTATACATATTTTTATACTGAGTTGTTTTGCTTCACTTCTGCTTACATATTTATAATGTGCACATGACAGAGTGTTTGTATGTGTAAGTAAGCTATACAATTAGGTCTGCTTTACACACACCGTCTGCAGTGAACTGTGCTTTCATTTTTCAACTCTCTTACCATTTTTCATGCTCGCTTGCGCACAATTACGCTGCCAACTAACGGCACATTAGCAGCAGCAATATTATAAGCGCACTTTCGTATAACTTCACATACACAGCATACATTAATAAAAGTGCAGTTGGCTGCCGGCAGTATAACGCTTTTTTACTTGTATACATTTGTGTGTTGTTGTTGCAGTTGAATGCATTAGGGCTCATTATGTTGCAAATGTCGCGTAGTTAACGTGTTTTTCTTTCTTCTTCTTCTTATTTTGCTGAATGAATGTGCGCCAGACATGGCCCGAGCACAACAGTTATATAAAAAATGCATATTACAACAGTGTCTGCCATTTATTTTCGCACACATGTGCGCTATACGCCCACACACCGACTCGAGCAACCGATATTTAAGCTGCTATCTTTTTACGCTGCTATTTCTACCCTTTTGTTTTGCACGTTTTAATTGTGTTTACCTTTCATAATGTACGACATGTATGTGTGTGTGTACTTGTTATGCGCTGTTATTTTTAATTCGTTAACGTGTTGCATATTTGCCTTGCTTTGTTTTCGCTTTGACGCAAACGGGTAGGTTGGCAAGCGCGCCTGCAGGTAGACAATGCGCTGCAGCAGCGCTGTTAAGCTGCTTTCATAATTAATGTCATCACTAGTTATTCCTTTTGCCTTCACATGCTGACCGCCTTGCAGTTGATTTAAGGCAATAGACGTCAATTTAGCATAAAATATTACTCATACGTCATGGCGGCTTGGCATTGCGCTGCTTACAGTTAGCACGTAAATGTGGTACATTCATGTTGTGAATGGCATTATGTGCTATTTCTGTTGCAAAACATGCTTTGCTAGGGATATTTCAATGCCATATGCGTCAAAATGTTGCGCATACGTCACGGTGTACGTGAGTTTATGAATATGAGAAGGTTTGTATAAACATTATAAACATTGTTGGGTTGTACATGCTAAAATTAAATTTCTGGAAGCTATGAAGCTATGAAGCTTAGAGAAATATGTTTTTTTCACTTTTTCGAAGTTTTTTATATTATTTGATTTATAGCTTTTAATTAATTTGAAGATTTTGAAAAAAAATTACATTTTTTGTTAACTATTGCAAGTTTTGTTGCTATTTATAAGGCTTCGATTTGAATTTTTAAAATATTAAATTATTTTTATTTAATATTTTTAATTTTTTTGTTTTTTATAAAATTTTTTATATTATTTTTCAGTTTTAATTTACTTTTACTTTTGTTATTACAGTTTTTGTATTATCTTTTTTTTTTCATAATTTTCAACTTTGTAAATTTGTGCTTTCGAAATTTTTAATTAATACTTTTTAATATCTTAGAACTTTAATTTTAAATTTTTAAATATTATTTTTAAGTTTTAATAGCATTTCCACAAATTAAATAAAGTTTTGAGTTATCATTAATTTTATTGTTTAATTTTATTTTATTATTTTATTAACATTTTGTTTTAATTAATTTTTTTATTATTTTAAAATTTTCATCCTAAATTTTTTAATTTTTTTTATTTTAAAAAATAGATAAATTAAAACATTTATTTTATTGTATTTGTTTTTTTTATATACATTTGTTGGTATATTGTTATAATATTTTTGTTTTATTTTTGTTTAGATTATAATTTATATACAAAGTTCATATAATGCTTTAGAATTAATCCTAAAGGTTATGATTAGAAATTATAATTTATTTTAAATTATATTTTGCTAAGTTAAATTAAGTTTTTATATTTTTTTTATTTATTTTTTTTTTATTTATTTTTCTTAATTTTGCTTTTAATTTCATAATTTCTTCTGTTTTTGTTTGTTTAATTTTGAAATTTTTTTCATTTAAAAAATTATTTTTTAAGTTTCTGTTTGATTTAATTTTGTTCTTAAGTTTGTTTTCCTATTTTATGTTCATAATTTGTTCTATATTTTTTATTTTCTTTTTTTTCAATTCTTTTTTTCAAATTTCCTTTTAATTTAAACTTTTTTCTTATTTGATATTTTCCTCACCCTTACGTTCTTATTTTTCTATTACCCATTGGCGGTCGTTGATGCGGTAATCATGCCTGACCGCTTGAGTTCACAAGAAGTATGAAGAAAACACGGGAAAGCGCATGGCGCATAGAAATCTAAAAAAGGGTGAGAATCAGAGCGAGTTAATGCCGGCCAATGGGCGTGATGAAGTGGCCAGACGAAGCAGAAAAACAAGAAATGTACAAAATAGTACGAAAGTTGAACAGGAATTTCTGCTAAGAAAAGAACAACATTAAACATTGCTTGAGGATGGGAGGGCTTGAGGGTAAAGAAAGGGAACTAGGTATCAAGTAGTTAAAAGAAATGTAGAGACTAACATTGGAATTTGAGATCTAAAAACCAAATACTTAGACATGAATAGAAAATAATTTTACAATTTTGGGCAGACACGTAAAAAAATTTAGTACTAATATTTCACATTAAAATTTTTAGTACACTTAAAACGAAAATTATTTACATTTTCTCAAAGAATGTTATCTTGGTGCTTAGAATTTTTAGTACAAATTTTAGTACCATAATATTTAGTACTTGGATTTTAGTGCACAGTTTTTTGTACTAAAAATTTCTTTAATTGTTTGTACCTTGCACACATTTTCCCTTGAACCTCATTTTGCCATTTAGAATTTTTTGTGCACATTTTAGTACTAAATTTTTTAATTTTTAGTACACAGTTTTTTGTACTAAAAATTTATTTAATTGCTTGTACTTTGCACATATTTTCCCTTGAACCTCAGTTTATCACTTAGAATTTTTAGTTCAAAATTTAGTACCAAAATTTTTAGTACTTAAGTTTCAGTACATAGGTTTTAGTACTAAAAATTTATACGCTTGTATATACTTTGTATTTTGCATAATATCTATTTGCTTTTTAGAACCGCTTTTAGTACTAAATTTTACCTGCTAAAAATTTTCTATTCAAGTAATGGATATACATACTTGTACATATAATTTTTACTGAACAGTACGTTCAAGCACAATTTAAAGTTTAGTACTAAAGTTTATTTCTTAAGCATTTAAAATTCTATTTTCAAACACTTTTTACGCTCTTGAGCCGAAACTGTAGCCTTTATTTATTCTATATATTTAAATTTATGCACTGAAGCGTCTCCTTTGTAATGTTTTAACTGTTGAATAGAGGAAGCAATTCTTTAACGAAAAACGTTTCCAACTATATTACATTAAATTCCGCGCATAACGGGAATTCTTAGCCGCGTACAGCAATATTCGCTTTGTGCTGCGGTCGCGCCTCCCTCCCCATGCTTTGAGTCAACATTTTTTATATTTAATTTTAGCACTCACCACCAGATGTCTGGCGCATTTTTCAAACATTTCTTTCATAATTCTTTTTTCGCGAGCTTTTCTTTTGCGACTAACACGCCGCTGCGAATTCTTTCCCTCAGAAAGGGTTGGGTTAAATATCCAAGTCTAAGATTTTAATTTAAAAAATTCAAGCAAAGTTAGCGCGTAACTTACGCTTTGAAACGCGTACTCCTATCGCTATATATGCATAAATGTATGTACATATAAATAAATTTATATAAATGTGCTCGTTCGTGTACATACCTGAACATGCCTGCGGCGGCAACGGGAAAATTAACGTTGTTGAACTTTTTCGTCTCGCAACGGCGCAACCGAGTGATTGTGGCTTGAAGCTTCTCAGCTGTTGCATAAAATCGGAGCACTCCATTAGGGCAACGTCTGCGAAGTGCAGGTCGCAGAGAATGTGGTTCTGTGGGCGAAGAAGGGCGAGAATTTAATCTAAGCAAAAATGTGGATGTGGGAATTCTGGTTGACTTGTATTGCTTTGCAATATATTTACGTAAGTGTAATTTCTTTGACTTTTCCGAAGAAATGTGTTGCAGAATAGTATGAAAATGCTTTCAGTTGCAAATTCATGTCTATTCACAATAACTTGTTAAATTATTACACATTTTTTTCGATAATTTAGTATGCTGAATATAATTTCATTTCTATCAATTTGTTTAATTTTTTAGAGAAAAAATATATACTAAATTTGAGTACTCTTTTTAGTACTAAATTTATTTCAATACAGTGCCGCTCTTCCGATAATTTAGTACTACTTTCTGCTAATAAAGTTTTATGTACAATAATTTGTTTAATTATTCAAAAAAAAAAAAAAAACATGTACCAAATTTAGGACTGTTTTTAGTACTAAATTTTTTCAATAATTAATTGTTTATTATTATAATTATAATTAATAATTTTTTCGATAATTTAGTACTACTTTATGCTACTAAAGTTTTATGTACAATTATGGTTTAATTATTGAGAACAAATATGTACTAAATTTTAGTACTCTAAATTTTTTTCAATAACTTTTTATGCTTTCGCTAATTTAGTACTATTTTATGCCATAAAGTTTTATCTACAATAATATAACTAATTATTAAAGAGAAAATATGTACTAAATTTTAGTACTCTTTTTAGTACTAAATTTTTTCAATAACTTGTTATTTTTCGATAATATAGTGATTTTATGGTCCATTTTAGTTAAAATTAAAAAGTTTTTTGGTACCAAAATTGTTTTGATAAATTTTAGTAGTATTTTTAGTACTAATTTTTTATAATTAATAACACCATATTTTCACGTATTATTTTAATATATAATAATAATATTATAGTTCTGGTGCTAGACATTTAAACAAAAATGTCCAAGTTTTAGTTCTAAAATATTTCTTTAGGCAAACATTTCTATGTATGTTTTAGTACTAAAATATGCATTTAGTACTATCATTTATTAATGCCAATCATTTTTTTAAGTGGGAAAATTATGACGTTTTGTAATAATGTATGAGTAATAGTTAAGTACTAATTTTTTTATGTTTTAGTACAAAAATAATTTTTTACTACTAAATATTTTGGTAGTACTAAAAGTTAATTGTTATAATTATTTGCTCGGAATGAAAGAAGTGGCTATTAATATAACTTTTATATGTAAGAGTTTGATTGACAATTTGGAAAAAATATTGGTACATTTTTAGTACAATTTTTCTTAGTTCTAAACTAAATTTTAACGTAATAGTTTACATTTGTATAATACATACTGTCAAAAAATCTTAAAATAAAATAAAATTTAGTACACTTTTAGTACTACTTTTTTAAATTATTTATTTGAATAGAAAATACTTGAGTACTAAAATAACTTTTTTATGTAATCATTTGATTTAGAAATTTTGAAATTTTTTAGTACACTTTTAGTACAAGCTTTCTTTAATACAAAAACAAGATTTGAACTTAATATTATTGAATTTAAGATGGATTTATACTGTCATTAAATTTTAAAATAAAATAAATTAGTACAAATTTTTAGTTCACTTTTAGTACTGCTTTTAGAAATTTGCTTCTTACGTTTTTTGATTGAAAAATTGATATGAAAACTAAGCGATTACTAATATAACTTTATTATATTATATTAGTTTGATTGACAATTTGAAAAGCTCTTTTAGTACAATTTTTTATTAATTATAAGAAAAAACTTTACCGTAATAATACTCAATTTCGTATGTATTTTACTTCCCTGAAATTTTTAAATAAAATAATTTTAGTACTAATTTTTTAGTACACTATTTTTGTACTAATTTTTAGTACACTTTTAGTACTATTTAAAAAAAGTTTATTTTAAGTTTTTATGCAAAAATCTTCACGTCAAACATAATTTCGTTCTTCGGACATACATATATTCTCAAGCCATTTTATCCACTACTGTAGAAATGTAGTACTTGAAAGAATTGTTTAAATATTTATAAAACCAATTCACTTAAGTAACCTCTCCGTGTGTTTTTATATCCAAAGTAATAAAAAGCAGCAGCACTTCTACGCCGCCAGTGAATGATGAATTTGTCGTTTGCGGCTGACTCTTCGCGTACGTGAGTGCGCTCGTAAGCACAAGAAAACCCGAAAACAAAAGTGAGAGGAAACTACAAAACATAATCCAAAAATTGTTTTAAACTTTTGCCACCACCTTGTGTCAACGTGTGCCAGTCGTGTACGCTCTCGGTGAAAACTTTTATGCGGCTTTGCCATTTATTTATTCAAGTGTGGCAGCGCAAACCAGCCGAAATTCTCGCCCTCGCCTTCTCTCGCATATTTCTGTAGTCGCACACTCCTACCACACATCCACACACATGTGTAGCTACAGTTATATAAGCATTTATTTGGAAAATGTTGAGATTTCTTCCATGCATGCTCGCAATTCCCCCGCTGCTCATTCGCGCACTGCTCACTAAACTCACTAAAATCGAACTGCACGTGCCCGTTGAGCGCTTACTTAGCTTAGAAAATAGCGAAACGAGTACTTTTCGAGTGTTTTTGGCGTAAATATGTGAATAAGCGCGTGTTGAAGGAACACACATGCGATTCTTGCTAAACTCGGTGCGCCCGCATGCCGCGCCCCGTTGCGGATGTAAATAGTTTGGTAACAAGTTCTATTGTGGTTTGAGCTGTGTGCGCAGCTGCCAGTGCCGATTTGTGCGAGTGACGATTGCGGAAACTTTGCATAACTTGGTATTAAGTGATTTGTGGCCAATCGGGGGTTGGTTGAATTCTATGCATATTTCATACTTTTCGGAAGAAGCGTTCGTATGTATAAATGTACGTGCGACTACCCTGATCTTACTAACAACTAAGTTAGAATGAGTTTTAAGTCCCAAAACTATTGAACATTAAAAGTTAAGTAATGACACAAAGCATTAGTTCTGAATTTTTGGTACTAAAATTTTTAGTACACGAGTTGTAACCTATAATTACTGAATATTTATTAAATTTAGCACGACGTGAATGTGTAAAAATTTTGTACTAAATTTTTCTCACTAAAATTCTTAGTACTAAATTTGTTTTAGCACTATGTATAATTAAGATTTATAGAATAGTATTTATATTTTATGTTCGAAACCTGATGATTATTGGAAGTTATACAATTTGATAAAAAATTGTACAATTTTTTTGTACTAAAATTTTTAGTACACGAATTCAAACCCTTAATTACTGAATATTTATTTAATTTGGTACTAAATGTTTGTGTAAAAATGTTGTACTAAAATTTGTAGTACAAAATTTTTTGTAATATTTTCGTTCTTAAGTTTTTAGTACTAGATGAAAAGAAGATTTTTAGAAAATGTTCAAGTTTAAGTCAGAAAACTAATGGTCATTAGAAGTTAAACAATAAAATAAGTTCACTGCTAAATTTTTTGTACTAAAATTTTTAGTACACGAGTTCAAACTAAAAATTAGAGAATATTTATTCAAGTAACACTACGTGTTTGTGTAAAAATGTGGTTCTAAAAATGTTGTACTAAAATAGTGCTAAATTTTTGTACTAAAATTTTCAGAACTACAATTTTTAGTACTCATTTTTTCGTACTTTCATCTAGTACTAAGAAGAAGATTTTAAAAATATTTACTACTAAAATTGTGTATTACAATCTAATTATTTATCTAAATGAATAATATTTTCTCATAAATTTTAGTACTAAAAATGTGTATTATAGTATAAAGCGAAGAACATACATATGTATGCATTTACAATTTTAAGAAATTTACGAAATTTAGTACCAAGAAACTAAATTTAGGTTTATTTTCTAAATCACGCTTTCATTTCAAATTATTGGGTGTACTAAAAATATCTTACACTAAGTACTAAAAATTTTTAAGAGAATTTTTACTGTTCACAAATGTTTTCATTTCACTCTTTAGGAGTATTAATTTTTAGTATAAAATTTAGTACTAAATCTTTAGTACAAAAGATTTTAGTACTAAAAATTTAGTACTTCATTTTAAGCTTGAAATTCTTGTTTCGTTCAAAATAAAAAAATAAATAACGTTATTTTCTATTAAAATGTTTTAGTACTAGATTTTAGTACTACTTGTTTGTTGTTTGGCTCATAATGTGGTATTAAGCTGCGATATGTATTTATGCAGAGTGTAATCTGGTTCTTAATTTGAAAACTGATTTTTTCTTCTGCTCTAAACTTTTTAGTACTTCATTTTTAGTACTAAATTTTTAGCATGTACTAAATTTTTAGTACTAAATATTTTTGTTTGTTTCATATTTAACTTGTTATTATATATTTTTTTTTAAATTATTTTAAGCACTCGCCTTGAACCGTCTAGCGCGCTTCTGATTTGGTCCTGTCAAATTTAGACCACACGAATTGCAGCGCAGGCATTCCTCGTGATAGTGATTGTTGTCGTACAATGGCGAGGGTTCTGAAAGGAAATAATAATTGAAAAATTATTAGTTTTTAAGTATTTTTAAGTTTATTTAATATCTTTAATTATTATTATTATTTTTTTTTTTTATTTCTGCACCACCCACTAGTTATTAAACATATTTACTCATAATTTTTTTAACTGCACTCATCCCACAAATACTGTAGTTCTTTAAGGCTGTAGTCCTGGCGTCGCTACACTGACATATACATACATACATATACATGTGACTGTAGGTATGCGTATAAGCGCACAAAGGATATGATGAATACTCTATGCAATTATTTTGCCATATCCTTGGCACATTTCCTTTGTCAGCTCAACGCTGTGGAATATATGCGAGTATTTGTGTGCGACAAAGGCGAAATAGCTGTAATGCCAGACAATGTTAGCCAAATGCCATATACACACACACACTACTGCACTCGCATATTTGCACATTTAATAAATATCAATAAAGCATAAATCTCCAAAGGCAACAACAAACCAAGCAGCAATAATAAACCGCTTAAAATGTGTGCAGAAAGTGAGTGCTTTCGTGAAAGGAGTGGTGTGGTGGTGAGAGAGAGTTGCGATGGCAGGACATGTGCAGTGGCTAGCTGCGAGCCAACACATATATATTGACAGCAGTAAATAAGATAAATATATATTTATAGAATTCCATACTATTTTCCCCTATTTAATTGCTGAACACTCTCCGAATTTTGGTTTCTTCCGCTTTGCGCCAGCTCAAAAGCAATTTCAAAGTCCATATAAAGCTCATAAGATAATATTAATAATCTCCAAGGATAATCATAAGCATAATAATAGCAATAAGTATGCATGTGCGCATACAATAAAGGTACATCTTTTTCACATTACTCATACGCAGTGGTGCACGAGTGAGAGTTTAGTGCAAAGTAGTGAGTGTATTATTGTGTTCGAGGGCGTCTTTTTTTTTGGAAAATTTATTTCGCTTAAGTTTTTTGTGTTGCTTTTCTTGTTTGCTTTGGGCTGTCATAAACAATTACTCAGTGAGTTTGAGCTCAAATAGCGCAAACTTAAGTGTATGTGGCATACTCACATGTGTAGAAATTTTGTATGCTTTACATGCGCTCCTTGGCTTATTATTATTTTATTCTTACTTTTATTTGCTTTTCAATAATATTTTCGTATGCCGCTGCCTGCTTTGGCGTACTGCATGGGTGCGTACGTGATTTTTGATGAATTGCTTGCCAAATGGCTTGTGTAAGTGCAAACATAAATTACGATCTTTTTTATTTTATTGCTATCTTTTCTGGTGTTGCTATTTCTCCCATTTTTATTTTAGTGAAAATTGTTAATTATAATATTTTTTTGAGAGTAGTGGAGAGTTTTCCGCACAAGGACTTGATTTTAATCGATCAGTTTATATGACAGCTATATGCTATAGTCGTCCGATCAGAACAATTTCTTCGGAGATTGTAATGATGCTTTAGGTAATAATCTATCCCCAACTTCTTTTTGATATCTTGTAAAATAAAGAAGTTTTCCATACAAGGACTAGAGTTTCATCGGCCAGTTTGCATGGCAACTATATGCTATATTTGTCCGATCAGAACAATTTCTTCGGAGATTGTAATGATGCCCTAGGTAATTATCTGTCTGCAATTTTGTGTTGATACTTCGTCAAATAAAGAAGTTTTCCACACAAAGACTTAAATTTTATCGGCCAGTTTGTATGGCAGCTACATGTTATAGTTGTCCGATCAGAAAAATTTGTTCCAAAATTATAGCGATACCTTGGTTGTTAACTGATGCCAAATTTTTGTGAAGATATCTTTACAAATAAGAAAGTTTTCCATATAACGTGACGGTCAGTGTTTATGTTAGTGTTAGCCTGAACAGGGTATTATAACCCAGATAAAATTTATTTCAATTTCTAAGCTCTCTAGGCATTATTATTCTCAAGAAAATACCATTAATTGCCACTCTGTCGACGTACGTGAACTTTTAAACAGTTTTTGTGCTTGTTGCCATAAAACACGCTAGCAAGTTGTTTTCTTATTTTAACTGAAATCTGTTAAAACTGTTTTTGTTGTTTCTTTTCGGAAACTCAAGCGAAAATGTACAAATATATAGCAAAACAATAGCATAACGTAATTATTGCGGAATAAATGTTCTACATTGAATACAAGTCATATATTTTGTGTGCTACAGTGCGTATGAGCAACTTTTGGTTTATCATTCGAATCAATTGGGAAATCAAAATAGAACTTTTGCAGGAAAAAAAAACTTTGCGAAAAGTTGTTGCGATTGTTTTGTGCGAAATTTGGGAAAGCATTTGGTTAAGATATTAATTAAGTATAATTGATTTCGAGGCAAGTTATGGGGGAAGAGCATTTTTGAACTGCTAAGAAGTCATATTTTGACTTTTTTTTAATTGTTTTTGGACAGAATTATAATTTTTTTAAGAAGAAATTGTAAAATTTGTATATTCATTAGCATGAAGTGTGGTAACTCAAACGAAGTTATGCAACTTAGCATAGCATACCTTTTGGCGCCGCAAACCGTTTTTTAGTTCTTTTTTTTTGCGTAATAACTTTGCATAATAACAAAAGAGTACACATTTACAATTTAAGTTAAATTTTTCTAATTCATTTTGTTCTACGGTTCGCTTCAAATTATATTTTCACGTCCACACGACTTTTTTTATTTTAATTTATTTTTTTGCACGTTTTGTTCACTGCAGTGCGAAAATTTCGGTCGGCCTTTTTAACTAACTGGTTTACGCTGCATTAACAATTCAAAAATTCTGTTGAAGCTGTAGTTGAGTGACGCTAATGCACTTACTGCTACTTTGACCTTAATTAATCAATTACTTAGTTAGCGGCTAAAGAAAGAAGAAGGCGGAGGAAGCGACAACAAGAATAAAACTGAAATAATTTATTTCAGGAATTAAAAATGGAAGCAAAAGAAAGCAACCGATATGAGTTATAGCTAGATAAACTGCGCAGCTGATAGCAGTACAAAGCACGAAAGGCGCCAGGGATTTTTAAAAAAGAAGGAATAGTGCGCATTATTTGAGCTTAAGAAAGCAAATAAATATGCATAAATTATAAGGATTATGAAGTCCTCGAGGTGCAATGCCTATTTGAGGAAAATAAATTAAAATTTTAATTACTCGCTCAATTTATAACGGGTTTAGTTGCCTCAAGGCTACTGGAAACTTTTGGGATTAAACTGTTTTTCAAGATTAAAAAATTGGAAAAAATTAAAAAAAAATTGTTCGTTCATGTTAGGAATTTAATGAAAAAATACAATTTGAATATCGTTTTCTATTATTTTTATTTTTATTTTTTTTATGTTAAGAAAACATATTTAATTTATTTGGTATGAAATAAAAAAAATATTTCTTTAATAAATAAACTAAAAGGAAGATGTACTTAGAAAAATTACTCTTTTTTTATATAAAAAATAAAAAAAATATGTAGCAGTTCGATTGAGATCGAGATATTTAATTTGGACGAACATGGCATTTAATATATTTGAAAAATTATTTTGGAATGAAATTATAAAAAATATTTTGAAAATTAAAAGAAAAAAGGAAAAAATTAGTTTAATTGGATTTAAAAAAAATTAATTAAATCAATCAATTTTAATTTTCCTCCATTTTTTAAATTTAATTTCCAAAGTAGTTTTTATAATAACATTCCAACAAATTTATTTAATTAAAGTAATTAAAAAAATTTTAAAGCAAAAATTTTAGATTTTAGATTAATTATATTAATTAATTAATTAATTAAATTTTCCCCGCCTTTTTATTTTAATTTTCAAAGTATTTTTTATAATTTCATTCCAAGATAATTCAAAAAAAATTAATGTAGGTATTACTTCTTTTAATAAAATAGTTTAAAAAAAAATTAATTAATTAATTGCTTTTTTTAATAATTTTAATTTTCTTTAAATTTTCTTAAGAAAATATATTAATATTATATTAGTTATAAAAATTTTGTATAATTCATTCCAAATCGATTTAATTAATTAAGAAGAACAGCATCAATTTTTTTCGAAATCATTAAATTAAAATAAATATAAAATTAAAATTAAAAAAAATTTTCAAGCATAGAAAATAGAAAACTTATTTTTTTTTGTATAATTGTAAATATATATTTTCTAACATTTTTTGAGCTGTAATTTTACTTCGAAATATACATATAGTCAACTTTTTTTTTGTAATAAAAATATCTAACACTTCTATGCAAACTGAAAAATAAAAACAATAAAAAATTGAAGAATTTTAATTAAAAATTTTAAAAGTTGAAGATACAAAATTTAATTTGAAAAGTTAAAATTTTTGAAATTTAATTACTAGCCATTTTAACTTTGTTTGCCAAGCTTTTAAATATAAATACATATTGGAAACAGAAATTTTCAAAAAAAAAAAGTTTAAAAATCGAAATTTTCAAAAGTGCTATTTTAACTGCGACCCCTTTTTTGCTGCTGAAATTTAAAATTTTTAAATAAAATTATGAAAAAGGTAATTGATTTTTCAATATATTAATTAAAAAAAAATTCAAAATAATTTTTTAAATATATTTTTTTATATTTTTTTAATTTTATTTGTTATTTTTATTTTATTTTTTTATTTTTATTTATTTTTATTTTTATTTTTATATATTTTTTGTTTATCTTTTTATATTTTTTTTAATTTTATATATTATATATTTATGTACATATGTACATATATATGTATAACTATAATTGTAAAAATTAAATTTAAAAAATAATTGAATCTAAAAAAAATATTTATTTACAAAAAAAATCTGAAAAGAAAAATTCATTTACAAAAAAATCAGAAAAAAATTTTAATTACAAAAAACAAACTGAAAAAAATATATAAATAAAATTTAAATATATCTCCATACTATTTACTTATTTTATACATAAATTTCATATATGAAACGTCTTTCGAAGCCAAATTTTATTCCTAAAATACTTTGTTTTTATTTTTTACTTTAATTCTCAAAAATCTTTTAATTTTTTTTCTTTTCAGTGAAAAAAAAATAAGTGGTTAACGCTGCGTGTGACAGCGTAGTGTTAGTGTTGCTAAAAAAAGTTGTGCGTGACAGTTTTTTATGTTTGGTGATATGTGGCAATCTGATACGCTTGTGCGCCGCTGAAAGCAGTCAAAGCGCCGGTAAGTATGCTACAAATATATAATTTTACAAACATTTTAAAGTATCGACTTTACTCTGCACATTAAAACACACACACTCTACTTTGTTGTAAGCCGGAATAACTGTATTGTATTACAATAGAGCGCCCCAAAGTATACCTTCACATTTAGCACCAAAGCGTATATAAAAAATGGTATTGGCAGGTGCGTGCGATGTAAAAAGTTCACAATATAAAATTCAACCGAAAATTATATAGATCGAATGCAGCTGTTGAAAGTTTCGAAACCACACATACATACATATGTATATAGAAATGAATGTGCGTAGTAGTATGTGTGATTTCGTTTAAAGTTCGCTATAATAACATTTCAGTTCGGCTGAAGCGTGTCAAGCGACAAAGTATGCGTTGAATTGCGCACAAAGTGGGCACAAGCAAAATTAAGTTGCTCAACTTTTCGGCTTTTTTTGTGTTAACACTTCACACACACACACACCTAGAAATGTAGTTTGCTATGAAAGAATGGACTGCGGTAAAGTGTGAAGAATACCAACAGCAAAGAAAAGTTGCCGAAAATTGGAAACGTGTTAAATGGCAGACAGCAGGAGCGATATGGTAAAGAAGAAAAAAAAAAAAACAGCAAAAAATATTTGTGGTAGCGCAAAACTTTTCGTAAGGTGTGGTGCAAGTTGGGGTGCCGCAGCAGCGACCGATTGCTGCAAATAAAATTTGTGAAAAATCTAAAACTTATTGGTAACTTGCCTAAAATAACAAAATGCTTTCCACTTTGACAGCAGTTAGCCGCTGGCTGCATGCCGAGTAGCTATCGAGTGAGTGAGAGTGTGAGCGAGTGAGAGGAAGAGTGAGCGCGGTAGCGGGTGCGCTGTCTAAGCAACCACCTCAAGCTGGCAAAGAAGCACATCAAAACCTGTCCTGTCACTCCGCTAGTAGCTGAGTTGAAATTTCGCTGGCGGCGCACAAACATTTGCTTTCTTCTTCTTCTGTCAGCTCAAACAAATACATGCACCACTCACACTCTCATACATGCATACATAAGCAATTTCGGCATACTCCGTTATTTTATTTGCATTTTGTGTATGCATGTGCCGCCATTCTTGTGTTTCCCTTTCACTTTTCGAAACTTTTTTTTTGTTTTGGTTGGCGTCTGCCAAGTTTGCAGTTTTCAGCTGACAGAGTTCAATTCGTTGATGACCTAAGGCCATTTTTCTACTTTTGCGGTGTCGAATTGCAAGGTATGCAAATTGAAGGTTTTCCAATATACGCGGCAAGTCTTGAGGAAATGAAGAAAACAGCTATTGCTGGCATAAGCTTTCTTTTACTTTTGTTTTTGTAGGCAAAAATGCATTAATATCTTTTTTTTTTGTTTGAGTTGCGGAGTTTGAGGGTTAAAATTCCTCTGCTACTTTGCTTCTATAAAGGAGCGTTACAGCGCCATCTAGCGATCGAATTTGTTGCATATAATTTTATAGCGCGCCAGTCGTTTTTCCGTTTGGCTATGTGCCGCCAAACGAAGCCAGGTCGTTCTTCACCTGGTCCTTCCAAGGTAGTAGAGGTCTACCTCTTCCTCTGCTTCTCCCGGTGGGTACTGCGTCGAATACTTTCAAAGCTGGAGTGTTTCGTCCATTCGGACAACATGACCTAGTTAGTTATTTAAATCGCTGAACTATGTCAATATCGTCGTATATCTCATACAGCTCATCGCTCCATCGAATGCGATATTCACCGTGGCCAACGCGCAAAGGACCATAAATCTTCGCAGAACTTTTCTCCCGAAAACTCGTAACGTCGACTCATCAGATGTGTGTGTGGGAATTATGAGTGACTTTAGAGTTTGGTTTTTGTTCGTTGAGATAGGGCCTTACTTCTCGATTGCTTACTCAGTCCCGAAGTAGCACCTTTTGTTTGTTTGTTTGATGACAGTTATTTCGTCCTATCGTTCAAGACCCATTTTCTTCGCTGCCTTATCCATTCTGGAGAAAGCGGAACTAACGGCTCGGTTGTTAAGGCCAATGATATCCTCCTTCTGTGTTTAGTTCTGTAGCTCGAATTATTTTCTCCAAGAGTAGAATGAAGTAGTCGCTCGTTAGGGAGTTTCTTTTCTGAAACCTCGTTTGGTATCGAAGGGCTCGGAGAGGTCCTTCCCGATCCTGACGGAGCTTTTCGTGTTGCTCAACGTCAGTTCACACAGCCGTATTAGTTTTGCGGGGATATCAAATTCAGACATCGCGGCATAAAGGCAGCTATTTCTTGTGTTGTCAAAAGCAGCTTTGGTTCGTGTCGATCCTCTATTCACGGGTTTTTTTTTAAGATTTAGCGCATGGTGAATATCTGGTCGGTTGTTGATTTTCCAAGTCTGAAGCCACACTGATAAGGTCCAATCAGTTTGTTGACGGTGGGCTTTAATCTTTCACACAATACGCTCGATAGAACCTTATATGCGATGTTAAGGAGGCTAATCCCACGGTAGCAGATTGTGGGGTCTCCTTTTTTGTGGATTGGGCATAGCACACTTAAATTCCAATCGTTGGGCATGCTTTCGTCCGACCATATTTTACAAAGAAGCTGATGCATACTCCTTATCAGTTCTTCGCCGCCGTGTTTGAATAGCTCGGTCGGCAATCCATCGGCCTGCCGCTTTGTTGTTCTTCAGGCGAGTAATTGCTATTCGAACTTCTTCATGGTCGGGCAAAGGAACGTCTGCTCCATCGTCATCGATTGGGTAATCGGGTTCGCCTTCTCCTGGCGTTGTGCGTTCACTGCCATTCAGCAGGCTGCAGAAGTGTTCCCTCCATAATTTTAGTATGCTCTGGGCATAAGTCACTAGATCACTTCTAGGGGTTCTACAAGAGTGACGACATCTAGCAGGTAAAATTTTTACATAAAAAATCTTGCAATTTTTCAATTATTCGAGAGTCCTTTCAATGTATATATATATATATATGTATATCAATATAGCGACATTTATTGGGTGCTTTTTTAGAGCTTTTTTACTTCCAGTTAATTGTAAGAAACTCAGGCGTCGGTTTTATTAGTCTATCATGATCTATCATCGGCCTTAACACCCGCGCCGTTAGTTCTGCTTTCTCCAGACTAGACAAGGAAGCAAAACAAATGGGTCTGGCAGTGAACGAGGGCAAGACGAAATATCTCCTGTCATCAAACAAACAGTCATCGCACTCGCGACTTGGCACTCACGTCACTGTTGACAGTAAACCAGACATTTAAACCAGTATTAACGCCATCAACAATGTCAGCCTGATCACTTGCTCTTGCCAACAGGTGCTACTTGAGTAGGCAATTGAAAAGTAAAGTCCTCTCTCGACGAACAAAAGCCAAACTCTATGTCGCTCATAATTCCCGTCCTGAGTTTAAGCTCGATGTCAACAACTGATGAGTCGACGGCGAATATCGCATTCGATGGAGCGATGAGCTGTACGAGATATATGACGACATTGACATAGTTCAGCGAATTAAAAGACAGCGGCTACGCTGGCTAGGTCATGATGTCCGAATGGACGGAAACACTCCAGCTCTGAAAGTATTTGACGCTGTACCCGCCGGGGGAAGCAGAGGAAGAGGAAGACCTCCACTCCGTTGGAAGGACCAAGTGGAGAAGGACCTGGCAACGCTTATATCCAATTTTGGCGCGCTGTTGTTAACAAAGTCGCCTTCTACGCCAATTAAAGAAGACCAGACAAAATAAATTTTGATCACTCAAATCCCCTTGCAAATCGGATTTGATCTTTCGCTGAGTTTAACGCTCTCATTTCAACAATCCGTTAAACATAGTTTTCTGTTAAATTATTAATACCCACTCATAAATTTTTCATAGTTGCCTTATATAAAGAACGATCTATCCGTCTCATAATTTTAATTTTTCTTCCAAAGGCACCTTAACTCATCATTTCAACATAGTTCGTCTTACAGTCTTCTATCCAAAGAAGCTTTTTATTTGAATGTAACCCCTTAGTGCTTCAATAAGGACTCTTGGTACTCAAACTTTTCGCTAAGAGATTAACAAGACCCTGACGTACCGCAGCTTACAAATTTTGTAATTTTCTTGGGACTCCAAAAGATCTTCTCTCATGAGAGCACTGTAGTTTTGTGCCCTTTTAATATTTTGCATTGCGCTCCCTGAGCGCTTTGCTTGTCATTCATCAACAATTTTAATTAAATGAAAATTTAATTAATACCTAAGTCCTAATTCTCTCTCCTAAAGATACTCAAGGAATGATTGTATATCTTATATATAAATAAATTTTGACTGAAATGACACTTATTATTACCGTTATGCGCTTATATAGTATACGCACACAAGAACAATAGCAAAAACAAGCATTTTTCTTGCTAGCCCTGTCGCCTTTCAAAGAACTAGTTCAAGCAGATTTTATTACCAACTTTTTGCATACTCATTCATTGTGCCCTTTCCTTAGCGCTCGCTGCTTGCGTAGTCAGGTAGCAGCTAAGCTTGAGGTTTGACGGACAGACGCGCGTAGACAGTCAATGAATTTTTGGGTAATAAATTCACAAGCTCTTATTGTAGTCTAAATTGTATTTTGGGAATAAAGAAGCAAAGGCAGCGCGGAGAAAAGAGAGGGCACTGCAGGTGGCAAAGTAGGCGAGTGAAATGAAAAATGTCAGGTTTTTATTTTCTTTTAAAAAATGCGTAAATTGTGCGCCTTTGATGCAAGCTATGTGCTCTTATTGTATACTACAGTGTGTCAAAAAAGTAAAGAGACGTTAAATTTATGCATCAAGGCATATTGTTGAATTACGATTGCTTCTTTGTGTGTCAAAAGAAATATAGTAACTGATACGTTAAATTTATGGGATATATGTAGGTTTAAATGATGTGGTTAGGTGTATATAAAATGTTCCCAATTTTGTCTTCTAATGCTATAGATAGGCAGTAGATGCTAACAAAAAGCTTTATGATGAAAAAAGCACGTAAAAAATGCAATCATTTTGGTAGCAGTAAAGAAATATTACATTTTGAGGTTAGGACCTGCGTGAAAGTACCTACATATCTATAAAAATAGAAAACTAAAGACACAGGATCGTTCGAATTCTGCGTTGAAGTTGCAAACAAGCTGGGAAGAAGCTCTGAATGTATTTTTCAATTTTAGACATTTTTTTTTGTTATTAACATAGATCCCAGCATAAAATCCGCGCTCTTTGAAACTAGTCGAAATTGTTAGTCGAATTAGTAGTAAAACGGAAGGTGCCCCAAAAAAGAAAATTGAAAGCTCTCGTTGAAACTTCCTTAAGCGGTGAAAGCCGTAAGTTCTTATCTCTGAACAATATGAAATCCTAATGATCTTTGAATCAGAAACAATCTGGTAAAGGTAGTATAAATACACTTATAGCCGAAACACGATGAACAACTGTGGTTCTAAGATCGGATGAGATGAGAGTGTGATGAAATAGTATATCAGAAACGAAGCGGAATCGACGTGCCTTAAAATAAGTATTTTTAATCCTACTTAAGATAAATATCGTAGCATACCAACTGAATATTTGAAAGGTATAAGACTTTGACATTTTTTAAGGAGCAGTACCTTTGAGCCTAGACTACATACTATGCTGCCGATAAGTGTTAGGTCACAGTCCCAAAAGATCCCTGGAAACTCGCCAAAACTCTAGAGGGTAAGGGATAATGTGAGACAAACAAAGGAAGTGATGGAAAAAGGAAGAGAGAGATGCAAAGTCTGATAGAGGGATAGAAAGTGTGTGAAAGAGAGCGGAAGAGTGAGAAAGATAGAGATGACGAGTGAGAGAGATAGAGAGGAAGTGTGAGAGAGAGATTAAAATACCCACAAACTATAAAGATATATCTCTAAAGTAATGGAAAGAGAAAGAAAGAGAGGCAGAGTCTGACGAAGAGATAGGAAGTGTGTGAAAAAGAGGGGAATAGTGAGAAAGATAAAGAGAAGGAGTGGGAGAGAGAGAGTGATGAAAATACCCTCAAACCATATATGTACCTCTCTACTTTGAAACATGTAGACCTAAGGTTGTCTGTCTTTTTAAGTAGTTTTAAATATTATAGCAAAATTAATGCAGAAACAAAGAGAAGCATATAAAAAAGAGTTTTCCTTGACCCCGGCTACTAAGTTCTGTTGTGAGAACTCGTGATTAGGACATCACATGTATTTCCGAACCTGAACAAATAGATTAAAAAGATTTTTCCTCACAATTGCGCTCTTAGAAAGTCATCACAAAAGCTGCTCGACGACGAAACTATCGAAATTAAATTAGCTGCGTATAATTAAGCAGAGAGAAATGACTACTAAAAATATTAAGACACTAAAATCTCACGTCTCATTAGTTTTAATTTTTATACGCCTGAAAATATGCAATAAATACAAAAGCTACACTAATGCAAGCACAAGCTGATGCAGCGCACAAATAATTCCACTTAGGACCCGCTTCATTACGGAGCAACAAGCCAATCCGTAAATGTGACTGGGGGGTGCCGCCTGACTGCCACAGAGCTGGGGTAGAGAGCATGATGCGCAGAGTGATGGAGCATTGAAATAAAATTGCTGTTAAATGTTGTTGAACAAGTAGAATGCTGCCAGCAAGTGAATGTCAATGATTTGTACGAAACAAGGTAGACAGAGAGAGGCAAAAAGGGAGAAGAGCGGGCGAGCAGCATATTATTTGTGCTTGCAGTGGGTGGCAAGCGTCAGTTAGTTGCGGCAAGGCGTGCAGGGAAGTCAAGTAAAGTAATTAAATGCAATTTTCATGCACCAATTGTTGCTGCTGCTGCGGCAGAGAGACGCATTTAACTTAAAAATTCCTTAGAGCGACAGGCAACTGAGTACTTTCAGTTGTAGTCGACTACACGCTACAACTGACAATGCAACTCTTTGCATGGGTGAAAACTTATTGCCTGTAATATAAAAGGGCAAATAGAGTAGGTAAGGTCTCCCGGTGACAACAAAAACAACTGTAATAGACAACTACTTAGCTCCACTGGGGAATAGAGAGGACCAACTTTCAAAGTTGTTAATGTAGGTATGCGCTTTTTTGTTGCTGTTGTTGTTGCTACAGCTCTTCCAGTGAAAGTAATCAAAGTGTAAGTAGTCATCAACCCTGAATATACACGTACACACACACACATAAAAAGATACACTCAAACACTGATTAGGTAGTGTAGTTAATATTCAGCTGCATGTCAAATTGCCTCAGTGTCATTATTATTCGGTGAGCGCCAGTGTGTCTGTGTGCAGTGAATTACATGCTGAGAGTGTATGTGTATTCCACTTGTTCGGTAAAATAGTGAAATAACTCGGTGTGTGTTTATATGTGTTCCACTTGTTCACTTGAACTTATTGTGTAGGTTGTTTCACTTGTTCACTTGTACTAGTTGTATATATAAGAATGTGTTCCACTTGTTCAGTTAAACACTGAAATATCGGTATGTGTTCCACTTGTTCACTAAAACCTGTACTGTCAGCATGTTTGTGTGTGTGGGCCATAGTAACCGTACACCAACTCACAGAATTGAGGGAGGGTAGCGTACTGTATTACTTCATGCCGGCGGCAGGTAATTGAGCATGAAATTACTCGCACTCAGCGCACTCTTGTAGCTCTTCGAAGGTGGTTGAGTTGAATTGAAATTAATTGCGAAAATACGCAACTAATTAATATTGAAATTTTGCATTGCAGTGAATGTCAAATCAAAGTGGTGCAAATACATTGTCGTGTGCCGGAGACGAGACGTAGTTGGGTTAGCGGATGCACTCGAAATTTAATAAATTTTGTCGTCTTCCTGTTCAAAGCACAACTTTTGGTACCTTAATTTGCACAGAGGGGGTTTTCTGGGAAAGTAAGGAAGGAGTGAAGTAAGAATTTAATAGTTTTAAAGTGAAATGTGTAGTTAACTGATAGTTACTGATTTCTCTTGAAAGCTTTGAAGATTTTGTTTGTGAAGCTGACATTCAGCTGCTTGTTGCTGTATTTTAAATCTAATATTATTTTACAATTTGCATTTAATGGCATACTTCTTGGTATTTTGCGTACTTGAACTTCGAATTTCGGATTTTTTTAAGTTTCGAATATTTTGGTAAAAAAAATTCGAGTTATTTAAAAATGAGTTCGTATTTGAATTAAAATTATCGAAAATAATAGTTTCAGAATTTTCGAAAATGAAAGATTACCTTTACTCAAATGAAAATGAGATTTTTATAACTTTTATAGTTTTCGGAGTTCAAACTTAGCAATATTCGTATTCGAAAATCAGTAACTGATTGGTAAAGTTGTCTTTAAATATGTTGGAGCGCATAACAGGTTGCTAAGTTTTACAGCACAGCTAATACGAGCATGTTCGAAACTTCGAACTTAAATTTTCGAACATCGTATTTTAGCTGTATAAAGAACTCTATCAAATTTCGGCATCGTTATTTAATTTAAAGTTGCTCATCTAAGTTTTCTTCTATTTCAAAAACTGAAAATTTTCGAAAATATACATACATATATTTTTTGTTAATACTATCATAAATATATATTAATCTTGACATCATTATAAGCCCAAGAACTATCTATAAGCATTGGCATTGCTTTATTTAATATTTATTTTATTGAGATATGCTGTGCGCCTGTGTATAGACTAACTTTTTTTAAGTATACACCTGAAATATGATTTATGTATATCACTTTCAACGTATTTTCTTGTTATCTCTTGATTTGTTTATAGAAAATTATTCATCTTTCTAATTATTATGCCAGCCTTGCTGTATCAAGCAAGTACTTGAAGGTATGGCATAAATAATATTTGTAGCCAACTTGAGTATCAGAAATATGCTCAACACGTGTATAAACACTCATAGCGTTCTACATAGTGTTCTTCATGTCCTTTTCACTGCTATCCGCGAGGGCAATGCTTTGTAATCATCAGCAAGTTCGGCTCGCGCCTGGCGGATTTGACCTCCTGCCCACCTACATTTGCGCAAATATTTACATGCAGTATTAAACCTCTTGTTTATTTAGCCATTTATCTGCTTCGCTTTTCCGCTCGCTATACCTTTTTTATATACGCAAAGATATATACATACATAGATAGACTTATATACAGCCGTATACATATATGTATACAAAGGTATATTATATCCTTTGCGCTCTTGCTTCTGAAAGTCGCTGTTTTGTCAGCAATAAATAGTGACATTTATTGCCAGCAATTAAAAGTACAACTCGACCATTGCCAATGTAGGATTTCTGTGCTGAAATTTGAGTTTTTTCTCTATGTAGTCTTCTTCCTCCCTCTCTGCGCGCTGGCATTCGGTGACAGTTAAAATGGAAAGTTTGTGTTAGCTGCTGCAAATGGCTTGAGTTTCGGCAGTGTGGTGACTGTTGGCCAGCGCAATTGGATGGCACACTCCCTATTTCCTTCTACTCACTCACCCATGTCCTCACTGATTTCTTGCTCTATTCTTTTCTCTCTCACATATCCTTTTTAATGGGATTCCAATACTATACGAATTCTTCCTATGGCTGGTCAAACGACTTCCATTTTTGTTCTCCATTTACGCACACTTACCCAGCCACTCACACACACTCGTTGCTTCATGGACTCACATTTCTGTTCTTGTCGCCCCACTCATACTTTATAGCACTATTTGTTTGACTTATCGGCGTTTGTCATGCGATTTAAATTGCTCTTTATTCGCAGCAAATGTTTTTCATTCTTTTTATTGCAGAGAAAGCCACAAAAAATATTGCAAAAATAACGAAATAAACGCTTAGTTAAATATTAATAGAGCTGTCTGCGAAGCTTAGCTGAACCCTTTAGTAACGACAGCGATAACTCTTTCATCAATAATAAATTTTTTATGACTTAATTTGATGGCGACACTATTAGCGCCATTAGTTTTACGTATATAATTGCAGAGCAAGCTAACGGTATATGAGAGAGTGCTTGAATGCACGTTGATAAATCGAAAAATTGTTTAATAAATTTAAAATATTAGTTTCCTTTACAAATATATAAGTTTAATCAACCTTAAGCACTCAAATTAAAATTTTAAAGTATGCCAATAGGCGTTACCTTTGATTTGCGGTAAAAGTAAAATTTCATAAAGTAATTTGTTATATTTCTTAGCGTATATGTAAATGTCGAAATATTTAGTTTCAGTTAAGGTATTTGATTTTCGAATGTAAATTATAAAATTTTCGAACATACATACATTGAAATCTTTTTGAAAATTTTGAGTATAAATTCATAACCGTATATTATTAATGAAATTACCCTAAAACAAACTCCAAAAAGAAAACCCGAAAGTTATTAGAGTGCTTTTAATAGGATTTCGAAGTTAAAATTAAATTGTTTCGTATTTTCGAAAGTGATAAAATTGTCTTTAGCCTTTAATATAGCAATAATTTTATTATAATGATATGACTTTTTTTGCATTTAAACAAAGTGTACTGAATTTCGAAAATTAAAATCGTATTTTTAGTCGTTACGGTTGTCTTAAAGACAAATTTATCACTACTGTTTGACACTACATGACATCTTTTAGTTGTGACTTGTACAATATATAAAAATATATGTATGTATGTATATAATACAAATAATTTGAATTTCGAATATATTCGAAAATTTATCAATATTTCCTAGAAAATCAGAGAACTGGTTTGGGAACCTCAAGTAACAAATAAAATAAAAGAAATATTTTTAAGAATGTTGAGAGGTTTGAAACCCTCAAGTAAAAAAAAACCTAAAAAAAGTTGTTTAAAATATTTTAGTTACATTTTTACAGAGTATTTATGGATATTATTTCTCTTCGAAAATTACATTACTCTTCGGTTTACATTACAAAACAACTTCTATTTGCGGAATCTAATAAAACACGTCTATTAAAAATAGATATTTCGAAAACTTCGAATTTCGAAAAATTTCGAAATTGTTGTTTAGAGCGACTGAGAGCTGGTTTGACAATTCGCATAAATAAAAAAATAAGTTTTTTAATTTTTCGAAAATGGCTTACGAAATTCGAATTTAAATTCAAAATAACTGAGTTTTGTTTTTAAATAATTAAAATACACCTCACAGTGCGACTCAGAGGTATAATATAATTTATAGCCTGATTCTATGCGCTTTTGTACATTTCAACTGTATAATTGTATATAGAATATTTCGAAAATTCGAATTTCGAAAATTTCTAAATATTGTTTGAAAAATACATTACTTTTAAAAATTTTACGAAAATGATCTCGAAGTTCGAATTTTAATTCGATACTAACTGATTAAATATTTAATAGAAAAAGGCTCTTCGTGGTTTAGATAAATTAAATAATTAAAATATAAGCCTCTTTGCGGTTACGAAAGTTTTTTGAAGTATAACAAATTTTGTAGTCTGTCTCCAGGCGCTTATGTGTATTTCAACTGCATGTGCTCACATTTTAGAATTATTTTTATATAATATTTTAGTAAATGCAATTTAATGCTTCCAGCAAAATATTTTCACAAAAATCGTGTAAACTAATGATCGAACATGTTACTAGCAACAAAATAAATTACAGGTTGTATTGACCTATCCTTGTATCTTTTTAGCAAACCAATTAAAACTTAATTGCCTTAAATTCCAAAATTGCTTGTGCACTATATTGCAGCAAAAAGTTTCACCCCTGAATGTGTAACTTAATTCCTTTCGCATCAAACAGCTTTTACAATATGCGCGAGGGCTTATGCCCACCCTCTCGTTTTTTGTCGTTTATTTACAACCTTTGCATTTTTAAAACTCAGTCAGCAACTTTAAAAAGGAACACAAAAAGCAAGAAAATAAAATAAGCAGCAACAAGAGCCTCAGCTGATGCAAGGCTAAATGTATTTCGTTTTACATGACCAATAGCATACTGCTAGGCGCTCAAGCGTTAATAGTGCCGTATGAAAAAAACACGTTCAATTGCTGTCGATGATGATGATGCCGTTGAGCGATAACGTGAAAAAACATCGTGCAGGAGTATGAGGCAACAATAACAAGAACTCACACTCAATTATCGTAAATTGCCCGGCGGATATAGAGCCGGCGCTGTCGGTGGTGGCGGTGACGGTAGCGGTTGGTACTCAACAAACTCTCATCCTGCTCGAGTGCAATTTAAATTTTATTTTATCGCTGCGCTGTGACGCGCCATAAGTGCTGTATTGATTTTTGGTAACACCTAAAAGTATGCTACACAATTCAGCGCACTCAGGCACAGGCGGTGAGGTTACTCAACTTTTCCACGTTTTTATTTTTATTTTAATATTTTGTTATTTTTGTGCGCTGTTTGTTCTGGACACCGCGTGAAGCAGCAAAAACAAGCAGCGCTGTTGTTATATTAATAACAACAACAACAACACCGAAAACCAAACAAAAATCATTTAAAATTCAAACATTGTCGCTTGGCTGGAGATTTTGCGTTGCCTTCAACCGAAATGAAATATACAGTTAAGCCAGTAGCGGTGGGATATGCGCGCCTGTCGTTCGGCCGTGCACAGCGGCGAGTTCGGCTTATGCCAGCGCGGCGGGAGTTATGAAAATTCGTTCTGTTATTGTGAAATGTTACCGTTAGTTGGGTGCTTGTGTCGCTTGACCGTTAGTTAGTTTCTATTTATTTTTTGTTTTGCTTGCGACAACTCACAGCTGCTGGTGACCGTTGTGATTGTCGACTTGCGCACAGTTCATGTTTTTATGATTATAATACCCTGTGTTTTTGATTTTGCATCCGCAGCTGGTTTTTGTTATTATTTTATGTACATGTGTTGCGATTTTTGATTTACCTGTACATGTTTATTATTCTTTTACCTTCATCAAATTCAAATTTTGTAGTGGCTGTAGTATACTTTTAGGCGCATTAATATTTTTAATTTGTTTTGAGCTGTTATTTTTCTATTGTGCCGGTATTTGCTAGCGATTTAAATGTGTGTTTAAGTTGACCCATTCTACTATCCTTAATTTAAGGTAAAAGAAAGCCAGTAATAAAAAAAATTTCCACACAAAAACAAGATTTTCATTGATTAGTTTGTATGGCAGCTTTATGCAATAGTGCTCCGATTTAAATAATTTTTCTAGAGATTATAGCATTTCTTCGTGTTATCATTTATACGAAATTTCGTGTCGATATCTTTTCAAATAAAAAAGTTTTCTATACAAAGACTTGATTTTGATCCATCAGTTTGTATGACAGCTATATGCTATAGTGCGCCGATTTGAAAAATTTTTTGAGGGGTTGTGTTGCTGTCTTGTGCAATAATTCATGTCAAATATTGTTAAGATATCTTGTCAAATAAAAAAGTTTTCTATACAAGGATTTGATTTTGATCGATCAGTTTATATGGCAGCTATATGTTATAGTTGTCCGATCTGAAAAATTTCTTGGGAAATTGTAGCACTGTTTTGGGCAATAAACTGTCTTAAATTATGTGAAGATATCCTGACAAATAAAAGAGTTTTCTATACAAGTACTTCATTATGATCGATCGGTTTGTATGGCAGCTATATGCTGTAGTGATCCGAAATTGCCAAGTTAGTCATAAATTCTTCAATTTGTAACACAAAATATTTATTGCGTCATTCGTCATCTCGGGTACAACGAACTCCCTCAGTAAGTGCCACTAAACTAATGATTGACTATGATCGTACAAAATTGTCACTTAAAAGCAAAACTTGCTACGAAAACGCAAAAGAAAGCGTGAGACAAATATAAACGGCGTAGTAAGGTCTCCAATAAAACACACAAAAAAAGCATGCGTGGTCGAGGTGACCGCAACAATAGAGCCACTTAAAAGTAAATAACAAAAACATCCTGCCCATAAACCCTCACCACTGACCAAGCAGATTGTTGCTTTTACCGGCGGCACTTCAACAATCCGCTCTACGCTCTCCGCACTCTTACCAACGCTTGTTACAGTACTGTTCGTGACTTTGATAAATTACCCATACTAATGACCCGATGTGACTTCTGCCTTTCATTACCCACACTGTCTTGCTTGCCATGCTTCATTTAACGCCAGCGCGCCCAACTTCAAGTTGCTCACTCACGCAGACGCTTATGCACACACACACGATTTCATTCATTGCTGCTCTAAACAAAAACTCTTAATTTTTTGCTTTTGTTGTTGTTTTCAGTTCATAACTTTGTTGTAAGTAGTTTTGTGGTTGTCCATCGTAACTATTTGTTGCTTTACAAGTGGTTTTGTCAGTCATTAGTTTGCAGCGGGGCAGCAGCCTCTGGGACCACTGCTGAGAACTAAAGCGTGTGTGTATTTGTCTGTGTTTTGGAGCGTCAAGCCCTTGCTGCTCATGCGCTTACACTTTTGTCTCCCAAACTAAATGCATTAACTGCAATTACAAGTTAATTACACCAACCCATTGGTCATTTTCTCGGCACGTGATAGAGAAGGAGATCAAGCAGAGAAGATATTATCTCCTCTAAATGTATTCCCGGTATTATTTTTAGAAGACACTTATCAACTAATGTTATTATTGTTGCGACAAAAACATGACGGAAATAGTTTGCAAGGTGTTGTCGAGTTCATTATACTTGATGGTTTATAAATGCGAATCTTAATGTGTGAATATCTCATACTCTCGAACTATTAGACACTCTTACCATACTGCTTCATAGCTAAAAAGTATTAAAGTTAGTCCTTTCAAAGGGACTACTAAAGAGTAATAAAAATGTTGTTTATGTTTTGTAGCAGCTTGTTCTTAAACTCGTCGATATTCGAGGACTGCGAGACCTTTGGCAACTCTTAACAATTTCAAGCTTTAGGAAAATTTATTGGTTTTTCGAGATTTTCCTTGCTTTTAATGTCTACTTTTTTTCATAACAATAAAAATTTATGAAAAATAATTGAAAAAAGTTTTGTAGAAAAAAAATATTTTTAAATGTCTAAAATATTTAAAAAATGTTATATTTTATTTTAATAAATTATAAACAAATTTGTTAAAAAATTGTTTTTTTCACTCACTTCACTTTCACAAATGTGTTACCCAAAAATAAAATATGTTAAAAAAGTTTTGGATAAAAAAAATTTTAGATACAAAAAATTTAAATAAAAAAATTTTTAGAGGAAATAAATTTTTGTAAAAAAATGTTAAAAACAATTTTAGAAAAAAAAGTTTGGTAAGCAATTCAGTATTTTTTTTTAATTTATTTAAACTTCATGAAAAATAATGGAAAAAAGTTTTTCTTTGAAAAGAAAAAGTATATTAAAATGTCTGAAAAATTTTAAAAATATTATATTTTTCCAAAAAAAGTTTGTAACAATTTTTTTCCCTTCACTTCTACATTTCTCAACCAAAATAAAATCTGGTAAAAAAAAATTGAATAAAATAATTTTGGTAAATTAATATTTTGATAAAAAAATATTTGGATAAAAAATGGAAAAAAATTTTAGTAAATAATTTTGTAAAATTTTTTTTTTTCCTTTTGGTAAAAAACATTTGGTAGAAAAAAATGGTAAAAAAAATGTTGATAAAAAGTAGTTTGATAAACAAATTTTTGGTAAAACAAATTTTTGTTAAAAATTTTGGCAAAAAAATTTTTTTTGTAAAGTAAAATTTGTTAAGCAATTTTTTAATTTTTTTGTAAATGTTGACACGAAAAAATATATTTTACTATGGCTGGCCGGGGACTTTTCAATAGACCATTTATTTCTAATTTTGTTTTTTTGATTTCTTGATTTACGCCACAAAGTCGAGCCAAAGAAAAGTGCATTTTTCAGCGTCATGCAAAACGACAATTGACTTCAGCGTGGTGCTGCTACTCGGTGTTTAATGGTCGGGAAAGAAAGAAAATGAGGGCAATTGTGCGAAATAAAGCTTGACTGACTTGACTTGAAGAGGTAGAAGAAGAATTTCAGCTTAGAAAAGCAGTCTTTGTTGAATTTTTTCATTTTCTGTGACTGTAAATTTTAAGATAATTTATTTTTAAATTTTTAAAATATTTCTTTGCATTTTTTTTGTAATAATTTTTTGATAAAATTTTTTCAATACCTTTAAGACTTTTTTTAATATTTTTATTGATTTTTTTAAAATATTTTGTGCTATTTTTTGTTTAAATTTTTTATAATAGTTTTTAGAATCTTTTTAAGACTTTTTTTAATATTTTTATTTAATTTTTTTTTTATTTAATTTTTTTTTTTTATATTTATTTTTTTATATTTATTTCATATTTATATTTTTTTTAATTTAATATTTTTTTTTAACAATTATTTTGATATTTTTTAAGTATTTTTATTTATTTATTTTTTTTTTTAATTAAATTATTTTTTTAATAATATATTTTTAAGTTTTTTTCTATATTTGTCTTTAATGTTTTTTGTTTAATTTTTGCATTTGTCCCAAAGAAAAATTTGTCTCGCTTTTCCATTATTTTATTATACTTTTCCTGAATTTATTTATTATATTTTATTTATTTTTATTTTTTTCTCAATTTTGTGCTTTCAACTGGCAGCACTGTTATGCTGCAATTATGTTCAGAATGCAATATACGCGTACGAGTTCAAATATGTTTGTGATATGTGTGCGCTTGACCAATTGTGTGCTGCAACTGCTGCTTTTGTTGTTGTTTACGCCTGTCAGCCATTCTTTCACACCAAATTTGCTCACAAATTGGTAACAGTTGTTTATTGGTCCCAGTTGATGGGCGAAAATTGGCAACAATTGGCAGCAATTGGCAGCAGTGGCAGCAGCAACAATCAGCGTGACATTTAGAGAGCATTGTGGCAGCGTGTGAAAAACAAAGAGCGACAAAACAAAAAAATTAACTGAATGAGAATGTTAGAATGAAAAAGAGGAAAGAAAGAAGGTAAAAAAAAGAAAAAAATGTTTGTCATGTCCTGCTGCAAAATCTAGTTATATAGAAATGGAAGTGCTTTCGGAATTCCGATAGGCTCTCGTTGCAGTCAAAATTTCACGAGACGGGGTTTAAGACTGAAAAATTCAGAGGCTCTTTTGGCACAATTAGTGTTTTACAATGGCAGGAGCTTACAAAACCAACGAAATTTCCAAGACTCTGCGGTATGGCTAAAGCGGATAGAAGACTGACGGGCCCTCAAGAGAGCCGAGATTCCATAGTACCACAAGATTTTTACTGTGGTATGAACTTACAAGACTGTTGGTCTCAAAAGCTCAAACGGAATTCTGAAGGTTTTTAGTACTATAGTATTATGGAATACGGAATTTCTGAAATAACGCGGTAAGCCTACAGCGGTTAGAGGACTGGAATACTGACAGCCTCTCATGATAGCCGGGATTATATGGTACTCGTATTTCTCACGGTGGTACAAGACTGTTGGTCGCAAAACCACAAACGGAATTACAAAGTTTCCGCGGGACTGGCGGTTATATGATTGAAATACTGAGTGCTGAGATTCCATAGTACTATGGTATACTAATGGAATTCCGAAAAATTCTGCGGTATGCCTAAAGCGGTTGGACGCCTGAAATACTGACATCCGAGATTCCATAGTACGAAGAGTTTTGTACGTTGAGAAAGGTTAACCAAGCTGGTGAACTCAAAATTGCAAGGGCAAATCCGAAGATTCCGCGATACGGCCAAAGCGGTTGTAAGGCTGAAAGACCAACAGACTTTCATTACAGCCGACTTTTAATAGTACGACGTCTTTTTCACGGTAGGAAGGGCTAGCTAACCCTTTTAACCGATGATTAGGTTAGTTTTCACGTCATCCAACTATAAATGAATGTCAGGTTCGAAAGACTGCTAGTTTAAATTACGTTTCAGCGTTTCAACCCACTGGAGCTCTATCGTGGTTGGTGGTAATAACAGCTGGATTCGTACTCGCTGAGCTTTTGCTAAACAATTTAGACCAAATCCCATAGAAGTCGGGTTTGGGAAAGACATTCCGGATCTCTTTAATGATATTAATATTACGCATACTATACAAAGTGAAAAGTTGTTTTGTAACAGATTTTTATTTTGTAGATTTCAGTTTCTTCCCAGCCATTTGAATTCTGCCGGCTATCGTTTCTTTCTGGGCTCAAAGCAGGGTTAGACTAATATTCTTAAGTTCCTTACTATCAAATTTGCATATTTGAGCTGGTTTCATATTTTCTGTCTCTCGGTTGTCTTTTAAAAGACAATAATTTCTCGCCTGTAACGACCAAACGCCCACCTGTTGCCTACCTTTAGGCGCATGCAATAGTTGCATTTGTGTAATTGCATTTCTGTTCAACCGACACTTTGTTGACCAATATAACATTTACAACAAATATGAAGCGAGCGTGTCCTCACATATGGAAGCATACATAGATAGTGTTTATATGTGTATGTATGTATGTGTGTGTATGTGTGAGCGCGTGGGCGTTTGTTGGTTGCAGTGCAAAATTAGCAGCGATTGATATGACATTTGCAATTTGTATGCAAATTAAATGTTCAACATACACAGAGACGGCCACAAAATTTCCACGAAGCGAGAGAGGGACCAGCATTATCACCTGTAGCCGGAAAACAGCAACAAAAGCACGCAGACTGAGTCGGAAGCTTATTTGCTTGACTGAAGTTTGGCAATTAAACCGAAAATTTTGCAACAACAATGCCGCACAACGAACAACACCTGCATGCGTGAGAGCTAATATGTGAAACTGAATGTGTGTGTGTGTAGTATACTTATAGGCGCATGCAAGTGAGCAGTTAATAACAGTGGCTTACAGCATCGACTGGATAACTGTTGCAGACAGACAAAGTAATGAAGTGCTTGATGAATGCACGCTGGCTTCCGGCTGAACGCTCGTGCGCCTAGCTGTATGCTGGCAAGTGTAACCATGTAATGTATATGTATGTGTTGGTGTGTGTTCGTGCATGTCATGTCAGCAACTTGTGTAGGTAACTGTGTTTGGCAGCATTTATTAATTATTATTACGCTGATATATTGCACCCAAGGGTGATGTGGCCTCACTGACACACGCACACAAATAATGAAGGGGTTTAAGTGGTGCTCAAGTGCAACACGCTGGTTGGCTTTATTATTATCTGTGTGTGTTGCCGTTAATGTCGATGGCAGTGTCTGTCTGTTGTTTTTTTTATTGTTATTGTTGTTGTCTATGGTATGCAAAAGCGCAACGGTGCCAATAACGGAGTATGAGCGCTTTGCTTGGAGTGGCATAAATACCGACATTTTAATTGCAAATGTGTGCGCTGTTGTGGTTAATGGCTCGGTGAGCGCTAAGGTTAGCGGTTTTGTGTAGAAAGCAAAAAGGCGTGCAAAGCGTTCATGATTTGTTGTTGTTGTTGCTTTATACTGACAGTTAATGAACATTGATTCTTGAAAACTTTCAAATACATTTTTAATGCGTCAAATACCAAGTGCAGCTTAAAGCGCCTGTGAATAGGCAACAATAAACAGACATTTTAGATTTCTGTGCAACCAAAAGCCCGCAATTAAACTTAAATTTGTGATGCTATATATGTATACAACATAACCCCACGAGTTTAATATCGAAGTTTTGAAGTTAATTTAAGTTAAACACTTTATGACGCCTATGGTTATGCTTTATGTTTTTATTTCGCGTATTTTCTACGCGAGTCAATCACGATTTGTGGCAAAAATAATAAAGTAAGTCGATTTTTTAGTAAATGTGGCTTTAAATCGTTCTGCGCCTGAGGGTATGCTAATAATTTTTTGTGTTAATGCCAAATGTGCGGCCCACTTTACCTTAATTTTTGTAATAATGAATATACAACATAAATGCCATGAGTTTGTTATCACTTTTTTATTTTAAATTAAGCTGAAAACATTTGACGCCTGTGGATAGGCTTTAACTAATTAATTTCTCCTGTTATATGTCATAAACGGGTTTGTCAATCATATAAAAAGGTAGTTTCAGCTGTTCTAGTATAAGTGTTACATTTTTTTACGGAAGTTATTGTTTTCTTGAATTTATTATATAAAAATATTCAATATTTGCCTTAGAGAACTTAATCGGGAACTGATTTCAATTAATTTGCAATTTTTTTATTGAAAAATAAAAGTAATTTATCACTAACTATAGCTCTAAAATATCAAGCGCCTGTGGATATGCAATATTTTTTGAATTTTTTGCTTAATGCTGCGGTTTTGTGATAAGAAGCGAAACATTTTCCTTACAGAAGGAAATAGATCACAATATTTATCACTCAAGCAGTGTGGAAGCTTTTAATAACTTTGGCTTAATACTAGTTGTCGTCAACTTTTTTGAAAGTGATTTTCTCTTAATATTTTATACTGCAAATAGTTCTTTTTTCAACTCTGCCTATTTGCAGCAGATTTTGAGTATTATTAGCGTCTTTTCGGTGTTGCTTCAACTTTATATTTTCCTTCGCACTGTATTCTTCTGTTTACATAAACCCTTCTTCCTCTTCTTGACACTTTGTGTGCACAGTACCGTTACCTCTTAAAAGTTACAAGTAATCAAAAACCAGCGCATATTCGAAACAAAATGTTGTTCTGCAACAATAAAAGTATTTTACAACAACAATAACATTTTCGTAAAGCAAATACAAATGTTTATCCGTAAATCAGAAATCTGTAGGCGGCTTGAGTTTATTTTAATGTTCGGCCAACGAAAACAAATTTCAATAAATATTTTGACAAAGAAATATGTTTTATATGTGTGTGTGTGTATGCTTTTGTGCCTTTAATATTCACAAATTAATTGATGCTCGTTTGCACTTAGACACAGCTGTCAGGCTTTGCTCAATCCCAGGCAATTGTCAGTCAGTCTGCTGCGCCCTTCATTCTCAATTATATTTCATAACTAATAATTTTGTGCAAAATCAAATTTAATTAACAGCAAAAATGTATGCTTTCAATTGAAATAGCATTCTTCGAGCAATTTTGCAAGTTTCTAAGTTCTTGGCGAGTAATGACCGAGCATGTGGGGCAATCATTTTTCATTAGTTGCAAGCGGAGCGTGGAGTAGAAGACGAAGAGTGCGGTAAAGCTTGGTTAAAGGGCAATTTAAATTTATGTCTGTGTGTTGGTTTTTGAGTGAAACGGTAAAGCTTTAATAATATTTTTGATAATAATTTAAATGAATTTAATTTTGTGGGAAAAAATATGTATTTTAATATGTCAAATAGTGGAAATGTCAACTAACATAATTTTTGCATTGTTAAATAATATTTAATTTTTTTTCTGTTTTTTCGGGAAATTTTTTTTTTTTCATATTTACACACAACACCTACATATATTTTGAATTCCTCAGCTTAAAGCAAGGGTTGCTATCATCATTTAAATCTTAAAAATTTTGCAAACTAGTGATATCAGCAACTTTTCGAACATACATACATATGTATGCTTTAAGTCAACGGCAATATAAACCTCAAATGAAAATAATAAATAACAGTGTTGCCACCTCTCCGTTAAAAAATTTGAACCCAAAAAATAAAGAAAAAATTACTCAACATACTAGTTTTTTGGTCCACTTGCGTATTATGTTCTTAACTTAAAATTTTTGAATAGGGTTGCCACTTAATTTTGTTTTAATATTAAAAATATTATTCTACACTGTATTGACGTTATGAAACGTATCTGATTCTTACTAGCCAAAAAAAAAAAAATAATAGTGTTGCCACCTAAATACATATTCTTATTAGTAAAAATATTGTTATTGCAGGAATGAAACGTATCTAATTATTTTTTAACTAAATTTTTTTGACCAGGGTTGCCACTTAATTTTTTTTTATTATTTAAAATATTATTTCAACTGTACTGATATTATTATGAAAAGTTTTTGATTTTTTTTATCTAAAAAAATACTATCGTTGCCACCTAATTATATATTTTTAATAAAAATTTTATTCAAAATTATCAATTGCTTGAATGGAACGAGGTTACTTTTTTGGCTGAAAAAATACTAGAGTTGCCACCTGTTTATTAATGTTTGTTATATTCCAAACTTTATTGCTTAAATGAAATGTTTTTGATTATATTTGAACAAAATGCATAAAACGTATTTGATGATTATTTTTTACTAAAAAATTAATTCGGTTGCCACCTAATAATTTATTTTTATGATTAAAAATATTATTGCAAATTTTAATGCTAGCATGAAACATGCAATTATTCTTATAAGTATTAAAACTTATTTAAACCGTGACTTAAATTTGTATTTCTTAACAGAGTTGCCATCTGCTATTTAACATAATGTTAATTCATTATTTTACCCTACTGACCCCTTAATACCAAAGTGGTTTAACCAAGGTTTCCTCGAAAAATATTTATACCCACAAAAATTAGTTTCCTTCATGAATTTTATATATGTATGTAGAATATTTAGAAAGTTCTCTGATCAAGGGTTGCCATCATTATTATAAATAATTTAAGTTCTTGGATTTCCCTTATCGGACTCAAAAGAACCAAGTTTATATACACATACATATGTAGTATATTCAATGATAGCGAGCTTTTTAAAGTTGTGCGCGGCTAAACAGTGCTGCCAGATTGCTCGAAAAAAATTTTGAGGTTGCCAGCTGGAAAAAATTTATAACTTTAGCATAATGAAAAAGTATTTAGGACAAATCAGCTTTATCCAAGGTTGCCACATGGTTCCGAAAAAAATTAAAAATTTCAGAAAGCAATAAAAAATATTATGAATAATTCAAAAATATATTTTTATGGATATACATACATACATTTGTATTTCAAAACTATCAAAAATTATTTATATAATTCAGAATTGAATAATATTTCAAGCACAAAAGTAATCACACTTCTGTATACCCCGTACTTAAATCTAGTTCTTTTGACCGAACATTTGCCTTTTGCGCACTTTAATGGTCTTTCTTATTTATAACCATACACTATCTCCAACTTTTCTGCATTTCATCAACTCTTACTACCGCACCGATGTTGGTTAAGGCATCGCTCTCTATTACAGCTGACTTCACTTCCACTTATAATTGTATGTACAAGTAGTTGCCTGTCATGAATGATCTCCAGATTTAATTGGATTAAAATGCGTGACTTGCAAGAGAAATTACTAGCTTTCACCGATGTGCTTTGCTCTCTGTTGCCTCCCATTTTTATTATTTTTATTTTCTTTTTAGCGTTTTCTGAGTATTATTTTCATTGCTATGATTCTATACTTTGCTTCTCTTAGATATTTCTTAGCGTTACAGTCGGCAACCGGCATGCTGACGGCCTTTTCTATTGTCCGTTAGGCGTGTGTTGTGAAAATACATACATTTGTAGTAATAACTAAGAAATATTGCTGAAGTGGTAGAATAAGTGCAGTGGTAGAGTTGCTACAGTGTGAAAATTAGAAATCTTTGCAGAATGTTGGGGGTATAAATTCAGTATTGTGTTTTCATATACTTAAATGTTTTTTCATAAAAGATGGCAACGCTGTAAAAAATATTTTTTTTTAATATCGAGAATTTTTTTTCAGATTTAGTATTAAAAAAACTTACTATTATTTTTCGTCTAATTGTGAAGTTGCTTGCAAGCGATATGGCAACCGTTATTAATTCTTTTTGAAATCATGAAAAAGGTTTTAAGTCTTAAAGTTAAAAAAACTAATAATTTTTAAATAAATCTGAAGCTTTTACCAATGATTATGGCAACCCTTTTTAAATTTTTCAAGATACATGTTTTGTATGGCAAAATGGAAAAATATTGAAAATAAAAGTGTGAAAAAAAAATTTCGAAACAAAATTTTATTTTTTATTAAAAAGATTGAAATGAACCATAACTCAGTATTCTGTTTCCATATATTCTATAAATTTAATATTTTCATAAATGGTGGCAATGCTGTAAAAATATAAATTTTTTTAACATGATTTTTTTTTCAGAGTTAGTACAAAGGAACATTATTAATTTCAAATAATTGTGAAGGCGCTTTCAAACGATATGGCAACCCTTATATAATTTAGTATTAAAAATATAAGTACTTTGTTAGGCAACCCTAGAAATCATTTAAAAAGTTGCTAAACGTTCGTAAAATTACCTTAAGAAACACTAAAAGTGCCTGCAAGTAGGCAATGATATTCGCTTGGACAGCATTTGCCGGGAAATATTGCATATGATATAACATATGATGTACATAATTCAACTATATGAAGGCAGATTTTTCAATAAATTTTTGATTTTTTTGATATATATTCGCAGAAAGACAGTAAAAAATATTATTAACGCCTGCAGGTAGGCAACGATTTCTTCTTAGACTTGTGACATAAAATGTGATATATTTTGTATAAACATATGGGATTTCATACGGGCAGTTCGTAGAAATTCCTGAAGAAATGCCAAAAGCGCCTGCAGGTAGGCAACGATTTTTGCGACAGACAACTTGTGTCATAAAATATGATATATTATGTATAGATATATGGGAGTATTGGACTTCATATAGGCAGTTCGTAGAAATTCCTGAAGAAATGCCAAAAGCGCCTGCAGGTAGGCAAAGATATTTGCGATAAAAAACTTGCGACTTAAAATATGAAATATTATGTGTTCATATATTGTATTATAGGACTATTTATCCATCAAATTCACTTATGCTTTATGTATTTACCCAACAAAAGCTCGTTTTAAGCATATTCTATAGCTAGCGCCTGCATATATGCTACATTTTTTAAATTAAACCTAAACAACTTGCAGTAAACACCTTTAAATTAGGCTTTTATAACATTTGACACATTGAAAGTCAATCCCATGTCATGTCAACAGCTTTGCACTTACTCTCTGCAACCGCTTATACGCTTGGGTTATTTGCACAGCTATTTATGTGTGCGACTTTTCAAGACCTTTCTACGGGGTTTTGCACTAATGCCAACTACAACATTTTAAGCTTTATTAATCCGCTTAATTAATCACTTTAAAGACAGACGAATGTGCAGTGAATGGCGACAAGATGCCCACACATACATGACGTCGACTGTCTGCGGCGACAGCTGGGAGGCCACAATGACACAAGTTTACGATTGACAATTACGAAAGGCCGACGACCAAGGAATTTGTCACACATTTCATAAGCCCAACTCAATGCGCTTAAAAATTATTTGCTTCGTGTAAATATATGGAGATAGGAGAAAAATAGCAGAGCGCTAGAGTGTATAAATTTAATTTTTACTTTGCTAAGAAGCTTACAATTTGAATGCCTCAGCTATTTTCCACGCAACATCCCAAAGGATCCGCAGACAGCTTTTGGCTCGCTCACACACATTCGGGCATATTTAATGCGCTTGTTTGTCTGTTTAATGCCACAATTCGCACCCGCTGCCTGGCAAGTATGCGAGTCAGTAAGCCAAAGGAAGCACATAGAAAGTGAAAAGTAAAGCCAAAGGCTGAGTTATAGTCAGCTTGCGCTCTACTCTCGTACGCTGTACTCTCTCTTTCTCTCACTCTGGATTGCGTCAGCGTCTTTGTAACAACACACTAAATAAATATAATACAAACCAAATGACAGCTGTCAATATTTGAAATTTATTTGACAGTAAAACAGCGCTGTGGCAGAGCGGCAAATAAGATACACACAAAAACAATTTCACAGATAAATGCTGAGAAGAGAAGCAGCAAATAAGTAAAGTTAAATTGAAATGCGAAATGCGCAGGCAAATAAATCATCAACTAATAAACAGCTGACTCACCTCAATATTGGAATTTAATATACTTGAGGCACGCACTGAATATCAAAAAAATAAAAAGAAGTCTTGTAAATTGATCAAATTCGACTCTGCAATACTGACCAATATCTCTTTCAGGTGCGAATTTGTGCTTTAGAGCTGACGAACAGCAATGAAAAACATATAAAAGTCAATTGCTATTTAGACTGACGCAGTTCAAAAGCAAATAATTGAGTAAAACTCACTAGAAATTCGTAAAAAGCGAAAAACACAAATTCGTTGCATATACGAAGGCGCTTTGTTAATTTTTTCGTACACCAAGTGCTTTGAGGAAATTCGACGGCGTGATAAATACTAGAAAGTGGTCAAGAATCAAGAATTGGCAGTTATAAATTTTATGCTTTTAGACAATATTAAAAGAAAATTAATAAATAAATAATAAATACATAAGAAAAATATATTCAATTTATCTTCTGAACAAATTTAAAAGAAAATACGCAAAATTCACAAACAGATTTAAACATATGGCAATATAGGCTTTTAAAAGTATTAAAATTAAAAAAAAAATATTGCCTACCTCCAGGCGCTATTACGTTTTAACGTCCAAATGGCTTTATTTGGAAGCTCGTAAAATCCAACGAGTTGTAAAATTGATGCCCTTAAGACGACAAATCATATAATGGTAATAAAAACAAGTTTCGTCTATCTACAGCCCAAATTTTTTGCAAAAAAAAAATATTTTTTGTATTCCTAGTTTGATTTCCTTGTCTTCTTGAGAATATCGTAAAATTTGCTACATATGTATGCTTGGCAAAGCTAAAAAAACACATAAATTAAGAAAAAAAGTTATGGCCTACCCCTAGGTGCATTTCTTCTTTGGCAACTATTTTAGTTCAGGTTGGAGCGCGTTAAAAAAGAAAAATAAAATGTAGCAAACGTTTGTAGACGCTCAGTTTTTGCTAGTCGTAGCTGTGAGTAGAATTAAGCTAAAACTTAATATTTTTTTTTATTTCATTATACTTGAAAATGTATACGTAAATATATACAGGGTATTTTAGATATACATACGCCTGTGATAGCACTGCATATCCATTGCTTAAAAAAATATACACCCAAAGAGTTATAAAAGTTATTATCAAAAATGTTGCCTAGCCAAAGGCGCTTTTGTGGAATCAAGTGTTTCAACAAGTTTTCAACACTTTTTCTAAGGTTCATTGTACGACGATTTTTTAAGTTGGTTGAGTGCTTTAGTTTTGTTTTACTGCTTAAGCATTTCATATATAGACCCTTTCAAAATTGTGTTGTCTAACGAGAGGCGCTTACATAGTTTTGCTTGGAGCACGGCATCAAATGGCGTACAGTGCGATGCTAGTCGTTAAGTTTAAATCTTGAATGTCATAAAACAAATCAGAAATTGTATATGTGTGGCATATCCTAAGGCGCTCTTATATTTTATTTCCAAAAACTTAAATAAAATGGCTTAACCGTAAGGTTTAAAGAAAAAATTCAGTTGTGTTCGTTTAAAAGTATACCTTTTCTAATTTAAAAATGTATTGCCTACATTTAGGCATATGTATGTAAAACATATTATTTAAAACGAATTGTTCAGGAAAGTTGTTGCTTTTCACAAACAAATATATTGTGTAAGTGCTACGCATAATATATCCAAAAATATAAGTTTTCTTAAATTATAAGCATTTTCATGGTATATTTATAGGCGCAATATATTTAAAAAAAACCTTAGAAAGTGCACAGTACATTCAACATTTTTTTTAGGAAAATTTTCGATACAAAAATATAGCGCAACAACCGACAAGTAATAGATAAACGAATAGTGACATATATATATTGTAGCCAATACTTGGGCGTAAAGACCATTAAGTATTCCACAAGTCCAACACTCTCATTAAAGTATATAAAAATATATTGAATACTATCTCTCAACTAAGCAAAATCCCCTAACATTTTTTGTGGCTACATCGTGCAGAGATGAAAGTGCTGATAATATTCGCCTATATATGCGCTACAAAAAGACTGCGCTAACGTGCATACTAGTCGTAATACGATAGAAAATTTCTCACATAGTTTCGTGCGTCATTTATCAGGTCAGTACAGGTGAATTACTATGTCACCAAGAAATTTAATTAAGTTGTACAACGCACAAGTAAAGGGCGATAACCTAGTGTTGCCTATCTAGCGGCGTTGTCCGCGCATACCTAGGGCAAATATATATGAATTTACTACCAATTTTGTGTGTCTCCCTATTCGCGCGGCGCTTGCTAAGCCTACTTTTCGTCCAGTTTCGTATATATGTCCTTTTCGTAGCATACACGCAGGCGTTGCTTAAACAGCTGCGAGTTATTAGTTAATTTTATGGCGCGGTTGTATATATGTGGGCACATAATTTGTAGTTTTGTGCAGCGCAGCATAATTTTTCTTGTTTAACAACAATTTGACAGGTCATTTGGTGCGTAGCATAGTTACAGGCGTTCGCCTGTTATAAATACATGCGGGAGTAGTCGACAGGGTTTAGCTGTACACAGCTGTTTTGTGTGCTTGTGTCACGCAGAGCCTATAGGCCAACAAATAAGCTGTCATCAGTCAGCGTTTGGAGAATACTAAAAGTCAAATTGCAATGTAATCTGATGACAAGGATCAAGGACCAAGGATGGCCAAACAAAGTTCAACAAACTATTGGGTTGCAAAGTACAGAAACAAAATCTGAAAAGGTATCTAACAGAAAGGTCAATTTGATTGCCGAAAATTTCAACTCGCATGCTCGCTTATTCTCATGAGACTCACAGTCCAGGTTGCTGCCGTTAATTGATGGCGATGAAGCGTATTTGTGTGAACAACCACTTTCAACGCTCTTTTGAGTTTATGCTAAATACAACAGATAGTACAAACAGTGTAGCGGTTAAATTTTAGCATAAAATTGCAAAAAATCCTAAAAGTATGCAATATAAATTATAATTTGTTAACGCATCATTTATTATCATTAATATTCAGTATGTATTATTTCTTTTATGCGGCTACTTCTTTTTTCTGGCCTAAACTCAATAAATTAACTACGAGCGCCTCAAAGTATGCATCGTAAATTTAAATGCCTTTATTTTGTTAATTCTGAAAACTAATTAAAGTGGTTTTCTTTTGTCAATTCTCTGAAAGTGCAAATTTTCTAAAATAATATGCCTAAAAATATGCTAAATTTTATTTTAATTTAATAAAATACGTACCTAAAGCAAAAGTAATATATGGAAATTGAATTAGAATGATGCATAAAGCAAAAACGAACTTCATTAATTACGGAGAATATAATTTACTCTGAAAGACAATATTTCTAAAACTATGCCTGGATACATACATATGTATGCTACAGAAAATATTTTTTCATTTAGTTCATTTAATATGTACTAGCGTAAAAATCAAAAAGCAAATAACGAGTATTGCAGTTTTTACTCTCAGTATAAAAGTAAGTTTGATTATATTACGCCTAAAAGTGGCAAACAATTCAATTTAATACTTATTCTGTACACGAGTATTATTTTTTTTTTAATTACTGCAAATTATTGCAAAATATATAATATATTCAATAAATATACTAATTAGGGACATAATATAAAAAAAATTTTATTTTGCCTAAAAGTAGACCATATTCAGCCACATATTTTAATTTCAGCAAATTTGCATAAAGTGCATTTAATGGACAAGTATATTTTATGTAAAATGCAATATTTTTTAGTGCAATGCGTGGTAAAAAGAAATTTAAACTTTTGCTGTTCCTAAAAGTAGGCTTTAATATGGTTTTTAGTTCTAGTGAGTGGTTTTTATGGGTTCAAAAAGTATATTTTTTAGCAAAAACAACCAAGTGGGTACAAATATGCCGAGAAAAACGTTTGCTAGCTTAAAGTATTTACTCTGCGCCGCAAAGTAGGCAAAATTATATTTAAAAAATTAATATTTAATAATCAACATTTAGATACTTAATTTTATCAATTTTTAAACCATGTTCATTTAAATTCCATTAGCATATCCATAATTTATTAATTTTATTTGCTGGCACACCTAAAACTATGCAAATAAATTAACAAATATTTACCAGCAGTTAGTATGGAAAATAAATATGCCGCTTTTAAGCCAACCAACCAACAACTGTCCACATGTAAAATCTCTAACCTTCTGCTGTAAACAATAACAAATTTCGCATACATTTGCATAGTTTTAGGCAATTCATACAAACACTAGATACAAATTTGTTTGTTCGATCACAAAACCACAAAACTCTGCGGTCGTACGGTGAAACATCTGCCATTTATCCATGCCACAGTTGCATTGCATAATTATGCATATGCAAAACTGTCAAGTGCCTAAATGTGTGCCGCGAGCTTGTATCGAATTAACTCACATTGCAGATGTGTAAATAATTTGGTTAATTTCACACTTTATCGAATTGCTGGCGTCTATTTAGTAGCATTCAATTGAATTGCCGCCATAACTGCAGGCGCACTGCAGCTGCACGCAATGTGTACATGCCACGCCTGCTGCTATGCTACTTTTGGCAATAGCTGTGGTGGTAAGCACAATGTGTGTGTGTGTGTGTATATACTTGCGCCATTGGCAGGATGTGTAACATTTGCCAAATGAGACCGCAAATCCACAAGCGCGCAACTGTTGGTTATGGCTTCCGCAAGCATTCTGCGTGCGCTTAAATGTAGGCAACGCCGCAGTGGTGTCAATTAACAAGCATTTAATCGGGAATAAAAGTTCTCGTGGGCATACACGCGCGCGTCTGCTGCCAATGCAATGACATTGGAATGCTGCTGAAATACGCAAACGATTTGTATGCATACTTTTCGGCATATTTTTGGTAAATATGCCAGATATTTATGGTGCAATAAATAAATACAAAGTGTGCTATGTTGGTGTTAACACTCTATTATTTGCGAGTTTTCGTTTTTTCTAATGATTGCACATTTTGTGCTATAAATTACTTAGAAAATATTGTGGCAGTCGCAAAGTATGCCACACATGTATTCACTTGTCTGCATGCCTCATGTCTGCGGTCTATAAATTTTATTGAATACAGTAATACAAATTGCCACTTGCTGGTAGCATAGAGTCATAATAAATTAGAAACATGTAGCATACGTTTGGGCGCACATAAATAAATATTAATTGCTTTTCTTTGCCATGAGGCGCAAATAAATATTTTTATTAATTAAGACATTATTTAGCTTGACCAATGGTGGCCCGTGTATTTAATGCACCGTGGAGTATTTAAGCAATGCATAATATACTTTCAGGCGCATTATTTGATTTGCGGGCCGTTTACTAAGTAATTATTTTAATAACCTAGCAGTTGCTTTATTAAAGTATATTAATGGGTAAATAAGTATTTGACTAACGTGACAGTTGAGCAAACATACTATTGGGCGACCGTAATATATTTTCTTTTGTAAGGATTTACACTACATATATGCAATACAAATAACTAAAAAATAGCTGATATTTCACTAACTATTTCTAGAAAACCAAGTTTTCGCTCAAAGCCAAAATTTGAAAGCTTTGCATACTTTGCGGCACTTTATTTTTTTGCAATACTAGTGCTACTTCTAATAAAAATTAAAGTACATATATTTCAAATGTGCAAACTTAACTGAATACTACAAGAAACCCAACGTTATTGCCTACATCTTTAGTAAACGTTGCCAACCTTTAGGCATATCGACTTCTTTGTCAAACAAATATCATATTTTAACAGTTTTATTAATTTTATTATGTATTTTATGCAAATAATTGCCGCACACTTGTGCAATACTGACATTTGCAGCAGTTAGTACTTTTCAAGTTGCCTAGAATTAGGCGGATTGACATGATTTGGTTGTAAATATGTATAATACTTTCGAATATTGAAATATTTTCCTGTCCGTCAACATACAAACTACTGTATATACCACAATATCAGCCTCACATCTTCATCAGCTTTTAGGCGCACCACAATAAATAGCCTGCTGTTGACATAATCTCATTTGGCCAGCTCAATAACGAATTTTCACATGAATTTTTGTTAAATAAACCACAAAATGTAATATGATGTACATAGTTCAGGGGAAACGAATGTTGCATGCCATTTGCTTCACAAAATTGTATTGAAAATAGGAAAATATTTCACATTCTAAAATTCAAAAAATAGTAAATATTGACAGAAAAGTTGTAGTTGTAATTGTGCCGCTTTTTGTTTACAATATTCGATATGTCCATCAGTTTAATTTCGTATTTCAAGAAATATATGATATGCTTTTAGGGACATCAATGCATTATTCCAAGAATTTTATTACATTTCATGCTTTACCAGTAAATGAGAATTTAAATTGTAATTTACTGGCGCTGGACTTTATTGCCAATATCTTTTAGTAACAATTTTCTAATTGCTGCATGCACTCAGGCGTTGTCCGGTTGTAAGTGCTTTAATTTCGAATTTCGAATTTTGATTTTTAATTTTACTTATTTGCTTAGCTACACTCTAGGTTTAATATGAAAACGCAGTTCAGTTAAAAGTTAGCATTCCATTGAAACGCATGCAAATTAAAATGTAACAAATATTGCATAGTTTTGAGCGCGAACTGACTAATTATCACTAACCATGATTAGAAGTATTAAAAAGTTAGTTGAGTGGTTCACTTGAACCTAAAAAAAATTGTTCATATATATTTAAGTGTTGCCTACATTTGGGTGCTACCTGACATTATAGCATTTATTATTATTTATTTGCGATTAACGGATTTATTTGCCAGTTCGGAGTAAATGTTAACATGCATAAGTAGGATTATGTTAAAAGCTGTATGTAAAACAAGAAAACAGCAGTAAATTTTTGATCAAAAAAAGTTTTGCGGGTTATATCGCATACTTTTAGCTGCTGTACTTATAAAATAGGCATAGTATTTTAGCTGTTAACTTTAACATTGAAAATTTTAAAACATCTTTAATTTTAGTTGAATTGTAAAAACGTTGCATACTTTAGGGCAATTTTGTTACTATTTCAGTCTGCACGATTTTCAATATTTGTTTGCGCTCGTTAAATACAAACTAGTGTAGTGAGCAAAGCTGATAACACTTACGCACGCAAACGCACTTGAACTTTTCAGCGAGCATACTTCACGGCTCTGCACTAGTTTCAGCAATTTGTTGACTTGACTGAAAGGCCTAGAAAAAATCATTCATATTTTCAATATATTTGATAATAAATTAGTAAAATTGACTATAAACTTAGGTATTTCGTAAATTTTAAATACATATTCAGTGTAAAAATTCGTGATATTTTTGTAGTTTAGTTGCCAATGGTTGTTTAAAGCTTATTTGATGTAATTTGTGGGCTGTGATAAAAATTATTGCCTACCCTAAGGCGTTAATTAATATACCAAATGTATAAGGTTATATTGAGACTTAGAAAACAGTCTAAATTTATTATTAGAGTTTTGGCCGCTTCAATGTGTTTAATTTTGCATATGTTGAATATGTTTAGCATACCTATAGGCGCTAATATGAAAATCACATTAAAATAATTGAAAGACACTAAGTTGAATAATGCTACTACAAAAAGAATGACAACAATAAAAATGCCAAATAACAACAACAATACCAACGCCCTCTACTGAGCTACTGCCACAATACAGTGCTTGCAACATGCCGAAAATTGCATTTTAAGTTTGCACGCAACTTTATACGCCCACTTTCGGCACGCCACACCATCAAGCTAACGGTATTATGTACTGCTCGACTCAACGACGCATACCGCTGTCACACTTTGACACCTCCTCAAAGTGGCAGTAATTCAGCTAAGGCCTCCGTCGAGTCAATTGTTGATTACGCCACGCAAGGCTGCACACCGCCGTTGCACAGTCACACACAGCCACAGACAGTCTGCGGGTACTGTTGCTGAACTTCCGCTACATTTACCACACAATTGTAATTGAAAAGCTGCCAATTTGTGTGGCGGCAAGCAGCGCGCAACGCCAGCGGAAGTACTAAGTTGTTTGCAACACAGTTGGCTGGCGACTGAGCAGAGTGTAGCGTAGCTTCTCTTCGTCGCACCTTACGCTCTCCCACGCTCCGGAGAGTGCCTCGCCGCCTCCGTGATCGCTTGGCTGCCAATGTAAATTTGATTTGGCTTGCAAGTCAAACGTGGCTGCTGCCAAATTCATTGCATTGCACCGCTCCGCTGACTGTTTGCGTGCGTGTCGCTGTGGCATACTTTTGGGCGTTATGACGACAACGTGCCAACGCAAATTGTTTAGACACTTGCAATTGGCTTGCTCGCAGCATGCCGTAGTATGTCGACGCCTTTATATAGCGACAATGCATTTGCTTGCGAGTTGAGCTCAGAGCTAATTTAATTGACTTGTGAAAGCCAACGGAGCACTGCACAGAGGATCATGGATCGTGAATATGATGTGGCTTTTAAGCAGTTGAGAGTTTAAATCAGTTTGGCTAAACGAAAGGCGAGAAATTCAATTCATTCCCAGAGAAGACCACATGGATTAGGTTTGGCTGAGCCTTAAATAGCCTCCTCGTAATGGTTTAAACCGAAAACGTTTAAGCTCTTAAAGCTTGAAAGTGGCAGACATGTACTTAAAGCCAGCATATACTCTAGATATACCTTTAACATGGTACGAACTCAAAAAGTGCTTTGGGTTCATTTATTCTCTAGATATCTTTTCAAAAATAGGTTAGACAGATTCTAATGGTTTTTCCATAATCCTCGAGACGTAGCTAAAATCGAATTCGTCCCGGCGGCGAGAAAATAAATTGTGGACAAATATTTTTATGGACCAATTCAACCAAGCTCAAGTTTTTTTGATACTTATTTTACTACAGCTACGTCCTTTAAAGGCGGGGAAAAAGAATTTGTTCGCGATAAAGTATGCCTGACGTACGACCAAAACCAAAGAAATGCACTACGGCTTTTATTTTTGGCTTTCCCTAGAAATATCAGCAAATTGTTGTATAAAAATAGTGCTATAATGTTTGGCTTGAGCTGACTTAGGCTTGGAGTGAGATTCCTACATATGAAAGGATATTAGAAGTTCAAGTTCCAAATATCACCAGCCAATGAGTTGAATGGGAAGTGACTTCGACTACAAGGTCTGACCGGAGACCTAAATCTGTTACTACTGGGAGTAGTAAGCTCTTGGAGTACGCTCTAATCTGTTCATTGTGATTGACTTTTTTGAGAGTTTGTTGGTGGCTGTGGTTTAAGCCCAGATGTGGTGATGAAGGGGAACTGAAAATTCGGTCGCATTGCGGCCAGGTGATGGAGCCACAGCACGGCAAAGGTTTTGGATCAATCTCGAACACGACCAAAGTATAATAGCTGTCCATTCCACCTTACCAGTTGGTTGGCGCCTTTTCCTTCGCAAGTCCTAATAGACCTTGAAGTATCAGCGACAATTCGGTAATTTTTGATATTTGAGAAATATTTATATTGTCGATAATACAGAGTTTTTCTAACGGCTTATGCAGAGCTCCATTGAAACCTAGGAAAGCATAATATAATTCCTATATAGCTATAGTTCCTTAGTAATCCACAATACTCCATTAAGAAAATACTCTGAATTCAGCAGTAATCAGTTAACCAGGCAAGATGGCTTTGTAAATTCATATTGGAACTTGGAAAGCATTCCCTTTCGGCTTTTAAGCTCTTAAAAGAGTTTAAACATCTTTGCCGATCTTTAAACAAGCTCTGAGCTGCAAAAATACACTCCGGAAGGTTAATTAATCTGTACAGGCCCATCTTTCGATGCCGCGGTCGGATTGACTAAACTGTCTCGAGCTTCGCAGATGAGACTGTACTATAAAAAGCAACAATTTTGACATTTAGGTGTCTGAAATTCTGTTTACTACTGTCCCCAATAATTATGTTTTATCTATTAGCATTTTCCTTCTACAATAGTTCAAGAGCAAATGGACAGTGAATTTTTGGGTACAGTGGACATTTTCTTCCAACACATACATACATATCATTGTCATACCAATACCATAGTTTCGACAACACCTTTTAGCGCTGTGAATTTTAATTAAAAACTGAGACAAGTCAAGTATTTTTGGTCAGCATTTTGCAGTCGATAGAGGACGCTGTTATACAGCAGTTTAAGAATGTTGAAAATGAGGTAGAAAAAATGTGGTAATTGGGAACAAATGTATGCATGGTATTAGCACAAATATGTTTGTTGAATCCATGCCAAAATTGCAGCAGTTGGAGTAGGCGATAAGGTAAAGCAATCGTGTATCTGTTGTAAGGTAAAATTCGAAGCATACATTAAGGGGTTTTTCATTTTCGCTGCTTTTTTCGATTTCGTCTTAATATTTTTCGATTTTCTCCAATATCTTTTTGTTTTCGTCGTTTGCTTTTGTTTTTTTGTTTTTTTTTGTTTTGTTTTGATATTCCTCCTTATTTTCGATTTTATCGTGTTAAATTAGCAACGACATTCATTATATGCCTAACACGTTATATGTTCCCTTTTTCACATAATATATGTGCCTCCATTCCCTTGCCTTGTACTACTCTTCTTCACCAGCATTAATTTGCTGCGCTTTCTGATTAGATACAATACATAATTGATGCTTCAACGCCGTTGATTTTTCAAGCTACACACATTCACATGTCTAACGTACATAAAAATATACATATAAATACATACACATATACATATACGCATAAATATAACGTATCTTTTAATGGATTTTTTTGCTTTCCACTCATAACATAACGCCTTAATGTGTTTCAATAAAATCATATGTACGCCTGGAGATATGTAATATTTTTTCACAACCACATCGGCAACTACACAAAGGCGTCGTTTGTGATTTTTATGCATTTTTCATGCAATTTCCAAACAGCAATTTTATGTTCATCCTTAACGCCCTGCTTATATTGTTTATTAAGTATTAAGAAACATATGTAGAGATATAAAAATATTTGTAGCAAAATAAATGGAAATTCGTGTGTTGGGAGTGTGCGTGCGTGTGTGTTAAAATGAGTGATGCGTAATCTGTGTGATATAGATTTTATCGCCATACTGTTATTTTATAAACAAGTGTGGGTTTTAGCCGGACGCTAAATAGCTAGCAGGCCCTAGGGTATTTCGAATACTTCAATCTTAGCGAACAGTTGTAGGGAGGGGAGAGAAAAGTGTAAGATTAAAAAAATGTATTAGTATGAACGTGATTTCCACCAAATCTCAACTCTTTTGTAAGCGTAAATAGTCTATACAAACGGTGCTTGAAAATTAAAAAAAAAAAACTTTATAACTCCAAAGCGCATTTTGAGATTAATATAAGAGCCTTTTTGCATCTTACTGAATCTGAAATGTTATCTGGAAACTCTAAAATGTATCCTGACTCTTTGAACTCTTTATGATTATCCGGCAGCTTTTTCATCAAGCCCAAACTATCAGTTTGTCTTTCTTGGGCCCATTTTGTCCGGGCAGTTCATTTTGAGCTTAAATTCTGTAGAGAGATTATCCGGCAGTACATTTTGGGACAAAATTATCCAAAGAGATTGTACGTTAGTACATTTTGAGACAAAAATCTCTGGAAGGATTATCCGGTAGTGTCATACTAGGTGGTCAACGTGTCAAACTACCTACAAATATACAAGAAATAATGTGGTGGAGCAAATAAGCTAGAATTTAGAGATCGCATAAACAAATCTAGCTTATTACAACAACACCGCTGGCTTCATATTACACAAAAATAAAGTGTTATTAAAAAATGACAATGGCTTATATTAGAGATGTATGTATATACTATTCGTGTTATTCTGATATTTTATTAGAAAATTAATTTTTGGGTCTTTTTGACTATACACTTTTATCCAGGTAATAAAAAAATCTACTTAGATACTCCAGCGTTAAACTTTTGGGCCTGATACTATTATAGGGTCTGAATATGATTATCCGGCGGCATATTTATTAGCTCAACTTTATCATAAGATTATGCGGCGCTAAATTTTGACACCACACATTTTATACGAAAGCTGATTTTGGGGTTTCTTTGACTCAAATAATTATCCAGAAGTTTATTTACTAAGAAAATCTCTTTAGCGGTTTTCCAGCGTTAAATTTTTGAGCTGGATGATCACATAGGGTCAGAACATTATTAACCGACCGCTTATTTGTTAGCTTAACTTTACTAAAATATTAACTGGCGTTAAATTTTGAATGGGCACTGCCATGCGGTTTTATCCGAGAGTGTGTTTGGGCCTCACAAGACGTTAAAAATTATCCGCAAGGGTAAATATGATTATCCGATGGCAGGGTAAAGTCTTATCAGTTAATTCATGCTTATCAAATGTAACTAATTGTAGTGCGGGTATTTTGAAGAAGCTCATTAGTAACAAAATCTACTCAAAAATTATCAAACGCCAAATTTTGGTTGAAGAACCGCATAGGTGGGATTATGGTTATTTGGTGGCTTATTTATTAGCTTAACTTAACTAGGAGATTATAATTTTCAGCCTACACTGTGCTGGGTGATTATCCGAGAATGATTTATTGCCTCAACAAGACGTTACAAATTATCCGGTAGGGTAAATATGGTTATAATTAGAAATCTGTTAAATAATATCCAGTTTATCAAATGTAACATATTATCCGTAGGGGTGTTTTAGTTCGGATTTTTATTGGAAACGTTATTTTGGTGGTTCTTTGACTATATAGAGTTATCCGGAAGCTAATCTTGTAAGAAAATCCTTTCAGATATTATACAGGGTTGAATTTGGGAACCGCACTATTTGAAGAGTTTATCTGTCATTGCTTCTTGTGGCTCCAGAAATTATCCGGCGTATTATTTGTACGGTATATATCTGCTCTGTCCGTCTTACAATTTTTATAGCATTGTATTTTGCCTCAAAATTCATTATGTGTTACGCCTTTCAACTTGAATTGATTGCCAAGTGCAGAAATAAAGCAAAAACACAGAAACGAACTAGCAAAACCACAAAACACAATCACAGCCAAGCAACATTTCTTTAATTATCAATACAGCATGCATACTAAGACAAAAAAAAACAGACACAGACGTGTGTGGTTGCAAGTCTGTGGTAGCATGCAACAAACTGTTGCATGTGCGTGCGCACAACGAGAAATGCATAGCGCGCCATAAGAATGGCACACAACCACAAGCGCAACAACGAAGCAGCATACAATCGCACTTGATGAGTTAGAAGGGAGAAGCGCAGCGCACGCTGAGAGCTACTGGGGTGGCTAGCAGCAATGGCTGGCAGTTATTTTGAAGGCGCACCAATGTCGGCCGCTTGATATGTATTGCCTTTTTGGCTTTTGGCTATGACATTTGTGGCGCGCGTAGTGGTTACGGCGCACTGGTGCATGCCGCGCGCGGTCTGCAATCAGAGCGCGCTGCGTGTGACGCGGCAGCGCGGGTGGCGGCTGAATAGCCTTGGGCTGGCGACACAATTAATTGACTGCAGCATGACGGCTTGTGGTCGTTGTACAGCGTCAGTGATTTGCGCTGGTGTATAGATAAGTATATAAGATAGAATTATAATAGAATGCATTGAAACTAACAAATAAATGAGCGCGCGTTCATTCATTTAGTTTTTACGCGTTGCAGTGCGCTCGAGCCATACATGCACAGGCTTACGCGCTCACATTTATTTGCATGCAAGCATTCAACAATTTGTTGCAAGCATACACAATGGTGTTTTTTTTTTGTTTGGTGGTGCTAAACAAATGCTCGGCTCACCTTTAATGGGCGGTACATTATTGTTGTTGGTGAAATTGTGCGCATTCACTGCTTTAAACAAAATTTTCTTTACAAATTATTGTTGTTTTTGTTGCTATAGCGCTCAAATGGTGGCTCAAATATAAATTTTTTATTTAAAATTTATAGATTTAGCACTTAAAACAACCTCACTCTCAGTTATTTCGCATTTACAAACTTAATTTTTGAGCGCTTTTGTTGTTTTTGTTGCATGTACTAACTATTTTGCACACAAAATAAATATTTTGGGCGACCGTTGCCACTTTTAATTATTTAAAAGTCTGTTTTTCGCCGAAAAAGAACGAGTGGGCGTGTTGCGCCTTAAGGTAGACTACAGTTTTTGTCGTTTTTGCATTTCGTTTGTATTTTTTATACAAAATGCAAACTATATACAACGCCATTGGCAGCTGTGTACAAATATTGCCATTCACCAATACACACACAGTCGCCAAAACTTTTTGCAGCACCACTGCTCGCTAGCGCGCTCACTTTCGCTTTGCACAGTCACGCTTTTAGTTAATTTTTCTAAATAAATTTTGCACGATTCACGCAATTTTATGCACAAAATATTTTGCAATAACCGACGCTTACACTTTTACGCTCATAATTATGTGTATTACCTGTGCGCTGCATACTTTCAGGCGTGCACAATGATTTTTCGCACTTTTCAGCTGCTTGCGGCAGCATGTCGTTAGCGGCAGCGCTGTTGCTGCTACTGCTGCTCTGCATGGACGTCACAGGTGCCAGCGCACACCTTGCAACAATAAATGGCGACAACAATAAAAACAAAAGTCGCACTTAATAAACTTTGGCAAAGAGCATGCGAAGTGTTGTATACTTTAAGGCGTGCTCGCCATTTCTTTTGGCGCCCATATGTAGCGCTTACCGTGAACGCGCTTCTTGTTGCAAGTCACTATTCAATAACAATTCGTTGCACGTTTAACTGGAAATGTTGGCTTAAACATTTTTTGTAAATTAAATTTTTCACAATTTCTTGCTCAGTAACTCAACTGCTTGGGTTGGAGTTATCACTTTCTAACGTTGTATGCGCCACCGACGCGTCGCGTTCGCGTTTCAACATAAACTAAAATTCCGAATCCTTGCGCTGTTGCAGGAAAGTGTGTTAATGGTGCCAAGAGCAGCCAGCGCGCCGACAGCAAAGTTGAAAATCAGCAGCAGCGGCGCTTGCAGCAGCTTAGGAAACAACACTGCCGTACGACAGCGTCAGCGGCAAGCACAATAGAAAGTCAAAAGGCAACAACAATTTGTGCTTGATGCTTGGGAAGGACACGCGCACACTTGTAATCAAATATGTGTACGTGTACGCTGTACTAACACATGCGCCAAGGGCAGCGCCGCAGACACCAACAAACAATACATTTGTAGTCGACGCCTACACGCTTTCACTTGTCATCGTCTGCGCGCTCTACTGTCAACATAGTAAGAGCGCGCACGACAACTCTCTCCCTACAAATGTCAAACTCATTTGGCGCTGTATTTGTGTCCAAATGTCAAACGCGCTAATATCCTTTCGACAGCTAAAAATGTCCATGGCGAGCCTTCTAGCTGACATAGCGTCTTGTGCTGCTACTCACACGCGCTCACCGTTCTCACACATATTCCATTGCTATTAATGTATTATGTTTGGCGCTCAATTTTCTCATATAAAATATTTGAGCACTACATTTGTGCTCGCTCCTGCTCTCATTCATCAGCTGCTGCTGTCATATGCGCCATTAATGTGTTAAACCCCATGCAACCAAAAAGCACACGCTTATACTCTGCGCTCCCTCTTTTTATTACGCACTCCTCCTACTTCGTTCTTCAAATGACATTTCCCATAGTAAACACAGCTTTTGTTGTTGGTTTGTATGAGCTCGCGCATTTTTTGACAATACTCGTAGTAATTTGTAAACTAAGAGCAAAAAAAAAAGTTGTTCATAAAAAAAAGTCAAAGCTTAGCGGGTCAAAGACCAAACTGCAATTGATGACAGCTTATTGTGGTGTTTATCAGGGAAAATAAGTTCTTTTATGTTTTCTGAACATCCTCAGCACTCTGTGAAAGCTGTGAAAGAAACTTTGAGAGTCTGAAAGTTTTAAAAGCTTGAAAGCTTCAATAAAAACTCTTAGCCATAAAAGTTTAAAGCTGTATATAAAAGTTAATGAAACAATTAGAAAAAATGTATGTCTTTTGAGAGAAGATTACAGTTTTCAGCAAGTGTTTAACTGCTCTCTTGAGAAAGCTTTCCATAGTTTTAAATTACTTTTTGTACTTTTTCAGAGAAATGTTTAAATTCTAATACATCAAAGTAAAGTCTTAAAAATATTTTATTATATTAAGAGCATATCTTCTTATACAGATCTACAAAAATAAGATTTAGAGAGGGATTACAAATTATCCGCTAAACCTCACTGACCAAAAATGATCCTCTGATTACTAAAGTAAAAATGGTTCTCGCTCAAAAAAGTTCTTAAGACACTTTCTTCACTATCTTCAGAGTGATATATAGTAGATATCTGCAGGTAGCAAATAACTGCAGCTCAGCACTAATAAATCGCCTTCTGATAATGAAATACTTTGATTGTATAAAAAAAATATATCCAAGAATCGGCTAGGGTAGTACAATTCATTCTAATTCATTCGGATTCCAAGAATTAATCTTCAGAGTGTTTATAAAATATTTTCTGGTAATAAGAAGTAGAAGCACAGTGTTCATTAATCGTTCCTGGTAACGATTTACTTTGAATTGTATTAAAAACGTACATAAGGTATTCAGAAATGATGCTATAACTCTATTAGGTATGGCTGATGCAAATCGAGAACTCCAAAAATTTACAGAAAGTGTGAAACAACGAGCAGTGGTTGGTTTCGTCGCTTCAAAGACGGCGATTTCGATATTAACGACCGTCCGTGTAAAGGAAAGCCAAAAACCTTCGAATACGGTGAATCGGAGATGTTCTTCGCTGAGAATCCGTGTGAAACTCAAGATGATCTTGCTTCAACATTAGCAGTTACCTGTCAAACCATTTCAAAGCGGCTATATGTGCTGAGAATGAATCAGAAAAAAAGAACTTGTGTTCGTAATGAGCTCAATACAAGAAAAGGCACCAAAAAGTTATTCTGCTTCATGACAACACTCAGTCTCACGTTGCCAAACCCATTAAAATCTACCTGGAAACGTTTGAAAGGGCAGACCTACCCAAGCCGTTATATTCCCCAAATATTGAACAGTCCGATTATTATTTTTTCCGTTCGATGGCTATGACTCAGAAGCTTATCATCATTGATCTGGTAACCCACTGATCGGTTACCAAAAACCACTATATGGAGCATATACATAGCTGTCATACAAACCGATCGAACAAAATTTAGTCCTTGTACTAAAAATTTTGGATTTTTTGCTTTTGCTTCAGTGCACCATAATTTGAACTTTTTCCCGTTCTTATTGCCCACCATGTTCATTGCATTCATATACATATATTGAACAACATGTTGCAGCAACATTTTAACTCCAATAAATCTGCCGCAAAACACAATGACCCACATATTGTGTGTAAAGCTCGTGAAAAACTCGTATGTGGCATGTCTATTTTACAAAGCAAACAACAGTTATACAGCAATTTCCAATTGCAAACACACAGAAACTCGAACACACATGCAACTGGAAATATATCTGCAACACGCGCCTTTATTGCTGCTACAATAAACAAACAAGCAAGGCGTTAATTAACAGTTACCACTTAGCAACAGAGCAATTAACATTGACACTCATTGCTGTTGAAGCGCACATTATCATCTGCAATGCTTTGTTGCATGTAACAAATACGCATCGAATGAGCAGCGCACTTTATTTAATACCCTCAACAAGTGGCAATAGCGAATGCACAAATTATTGGAATAGCATGTGGCACGTGGCAGGTGTGAGCGAGAACTGAGCGGAGTGGAGCAGCGAAAAAACGGTAAATTTATGCATATTGCACTTTGAAGCTTGCAACAGTTTTATTACTTTTGTATGAAACGCAACTTTGTGAATGTTTTTTTTTTTGCTTTTGTTGCACGATGCGTCTCCTTTTCTCTCGTTCTGACGCTTACTCGTTGTGCTTTTTAATTGATTGTGCAACAGTGTTGCAAGGACACTTGTTATTTTAACTTAAATGTTTTGAGTAAATGGCGAACAACAGGAGATGTCTTCATCGAGCGAGAGGAGGTAGATGAGAAAAAGTACAAACTTGCCAAGAAAACAATTAAGGGTAGAGAAGGCTGGCTGCTACATTCCGAACTTTCATTAAGAGCCAAGGACAGGCATCCTAAACCTAACTGAGAGTTCATCCATGAGTGTCCCAAGAATTGTCCTTAACCAAAACTAACGTTGCTTCTACTTGATCTATGGTACTTTGGAGCTGAAGGCCTGAAAGTCGGAGAGACGAGGTGAACTTGCAGTTTGTTGTCAAAAAGATTAATTTTTTTCATTTTCTGATTTCTGGAGAGACTTAAAAACCACTTGAAACCTCAAACTTATTAATTTCTCGGTGAAAAAAGTTACTGAACTTTCGATTCAAGCTCACGAGAAAAAAAAAAAAAAAAAAATTACCTTTTTCTGTCTCTTAACAAATTATTAGAATTTTTGTAGTGAGTATCTGAAGGCTTGTTGCAATAATCGCAATGTCAGACTTGCCTTGACCAGAACTTGAGAATGTAATTTGGTTAATCATAAACCTTATAAAAATAACTCTTAGTTAAGGTAGGAGTTTTTATGCGATTTTGTTGAAGATCTAGTTCTGGAGTAACTTAGACGGCAACGACTCATTTTTTTCTCGGTTAAGAAAAGTGAGCGGTTGTTTGACTTATGCCTAGGAGGTTTGCGAAAAATTTTAGCTTGACTCTGTCTCTTAAAAAATCAGATGAGCAAACTTCCTTTTGATGGGGTTCTGGCAACTGGATAAATGCTTGCCTCGACAGACGAGACATCACCACAACTGAGAATTATTAAGCTTGAGCTTTTTGTCAAGAAACTTAAGATAGTTTTCGTGAAAGACGGTAAACCTGATCGTATTTATCTGCTATGAGAGGCCCGACCTTCTCTTAACTTAACAAAAAAGTTACAATTGTTTTCTTCAAATACAAATCTTAAAGTGTACTCACCGGTTTGAGTGCTGGAATCGAAAAAAGTACTAGTTGTCTCCACCGTCATTGTGCCGATGGTGCCATCAATGATTTGTGCGCTTGAGTCGCGACGACCGCGATAACTGTAAAAAAAATATAAGAATTTATACAGTAAAATCTCAACATTAGTTATGGTCATTTCTGATACCCACCGGCATACATCATCGCTCTGCGAACTCTGACGTCGAAAGTTCCTGCAACGTATCATTTCCTCTGTAGTCGATTGTCGACGAAAGCCACGTGCTATCAAAATTTCTTCAGTGGTAGATTGTCTACGAATTGCCGGTCGCGAGCTCGTCTCCGCCGACACCAATGGTGGTGGTCGCGAGCAAGGACTTGGATCACGCGACGAGCAACAGCTATTCGAATCGGGAGAACGTGAGCTGCGCGCAGCCGACGAGCTCTGTCGTCGCAGCGTCTGCCGCCGTGGACTGCCGTCGCGATCGTGACTGCGATCGGGTGAGAGATGTGCGCGTGAGTCACGTCGTCCGCCACGAGATGCACTGTCCGGACTAAGCGAATCACGTCGCGACGTGCGCGCACCCGGGCAATCCTCCGGCGGATCGGGGCTAAGCGCCGGCTGTGAGCCACGTCGACTGCCGCCAGGCAGGCAGCTCTCATCGAAAGCAGTTGCTTGCCGTTGCAGACGTTGCAAGCGTGGCGCACGTTCCGGTGATATACCGGCTTTAGAATCGCGACGATTAACGCGTCCACACTGCGTAGTCGAGTCGCGACGTCCCTTCAACGGTGCGGTGGGACTAGTGGCCGGCGGTGTCACTGAGCTGGTAATGATTGTTGGTGGCGGTAGAGCTTGACAAGCGGAATCGACCTGATTGTAGTTGGTAGTAGATATTAACGGTACTGAATCAGAGCCAGCTGAACTAGTTGAAGGACGTTGCTCTTGACGGAAGTTGGGAAAATCGGGTGCAGCCAACGAATCACGTTTCTTGGTGGTCATGCCACCGATCTTGGGTGGCGGAGGCGGAGTAGTGGCACGGCCAATGTTGCTGTCGCGTCGACTCGAGAGATAACTTTCACCCGAGCCGCGACGCGAGCTCTGCAATTAGGCGTTTGCACAAGGTAAAACACACACACAACAAATGGTAGTTGGGCGGGAAATGTCAGTTAAGAGGAAAGAGGAAGAAAAAGTGCGAAGTTAGGATGGAGTGTAGAGGTTAGCACGAAAGCAGAGGAAAGAGCAAAGTCTTGAAAGAAAACGCACATCATACGAACACTTACGCTACGTCCGGGACCCTCCACGACAACCGGCACCACCACAGTGGGCTCCTCGGCGGCAGTGCTCTCACGTCGATTCCAATGCTTCACAAACTCGGCCGTGTTCGAGTCACGACGTGAACGCATGCTGCGTATACCCGAGTCGGCGCTAGACTCGCGACGTTTGCGTGGTGTTATATAAGTGGTGCCGCCACCGGGGCCAGTCGACGCATCGGTGGTAGAGGTGCGCCATGGTAGGCTGCGCGCCAGGTCAGCTAAGGTCTCGCGACGATTGAGTTGCGCCTTTTGGCGTTGACTTTGTGTTGGCTGCTTGGCAGCGCCTCCGCCGCTCCATTCGCGCAAAATATCGGTGAGCTGCGCAAGTGAGCTGCGCCGACGACGCTGTAGACCTATGCCGGGGTAGAGGAAAGTGTAAAAATTAAAAAAATGTAAGGTATTGAAAGTCTTGTGTCGACGTATAAGCTCACCTGGTGGCGGTGATGTACTAGGGGGCGTGGTTATCTGTGCCGCAGAGTCGCGTCGACCACCCAAACGCTGTCGTATGGTAGACTCCTCCAGCTGAAAGTGCGTGTTGCATGCAAATTTAAAGAGAAATGTAAAGTATTCTAGCGCGGTGTCGACTATTACTCACCTGCTCTCTGACCATATCGTCCCAGCCATTGCCACCCTGCCACACCAGGCCCACCTGGTGCGACAAAATTGGCAGGTTGCAGACAAAGCATATCGCTGTCATGGTCCTGAAACGGTAACCATAGCGAGAGTTGTATAATTTCAAAGAAGTGTGCTTGGTGAAATCGTGTTTGTTTGATTGTAAATATATTTACATAGAAAATAGCAAAATTAGTCGAAGAACATATTATTTTAGTGTATTACTTTCAAATGATTCAGGTAGTCAAAAGCATGCATTTGTTTTATTTTTTAGTTCTACGAATGTGACTATTTTTTTAGGCTAAAACTTTTTTTCTTTTTTAATTTAGGATGACGTTTTGAAAGGCAGTCCATGCGCTTTATATGGGTAAAGGTAAGTTTGAAGAAAGACTATAAAAGTTTATATATAAATTTGAATATTAAAATAATAATTTAAATCGAATATATTTATCGAAAAGTGATTAATAAGTAGTCAAAAAATTATTTATCGAGAAATTAGAAAAGTTTGAAAATATGATTTGTTTTTATAATTTTTTGCGAAAACTTTAAATTTATGTAAGAGTTTTTGGAGAAACTTTCAAAGACTACATTTAAAATATATAAAAAATTATTGAAAGTTGGAAAATGTTGAAAGACACATAAACCGAGGCAACATGCAGCTTGTGCTTATAGTAAGAGGAGTGAGTCTAATTCTTGAGCTTAACTAGGTCCGAAATACTTTGATAGTTGCTGAAGAAAATCATATAAGGAATGGTGAAGCTTCGACACTGAAATTTTCTTGCTTTTTAATTGATGATATCTACTTTTTTCGATGTAAAAACTTTTTTGGGGTTTGTTAGGAGGAAGCTTTGTCTCTCGACTGTACAATTGATGATATCTTCTTGTTTCGAAAACCTTTGGGTTTGTCAGGACGGAACTCTACTTGTCTACCAGTCTACTTTAGTTGTAGAAGTTGATGATATCTTCCTTTTGCGATGTAAATACCTTTGGGCTTGTCTCTCGACTGTTCAATTGCTGATATCTACTTGTTTCGATGCAAAAACCTTTGGGTTTGTTAGAAAGAAGCTCTGTCTCTCGAATATCAAATTGATCTTCTTGTTCCGAAGTAAATACTTTTGGGTTTGTTAGGACGAAGCTCTGTCTCTCGACTGCGAAAATCTTTTTTTTTATAAAAATATACATTCTAATCTTCTCTTTGAACATGTTGAAGATTTTTCATGTAGAAAATGCCCTATGACGAGCCAACAAACAAATCGCTATCGAATGACTAACCGAAACTTAAAACACTTTAGGGTTCTGCTTCCAATTTTTAGGTCAAAAAATATGCGCCCATTAAGAACCAAACTTTTTGGATTAAGAATTCGTGTTCGAATTTCCGCATTTATTGGTCCTTAAGCCGTTTTGATTGAAATATTTAAACCACAGTAATATTCACTATTACTTCCTGATTTAAGCCGTCTATCAGAGCCCCCAAATTTGTATCTCAAATTTGTTGTGCCATAACTTTTGTTTGCTCTTTACCGATAACTTTCTCCACTGGAGCAACTGGACTTAATGAAAATAGGTAAAGCAACAATTGCTTCAATAAGATATAATCCTATCTGAAGACGCGGAATCCTTAAAATTAGGAACCATTTTGTCATTGCTGTGGTTATATACTCAGTTTTTTTAAGAAGTCCATTAATTTACATTTTTGGTTTGGAACTTAGATAATAAAACTTCTTAGCAAAGTTCACAACCACAAAAATTTTGATTTCTCCGTATGACATATATAAATGTTTCCAAAATAAGAAGTAAAGATGCTAAGTAAACTACTACAAGAACAAACATTTTATAGTTCTCTTCCATAAATATAATTCTTATAGTGAAATTTATAGCAAATAGTTAGTTGAATAGTTAGTATTGTATTAGATATAGTTAAAAGCTCTTAAGAAAATATGTTTATAGCAGCAGGTTTATTTCAATGAGAAAAAAGTTTTCTAAAACTATTTCAAATGAAAAGTTAAACTATAATTTATAATTAGAATTATATGGCACAAGCGCTATAATACAGCCTATATATACAAAAGAAGTCAAACAAAGAGCGGAAATATATGTACGAGTACAGCAAGCAAAAGCTTAGCAAAGATTTGTGTAAGCTTAGGTTAAAAAGACAAAAAGCTCTGAAAAGCTTCTTAGGAAATATACAAAAGTGCTTTACCAAGCTTTTTCGAGCAAAATTTATAGCAAAGCTGAGAAGTTTAGCGAAAGCTTAGCGACTGAAGTAGAGTGCAAAATGAATAAAATTATATTAATATAATGTATTACATTTTATATAAATAAATAAAACTATATGAATGCCAGAAAAGTTGTTGAAGATTTGAAATTTACTGACTTCAAATAGTCTGACTAACTTTTTGCGTATGTTGGTCGTGGCGCAGGGCTGATCTATGGACCTGTAATGCCGAAGTTTTGACATGGCGCATAGTTGTGGCGTCGGCGATGACAACGGCGACAACGGTGATGATGGCGACAGCGACAGCAACGTCGGTTGACAACGCGGACTAATTTTGACTGATTTATTTCACTTAACTTGCGGTGGCAACAAAACAAACGACAAGCGACTCAAAAAGCCAATGCAAAACAAATTGAAAGCGCTTATTTGTGGGTTTCCGACTAGCTGAAAATGTATACCTTTTGTTGTGTCAAGCCGAACGCTGTTGTTGTGTTGGCAGCCGGTTTCTTATGCTGCTGCTCTTAGTTGTTGTATAGTTGTTGTAGTTATAGTTGGCGTACAAGGGTTTAATGCTACCACTTTTCACATATAAAACACACATACACACAAACACATGTAGGGTTCGATATAATATTTGATTTGTGGGTTTTGTATGGGTATGTGGATAGTTTGAGTTAGCTTGGTGGATATATATTTTTTTTTATTCTATTTTTTTTGGAGTTGGTTGGCTACTACACACAGAGAAACTGGAAAAAAGAAAAGAAAATTGACAAAAAATTACGAGGGGAACACAATTTTGATTTAAATTCATATTTTCTTCATAAATCACATAATATGGTTAAAAGGGGGGTACACTGAAAAAAGTTACACAGCGTTCAATAATATATATATAGTTGGGTATGGTGGGGCTGTACAGCGGATTTTTGGATTTCATAATTTTCAATACAAATATGCATGCGTAGATAAGTATAAATTATAGGGGTTTTAAAAATATTTCTCTTAAATTGTTTATGTCATTATCTTTTTAAAATAACTTATTTCTTACATAATTGTGTATTTATAAATATACGTTTCTATATTTTTTCAGAATCTTGTTTTTAATATACTTATCTAAATGCATTTTTTTCTGCATATCCCTAGCTTGTATATAGCTTATAAACACACTGCGCAATTTGTAAGGGTGCAAAGACTGCTATCAAGAAATATATTGAGATTTGAATTTAAATTTTTTTTCAGAAAAAAATTAATTGAAAAATGTTAATAAAAAAATTAAAAAAAAAAAAATGATATTGAAAAAAAAGTTAATTAAACAGAAGAATTAAATTAGTTAATATCAAAAAAAAATTGATTAAAACTTTAATTAATTATAATGTTCTAAACGAAAAATTAATTAATTAAAATGCAAAATTAAAACAAAAATTAAAATAAAAAAATAAAATTGAAAATTAGCTCATAAAATAGAAAAATTCAACTCAGAAAAAATAAATAATTATATTAAAGATTTAATTAAAAAAAAATTTGGTTTGTTATTGTAAAATTTTTTTTTTATATTTCATTTAATGCATGTTCAATAATAATAATTATAATAATAATAATAATAACAATAATAATAATTATAATAATAATAATGATAATAATCTAATACCCGAAAAAGTATTTTTGTATTTCTAATCAAACTTCAAGTTATTTTTTTTAATATTTATAATAATAAATAAATAAACAAATATGTACCATATTTCTGCAAATGATTTCCAAAAATTTTAAAAATATTAAATATTAAATTTTATGCAAAAAATTATTTCAAAAATAAAATAATGTACAAACATATTTTTTAGAAATTGAAAATTTAATTTTTTTCTTTAATAATAATAAAAATAATGGTAAACACACTCGTAAAATGAAAACAATAATTATAATAAAAAAATTAAATGAAAAAATTTGTTAGCTAAAAATAATTAATTATAAATAATTAAAATTTAATGAAGAATACCGAAACTAAAATTAAAACTAAAATTAAAATTAAAATTAAAAAATTTTATAAATTAATAATTAATTTAAAATTCTTTCGCAAAATTAAAAAAATAAAATAAAATAAAATAATGAAGTTAAAAATTAGTTAATTAAAGAGTAAAATTCAATTTAGAAAAAATAATTAATTATAATAAAAATTTTATTAAGAAATTAAATACAAAAATTTTAATTAAAACTTTAATTATTTCAAATTTTTTAAATTAATTATTATTGGCAAGATTAAAATAAAAAAATTATGTTGAAAAATTAAATAGAAACATTCAATTTAGAAAAAATAACTAATTTTAATTAAAATTTAATTAAAAAATTAATTAATTAATATTTTTTTAAAAATTGAAATAAAAAATTTAATTTGAAAAATCAGTTAACTAAATAGAAAAAATCAATTAAGAAAAAATAAACAATTATAACAAAAATTTAATTTAAAAACAAACTGAAAAACAAATTTTAATTAAAACCTTTAATAATTAAAATTTTAAAGTTAATTAATTAATTAACAAAAGTTATTAAGCAAAATTTTTCAGTAATATCGGAAAAAGTTCGTAAGTGTTCAAAATAAAAAAATAATTATTATATTTAATTTAATAAAAAAATTAATGAAATAAAAAAAATTATTACTTCGATTAAAGTAAACTATTTTTTTTTAATTTTATAGTTGTTCTTTATAAATCTTTATACTTTATTTTATTGTTTAGTTACTAAAAATTATTTTAAATTTTAAAAAGATTTAAAAGCACTTCGTTTTGAAATTTTAAATTTTCAGACTTCGATGTTCCTGAAAAAATAATTTGTTTTAAAATATTGTTAAGTAAATCTTCTGCTTCCACTTGATGTCAAAGTTTAGCAAATTAATTTTTTAATGTTATCTTTTAATTAATTTTTGTGAAAGAGTTTTAAGTTAAATTTGCGAAAATAATTTTATAACTAATTTATAAATTTTTTTTATATTTTTATTAATTATTGTTTTGTATTAAATTTTAAATAATTAATATTTTTTTTTATTAATTAATTTTTTATAATTTAGTTTGAAATGTTATTTAGCAAAGTAATTTTATAATTATATTTATAACATTAATAATTTTTTTTTACTTAACTATACATTTTTTAATTTAATTTTATTAATTTGTATTTTATTTTTATTATTTTTTTTTTAAATTTAATTTTTTTAATTAAATTTTTCCATTAGTAATTTTATGTACGATTTTAGATTTTTTACAGGATCTAAAATTGTGATTTGTAAGAATTTTATTTTGAATATTGTTAAAATTTAACCTTAGCATCCTAGAAATATGCTACACATTTTTAACAAACTAAAAACTCATTCTGCTGCTTTGAATATTTATTAATTAGTTTGCTCTGAGAATTCAAACATTTTCCGTGTTTTATACCCAAAATTTCCATCAAATTTATAAACGCCCATAAATAAGCTTTAAATAAATTTAAAGTATTCACGCTCGCCTGGCTCGTTCGTCAAGCATCACAGTTATCTCGCCCCACCCTTATGCATAAGTATCCACCCTTCATGAGCCAATTCAAACCGCGTTCAATACAAACAACAGGTTGCTGCTGAGAAATTAGAACAAATGCCAGCAGACATCAACACACATACAATTGAATATTGTATGGGAACAAAGCCCGCTCTGCACACAATTCAACATATTTGATTTAATATAATTTGTATAAATGGTATAAGTACGCATGTTTTGCCCCGCGCGCCACTTACGCACATAAAAGTAAAAGTAAATCGAAAATGCCAACTGCGGAACTGAGGTATCCAACTTAAATGCGCCGCGCCGTGAAGTAGGCTAACGAAGAGTATTTATGCGGCTGGCGCGCTTTAGAAAAGACCCTTCTGCGCGCTTTTGTTCACCATTTCGCTTCAATGTGTGCGATTGTTATTTTAGCCTACTTATACAAACACACGCACATGTACACACACAGGCGCGTACCGTTACGCGCGCACTCGCATGTGTATCTAAGCATGAAAAGAAGCATACAAAAGGGCGTCTACTCATTATGCTTCAGAAATGCAGTCAAGCCAACAGCCAGTCTCACTTGGCAGCGGTGGCGGTGGTAGTTGCCTTGGCCGTCGCTGAGGTTTCAAGTGATTTTCAGCAACGCTGTGTGCGTGTGTGTGCTGTGAGGACGCGTTGAGGTTATGCGCAAGGAAGTATAATTCAAGGCGCTTGCTATGTGTTGCAGGTTAGTGTATATACCAACATTTACTTTCGCTCGTCAACTGGAGCAAAATGATAATTTGCTGTCCATTAACGAATGCAGAAGAGATGAGAAAAAAATTGTGGAAGAAATGATAAACATTATGAATAAAGCAACCACAATTCTGAGGCATGTTTAACCATGGACATGCTTGTTATAATTTCCGTGCTGACAATGTTGAAAGTTGGCGCGAAATGTTAGCGGAAGTTTTTGAAGTCAGGCAATGTGTTTTTTCTTCGTTTAATATCGGAAAATGTAGGTTAAATTTGCATTGAAGAGCTCCATTTCAGTAATAAAAAGGAAAAGTTAGATATTTTAAGGCCTATTTTTAGGTGTCAATAAGCTTTACTTGCAATGTAGCTGTCATTTACGCGAAAACTTACATAATTTGGCAGAAATATTGCAAATATAATATTTTCACTGCATATTTTTAGGCTAAATTTCATAACTTTGAAGCATTTGGCCATTATTTACGAAAACTCATAACATTTGGACGAACTATTGCAAATATGAATTTCACTGCATACTTTTGGGCGATATTCTTATAACTTTGAAACATCCAACCATTATACAGATCAGCATAACTTTAAATTTCAGTAAATATTTATTTATCAACTATACGAATTTACATTTTGCAGAATTCTACAGCCCGGACCTTTTGTTATTAGAAACTTTAAAATTTAATTCCAGAAATTTTATGACTGCACTACACATTTCTTAACATGAATTTCGCGTTTATTTTATGTAAATTTTTCAGTAATTTCGACACGAATAAAAAAAAATATTTAACTATTATAAGCTATCTATAGAAAATTTTTCTATTGCATGCTTTTAGTTGCTTCAGTGAAGTGATAACAAGCAGTTCTATGTTAAAACTTTTTTGCCGAAAGCCAGTATTGCAAAGTAACTAAAAAGTCGTATTGAATAGATGCTGAAAAAACTCTAAATTCCAAGCATTAAAAAAGGTGTTGCATACTTTTAGCAGCAACAGCAATGAATTTGCGTGAAAACCCAAACTACTTTCACTGTTCTCTACTATTTGTAATAATAACTGCAAGCAATGATTTGTGTACTTTGCAACTGAGACAAATCAGTTTTATACAATTTTATAGCATACTTTTACGAGTTGCATGCAAACTTTTGGTTAATTTCGTTACACGTGTAGCAGCAAGATATTTACTATTTAATTAAATTACCTATACTAAATTACAGCTAATTATAACGAGTTGTTGCAATAAAAGTGAAGTGGTTTTGGTGCTGTGCCTGAAGTTATGCTAAAAATTAAATTAATTTAAAAAATATCTGATTTGTTAGTTTCGATTAAGCAGGAAAAGTGCACGTAAAGTATAGATTGTGTTGTTATAATACCTTTTAAAGCAGTTGGATCTATTATTAAAATATTGCCTATCTTTAGGCACTGCTATTCAAAAATTTTGAAACTTATTTATAAAATACAGCATTTGAAATGCGTACTCTTATTTATAGCTCGAAAATTAAATAATATGCGAATTTTACATATTTACATAGATTGTGCCCCTAAAAGTGGGCAGTAAACTGTTTTATGTGGGAGCATGTAGCCTTGGGCTTTAATGAAAATGCATTGTTGTAAGTGCAGTAACTAAACTGCTCGAATCCTCATAATTTTCAATACTAACAGTAAACATTTTTTTATATTTTTGATAGCATAAGTACTTAAAAAAATTGCATACTTACCGGCGTACATTTTTTTTAACTTTCAAATACACAAATATACATTTATGCAGCATGTAAGTTTATCGTTCAGTGACATTTGTGTTTCAAGTTGTTCTTATGTAAGTTGATATGTAATGCATACTTTAAGGCGCTCCAATATAGTTAAGCTTTTAAGCACATTATTAAAAAACTCTGTCGCACTTATTTTAAATGTGGGTTTTATATTTTCTTCTACTCCAAACGTTGTTTCGTGGTTGGGCAAATTTTCTCACGCTCACGCGTGACAACAATCCACATAATTCAATTTCAATTTCCTGAGTATTACTTTAAATTTCCGCCGAGAGCGTGTATATAAATAGACACATACATAGACGTGACCTTGCTTGCTAGACCGGCTTGGGTGTGTGTTGTTGCAAGTTGAGTAATGCAGCTTTGCTGCCGAAAGCAGTTGTCCATCCAGCCAACCAACTTGTCCGTTTACTTCGCTGTCCGTATGTCCGGACGACTGGCGGAGCTTAGTGTGTCAATGTCAGCGACGGACGGCGAAACAAATAGTGGTTGAATGCGATTGAGTGGATTCTGCGGTTAAGGATTTAAAGAGATAAATGGCATGATAAGCGGACGGCACGGGCGGAAGGAGAAAATAAAAAAAAGCTTGCAGCAGACATTGTGGTATGGCATAAAAAACGGAATGAGCTAGTGGAAAGCGAGCGAGATTGAGTTAAGCAGCTAAGTGAGACAAGCGTTTAAAGTAATCCAACGAAAACAAGTCAAAAAAGCAGCTCCAAGGGAACAAATGGGGAGTAAAATATAAAAGTGGCAAGCTGCAAATCAAAAGAGTGAATTTTTAGTTGAGGGTAGAAGAAAATTATGGAGTCTGCAGCATAAATGTGTACTTAGAAGGTTGAATAGAAGAAGCTTGTCTATTACTAAGCTTTCATGTTTGTCTGAAGTCTGAAAGAAAGCTTTCGTAAATTAACTTTCATCTCTAGAAACCCTCAAGGAGATAGTCCAATATCAATTGGTCTGCTAATTGTGGTAACAAGTTAGAGGGAACAGTAAATGTTCCTAACTTACTAAGCTTTTGTTTTTTTTAGCATAAAAGAAATCCAAAAGCAAGCTTTTGTCAATTAACTTCCATTGCAAAAAACCATCAAGGACTTGATAAAATATCAGTTGGACTGCTAGTTGTGGAATAAAAAATAGAAGAAACTGAAAAACTCTTCTAGAACCAAGCTTTTTTACCGTAAGGCATAAAAAATATCCAGAAGAAAGCTTTCATGAACAGCAAAAACTCTTTGAGTATAAAATAAGTTCAAAAGAAAGCTCTTCACCGCTAAAAATCCTCCATGACATACATATATTGATCATTTCATCTGCCAAATTGAGATAAAAAGTTAGATGTCACAGAAAAAGCTCGATTCCTTAGCTGTTAAGTTTTGGAGTATACAAGAAGTCTGAATGACAGATTTTTGAGACAGAAAACATATTTGAATATAAAGAAGATCGAAAAAGCTTAAATTAATATCCATCGCTAAAGGTCCTCAAGGACAGAGTGCAAGCTCATTTAAACTGCTAACTGGCGTAAAAAGTTAGAAGAAACAGAAAAAAAGCCTTCAATTTCTAAGTTTTTGTACTTTGAGATATAAAAGAAGTCCACAAGATAACTTTTGTGGAGCGAAAAATCATTTCGAGTATAAAAGAAATCCTCAAGAAAGGTGTACTACTGGCCTCCACCTTCCTAAACGATTAGCGTTTGATGTTAAAATCTTGACAGTATGAAGAGCTTTAATTATTGACATATAAAAAAAACAGAATCAAGATCGTCTGTCGTGTGCCTTGTTTCTTTCTCTGCACCATGGTCTAATAGAGACAGCTGAGAATGGTAAAAAAGCACTTCGCGATAAAGACGGTGAAGCTACATATACATTTATATTGAAAATGATGAGCAGCGAGCGTCGCGGCGCTTCAACAAAGCAGCAGTGTTAACAAAAGCTTAGAACTCGGCGTGTGTCTTGCATCGAGTCTGGCCTGCCCATCGAAGCTAAATAAACCCAAAGCACGTAGTGTCTAGGACGGCCAGCAGACTTCTACACGTCTGTGACCGCTGCGTCAGCCTACTGCCCTTCAACGAGACAAACTAGTTGACTTAGTACAATGCGCTTTAATCACCGTTCCCCTCAGTGCGACAAGCACCTTGTTTCCACAACAGCAAGTGTCTTGCCGCCAATTTGCCGAATGAAAACTTTACAACGAAGACGAAAATGTGGTCTCAAGTTGCTGTGCGTTTCTAACAGCTTGTTATTGCTATTGTTGCGCCTGTTGCAAGCAGTTATGTAATGCATTACTAGCGCATTGCTTGCAAGGTTGCAGCCTGTTGAGGTGCAGCGCGCGCCTGAAACTAGGCAATATGCCAGTATGGCTGTAGCATACTGTAGGGCGTCCGTCGAATGGAGTTAAGAGCTGAAGCGCGTTTGGAGACCTACGCTGTTGCAACACAATTAACATGCCGACCACAGAGCAATTGCTTGCAACAACTTCAAGTTAATGACTGTGACAAAGGCACACAGGCGCGCACTGGACGAGTTGCCCTCTTGGTGGTTGACGCTCAAGTGCCGTCGCGTGTAATTTGAGCTGTCTTTTAGTGGGCTATTGTTTGGTATGCTGTTAGCGGGGCGAGCTGTGACGTTTGCTGACAGCTGCCAATTAAGTTGTCATATTAAAATATCAAAACGCAACAAAAACACTGGCGTTGTTAGATACCGTTATACAGCCGCAAAATTAATTAACAATTGTGAAAAAGCAAAGCAGTGCTGCAGAGCGCGCAGAAAGCTACAAAAAGGGTATTCGTTTTGCCTGTGAAGGAGAGTGAAAGTTTGTGGCACAATTCGAAATGAGTCGAAAATTTACCAGTGCCACGTCGACTTCAAAATATATGCCACAATATGTCAAAACACCGTCAAATTGAAGCCATGTTGTACTTTAGCAAGTATTGGCTCACGGCCAACGCACTCTATCACCTCAGTGAATACCACCATTGCTACGTGCGTGTCTTCACATTACATTCGGAGCGTGTTAATGCGAATTCCGCTTGCTCAGTACGCATAATTTATGCATAATTTCGTTTGATAAACTAATTAGCTGCTGATGTTTGACGTTTGTGTGCATCTGTGCACCTGAAAATGTACAACATAATTATAGGCTGTTGCCACCAACTCATATTTCATGCACGTGGGCACACGCCGAAGATGTCCGAAATATCTATATAGACGAAATTACAAAGCAGGCTGAAAGCTAGTGCCGAAGTGTCCTATTACTTGTACAAGAAGTTCGTAATTGTAATTTATCAGCCGAATATGTAGTATTTATGGTGCTTATGTAGGCGTAAGCTGGAAGTAGCGTAGGTTTTAGCTAAGTTATTCATAAATTGCAAATTCATTGTAATTTTAAGGCGGTGAAAAGTTCACGAAAACTATGTATTTGCTTTTATTTAATGGTATTTAAAAAAAATCGTAGCATACTTTTAGGCATAATAAATTTTTTTAAGTAAAAACTTCCAAAATACTTTCAAATCTCAATAAGTTGTCAAAATTAAGCATGAAGAGTTTTCAATCCTTCAATATACGTTCACTAAAGCATACTTTTAGGCGATGTACCACAATTTACTTTCATATAAATGCTAAATTGCTTTCAAATCTCAATAAATCACCCAAATTTTGCAAAATTTTCTTTTAAATACTTAACAATGCGTTTTTCATTGCATACTTTTTGGCTTTTTACCAAAGTCTTCTAAAAAATTAACCCCACAACTTATATTAAGCACACAACTGCAAGTTTAAGTTACAAAGTGTATTGCTGAGCCATATCAATATAAACATTGGCATAGTTTTAGGTGCAAATATTAAAAAAATTAATAAAAACTAATACTAAATTCGGTAGAAAATAAAATTAATTTTTAGTGCTCGAGATATTTCATTAGTTTCTTCCCGAAATTTTTATTTCTTTCATTTTTTCATTTCATAATTTTCTTTCACAATGTTCCTGGCAAGACTTACCTACTTCAAGGCAAACTATAAAGCAATATATGTATATATAATATTGACATTCGAAACTTTTTGACTATTTAAACATGTGAAACGAGAATTTTGTTAAATTAAATCCTTTTCTTAAATGTTTACATACTTTTCGGGGCATGTTGTAGCCTTTGAACTACTTCACATGTGCTTGATTCCATAAGACCATTATAGATTTTATATACATGCAAACAACTCTTCAATTTCATATATTTCGCTGAAGTTTGCCAACTTTTAGGCGCACAACCTATCCTAAGCAAATATTAATGTACAAATAAGCCAACATACAGCACTTCAAACTCTATTTTAGTTTTCCTGCTTAAATCTCTAATATTGCTACAGCTTTGCATAGCTCAAAGCGTAGTGAAATTAGTTTTTTCTTTTATCTTGCATCTTTCCCAATAACTAGCGAGCTCGATATACAATGTCGAGGCAAATGCGTAAATGTAGTGTTGTAGATATCTGCAAAATTAAGCAATACTGATATCTGATGGTGGAATATGTGAAGAATTTCTGGAATACCGAAGAAAATGAGCAATTTAGAGGAGTGGAGCACACTCTGAAATGTAATATACAAATATTTTCCATAGATACTATCTAAGCAATGAGTAGCAGCAGATAACAAATAAATACTGCTGCTGGGAATATGTAGCCTCTGGTAGAGTCGTAATATCGAATATCATTTTAATAAGTTTATATGAGCTTACAACTGCTGTCAGCATGGATGCTGTGCTGAGCGATACTTGTGTATATGAGGGAAAAAAGCTGGAATTATAAGAAAGCATATGCAAACTGTAGCTTGGTAATTATGCATAAGCTATGCCAACATAGATTTAATTCAGTAGAACGAGAAATTTTTTGTGTACGGAAGAAATTTAGCTGGTAAAAAATTTCAGAAATGTATTAGCTTTGATCTCCAGAAATTAGCTGAAAATTGGCAGCTATGGATATTGGTGGTTTAAATAAACGAAATAAGTTTATATAATTTGCAAACTCTAAAAATGCATTTAAAATATTTAAAAACTCTTAAACCACACGTATACTATTTTAAAAAAATATTGTGAAATTTGGCAGCAGTCCATATAGTGTATTGTTCGAATTCTATAGCTAATAACAAACCTCGATTTTAGTAGTATAGACTTTGCACCATCTGATTTCGTTATAAAATCACATATGGACTTAAGTGAAATGTGGTGCTCAAGTTAAATTGACATCACTGTAATAAACCATTATATTACCCATAAAAATGTGTGCAAATCGGCAACTGTGTAAGTTTTCGTTTAGTTTTTTTACAAATAAAAATAACTATATAATACGCAGCTTCTCAGAGTAAATTTTAATTTATAGATTACGGAATGTGAGTGAAAATTGGCAACAGCGAAAATTAAAAGTATATCATTGTCTGAGGTATATGCTCACTCAGTTCTTTGAAGCGAACACTAAAAGCATTGTTTACTCTCAGTCATATCTTTATTAACTCCAGTAGCTAAATTTTCGTGTAAGTGAAAATTGGCAACAATGTCAACCTCATAACGATACTGTGGAATTATTTAAGAAATCTCTTCATAAAAGACTCTAAATGCAATACAAAACTAATATGTAGACTAACGGCGATAAACTCTTCCCTCCATTAAATATAATAGCATTTGCTGCAAGCGAAATGTGGCAACATGACGCACATACAAATAGAGTATTAGCAAATATTGAAATAGATACCTGGACAGCAACAATAGTATTGTCAGTGAACGGAAATCCGTAAGGAAATTATTATGCAAAATAAGAGTCGCACGCGGCGACAGCAAGTGGGGAGAGGTACAAGGAACAATGTGATGTTTGCAGATAATGAATAGGTTGCAAGAATAATGAAGGTATGTAGCAAGTATACAACGACAAGGCACAAAATCAACGAAAGTGAGTAGAGAGTGATGCAAGTTGGAAAAAGATTTGCTAACGGCAATGAATGTGAGAATTGCATTAACTACATTTAAGCGCCAAAAAATGACACTCGAGACCGCTACACAGGCGACTGTGGGTTAAAAATAATTTCCGTTAGCTGCATAACTCTTTTACGCATATCAAATTTATAGTAAAGCTGAAAGATTTTTATGCAAATTGAATATGTTGCTGCAATAAATTTTCGGAAAAGTCTCTTTGCCAACCAACCGCACAGCTGAAGTGCCACTTCTATCCTCTATTACATTTGCTGCAAATTTATGTGCTTGCCACTGTGTGCATAAGCCCTTCCCTCTGTGCGTTGCAAGCGGCAACATTTTTACTTAAACACTTCAATGCGCTTCATTGCTTGCCACATGCCACACCAGCTACATTTGTTTACAATAATATTTCGCAACACGGTATGCATGCTATGTTGCATGCAATACAAATCACTTTGTAAGTTGGCATTTGCGCCACAATTTAAGTGCAGTTAGGTCAAGCAAAATGAAAAGCAACAACGAAAGTAGCTTCAACACATACAAAGTCTGCGTACAAAAGTGTTGCCATAGTCAACATTCAAAACTTAATTTGCCACATGTTGCCATTTACACACCATTATGAGCACATAAATCACATTGCGTGGTTGTGTGGCAGGGAATTTCTTTACAAAAAGTAAAGTTCAAAGAAAAGGGGGGGGATGCGTTGTGATTGTGCAGAGTTAAATCAAGCATAGTTTTTGTTATTTTGCAGCGTTTAAATCGTTTTTTTCAAAATCCTATAAAATTTATTTAAAAATAAAATTATTAAAAAATTTAGAAGTTCAGAATTTTCAGAATTTTCAGAATTTTATGATTTTTCAAATTTTTTCTGTAATTAAATGTTTTTAAAAAATGTAAATTCAGCAAAATTTAAAATATAGTTGTTATGACGTTATATTAGGTCTTTAACTTTAGCATTAGAAATTGTTTGTAGAAAACTTTTTTTGGAAACTTATAAAAAAAAATTTGAGAAATTGATAAAAAAAAATTTTTAAATTTTTAAATATTTTTTTTTGTATTTAAAAAAAATGTAGATTTTTTTTTTAAACTTATCACATAGTAAAACAAAAAAAGAAATTAATCAACGAAAATAAACACGTTTTTGGCTTTTTTTTTCAAAGATTACTGTAAATTTTCATATATGATAATTTATTTTTTAATTAGTTAAAAGAAAAATTTAATTGTAAATTTTCATGTAATTTAGTTTTGAGTTTGTTTTGTCAAAAGAAAATTTAATTATATAAATTATAAAAAAAATGTGAAAAAAAAAATTTATTAAAAATTATTAATATTTATTAAAAGATTGTTTTAAGTTAATTTAATTTTAAAAAATTTAATTTTTTTGAACTGTTTTTTTCTTTAATTTTTTTTTAATTTTCTTTTTATATATTATTTTTTAGTAAGTTTTATGAAAAAACTTGAATAAACCTGAAACGTCGAAAAATATAAAAAAATATTTTAGTTTTTTTTTCTCAAATTTAATATTTTTTATTTTCCTAATCCATTTTTTTCCTAAAAACTTTTGCAAGTCTGCTTAGTTTCCTGTTCATGAAAGTTAGAACAGATGAAAGCTCAATGAGCCGCAAAAAGCCTTTCCTGTATGTAGATGTATGCAAATCCACACTCCACACGCACACAAAACGGCCATAAAAGACAGCGTTTAAGTTCAAATAAAATAAATTCTAATTTAACTGCGATTTACGCGCAATGAAAAAGTAATTTGCTAGCTTTGGCTTAAACGGAAGGCAAATAAAAAAGTCACATTAAAAGCAAAATAAAATAATTTCCTTGTTGTTCTTATTGTTGTAGCATATGTTAGCGCGAACAATAAACAGCATGAGCACACATCCGTATGCAAGCATGAGCACCGCTAAATAAGCACGTGAGTACCCACATTTAAACATACACACACACACGTATGCATAGCTACGCAAATATTTGTGCGTGTTGCGTATACGCACTGTATGCCGTTGGCCATTGACCATTGTGCTGCCGCTGAGAAAGGGTCACTTGTGCGCTTTGTTTTTTACTTTATTGTTACTACTGTTGGGCTTTTCGTTATTGTTGTGTGTGTTTGTTTGTTGCTATGCGCCTGTTTGTATGTAATATTTATTTATTTTTTGCTTTGAAAAATCGAAATCATTTGCGTGCCTTTGCGCCTGCAACTGTCACTTCCGCTCCGCCGCTTGTTTATATGCTGTTAAACTACACCGCAATTTCCGTTAGCTTTGGCATCATTTTTCATTTTCTGCTTAGCGGCCAGCGGGTATAACGTGGCCGGGGTCAGTGATGCGATACTTTATTGGCGCGGTTGGCGATTTCCGGCTGATAATATTTAAATGAATATGCGCCCGCAATGGTCGACGCGGGCAGTTCACGCGTGTGTGCATGTAAGTGGTCAGCCAATACAGTTAGGCGTGAAGGAACAAAGATACTGGCAAGCAAATAAATTTTAAAGTATTTCCGATAGAAATTGTAATTTAATTGCGAGTTGGGGTTCCTTAGGTTCAGGTTAGGGGTAGGGTGAGAAATACATTTTTGTAATAAATGTAAGTGAGTCGTTAATAGTGAAGATATTAAATATAAAAAATTACTTAAAGAATGGCACAGGTAAACCTTTTATTAGACTTGAAACTAAAACCAGGAAATATAGGTTTACTATTTTGAGTGCAATGTAATTCAAAGATTAGTTTTCTCAGAAAAGAGTTTTATAAGATTTTCCTTTTTCCTCAGTTGAAAATTTTCCTTCAAATCCTCAGTTGGAAGTATTTAATAATGAAATTTCGGAATACTTTGTTCTTTTTCATAAAAAATTTGAACTTAGTTGAGAAATGTATCTTTATGGCAGCTAATTGAACTTATCGTATATTTTTAATTTTAATATTTAATTATTAGCTTTAATAAGGAAAAATTATATATTTGATTAAAAGATTAAATAAAATTAAGTTTTACAATTTATATGTGAATAAATTTACTTCAATATTATATAACGTTGTTGTATCTGTTCCAAAAAAGTAGAAAAGATATCATGATTTTATGAATGTTACAAAAGTTGCTTTATTAAAATAGTTTTTAAAGCTATGAAAATCAGCAAGAGTGTAAACTTTTACCGTACATCTTTTTTGTTAAAGTGTTAAAAATTACAACAAACCTTATGATATATATAAATTATTAATTACTTCACATGGTATTTTAAATATTTATCTATAAACTTAAGAATGCAAGCGAAAATTGGCAACAGTGTAGATTTAAGAAAATATTTCTCAGATGCTTGAATTAAACACTAATAGCAATATTTGATACTAAAATTAATGTTATTAGTTCCAACAGTTCGTTTTTTTTAGCACGGGTCGAAATTGACTTTTCATATATGATATATTTAAATCTATGTATAATCAAAAAATAAACAAAAAATAAAACATAATTTGTGTAATATCATATAAAATTAAATTAAATATTTTAATAAATATATTTATACATAAACGATTAAATTATTTTAATAAGTAAAGATTTCAGAATCAAATTTTTTTGATATAAACTTACAAAAAAAATTAAATAAAGAGTTATAGTTATTATTTTAACATATAATAAACCTAAATAAATAAAAAATAATATGAACTTAAATTTTATATATAAATATATTTGTTTACTATAACTTTTTATACCAATTATTCTATTTTAATACTATAAAATTTAAGAAATTCAGAACATTTATTCTTAAATTTTTTATGAATTCCAAATTTTTTTTGCTAAACCTTTTTTTTAAATATAAAATTTAAAACATGATTTGTATAACATTATATTGGGTATTTAACTAATTATTGATCATTTTTAAAAAAAATTTTTTTAAAAACTTAAAAAAAAAATTTTAAAATTTATAAAATAAAAAAATTTTAAAAATTTATAAAATAAAAAAAATTTTAAAAATTTATCAAATAAAAACAATTTTTGGAAAAATCAAACAAAAAAATTTGAAAAATGTTTCAATTAAAAAAAATTAATATTTATAAAAAATAATACTAATTAAAAATTTGTAAAAATTGAAGAAAAACACTGGAAATTGGCTTTGTTTTAATGTATTTTAGTACTACTACTACCGCACAACATTTAAATAAAAACTATAACAAATTTATATATAATATTCAGAAAAAATCTTAGAAAATAATTTTTATAACATTATATGTGATCTTTAAGAAGAAAAGAAAATGTTTTAAAAAACAATTTTTTTTAGATCTTATAAAAAAATAATTTTGCAAATTTATAAAATAAAAAAAAAATTGGAAAATTTATCAACAAAAATTTTTTTTGAAAAACTTGAAAAATCTATAAAGGAAATAATAATCAAGAAGAAAAGAAAATTTTGGAAAACAATTTTTTTAGAACTTATAAAAAATTAATTTTGAAAATTTATAAGATAAAATAAAAATTTAAAATTAAAAAAAAAAAAATTCAAATTTATAAAAAAATAATAAATGCCAAAATTTACTACTACTACTAACGTAGAGGATTTAATTAAAATTATCATATATTTATTTATACTTAAAAAATTTAATACAAATTCTTATAAAAAAAGTTAAAATTATAAAAGTAGACTTCAAATAAAAATTTATTATTAAAATGTTTATGCATAAAATATATAATTTTCAGAAAGATATATTTTTTATAATTTGTTTGTAGTCAAAAATGTTTAAGAGCTAAAAAAAATTCAGAGTATTTTAAAATATTCTACTGACAATATTTTATAATATTTTTTATAGTAGTAAGTAAAAGTAATTAATTTAATTTCTCATTAGCTTATCTACGTATATTTTTGCCTGCGAAAATTCTCCTCTCTATTTCTTGGAAATATAACTCATTAACTCTCACATATATTTCGAGCAACAATTAACTGCCTAAATCAACACTAAAATATTAACGATTACATTCCAACTCAATCCATCACGCATTTGCACTTTGGAGGCACCTTACTACCTTAGAATCAACAAGCATTCCTGCGTGCCACCTCAAATATTTAGAGCAGCGCATAATAATCACGCGCCGTCGCAGCGAAGTTAAGTGACTTCTCATGTCACCGGCGAAATTGTATGAGCTCCGGCAGCAGGAGGTTACACACACACAAGTACGCTCACGCGCATAACTGAGAGCAAAGCATAAATGTGCACTTAAACGAAAAATAATATTAAAAATATAGCCAGCGACATGTTGGAGTAATGAAGTCCACGCCGCCGGAAGGGGGGCGGGCAATGTGGAGTGGTGTTGTAAGGCAGTTAATGCCACAGCAATCAAAAGCGAAAATAAAGTTGACTTGACCTTAAGCTGAGCACAGTGAGCGTGGAACTAAGCCGACCAACGGCCATGGTCGTGAAGCCGCAATTCGAAGCACGCAGGATAATGCGCGTCTAAGGATGAGCGCGGTATAGGGTGGGTGGTAAAGGGCGTGCCGTGTCTATACGCCGTTGAGATGCTGTCGGCCACGTCAGCGTAAATATGTCAATGACGTTGCCAGCGATAATGAAGCGAAAATGCGAATGCGATTCAGCGTTGCTGATTGCGAATGACTGACTTTGCTTTCAGTCTCCCGCTCCGCTGGCTTTTTGGTTTTTGTTATTTGTTGTTTTTGCGCATGCGACAGCGCTGCCGCTTGGTGTTTACATTACCAGAAAATGCGCTTAAGTGAAATCTTTTCATGTGCCAACGTAACGCAAATTCGCAAATTTTCACACAGCAGCAACAACATACAACCACTGTTTCAAGCCCTAACAGTTTGCGGCTGCCTGGCTTTCTTCCTGCTGCCTTTGACTTTCATTTGGCGGCCCTTCCGCTATATCCGCTCCCCACCACACTTGATAGCTGTCGGCTGTTTGCTTTCACTTTGCTTTTTGATGTTTTTACGCGCTGTCAAAAATTCAGTGCATACTTATGGGCGCTGTGCGCCTATGTGTTGACAACCCAGTAGGAAATTTTTGCTAAAAAATTTGCAGTGTGAAAACTTTAAGCTATTTGGAGGCAGCTTACTTTTGGAATGTGTATTTCACATGCTCAAGAACTAAATGTATGACATTTGCGGCCAAAAAAAATCGCTAAAAAAATTTTCTTCATTTTTAAGCGAGCGCTTCCATTTTTGAATAGTACAATGTGTTGAACAAAAAAGTCGACGGATTTAAATTTCGAGCTCATATCTTCTCATCTACGTGCACCATCCCTGCGAGAAACTTAAGTTTATATGGCAGGTAGGCGTAGTTTTGAAGCAATTTTTGCAATTTTCCAGCAGATGAGAGCTTTAATCATAATACTCGACAGAACTCAATTTCAGCTCGATAACTCTATATTTGCACTTTTTAGCGTATATTTTCAAAAACCGTTATCTGACTGATAGGATCATTTTCTATGTTATTGGTTTTTTTTGGACGCAAATGTGCTCCTCAAAACTGAATTTCCGTTTCATATTATGAAATTGACCCATATTTGAATAAACCGTTCTTTATTGAAGGGTTGAGATTTCCAAGAGATTTTAGTTAATAACTTTTGCTATGGTTAATAAATCGGCCAGAATCCTATATGGAAGCCATAGTCTTAAATTTTACCTTCCCCGACTACGAAAAATAAAACCCTTATATGGCAGGTGTGTGTAATTTTTGATGAATCTTTTCTAATTTTTGATATATAAAAATATTGCTCAAAATATGAGACCAAACCCAATTTCAGCACAATTCTTTGACTTATGTAAGCACCAGCCATATTGGCAATAAACCGTTATGTGAGTGTTGTTTTCGAAAAATTCGTAGAATATCAAATATTTCTGTTAGTCGCTGATGAGATAAAAAAAAAATAAAAAAAATAACATTTCCAAATTCTTACTGGGTATGATGATTGATAGCACACACACACACAAAATAGATTATGCGTGTATAACGGTGCTTGCGTGCCTGCACGCTTTCATCTCAGATTAAAAGCATATTTTTCGGTGACTTTTATGCTTTCCGCTAAGTCTCTGTGTCGTTGCTGGGTGTGTGTAGAATTTTTGTTGTTTTGTTGCTTGGAACTGTGGCTGTGGCCTTCCCTTTGACTGGTCGCTTGGCAGTTTTACTAACATTACCCGGCTGATTGTAGGCTGGTAAGCAGATTTTTTTCACTCCGACTCTTTGCTTGATTTTATAGATTTCTTTGCGATTTGTGGCGCGCTCTTGATTACTTTTGTGCGCGCAATTGTTGTTGTTAGATTGGCGTTTTTGTTAATTTGGACGTTTGGGCTTAATGTTAGAGGTGTGTGTGTGTGTGGATGTTTGTGAGTCCTTAGTGGGATCAAAGCGGCTTGTAATGAATGATTGAGTTTTTTGTGGTTTTTTCTGTTAGGAAAGTGCTTCCAGTCATATTTGAGCGATCAAGTTGCAGTTTTTTATACAAATTTTGGTAAAAATTAAAATTTTTACTAGTCCTGTCATCATTGTCTGTACTCAGCTTTTGTGATATTTTTTTTTTTCTATTTTCGGATTTGAGGTATTTTTGTGCAAAAAAGTATTCCTCTTCGCCTAACACCTTCTTTCAGAGATCCTCTAGGAAATCGGCTGCGGTTTTAAGGGGTTTCAAAATTTTTAAAAATTAATTACATTTCGTTTTTTTTTATATTAAATTCCACAAAATTCTAATTATTTGTAATTATTTTTTCAGTAAAATGCTTTTTAATAAAAAATTTACGAAGAAGTTAGATTTATTCTGACTTGGGTGAGTGGGTATAATCCCTTAAATTATCTCACTCTTAATCGCTTGGGCTCTCATTCGCCCTCTTATTGCATTGTCAAAATTTTATTTTCGATTTCGGAAACTGTAAGATTCTTTTGTCTCAATGCAATCCATTTCCTTTATTAATTCATTGGCATTTCTAGTAACGTTGGTAAAGCAAACTTCTCTATTTATGTCTCACAGAAATGTTGTAGTTTTTTTTTTTCTTTGCCTGCATTTCCAATATTCAATTGCAGATATTTGTGAGCATTTCAATTTAGAATTTCGAATTTGATTTCGGATTTGGTAAAGGCTACTGTAAACATAATCAACTAAGTATTCCTCTAATACTTCTAGTTATGCACGTATGCGTGTCTAAGTGTGTGTTGGTGTGCATTAGTCTTACAGAACGTGCACTCAGCACTTCGCTTACAAACGCCTATGCAACTAGTCAGTTTAATCAACATGCATCTTGCATGCCACAAAATAAAAATAAATAAAGTAATTTTGAAACTCATCAACTGAACTGCTTTTCTGGTTTCTTTTTCACATTTTTGTTGATTTACTTGCAAGTAAACTCGAAATTTTGAAATTGTTTTATTGCAAGCAACACATTTGCTTTGAGTTTCATAAATTTTCAATTCGAAATTGGCAAAAACTCACTAGGATTGCCGCCAATAATTGCATGCAGCCACTGCGTATACAGTGTGTATGTGTGTGTATTGGCTTGCCGCTGTATGTAGTGGTAAACATTTAAGCATATCACTTAAGCCACCCACAGTTGTAAGGCAAGCAAAGTAGCACTAATAGCAGCTATTTTGTAGCTTTAAAATAGATGTATGCTGAATTCGTTGCATATCCACAGGCGCATATTTGCTTAGATGCAATGTAAGAAGTTGCTATAAGAAAATATTTTGTAGTATGGCATTGCACAGCCTAGGCCTGTGTAGTAATAGCTAATTTTGTTGTAGCCTACGCCTGCCTATGTGTTGTTGTAGCCTACAAATGCTGTAATAAACTGCATTTGACCTTCATATTGGCATGCAATTTCGTGCTGGAAAAATAATGAAACGAATTTGGTAAATCAAAAATACTAACTTACTGGCTAAATAAGTGATTTGAGCACATTTACGCAGAACTTTTGCATTTCTGAATGTGAAATTTTCGTGATTTGCAGAATTTTGGTTGGAAAATAAGTTTTGTAAAGGGAAATTTTATTTTGATTAGATTGAAAGTAAAGGTAGATTTTTTCTTGTTTTTTGAAAATTATAACAATTTGAGCAACATTTGCTTTAAAAATCATTAAAAAAAACAAGAAATTTCAAAGACTTTTCAAAAATTTCTGAAAAAATTTCAAACAATAAAATTTTTTTGAAACTAATTAAAATTGGTTTGTTGCTTCTCAAATCTCCAAAATATTTTTTCAAATAGTTTTATTTTTAATTTTCAAAAACTTCGATTTTTTATCAAATAAATTTTTTGGTTGTTATTTCAATTGCTTTTTTAAATGTAACATTTTATTTTTTGAAAGTAATTAAGTTTTGTTTGTTGCTTTTCAAAAATTCCAAAATTTTTTGACAAATAGTTTTATGTTTAATTTTACAAAATTTCGATTTTTTTGAAACAAATTTTTAGGTTATTATTTTAATTGTTTTTTTTTTTTTTAATTGCAACTTGTTGTTTTGAAAAATATTTTTTTATTTTCAAAATTTTCAGTTATATGTATTCAAATAATTTTTTTTGTTCAAAAATTTCTAAAAATATTTTCAAAGATAAACATTTTTTTTTTTGATATAAATAAAATTTTGTTTTTTTTGTTTTTAATTATTATTTGAATTGTCTTTTTTAAATTGCAACTTTTAGTTTAGAGAAATATTTTTATTTTAACATTCTAAAATTTCAATTATTTTTCAAATATTTTTTTTTAATAGATTTTTGATTATTATTTGAATTGTTTCTTTTTTAATTGCATTTTTTTTTTAATATTTGTTTTTAATTTTCAAAAATTTCAATTATTTTTCAAATTTTTTTGTTTTTTTCAAAATTTCAATAAACTATGCAAATATAATCGGAAATTAAGTAAATTCAGTTTCACAGCTGCCGCAAAAGTATAACTTTCCGTCTAATTTATTACTTGACTGGCTGCTGGCGGTCTACTTTCTTCGCAAAAATTAAAATGTATACCATTGGCTCATTGCCCAGCGTCTATTAAATGCTTACTCCCTTTTATTTTACTTTTTGTACTTCGATAATATTTATTTTCTTGCTACACTCATGTTTTAGAGCCCAAGTAAATAAATCGTAGCATACTTGAGGGCGTAGAAGAATAAGCCACATCTAAATGCTTGTGAATATTTATGCGAGCAATAATTTGGCGTTGATCTACTAATACACAGCCATTGGTGGTTATAAGTATGCGTTATTTTAATCTACACAGCCTGCTCTGCCAACCAAGCCTTTTGCCAGTTCACTAGAAGGTTTTGTTTCAAAAGAGTGGTTTAAATTCAAATATTTATTAGAAAACTGTTGTGCGGTTGGAAAATATATAAAATATAATTTTGGGCGCCCCCAGGGACACACTGCGTATGGGTGATTAATTTGTCGAAATATTTAATTTTAAAAGTTTTGTATAAAATTTGCTCTTTAAAACATGCTTTAAAATACCGTATTACACCTATTTACCTTTGAACTTACTGCAAATAACCTTACTTGCTTCGTTTTGCTCGCCAACGCACTCGCACATTTCAAAAAGCATTCAATTTATTTTCGGTTTTCATGTTGACAGCGTCTCTTTTATTTACTTTCCGTTTCTTCAGACTCCAATCGTCAACAAATTTGTGCACCTTTTGAGAATTGCAAAAAATAAAAATACGAAAAATTCTATTCAATGTTGCCTGGCCTTCGTGCCACAGCAGGCGTTGCGTCGCGACGAGCTGCTTGCGACACGTTTCCTGTGTGAAATTGGTTTCGTTTTGTGTGCGCCACGTTTGGGTTAATTAAAGATATGCGATTTGTTGAAAATTAAGAAAAAAATGCGTGTACAAAAATAAAAACTTCTTGCAAAGCCATAATGAGTATAATGTTACATATACATTATTTTCTTCAATCAAAATCCGAAGTTCCCCCCAATGTGGCTAGAAATATATTGATTGCTTTTCTACCAACGCAAATGAAATTAATTGCAAAAAGTTAGCATATTTTCAGCGGTATTCATGTCTATGCTTGATTTGGCTTATTCCTGAAAGTTTTCTTCATTAATGTTAACATACTTTTTGGCTGCAAATAGCAAAAATCAAAAACGTTTTTTAATTCATTCCAAATAACTTTTTTTCCAGAAATGCTAAAGTTATTGAATGATAGCATACTTTTGAGCTCCACAAGCACACTTTGAATCTCAAAATTTGTTGAGTAATTTCCGCATTCGACATTTTGGAACTCAGAATAAATAACTCTCATATCAATTGCTTAATTCATATTTGGTAGAGCTAATGCATAGAACATTGCAGCATACTTTTAGGAAGTTTTAACAAAAAGTTGTTGTAAGAAGTTTTCCGTTACTTAAAATTCTAAAAACATTGCTAGTTTTCATCGCAATGTCTAGCATATAGTTGGGCGCATTTTTTTTTCTGGTTTTATTACCACACAAAAATGTGCTGTAAAACTTGAAGCAGTACTAAGTAGTAAATTTTACCGAAATATATATTTAAGCATCGTTTAGGTACTTTAGAATACGTTTATGGTGGAAATAGTGGTTAAGAAATATATAAATTTAGTAATAACTTTTACTCTCATAATTTTTAATTTTTTTCTATACAATTACTATTGCATACTTTTAGGAGAAGTTTAAAAATATGTCAGCAATTAAACTCTGCAAAAACTTTATTATTTTACGTCGGAAGGTACTATAGTTATAAGTAATTTCTTGGCAAACTTTTGTGCTGAAGAAATTTTAAACCATTATTTTTACATACTTTCAGGGTTGCATTTGCACCATCCAGCGCTTTGATTGTCGACGAAAATTTGCCGTAACTGTGGGTAAGTTTATAACACTCTTTAACTATTTAACTTAAGTACTCCTTAAGCGGCTCATTTGTAACGGCAGCTATTCCTCAAGTTATGCAAATAATTTAACCCACCAAAATCACATCTCAAAAACCCCAAAAAACACTTACACAATAATCTTTCAGAACACAAATTGGCCTCAATCGGCTTACCGTACCTTGGTAACTAATTTGCTGACGCACCTAGCGGTTAAAGTGAAACTATTTGAGCAGAAAAGTATGCTAAGCCAAAAAGTTTGTTTGCAAATTTAAGCACACAAATATTTTTGTGAAAGAGTTCAGAAAATATGCGTACTTTGAAATTTCCTGTTCTAGCGCTTTTCATATTAATTGGCATTATACTTGTAATTAATTAGAACTGATAAAATCATTAAAGATGGTTGATTATCCAGAGACATTGAAACACTAGTGGAAAATTTAAAAGTCTGTGAAGTCGGTTTTTTAGTTTGGCGCACGTGATAAATAGTGGAACATATGTGGAACTTATTTAGAATGTGTTTATATTTAAATTATAGTCATAATAGGTACTATCAAATGTAGAACATATGTGGATCGCATGTGGAATTTATTTCGAAGGCGCCTACATCTACATTACATTCATAATACACACATCCACTACGGTTTCCTTACGAGTTACGTATCGAATGTGTTCGTTATAACGTGTGGAATCCATTTTTTTCAATATGTTTCTGAAAAATACATCTAGTTGTACCTTTTTAAGGATGTCGGCAAAAATTTATCGAAATACGTTCCAAATATTATTTGTTAGTAATCAAATAATTTCAGATTATTGAGAATCATTGCCTAAAAATGGCAGACATAAAAAGTACTCGATTCATATGACTGTCAGCGCAATAAACAAACAAAAACCTTTAGCAAGGCAGCTATTTAGACGCAGGTAAAAGGATTATTATGTCGGTTGCGAATAAGTCAAGAAGCGAGAGCTGAAAGCGAAGCCCTAAACTAAATTTAAAGTTGGCAGTTTATAAAATGAAAGCAACTCACGAAAAACGGTGAAAAATGTAGAAAGATGCGAAAAAATCAAAAAAAAGCGAAAGTAAAAGGTCAGAAAAAAATTGCAGCCAGTTAGTTGCTATCGAAACTGTTTACGCTTCAGATTGTAATAGCATTTTATGGTTCATAAAATTTGTACTCCTTTCTGCAACGTATTTTCGACTGAACGCTTGCTTACTTGACGGCGCGCTGAAATAGAGCTGAGCTGAGCAACAGTTTAAAGGGTAGTTGATTTTTTGGCTGCTTCACAGAAATAGAAGTTTACTGAGAAAATATATTTTTGCAGTGGCATTTCCCACCATTCCTCCCTAGCTTCAGTCATCTATCGGTATGACTTCTGTAAAGTATGCTCACATTGCTGCCAACACGGCGAGCTGCTTGCACCGTTAAATGCTTAGTTGAGTAATGAGAGTGGCTTAACAAGAACGCTAAACAAAAATAAAATAAATAATTTGGTTAATGCTATTTACCTTAGCGCTATTGACTCTAGAAAACCGTAAATACTGTTATCTTAAGCTATCTTTCAAACGGCGATTTATGTTGAAGAAATAGCTTTGCTCAGTTGCACCCACCTGTTCTTAAAAATATTTATTATTGTAGAATTCTCATGCACGAGCGCTTCAATTAGTGGAAATGTGAAGCACTCGATAAAATCAGCAATTCAAATAAATCTAATTGATGAGAGGCATTGTGAGGTAAAATATAACTCAAAGAAATTTGGTTGAGTATTTTAAAATGTACAGATGAACTTTGTGTAAGGTTAAGTTCAAAAATTTCATGTGGAACGCATCTGGTATCTAAGTGTACTGTATAGAAAACCTTAAAAACTAGACATTGTATGCATTGTACGTACTTAAGTTCTCAATTCTGATTAAAAAGGAGTTTGGAACGTATGTCTTATCTAGGTGGACTGTAAGTAAATCTTGAAAAATATTTAGGTTATGCATTGCACTTAAGTAAATTCTCAATTTCTACTAAAATGCGTGTGGAACATATGTGGAATATAGGTAGTTTTTTAAGTGGACTGTATGTAAATCTTTCAAAATAAACAGGTTATGCATTGTACTTTAGTAAATTCTCAAGTTCTACCAAAACACGTGTGGAACGTATGTGGAACATGTGTAACACATTAATAAAATACCACGAAACTGCGTTTACAAACCTTCTTTTATCGTTAGAAAACGAAAAACTGACACATAAAAATTTAGAGCACATTACTAGTAAAACACGGTTCGACAGTTATTGGAAAGCAATCATAGTTTTTGACCAAAATACTAACCAATATGATGCACTAAATGAATTTAATTCAAACTGTCTAAATTTGCCATTCTATTTTTAAACTTTCCCTTTAATCACAACGCTTTTCTCTACTCATTGTTTGGCCTTAGTTTATTTCCGTACTCACTTTGAAAGCAGCAGAGCAATAATATAAAATATTTCGTACCGACCGTGTATATAAAAAAAAAAAAAACTTAAATAAAGCTGTTTAAATGCAACTCAATTTAATAAGATATTTTTTCATATTTAAACAGCTAAGTTATTAGCAAAGCAACCAAAAATGAGAAAGTATAAAGAGCAGCTGTATAAATGGAAACCGCGAATTATTATAACTCAAGTAAGACATATGCAGCGCCAGAGGTGGAAACAAAAAAATAATATTTAAAATGTGAAGACAAAAAATTCTGCGCTAAAGTAGTAAGAGAATAATAAGCAGATTTTTACTAGTTTTTATGTTCGCACATATTTTAGTTTTATAATAATAATCCTTTATAAAAGTGTATTTTTAAGCTATTAATGCGAGCTGTATGTAAAGTATACAAAAATAATATGTGGTACGTATGTGGATTTTATGTGGAACTTGACTTTGAAATACAATATTCATTGAATTTACGCGTAAAATGAAGTTTTTCATGTTGTAATTAAACAAAAATAATAGTAATACATACGAATCTTCCTAAAATATAACTTTAGAAATGCTTATTTATGTCATAACATATTTCACACGCCAACTGTATTTAAAATATGCAAAAGTAATTGTGGAACGTATGTGGATTGCATGTGGAATATAATGTTTTTGAAATATTTTGATTGCTCCAAGTTGGACAGCACTTTAAGCACTAAGTTAAATGTGAATTTCACACAACTTTTTTGTGGAAGGCAACTCATTTTATTTTATTATTGATAGTTTTGGCGATAAATGCATATGTAGCTTATGTATATCTCATGTGAATTTCAGTTTATTAGTTGCTGCTGAATACTTTAATACTTCAACTCATATACTGTAAAGTATAGACTTGCTTATTTAAGATTTTGTTTTTAGTTTCCCATTAAATCAAACAAAACATAATAATGTATTATGCATATCGTATTCAATTTGCCTGCACAGCAGGAAATACTGTCTTCACTTTTGTTTCCGTATGCTTGGCATATAATAGAAAATAATAATTCACTTTATATATTTTGCACATGTTTATGCATAAAAAGCGCACAAAGCAACAATTTCACATTGCAACATAACTCTTCACTTACGATTTGTAAACAACACACATTTACGAATACAAAACGTGCCACTCCACCTCACTATCAACACACACGCACGCACGCACACACGCCAACGCGCGGCACGATTAAGTGCTGTTGAAAGCATTTTAAATGGAGGGAAAACGGGATTTTACTGCCAGGCAAGGCAAACAGCTGTGTTTTGCTTAATGCCGTCGGTAAAAATGCAAAATATAAATCCTTACAAATACGTGCAAAGGTGGTGGTGTTTGGAACACCAGTATATAGCTCCAGCTTGTCTTTTTGCCCTCCTCACCTCAGGCCTTGGTATCAAATCGAATTTAAAACGCCGGAAGTTATGAAAATATATTAAGCAGCAGCATATTTTTGTTTTATAAGCACAACTTTCTTTTCCTTCCTGCCTGTATATGTAAGTTACTTACACACTTCTCCTTTGCATTTGCCATATCCGCATCCGTTCACACATACGCACCGGTATAGATAGACATATAATTTTCAACGTATAAGTGTCGACCTTTTTACATTGGGCCTTTTATGTTACTTTTGTTTTTATTTCTGCTAACTTGTTTTGCCTTTTTACCCCTTATGTGACCTGCAGGTTATATTTTAGACCTTTTGTTTTCCTCGAATTTACATGCACACATATTCGTAGATGCTTACAAAACCGACATTCATATCATACTTTAAGCCTGTTTACATAAACATTAAAGCCTGAGTGTTGAAAAAATCAAAGGCAAATGCAATAAAATGTGCAACACTTTGTTTGTGCCTCCTCACCAGCATACATATGTACATATGCTAACCTTTGGCATATTTTTTTAATCCCGCCTTTTGGAGCTTAACAAGCTGGTGCTTTTTATGTTGTAGAAATTTTTATGGCTTAGCCATTTTTTGGTCATAAATCGTTCGATAGAAAAGTGTTTGCACGCGTTGATGGATGTGTGCAAGTAAGTTTTGATTGTAAAAGTAGTTTTGTTGAAAGGTTTATGTAGTGTGCTTGGGGTCATAAAAAAAGTCATAATATCTTTGTTTATTTTATAAATGACTTTTTTGTGCACATTGTGAGCATCAATATATCAAAAAAAAGTAGTGTAGATATGAAAAAGCAATGAAGTATAAAATATAATATAATACAATGTGTAAGTTTGATTTTCATGGCGTTTGAGTTAAAAACAGAAAAATTAAGCGTAAAATAAGAGTAACACGATAGCAAGATCAGAGGAAAATATGAGAGGAACCTATGTGAAACATAAAACTAAAACTTTAAATAATTCAATAGCACTTATATTTAAAATTTTTGTACAAGCAGTTGTGAAATAATTGTGGAATGTATGTGGAACAAAACAAATTTAAAAGTATTTGTATGGAAATCCCCTCTAAATAGCTTAGTAGCACTTAGGTTTAGAATTTTTCACGAACAGACGTAAAATAATTGTGGAACGAAACACATTTTAATAATTTTTTGTATGAAAATCGCCTTTAAAAAACTCGGTAGTTCTTAGATTTAGACTTGTTCACGATTAGACCTGAAATACTTGTGGAACGTATGTGGAACGAAACACATTACAACAGTTTTTATATCGTAATGCCTCTGAAAATCTCGATAGCACTTAGATTTAGATTTGTTGCACGGTCAGATGTAAAATAATTGCGAAACGTATGTGGAAGGAAATAAATTTCAAAATATTTTCTATGGAAATCGACAAAAACGTAATTTTTCACATACGCTTGCCAATATTCAGGAAATATTTCGCCTTAGTGTATATCTATAAACCATGTGCAATGAAAACCACCAGCTTGTGAAAAATGCATTCCGGTTTTTTATATATTTTGTTATACAAAATTTTAAATCTTATTATTTATTTAAAAAGTTAATACTAATAAACCTAAGCGCATAATTTGTTTTCGCTTCCCCTGACGCTACGAAATTACAAACTTTCCATGGCCTTAAAACATTCAATGCAATGCTTGCAACAACTATTGTTTGTTTTTTTTGGAAAATATCAGTTTTCGCTCGCCATTGCATAACCGTCTCACGCGACTCAGAACTGTATGCTTGTTGCGCTCGCTTCAAATTCCTCCTCTCAAAATTGAATGTTTGTATACTGTGGCTCAGGGGTACGAGTGAATGTGCAGGTTTATAAATATTGAACATGGCACATGAAAAGCCACAAAATAATTGAAATTTGTATTTTGCAGTTGCGTAACGATATTGACAGCAGCTTTTCGACAGTTGTAGGGAACATAGTAGGAAAATATTTGCAATAGCTTTAGCCTTTACTTCTATCTTAAATACAACTGTTGGTGCCGTGCGGTAGGAATCCTTTTATTTATTTGGATTATATTCATAATGAAGAGAAAAACGTACTGCAGATGTTGCCGAATACAAAATTAAAATATATAATAGCTAATTCGTGTGGAACGTATGTGGATTGTTTCTTAAAGATGTTTGAAAAAACGTGTTGAGTGTTGTCTCATACATATGTAAAAACAAATAAAATGAGATTATACATTTTTTTGTGGAACGTCCGTGTATTCTATGTGGAACGTGTTTAAAACTCGATGTGTTTTAAGTAAACAACACACGATAGTGGTAAAATTTGTCTGGAACGCAAGTGGATTTTGTGTGGAACGCGTTTGGAAATATTATTTTTATCATTGCTTGTTTGTCTAAAAACATTTTAAAACGTTAACTTTTAATTTGCGCATATTTTGTGCGTACTTTTAACTTGTTTCAATAACTTGCATACCACATTCTTTTTAAGTATACAAAAAATTCCTACAGGTTCACATTTCTCTTCCCATGCTACGCGAAAAGCAAACCCATATTGTAAGCCACAAACTTTTGCCAATATTTGCTATCGGCGACAGTGTAAAAAGGGTCAAAGAGCTTACGTATCGAGTGAGCACTGGCGAGAGGTCGGTTTGGCATGCCATGCTGTGTGCTGGCCTGTGTTAGTAATCAGCCATCAGGGTCGGTGTTGGAATTCGTTTATGTTTTGTTTTTGTTTTCATCTTGTTTGCATGTGTAACGTGAACACGCACTAGGCAAGCCTCACTCCCGCAATGATGAATACTTTTTTAAGTTATTTATGGAAATTTAATAAATGGCCCATATAGTCACTGGAAAGTAAACAACAACCCAAAAATGATTGAGTGAAGGAAGAAAATGACATTATTGAGGAACAGTAGACCCTGAATAATTCGAAGAAATTACTCGTTTTATTGTGATTAAGTGCGGTAATGGGAATGCTCATTTTGTATTACTCTACCTGCTTGAAAATACTATCTACTCCTGCTGCGTCTTACATTTATTCTACTAATTTCGTTATATAAATTTTCATCAACACCCCTGCCAAAACTTCATAATTACCCCAACTTTTTAATCCTTTTTTCGCACCACTCATTCGTACACAATAGCATTAAGTATTAAGCGTTAAGCTTTTCCGCTTTGAAGTTGCCTTACGAAAGTCTTTCTGCATCCTTTTGTTGCGCATGGCGATTTTAATCCTTTGACTTGCACATTTCTTTTGTATTACATGCACGCAGAACGCTGCCAGCGTGTGTCTTTTTATGTCGTCAACGGTGTTTTGTAACGTAAAGGAGATGAAAGAATATGTGTCCTCAGGGGTGCTTGTGTGCGTCGAGAAAAGTATGTATAATTAATTAAGACTAAGGATTTAATTTGGATATTTTTGGGAGTTAAATTTACAGGAAAGCGTAACCAATGATAATGTATGACTTTTTAATGTTGCTGCAACATGTTGCTAAATTTTTTTTTAAAAAAAAAAAATAGTTTTTATTTAGTTTAATGTTTTTAATATTTTTGGGGGTTAAAAATTGTAAGAATTTGAAATGTATGACTTTGTAATGTTGCTGCAACATGTTGCTAAATATTTTTTCGAAACAATAGTTTTTATTTAGTTTTATGGTTTTGATATTTTTGGGTATTAAAAATTGTAAGAATTTGAAATGTTGCTGCAACATGTTGCTAATTTTTTTTTCGAAAAAATAGTTTATATTTAGTTTTATGGTTTTGATATTTTTGGGTGTTAAATATAAAGGAAAATGTTTATATGAAATTGTAAGACTTTGTAATGTTGCTACAACATGTTGCATTCTGTGCTTTAATATCTAAAAATACAAAAAATGTATGCAAAATAATAAAGCCAAATTACGTAAAACTGTTTATTTTTACGCATCGGTTATATAAAAATTTTATTTAATAAAGTTTAGAAATGCATATAGTGTTTCAGCAACATGTTGTATATTTAAAATAATAATTATTGTGTAGAAGCTTCTGCGCGAAAACCTGCTAATAATTACTGAACCGCAGGATGAAGCCAACATAGTTAATTCACTAAAAATAAGTATTTTTTGATTGCATAATGTGTCAACACATTACAACATTAAGTGATTTGCAACATGTTGCTAAGTTTATTTTTTCAAGAAATAGAGGGTTTCTATTTTTATGCTAATTTTATAAACAAATATTATGTTTTTCTTATAAACATATGTTGCAGCAACATGTTGCTAAGTTTTTATTTTGATAGAATATTATTAGTTTCGTCTTTTTTTAACTAAAAACATGTATAAATGAAACTAAAAGAAGCTAAATATTGCAGCAACATATTGCCAATTATTTCTTTAATATTTTTATAGAATATTATTAGTTTCGTCTTTTTTAACTAAAAGCATGTAAAAATGAAAAACTCAAAAATTTTAAATGTTGCATTGCAAACGCAAGTCTTAAATGACGTTGCCACTAATTTGAAATGTAAATAATTAGAAAGGTAAGAGCAACATTTGCAATCGAATATACCAAAAGTTTCTCAGGCAGCGGAAGTTCATGAAATTTCTATCTGCAATGAGGCAATAGCTTTTTTGTAGTACGTTACAAAATAAATAGACAAGCCAGATGTAACAAGCCTAATATCCATACTTTTTAGTCGGACATGGACAATGGATCGGCTTTAGGAATTTAATAACTCCCACAAGTTCCAGTTTGGTTTTGTTCAACTTTGGAGAGTTAATAAGCTGGCAACTATTAACGCGTGCATTATTTTTGACAGCTCTTAAGAGCGACTCATTGAAGAAACTTAATCTTAATCTTCTTTGCTCAAGCTCTCTGTCCATGGAGACTGACCAAAGATTTATCAGCAAGTTGCTTATCACGGCACACCCCTTTATTATCTTGGCTTACCTTTATCAGCTTTCTTTGTTTGCAATTATTATCTTCAGCCACAGGCTTGCATTCGACTGCCTTCATTTGTTGTGGTCCGCCAGCACACGACTTTCTTTCGCCCTTTTCATACGCCTTCAATATGTGTTGACTCTTTGGCTAATCCGCATTGCAATTTCGGTGTTTCCGCTGCGGTTGGCAAAGTGGTTTTGCGGTAGTATGTGAAAGTCAAACTCGATTCGGTCGTAGGCGCGGCCTTGTAGGCTTTCATTTTAATTAAGCTGCTCTCGGGCGGCGAATCAGCATAACCAACTCTTGTCCGCACTTACGTCCACTTTAATGCCTGCTTGCGGTTGCATAAGCTTATTTTGGCACTCACACCTGCGCCCTCCTTAGTCTCTCACTATATGTGCCCTACGCCCCGCCCGCCTGTTCTGTACTTACTGGCATTCCATTGATTCGTAATTGAATTCTCTTTACGACTTATACAGAAGACGGAGGAAATAAAAAGAAATTTATTCAAAAATTAAAAAAGAAATCAAGAACAAAGAGTTGCCGGCGCAAAAGCAGTTTTTTTTATACATGTGTCTGTGTGTGTGTGTGTATATTCGACTGCCAGTCAACCATGCCAATCAGCCAGTCACTGCCCGTGACATGACTTTATATTGTTATTCAACAAAAGAATGCGGAAAATGACGCACAAATACAGAAACACACACACAAAGAGGCACAGACGCACACACATACTTACACAGTAATTAAAAAAATAAAAAAAATAAAGTATGCAGCAAAGAGCAGTCGGTTTTCGGCAGCAAAGCGTATGAAATTTCAATTGAAATCGAGCGCTGACAGCAAATGAGTGAAATGAAAGAGCAATGCGGCCAAGTAAACAAATTAAAAAAGACGCTTACTGAATTGTGTAATACAGTTGTAAGTGACAGCAGCTAGCCAGCTGCGGTCAAATAACGCTTAAGCGCTGTAAATTGAGCATTAAACGCATTTAAATGATGTAATTGGCGTTGGTTTTTTGATTGCAAGGATTGTATACAACGCGGGAAAGGATCATTATAGCAACATATTGATGGGAGTGAAATAACGCTCACGAATTCCTTTGCTTCTTTTATGATGCTCAATATGATTATTTTCACAAAATCATCGTGATTTGGCTTAGCAACATGTTGCTAAGTTCACTTAAAATTCGTTTGTGGGCTCGTATGGAAGTCATATTTCAGGCATTGTGAATATTTTATGAAAATGAGAGACAGTTGGAGTAACAAAATGATGCAGCAACATATAGCTGGAACTTATGGAGATCCAAAATGTGAATTATTGTCATAAATTTTCATTTGTGATAGAATTCAAGCAAATTATGACAAAATGAGTGAATTGTGCCTTAGCAATATGTTTCAGCAACATGCAAGTGTATGTTTTGCTTATATAAGTTTAACTCACGAATTGCTTGCTATCTTTATAATGAGAATTGTTATTATTTTAACAAACTTAACCTGCTTTGACGTAGCAACATGTTACTGCAACATGAATGTGTGGTTCTCGTTAATTTAAAATAACGCTATGGCTTCGTATCGAATATTTCAATAGTTGCAAATATTTTAAGAAAATCAGAGACACTTTGGGTAACAACATGTTGCTACAACATGTGGCTCGAATTTTCGTAGGTCTGAATTTTGATTTGAGTTCTCAAGTCTTGGTCAGAATACAATATTTAGTATGCAAACTTTTACAAAATTTTAGATGTATTAGCAACATGTTTCAGCAAGCTGTTGAAACACAACCCAAGCAATTTATTGTTTTACAAACTACACGTATTTGCTCACGAAGCAGCAGCGTGTTTAAAAATAGTTTAGCAATATTCGATTTGTGCATATAAACATTTAAGCAACATGTTGCAGCAACATGAAGGAAGCATTTTATTGTTTTGCAAACTACATGTATTTGATCACAAAGCAGCAGTGTGCTTAAAACTAGTTTAGCAACATTCGATTTGTGTACATAAACACTTAAGTAACATGTTGCAGCAACATCAAATTTAAGAAAATAATCAGGTTGCTCAAATTTGATGAATTAGCGCTGTTGGCTTAAAAATGCTTTACTTTTTTAACATTGCTTTATTTTACAGCAACAAGTTGCCGCATTATTGTTATTCTCAACACAGTTGTGGTCATTTAAATATTTAAAAAAAAAAATAAATTTTATTGTTCTTAGACATCAAGTAATTAATATAATGCCTAGTTTCTCACCGTTTCTTAAAAATGTTTGCTATAATTACTTATAATCGCATCCGTGCCCTAAAGTATGCTTCACTAAATATTTTTGCTACTTTATTTGCTAACATCGGCTGTATGTCAACATTCTTGTACTAAATAAAGTTGTTTGCTTACTATTGCCTACTTGATAATTCACTATTACATTGGCGCCCAAAAATATGCAACACTTGACGCTAACTCACTTCACTGCCTCTTATCAGCGCCTGCAACTCCTTCAACATCAACTCCACTCCGCTTGCTCGTTAGAAAACGTCAATCTATTATATCGCATTTCCATTTTTTCTTGCCCTGAAAAGTATGCATCACGCCCTTTTCATGTTGCCGCCAAAAGTATGCTGACTAACAGTTTTCTTATCTCTACAACTATATTTTCCAGCAAAATTTGCATTTCTTGCCAGCGCACAAGCGCTAGCCATGCGCCTTGCATGCACCGAAGGGGCAAAGTTGTGGCGAAGCGGTGAAGAAATGCGATACTCCATAAATTCAAATTGAGTCAAAAGTTTAAATTCCAATTATTATCCGCTCTTGCAGCTGATTTGTATTGTTGCTTTGCCTCAGTTGCCAGCGCTGGCATTTCTGCTCAGGCAATCATTATTGTAGCTATGCGCCTGGCTGGCTGCTTAACATATTTATCGGCATGCCAGCACAACAAACAGGCCACTTGCCACATGGGTCCGCTCGTCTCGCCTTGTCGCAGTGCTGCATGTAATACCATAGTTGTCCTTTAGTGCTGTTGCTTTGGCATTTTACTTCCTCTCTTATCTATCTTTCGCATTTTCTTTGTATTTCTGCATTTTTTACCATATCGACAATGGCATTACAGCTTGCCGGCGGTCGCCGGGGTGTTATGGGACACTTGACAGTGATATGCTTAGCGTTGAGAGATGTTAGGCCGCCCCAACTTGACTACCTGTATACATACGTGCCCACTCACCGTGTCTCTTCTATGCGTGTATCGCTCGGTTGGACTATCAATGACAATTTTGCATTACAAAGAAAACGCAAAATAAAATTAGAATGCAGATAACGTAATAAAAAACAATATTTTCGAAGTTTATTTACATATACTTAAGTGCTGGCATATGCAAAAGAGAATGTTGAAATAGTTGGCAGAGCGGATATAAACTTCGAAGCGCATAGCGGAAGTTCAACCACATACTTTTTTCTAATTCAATTTGAGTCCACAGGTGGACAAGTTGCTAAGTTTCCAACACGACACACTTCGTTTGAAGCTCGTGGCTTCCACTAGGAGGCTTACGCAGTGGAACCGAACCTCTTTTGAGTTGAGGTCAAGCGTTGGATTGAGCCCACCTGGCCTATGCCATGCGCAGCCAACTGTAGAGACTTGACCAACTTAAATGTCAACCACGCAGAAATGTATGCTTGTATGCCTGGCTGTTGGCTCCCAGAACCCAACTGCCTCACATATGTGTGGATCTGTGGCATTCCCTGTTGATTGTGGCGCATGCAAACAGCAGGAAATCAGGCAAGCAAATTCATGGAAAACAAAGCAAAGCAAAACAAAGCGTTGACTTGGCAGAAATGCGTAGTAAAAATGTAGTGAAATCCCAGTGAAGCAGTCGAGCAACGGCTTAGCCAAGCGCACGGCAGCGGGATAGACGCCAGCGTGTGCTGAAAGCAAGCATACGTGGAAGCCAGCAAGCTGAAGTCCGACGGTATTTCAGCACAGGATCAACTTTGTAAAATATCGAAGTAAGCTGCTGGGATTCGGAGAAGAAAGTGCGCGCCGTGCCGTTGGCGGAGTGAGGCAGCTGAAGCTGGCTTTTGAAGTTGTGAATACGTGATGAGCTAGAGTACTTAAAGCAATTGAGTTCGAAATACCCGTGCGCAAGCCTTGTGTGAGAGAAATGCTCATATAAGAACTACCGATCTTAATAACATTAGCTCGGGAACCGACTGAGGAAGTCGTTGAAGACTGCGGCTCAAGAAGATATAAAATCAAACAACTATATGAGTCTGACTGCAACAGCTACTCTAATCGGTGTTAAACAACAATTCCGAACAATTATATTTTTTGCTGCCGGTATAACTTCAACTGAGGTTCAAGTCCGTCCCGCCTGTTGGTCGCTTCCGTCTCGTATTTTTTGCGTAATTCGCAAAATTGTTCTGGAAGAGTGGAGCTGATACTTATATGCGACGTAGTCCTTGGTCTCTTAGAAATTACTTCGCTTATTTTGGAAACTTTTCTGGCATCCGATTCTTAAAATTCAATTCTAAGCTCGTATTTTTAATACGCCGAGCCGACAAAAAGCTGCCAATACTGTAAGCAATTAGGTATAAATTGAGTCTTTCAATGTTATTTCAGTGAGCTGGCCATATTTTGGCATTAAATCACCCTACCCGAACCCGGCAATCTCTTATAAGGTTTACCTTTCAGTCTACTGTTTATAGCTGTAGACAGAACTTTTGATGATCCCATATACAAAACTGTAAGTTTTAATATTCAGATAAGCTCTCAATATCTGAAAGACCGTTGAAGAACTGTGGTTTTCGTAGGCACTTCTTCCACCGGGGTGTTAAAGAAGATTCTTCTGGTTTCGAACACTCCATTAGTTCTTCATCTGACTTGGTATTATATAATTTTCTGGCGTGGAACCTCGACTAAAAACCGTGTAAAGTGAGCTCTGCTTCATCTCCTTATGAGAAATGAGTTGTAAGCTCGGACCTAAAGTGGGGGAGCCAAATATGGAGTAGGAAGTCAGACCTCGACTTGAATCTTGTAAAGCGAGCACTGCTTCCTCTCCTCATGAGCCAGCAGTTGTAAGCTCGGACCTAGCGTGGGAGAGCCAGATATGGACTAAGAAGTCAGACCTAGAGTAGTAGTCCAGATCTCCAGTGTAACTCACTTTTACAAGAACTCTAAAGGAATCAGTATCTGAATAATATTCAGTTTTTGGAATCACTAGATCTCCCACGGTTCATCTATGTGAATTTATTAACTCTTCCTCATGAAGAGCCGCATGAATATTAGCTCCAGCTTTAGGAATGTGTGAACTTTCTGTTCTAAAGACTCACATTTGGTTCTGCGGCAGTCTCTTATCTTCGAAACCACCGTCTATCGTTGGGGTGTTGAAAAATCTTCATCTGCCATGCGTGTACAAGCGCGTATGAGTAACCAGTAAAAATCACGTTTCCTCACACGCCCCAGTATGTACCGCATACTATTCCATATTGCTCATACGCCGTGTGCGACTATTCGGAATGCCTGTGACACACTCTCTGGCATGCTGCACAGCTTTGTTGTTTACTGCCACATACTTTTCCTACAACTACATCACTATGCGGTTATTTCGTTGTTGTTGTTATTTTGTGTGCTTGTTCTTTTGTTGCTGCTGTGCGTGTGAAAATGTTTAGTATTCGCAAGTTTATTTGGCGAAAAATATTTCCCACATACTTTAGCAACTATTTACTCTGCAATTTTTTTCCACTCAACTATTTTGCTACTGCTCCTTGTTTTTCTGCTTACCCTTGACCCATTTGCAAAGCAGCGTGTGCAAGTGGAGCATCATGCTTTGTGCTGATAAAAGATAATAGCAACATCGCTGAAATAACATTGTGCGCGTCAGTATTTGCAAATAGTTATTGTGTGTGTGTGCGTGTGCCACATTTTGACTCGCAACTGCGCTTCCGCTCACACTTGCCAGCAGCGCTCCCCATTTCCGGTGCTGTCTTTGTTTCTGCCACACCATCTGCCTGTTGCAATGCATAACTTTAGTAATTGACAACATTATTTAACAACACACTAGTGGCTTGCAACATATTTGTATACATTGTTTACACAATAAACAACATACATATGTGTATACATGTGCAGCGAGTGTGCATGTATGGGTGTCGTGGCAACAGTTTCCCTCGGTGTTTAGCAAATATACTTTTGATTATACGTCTTCACAGCAATGCAAGGAAGACTTGCTGTTAGAATAGTTGTGCGTTTAGTGCTTGATAGTTGTTTAGTATTTGTTGTTCTATACACTGGCAACAAGTTGCTGAAGTATTATAGTGCATTTGGGAGTTTTAAACGCTTATGTGCCGATTATTTGCATATAAACAAGCTTGGGGTGGATCTTTATTTGCGTACGCAACAGCTGTGTGGTAATAGTTCGGAAATATTGTACAGCAATACATTTTGTGAGTTCATTAGAGTTTGTGAAAGTTGCCAACATCATAAAGTGAGCTATTTTTAGGGGGTTAATAAATGTGGTGAGCAGCAATAAAAATGGAAAAGCAAAGTTAAGTAGTCAAAATTGTGGAAGCTTAAGTATTTTTTGAAAAATGTTGCTGAAACATGTGTCGGCAACATGTTGCTGCAACATTTGAAAATTTGTAAATTCATCGCACTTAACAAATAAATGAATTTTTCTAAACCTTTTCTGCCTATGAAAGTTTACAACATGTTGCTAAACATTTTTTAGTAACATCTTAGGCTTCAAAAGTGAAGCTACATCTTTCTGCAACATAGAAATATTTGTAAATTGATCGCATATAACAAATAAGCTAAGTTTTATCAGCCTTTTATGCAAATAAAATGTAACAGCGTGTTGCACAACATTTTTACCAACATATTTTGGCTTAAAAAAGTTTAAAATTTACAGAGGCTATTAGAAACGCTATTTATGTGCAAGAAAATCTTAGATTATACTTCAACAGAACAATAGCTAAACAGATTAGTTAGTAAATAATTTAAATATTTGAAGCACTTTCTGTAAACAAAAGCTTATCGACATGTTGCTGAGTATTTTCAGCAACAGATAGCAGCAACAAAAGTTTAAAATTTAGCGCAAGTTCTTTTAAATGTTGCTAATTTTCTTTAACTTCTTAACTTAGAATACACTGCAAATATAGTTTTATGCAGTAAACACATAGATATTGTGCTGAAATAAGTCCAGCAACATTTAGAGTGCGAGAAATAAATAAACAAAACCTATACGGCTGCTTGGTATGTGTTTAAAATATTAAGTTTTTATATAGTATTGTCTTTTTTGCAACTGAAGTATATGTTCTAAATGCTAGTTATGCAAAAAAATGCTTGCAACATATAGCTGCAACATTTTATTTTACATCAAATTCAGCAAACAAATTTCGCGTTGCAGGAATCGTCAAATACATTTTTTGCACTTTTTGTCAACAAATGTTGAAGCAACTTGTGTCTGCAACATGTTGCGTGAAATTTTTTTTTTTTTGAAATTGTTTTTGACATACATATAAAGAAGTATAATATTGTTGAAAATGTGCTAAATATTTTTCTTTACTAAATGTTTCGCAACATATGCTCATGAAACGTGTGCTGCCTTCTAGCTAGGCTGTTGTTTAATGGCAGTAAAAACGTTTCAGTGAATAAAAAATAAACAAGACGTGTGTTTTTTGTTACATATCCTACGGGTTTTCCTGATTTTTCTCAATAATCCGAACGTAAGTGTGTGGCATAAAAATGCTTGTTTACTCAAATTCATGCTTTATTGGTGCATACGCTTACACATGCCGCGTACTCACATTATTATTCAGCTGCTGTTTGCATATTTGTAATTACTGCTTTAAATCTCTTCACGCTGCCTCAGTTCACAATGCGGTGCATGAATATTGATGCGGGCTTTAGCTACCACACACACATATGTACATACATGTATATGGCAAGCATGTGTGAAAATAAAACGCGGATAATAATAAAAGTAACAAAAGTGTGCGAAGGTAGTGAAAAAGTGTTTAAACAAGAAAAATCCCAAAAATGGGTTTAATTTTATTACGTTGCACGCATAAATATTAAAAAAGAAAATATTTTTATTTACATATGCCACGCCGGCTTGACAACTGGCAACTGGCAACAAGACATTGTGACAGTTTGATTGCCAGCAAAGCGACCCGCAAACGCCAACTCCTTACATGCGCAAAAGTATCCCAACTAGCTCCTCACACTTGCCACTGCCTGTGTTTTCGTTGTGGCAAGCTTACGTGCACGCACCGGAAATTACCCTATTTGAATACAAATTGGCAACAATAATGACTGTCATACATGGCAGCAACATGTATTCGTCGCTCAGCATTCAGTAACATGTCAACAAGCCGTGCGTTGAGACAACCCTATGCGCCTACGCCTCCGCTTTGGAGTGGGCGTTCGCTTGTATGAATTTCAAGTAAGTGTGTGAAATTGCTATTAAATGTGGCAGTAAATGTCACAGTGGGCCTGTCGGGGGCGTGTGACGGGTGACGCAATTGCTGGTACTTAAGCGCATATGTTATATTCACACCGCGGCAGTGGCAGTGGTATGGGGTTATGCATGACCTATACTATTTCGGTAGATATTTAAGTTTTAATCGATGGCTTGCAGATCATGGGCTTGAGTTTAGAGGAGCTGTGGCTCAGCTTTTTCAAGAGTTTTACTTTTGGAGCCGGGTAAGCTCGTCAATTATGATGAGAACTCTGGATTCAGCTGAAGTATCCTCAAGAGTCTTAAAGCGCGCCAAAGGTAGTCAGGGATCATCCAAAAGAAATCAGCGATTCTCGACTTTAAAAGCTCACAAGTACCATCACAGCTGATTTTACATTACCGGAATTTACCCGGCTTTTACTCAACAACTGAGCTATTGTGCCTCCACTTTCGCTTCTCAAATAGCTGTCCCTCATAGAAACTCTCGAATAGATAGCAGTGATAAGTGGGTCGTTTAGACCCCCATTTAGTTTTAGATCGCCGGAATTAGGTTAAAATTTCTTATGGATGTATATTTTTCTTAGGCTTCTTCGAAAAAACAACAGTCAGTAGTGGGTCGTCTTGACACGTTAGGTGGATTCAGGTTAAATTTTTCTTTCGTGTAAACAAAACTGTTGGTTTTCAGTCTCCTTGTTGCTAGAGCAGACTAAACGGTCGCTAGACTCTGGGGGTGTAAAACTTTAACTACTAAAGGCACGAGTGAGATTTTATTTTACTTTCCTGTCGTTCTCGTATTAACAGATTTTCTTTATTCCTTTCAAAATTAATGTTAAAAAAGTGATAATAAAATAAAAAGTTAACCGCTAGATGGCACTGAGTTAGGAGTTGTCATGATTTTGTGTAATTCCCATAATACAATACGTCCTTGACCTTTGCCATTAATTTATCATTTAATTAATTCCAAGCAGCTGCTAAACGTCAAGTATCCTTTAAGGACAATATCAATTATTCAAGTAACGGCAGCATTTAATTCTCTGAAAAACACTAAAAATCTGTCTCAATCAGCCAAGAGTGCCACTTCGAGGCTAAAGCAAATGAAATTCAATGAAACAAATGCCACTACAATGCCGAGCGCAGGGAGAAATGCGACAAAGTCAAGGAGGTTACGTAGGAGGACTTACGCCAGACTAGCAAAGGTGCTTTGGCTGCCACGGCACGGCGGTGACTAGATTAAGGGACAGACAAGCAGTTAAGTAGACCATTAGACAAATTGACATTAAATTGAAGTGATTTAAGTATTGAATTACAAAAGAAAAACAAGACCGAGAACAGCAAATACGGGCATTAGGAAAGCGTGTCACACACACATTCAATTGTTTATATGTTTCATTGAAGAAAAGTTTGCAGAACTGTTAAAGAGCAATTAAAACGATGGCGGTGCACTCAGTAGTGTTCGGGATCCCGAAATTTTGAGTGCGGGATTTCTTGAGTACGACTATGAGTTATCAATTTAATAGTTTACATCAGTTTTCGGGATCCCAATTTTTTTTAAATTTAATTAGTGCAAGCATTCGAGATTTAAAAAAAAAATGTTTGGTTACAAGTGGGTTTGCAAAAATAATTAATTTAATTTGTTTTTAAACAGTCCAGAACTACCGTATAATTTTTTTCAAATCCCGAAATTTCGGGACTATTTTCGGGATTACATTTTTGATTAGTTGTATTTTATGTGTTTCTTCACTTTTATTTTTAAGTCTAAACTCTCTATTTTGGTTCTTCTTACTTCTTGCTGCCTCTCGAAATTTCGGGATCGGTTTCGGGATTGTTTTTTTTTACTACTTATATTTTATACTTAACTTCACTTACTTTTTTATGTCCAAATTCTCAGTTTTGTTTCTTCTTACTTCTTGTTTGTTGCCTCTCCTTTCATAAATAAGCAATCGCTGTTGGTAATAGTCACCGCGAAAGCTTAAAGCAATTCAATGTCTGCTGTCATGGTAGCGTTAAGTTGTAAAGTGCTAGCTGCTTGGTTACTGCGCCCACAAGCTATCTGTTGGTTGCTAGTACTTTAGAAATGCCATTAAAAGTTTGCTTGATATAAAGCCTAACTTCCGGCTAACCAACACAGCGACACACACAAGCAAACACTGGCAAATGACCAACAATATTACGAGCTACTGTTTTTTGTGTTGGTGTGAGTGACAGGCAAGTGGCCAACACACACACAGCTAAGTGCAGTTAAGTGAGCAAGTTTCTGGCGTAAACTTGATTGCTCTGCATCTGCTGCTTGGACTGATTGCCTGCCGTTCAATTTGCTTACCAGTAAACTTGAATTTTTACGCGCGCTGCTTGTCACAAATGACCAGGCTTGGCCGCGCCACACTTACGCGTGGTAATTTGAATGGCATTTTTGGCTACTCCTTTCATTTATGGCGGTCCTAAAAACTTTGACGGACTCTTCTTTTACTTTTTTAATTTAACTTCATTGCTTTGACTTTAAATGTGCGCTGATTTTATGTTGCGGTGACAAGGAAGCGTTATTAAAGTCTGCGCTATAAAATGCTACTTTTTAGTTAATCACTGAAGATTCTTAATTGCATTTGCCTGTTGTGTGCATTGGTATATTTTTGAGTGCTTTCGATTGTTAAGCAGCTTTCGAGAATTGTGTGCAGTTAATGACTATCTTAAAAAAAAAATGTTTGGGAAAACTTAAGTACTTACAAAAAAACTTAAGCAAAATGAAATTAATTAAACATTAGGAATTTAAAAAAATAAATACGTAAAAAACTTAAGTGAAACTTTAGAAAAAACTTAAGTACTTAGAAGAAACTTATACAAATTTACATTAATTGCAAATAAAGAAACTAAAAAAATAAATACTTAACAAAAACTTTAGCAAAAAATTCGCTTTTACATTTAATTTAAATGCATTAATGTTCAGTTATTTCATTTGCTTAAACTCTCTGTTCGCACTTAAGCACCACATGCCCTCAACAGTTTTTGATTTTTCTAGATTAAATTTTTCTTCATTTCCACATTCGCTCAACCACTTTAAGTTAATACAAACTCACACATACGAATACGCTCATCCATTTCATACACGCGTTTACCGCCACCATTTCATTTTACCTCCACCACTTTGCTTATGACTTATCTTCATTGTCGCCACAGCAATTCTCCACAACTCCAATCAGCAACTCATGCTTTCTATTCACTTTCAAGCACTCACTCCCTCCAAGGCAACAACCAAAAGTGAAAAGTTCTACCTGCTGCAATTTTAATGGCCTTTTAATGCTTCTTTCATTACTTTGCCGCCAATTTGCCAAGCCACACTTTTCGTACAGTCATTGTCATATCTGCTTACACCCACTTGTGTCAGCCTGTTGCCTTTTTTTTACCTTTTGTCAGCAAAAGCAGTTGCAAAGTAATTCGGAAGAGACATCTTAATAATAAGTGTTGATTAAATGAAATATAAAAGAAATAAAACGAAATTAAATTAAATCAAGTCAAGTCAAGTTTGTTGCGTATACGCCGTGTTGCGCCAGCGGCGCAAACTGAAATGTTAAGTTGGCTGTCGTACTCTAAGTATTTCATTGTTCTTCGTTTGTTCGCTGCATTTTCTCTGTTTTTCGAAAAGCACTTTGCAAATTACAAGTCATGATAGAACACAATTGCTGAGGCGGTATTTAAAATATATTGTTGACTTTAAGTACTTCAGAAACTTTCTTATATTGTAAGCGGCGCAATAAAAAACTGTCTTAGACACAGCTGAGTTAAAAATATTACACTTAACAAAAACTTATGTTAAGTAATTGACAAATTATATGTATTTTGAATTTACATATGTCAAGATTTAAGATAAACTTATTGTAAAAAATTAATTTTGTTAAAAAAAAACTTCAGTACGTATGCAACTTTTTTTAATTTTTTTTATTCATTTCTAATTTTTTAATTACATACATTTAAAAAGAAAATATTTTTTTTTTTGTTTTTTGAATATTTACCTTGTAACATTTTCTGAGCTCTCTTTATGTCTTGCTTTACTTTTGCTTAAGAATTTTAATATTATTACCAAAACCAAAGCATTACCAATTTTCAATATTACAAGCACATTTGTATCCTAAGAACAAATACTTAAGTTATACTTAACCAAAACTTAAGTAACTTTAGCAAAACTTAAAACAAAGGTGATTTCTTCATTTTCAATCTACAATTAGATATTGTGTAAGCAAACCTTAAGTTGAACTTAACAAACACTCAAGTAACTTAAGCAAAACTTAAGACAAAAAGTACGCTCAAGCTCTGTATTTCCAATTTACGAGTAAATTTGAATTTTTTAAAATTTCTTTTTACAAATATACTAAATAGCATATGCAAAACTTACGTTGAACTTAACAAAAGCTTATGTAACTTATGCAAAACTTGTTTTCTTGTGTTTTCAATTTACAAATAGATGTGAATTTGCATAAGCTATACTTAAGTTGCACTTAACAAAGACTTAAGTACTTAAGAAAATTGTTAATATGCTTTTATTTTTTATCACTGACATTTTGCAAAAACTTTTTTCCATTTTTTTTTTAATTTTTTCAAATTTATTTAAAATAATTTTTCTTAATTTTTTAAATTTTTTTATATTTCATTTTTCTTAATTTTTTTATTTTTTTTTTTATATTTAATTTTTAACTTTTTCGAAAATTTTTTTTATTTTTCAAAATCCTCTTAGTAATTTTGCTAAACTTTCTCTCATTTGTTGCGCCACTTTTTTTTAGAACTTTCAATATTTGCCAAACTATAGTCAACGCCTTGGCCTTCCGAATTTTCAATTTTCACCCGCCCGCTTTTATGGCGCGGCAATAATGAACAGTTGTGTTGCAAATTTTCATAAAACTCCTCAAATGTTTACAAATTTTCATTATGAACTTTTGCACTTTACGCCAATAAAAGCACAAATGTTGCAATAGCAAAAACAACAATAGCAACATTGCGCACAAATTATAACCAAAAATTGTTGCCTACAACAACAAAACAATTAACAGTTGTTTATGAGCATTCAAAATGCAACAAAAGGAGTGTGAAATATGCAAACAGCAACAACAACTAACACCAATGGCGTTTAGCAGTTACAAGCAGCTGCTATAAACTAAACAAAGTGCAAAATGCAACAACAACAAAAACAAAGGCTACTAGAACAAAAGCAATAATAATAACAATAAAAAGTCGGAGCATATTTATAGCAGACAATTTTGCTTAGCTGCAGCAATCTTCATACCTGTGCGGGACGCTGTGCTTGTGTATAGATGTGGGTGTGTGTGCATCTCCCGCTGAGCTGCGCAGCTGCTTTTTGTAGTAAAATATTGTTTGAGTGCGAAATTCTGTAGCTGTAGTTATTGTTGTTGTTGCTGTCGTAAATACTGTAGTTGTTGTCGTAAATTTTGTTGCTGTTGTTGCTGTTGGTCACCACTACAATTTTCATATATTTTATTGCCACAGTAGTTGCGGTTAGCAACGTACACATGCAGGCAGCCAGCTGCCATAATGTAGCTGACAGTATTTAACTGTGTACATGTTTGTGTTAGTGTGTGTTCACTTTGAATTTCATATGCGCATATTTGTCCAGTGCTTATTGTAAATGGTTGTTGTTGTTGCTGCTACTCACATCCATTTTGCAAGCTGCTGACAAGTTGCAGGTGCAAAATTTCAGCGCTACAACAACACCAGTAGCAACAAAGCGCAATAGCAGCAGCAGCTGAGGCATTAACACCGTTTATGCATGCTTTCATTTACTTTTGCAAAAACGGGTCAGGTCCTGACTGTGCTGACCGTGTTCATTTATAGAGAAACACCCAAGTGGTTGTTTTTTTTGCAGACGAACTCCGAGTTTTCGAATTTTTTTTTGCAGACGACCTCCGAGTTTTCGAATTTTCAGTTTTTGCCCTACAAATATTATCCTATATAAACAGTCTTATTATTTTCTTTTTAAACTGTGCCGAAATCAAATAACTTTTCTCATATAATTGATATGGTCAGTACACCGTGTCGTATGAGTAACACAGAATTGAAAAGATTATTGATTTTGATCGTTCAGTTTGCATGGCTGCTATATACAATGTGGATTCGTTATGAAAAATATCTTCAGATATTGCAGTGTTGCTTTGGACAATAATCTATGTCAAATTTGGTGAAGTCAAGTCCAAGTAAAAAAGTTTTCCTTAGAAGCGTTCAGTTTGTATAGCAGCTACATGTTATAGTGGTCCGATCTGGACAATTTTTTCAGATATTGTAGCATTGCTTTGGGCAATAATTCAAGTCAATTTTGGTGAAGATATCTTATCAAATGAAAAAGTTTCCCCTACAAGAACTTAACTTTGATCGTTCAGTTTGTATGGCAGCTATATGCAATAGTGGTTCGATCTGTAAAATTTCTTCAGTTATTGTAGCGTTACTTTGGTCGATAATCCATGCCAAATTTCAGGAAGATATCTCGTCAAATGAAAACGGTTTCCCTACAAGAACTTAACTTTGATCGTTCAGTTTGTATGGCAGCTATATGCTATAGTGGTCCGATATTGTCGATTCCGACAAATGAGTTGCTTCATGGGTAGAAAAGAATGTGTGCAAGATATCAAAGTGATATCTCAAAAACTACACAAAAGGTTGACTTGTTTCGAATGACGCCGTAAACAAACTAAATGACACATAGCAATAAAAATTGACAGAATAGTGGCTGATAGTTGTGCCAACCTCGAAAAAAAATATTTTGAAATATTCTCAGCGACAAAATTTAAAATGAGAATTTTCGGGTACATATTTGCCAGAATGTAGAAATCAGCTTGTGAAATAACGGGCGTCCTAATGTATCACATGCATACATACATATGTATGTAGACTTGTAGTCTGCTGCTGCACCACTGGCAATTGTGGCTTCTCTATTGTAACAACAACAACAACAAAAACTGCAGCAACTATCACACCACTACTACGTCAACGGCAACAACAATCGGCTTTCCCATAATTTAACTGTAGTAATTGCCAGTGAGCAGCTGGAGTCGAAAACAGTGAAAGCTGTCTGCTCGGAGACTCGGCGTTGGCGCCAAAGAGAATAATGCTTTTGACAAGTGATTTTGTTGAATTTTATAGTATTTCGCATGACACAAGCTGTTAGCATATAAAACCTATGCTTACAATTACACATACATACGAACAAATAAGATAGCTCAATGATTACTAGGGTAATTATTGCTGTGAAGCAACGAGTTTGAGCAAATTTCTTATCTTTAGTAAAATCTTATAGTGCCTTGAAGTGCCTAAGATATCACAGATAATCCACAAGACCTTGGTATGACCTAGAATATTTCGTTCGTTTACCACCACCTGAAAATTTTCTAAACTTCAAGACTAGTATTTGAGTAGAACACGTAGGTTTCTCTCCCAATTCCGATCTTCATACCAAATTTTCAGATAACGCTTATCTACAAGGTCAGTGATGATCTTCTATGTGTCTCAATTTGAGCGTAAGCTGTATATACACTGAATACTATTAGTTAAGTTGAGCAGACTAGAAACATAATACTCTTAAAGAGCGTCCGGTAAATGGCTCAAATCAAATTTTTAACAAACCTTTTAATGCAAAAGCGTTCGAAATGTCACTAAAAGAAAGTAAGTAAAGGCCACCCTAATATTTTAAAATATTTTATTCATCATATATACAGCAAAATGATCTACAAGCTCCACTTTTATTTTATTTCATGCATTTGCTGCATTTCTCCTCACATATCTGTGGTTACTTTTGCTTTTGTCAGACACACACATTTATATATTCGCAGTTGATTTTTGCAATACTTGTTGCTGGCTTTTGCTTTTACTGTACACAATTGTTATTTTTATGAACTTTTATTGTTGCCAACCACAATAATATCATCTTTTGGTATCATTATGTTTTACTGATATGAATTCGAACCGCAACTAAAGTAACTGTTAGTCTTTAACAGTAGTGGTTAAGTGCTGCTGTTGCAATGGTCAGACACAGCGGGGCGTATGAGTGATTTTTTCTTTGTGCGTTGACTGCAGATGAGGTGGTGAATGGACTGTCATCAATATTTATGAAATAATTAATTAATATCAAAGTGAATATTGAAATAGTGGTTGGAAAACCAAAAAGTATTAAATAAAACTATTGAATTTGGTTTTTATTTCTCAAGCGATATTTTTGCAAAAAATATTTTTTTAAATAATATAATATAATATAATAATATTTAAAAAAAAAATTTTTATTAATTATTTTTTTACAATAAAAAGTATGTATTTAAATATTATTTTTTCTAATTAATTTTTTACAATTTTTTTGATTATATTTGTTTTACAAGTACATACATACATATGTATGTACATATATAACATTTTTGTATTTTTATTTTTTTTAACATTTTTGAAAGTTTTTATTTATTTAATATTAAATTTCCGTTCACTTAATTATAATATGCTTTTTTCAATATTTTTAGTTTTTTATTTAATTTTCAAAATGTAAGTAATTATATTTCGAATGTTTAGTTTTTCAATAACGCTTTTATTTTTCTTAGTATTTTTTGCTTGTTTAGTTTTTTTAAACATTTTTTTTATTTTAATTTTTTTTTTAATTTTTTTGGCATATTTTTAGTAATAATTTTTGAATATTTATTTTTTCAATAAATTCTTTCACTTAGAAATTTCAATATTTTTCAGATTTTGTAATTTTGAGTTTATGTTCTATTTGTTATATTTATTATTTTGTTTTTCTTCGAAAATTTAATTTTTTATTTAATTTTCAAAAGTTTTATTTTTTTAATTGAATTTTTCTATTTCTCGGTTTCTTTATTTTTATTTTTTTGGAAATATTTAATTTCCGGTTTCGAATTTTCAAATTAAAATTTTGAATTTTTTATATTTTTGATTGTTATAAATTAAGTAATTTGAAATTTTTTTTTTCCAGTTATAGTTTTTTAGACTTTTTTCATTCTTAAGTTTTTACTTATTATTATTTTTTTAATTTTAATTTTTATTGAATTTTTTTAATATTTTTTTATTTTTCAAACGGTTTCTGTTATTCTCACTTTTTTGGAAATATGGAATTTGTCAGTTTCAAATCCTCAAATTTTTTTTATATTTTTGATTGTTATAAATTAAGTAATTTTAAATCTTTTTTCTCAAATTATAATGTTTTACATTTTTTTTACCCTCAGTTTTTTTTTATTTTAACTTTTTTTACTTTATTAGTTTAAATTTTTTTAAATATTTTTTAAATTTTTTTTTTAATTGTTTTTAATTTTTTTTAATTTTTTATATTTCTTTTTTAGTATTTTGATCTTTTGTTTTTCTGATTATACATATATATTTTTAATTTTTTTTCTATTTTTTGAATTCCTTAAATTATGAGTGTTGATTTCTCATTGCTGAAATTAACTTGTTTTAATTTTTTTTCTTTCATTGGAAATTTTGAGTTAATCAATTCTTAAGTTTTGTTTCTTAAATTATAATCGTTTTTGTATTTTTTTTTTTATTTATAAATAAATTAATTTTAATTTTTTATACTTCAAATTACATTTGCAAATTTTGAAATTCAGAAATTTTCAAATAATAAATCTTCAATTTTGCATTTTTTACTGCAATTTTCTATAATTTAAATTTTGGTATATACATATAGCTTTGATTTTTTTAACTCTTGAGTTCCTGTTTGTGAAATTTAGACTTGTTCGCCAAAAAAATTGTAATGCCATCTCTTTACGCCAACAAATTTCTAAATAATATTTTGATATATTAATTTGATATCTTTAGCTGCTCTCTGTCAAAATTTCTTATTATTTTCAACAGGTTTCCAGAAAGATATGATAAATTGTTGCTCTCCATTTTCATTATAAAATTTGCCACAAAAATTTCGAAATTATGTATCTCATCGCTTTCACCTACGCAAATTGCATACGCTTGCAACAAAAGCTGTTATAAAGTTGCTCTAATACAAATGTGGAAATTCTCCAATTAAATGCTGTTTGTTTGTTGCTGTTTTTGCATTTTTTTGGCAAACAATATGCCTGAAATACAATTCGCACGAGCGCACACGGGGTTTCGGAAAAATTATATGCTTGTCTAAATAATTTTAATTATGCGCATATATGCATGAGTGTGTGTTTAAATAAACATAACTACGTTTGTATGCGTGCAGAAGTTACAAGCTCACGCACTCATACACACGCACATTGATATTAACAACAGGCATTTTCTTTTTATTGTTTCAATATTGTACAGTTTTCCCCAAAAAATTCGCAATACGCACACACGCACACAAATTCCTCATGAATTACTCGCATTACAAGCTTGCTGGCCACAACACAATGGCAACAAAGCCAGCATTGTTTATGTTGTGACTACAATGCGGAATCATATGAGCATAACGGCAATGCTTTTGTCTGTCTGGCTGTTCTTCATTCAGTTTATTGTTGTTGTTACTGTTATTGTTGGTGCTTTGGTTAGTATTATTGCGCATAAATTTAATTGAATTTCAGTTGCCTGCATAACATATGTATGTATTTTGTTGTATTTATTGAATTTTTAAACAATTTTCCACAATTTTTCATTATTGAATTTCGTTAGTAGGTTTTCCGTTTTAATTGGAATATATAAAATATTAAATAAAAATATACGAAAATTGCATGAAATCTATATTTGTGTAAACTATGCTTCATGCAGCATGAACTTAATAGTATTTCCATGGAATTATTTTTTTCTTGAAAATTTTTCAATTTTATTTTTTAATTTATTTTCAATTTTCTTTTTTAATAAACAAAAATTGTTTTGCTACCACGTTAATTGTGTCTTCTGCTAACCAAAATTAAATGAAATAGAAAAGCTTAATGGGGAGCTTAAAACTTACAGCGAAATGCTTTGAATGTTTTTCGGTAAATTCTAAATTAGTAAAGATTTGAAGTATAACTAATAAAACATGGAAGCTAAGCTGAAAATTTGCTAGGATACAAAAGCTTATGGTGAAGAGCTTAAATCTTAAATCTTCAAGCACCAAATTTAAAAACTGAGTTGCCCATTAGATAAATTTGAAAGTATATAGTGAGGAGCTTAAAGCTTAGAAAATTTTCATGTTTTACTGCAGTTACAAATAAATATTTACTAAGCTTAAATAATGTATGAAAGCTTAGCTAACAGTTAGTTAAATTTTAAAGCTTATAGCGCAGAGCTTAAAGCTGAAATTTTAAAGCACTACAATTTTTTTATGAATACGCTTTCAGTACTATATCTGTACTTATTTGTAATAAAGTATAAAAACTGAGATACCAATTAGATAAATATAAAAGCTTTATTGAAGAGCTTAAAGCTTTGGAAATTTTAATATTTTTCTGCTGCAAGTACACTAAGTTAAGATAAAATATGAAAACTTAGCTAAACTATGAAAGCTTATAGTACAGAGCTTAAAGCTTTAAAGATTTTTCGGTGATTTCTAATAAATCTTTACTCAATTTTAATCCTAGTACGTCAAGAAAGCTTAGCTAACAATTGAATAAAATGTGAAAGCTTATAGTTAAGAGCTTAAAGCTTAGATCTTAAAACACCATTATTTGAATGTTCTAATAAGTTTCAAATAAATGAATGTTATGTGATCTACTTTTTGGCGTTTTACATTATATTTTTTTTAGCCTCGCAGTATTTTCTTAATATTCCGTAACCAGCGCCATCTAGCGGTTAGTATAGTATCTCAGTTTACAAATTATTGATCGAAAACTAGTATGAATTATTATAGACGTTACAATCTCCGGCTACGCTCAAACTAACCAATTAAAATCAATCTTTTATATAAACTTTTTATTTGTGAGGGTTATTAGTTACGTTTTCTTTTTTATTTTTTTAGTCAGTAGAAAGTTTGATTAATATTTTACTTGCGATATTCATTCAGAAGTGTCCTAACATTACTAAATGCACTTCCTTATCGCTCATACAAACAAATGCCATTAAATTTGTTCTTCTGTGTACAACCGCCCATTTTATGTGCTCCCAAACTTCTACAAATTAAGTTGTCACATCTTTTCCCAAACTCAAATGTACTTTTGCTGCTCCAGTCATAGAAATATAGTATACTTCAGCCGTCAATATAGTAGCTCTACTTGGTAGTAAAGTAACTCGTTTGCTCTCGTTACGCAGCTTCTACAACTTTTCTTATGCTTGTATGTGTGTGTATGTACAAAAACATATGTATATGCTTTTAATGTCTTTGTGCTTGCCAGCTGCCAGTCACAGCCGAAACCATTAAGTCGACGAACTTTGCACACCAAATCACTCCATTATTTCATTTGCTCTACTCTGCTTAACATTTAGGTTACTCATACGCACTGGTGTTGATTAAGTATTCATGAGGCAGTGCGGTGTGCGTAAGGTGTGGCAGGCAGGTAAGAAAGAAATTAATTTTTCTTCTTTTTTGATTTGCTTTGATGGCTTGAAGTTACACGTATCACCTTTTTACTAAATTTTTTTTTCTTTCATTTTTGTGTTTGTTAAGTGTTTCATTCCTGAAATTGTGTTTGGTATTTCTGCGTAAAGTTTTCAGCTTTTTATACTTTTTCTACTCTTTTGTTTGTGTTATTTCTTACTTTTTCACTTTTTAATGCAAAACTTCCTTTTACTTCGCTATTTAGCCTAGTTATATGGAGCAAAGTTAGCTAGCCTTTATTATTTTAATTAATTTGAATTGTTGTTGTTATTCGTAAAACATTCAATTCAAAAGGCAAATTATTTAATTTCGTGCGTTAACTTGACATTTTATTAAAAAACTATGCACAAAACAGCTAAAAACGTGTCTAAGCCAGTAAGCGCCTAAAGGTATGCTTGGAATTTTGGAAAAAAATCGTCTAAAAAATATACCTTAGGATTATATAAAAGAAACTGATGAATAATAGTCGAAGAAAGTGCGCGTGTGTGTGTGAATATACTAAAATCCTCAAAGTATGCTTTAAATTTTGCAAAACTCATCAAAAAGGATATGACCTTATGTATATATCTACCTATATAACAAGGTGGGGAATAGTAGTTGAATAAAGTTTATTTTGTTTGTACTGTGCGATTCTAAGTCATTAGACCGGTTTAATTGCTTAATTTCGGGAAAGATTTGAGAAAACCAACTATTTCGAACTCATTTCTATAGCAGCGTAATTTTATTTACTGCTTAAGAGTTGTGCATCTGTAAGGATTTGTAAGAACGAAATGTTTTGGCAATCTTTACTTGTATTTCACTCAATATAAGTGTCAATTTGTAATTCTCAATTGGTTTATGAATTAATTTATCGGCCTATTATCTAAACTTTTCTAATAAGGGTATTTTTACAGTATAAAACTAACATTGCTTCAACTCCAAAACAGTTTAAAACGGACTGCAGGCAGCCAGTTAGACGGCATACATGCCAACGCCTACATGTATGCTACACTTGTTTGCAAAAGCGAAGTGCCAGAACGCTATGAGCATTGAAAACGAAAGTGAGGCTTCACACCACGTGACTAATCTGGTTTGAAAGTAGTAGCTAAGGAGTGCTCTTGGCAGAAACGCAACACATGTGGCAATAAAAAGCAACACATATACGTGAGCTTTTCTAGAAAACGATAACTGTAACAGAAAATTTTTGTTCTTAAACAAGAAGTGTTATCTAGTACTGGCTACTGATTATTTACTCCAGTATTCTGTGTAATAATAGCGCAAAGTTGATATTGTAGTCTACTTTTAGGCACTTAGTGATTATATTTCCTTATTTGTACGTGAAATTTGTTTGTAAGTGTGTGTGTGAGTGCATCTTTCCTTGTGTGGTGGACCGCCTGTTGACTTACTAACCACTTTAGACACACAGCTTACCACCGCCAGTTCACACGGTCATCCATGTGATTGGGTTAGTTTTCATTGTCAGTGTATGTGCGCGCATTCAATAATTTCCACTTCCTGTATTGTGTTAATGCGATTTCCGTTTTCCTCTACAACAGCTATCATGTATGCTTTTGCTTTTGCAAAGTCCAGTCGCGCTTGCTGGCAACGCCCCGTCGCTAGTTGCACCCATTCGAACTAATAGCAGTCGCAACCACATAGTGTGCGCTATAGGCGCCCCTTCGCGCCTTGTTCTACACTATTTGGTCGCACCTCTTGTGTTCTGACTAACAATTTTGACCAGTCGCTGGCCAACAACAGCAAATTGGCTTTAAATGCCCTTTATCTGGCTCAATAATGAACGCGGTTCGCTTGCGTATGTGTGTGTGTGAGCTGTGCCCACTAAATGTGGCTTCGGTGGCTTATAGGTCGCGGGCGACTTCGTGTTTGTGTTGGTTTTGTGAATTTTCGGCGCAGCGTGTTAGCACTCGCAAAGCAATTTATTAAACTCCAATAGAGTTTCATAGAGGAAAGTAGAGACAGAAATACCCTGAAGTAATTTGGAGGTATGCTCTTGAGTCGCTGGTAAAAATTGTGGTCCATGCCGATTATGTACACCCGCCTGTCGTAGGAACGAATGTGTAAAGCTCTTTCTGAAAAGCTCTATAAGTCTCTTTATTACCATTACCTTAAACAAGTAGTTGGAACTCTCCTCGGGAGACCAGATAGCTTAGACTTGAGTTAAAATTTTAGCACATTTCAACTTTCCTGCAAAGAGCTTTCGTTAACTCAAAGCTGTTCACAATTCCTGCTTCGAAGCATGACCTGCTCCTTATTTTTTGAGGTAATCGAGGACGAGAGCTTTTAGAGTTAAACATCTAGTGAAGCTTCTGGCTTTGTAAGATTTATAATAGTATTAACTGAAACTTTTTGTGAGCTTTTGTGTAAAACTTCCATTCCAAAAAGTTTTGCATTATTGGACGATAGAAAGTGTTTTGACATCTATACTTTAGAACCTTTTAGGAATCGCAGCTTCGTGTGAGCTTTTGAAATGAGCTTTCGGAAGCTTTGGCTGTACTTGTGAAGAAAGTGAAGCAACATATTTAATGGTCGTCTTTCATCCCATGATTTAATACTGTAGCTTTGAATTAAAGCTCACTAAATTTTCTCGGCATTCTCATATGAATTTCTGTTGCTTTTTGTGAGCTTTTGTTACTCTCACGTACTGCTATGGGTACTTATCCCGGACAAATGCTTAAAGACGTATACTTTTACTAGTCTAGAACCGAATGGAAGTTCTTTATCAACATCTAATAGACTCAAAGAGCTTTCTGAAGCTTTGGCGGTTTTATCGAGAGAGCTGCGTCCTAATCCAGACCTAATTAAGGTCTTTAATCACAAATTTAGTTTTGAATTAAAGCTCACTAAACCTCCTTGCTATGGTCTTATGAGTCTCTGCCGAGAGCGAGCTGCCTTAGGTTGCAGAGAGGACTCACAATCTTCATAGCTGAATTAATTTACTTTTTACTTCCATCAACTCCCCCGTCCGTTTGACTTTGAAGTAAGGTTAACTGAATGAAAGAAGCATCAATACAAAACCAGGTTAAGTTATAGTCTATATTCTGATCTCCTCAAAGCTTTAGGTCTTTCAAAAAACAAGCTTTATATTCGCAATCTACTAATAAGCTGAAATGAGCAGGACTCTCATATTTATTTTTTTGTTGTTGTGTCATACACTGTAGCTCCGATAGTAGCTGAACCCAGCTTTCCTCACTCTTCTCTAATAACATATTTTTTTCATAATTTCACTTTTGATATTCTTATGGAGACGCAGGATTTCCGAATGGATAAAAATCAAAGATTCAACTTTTAATATTTTGATCTACCTTTTGCTCTGCAGCTTACCGAAATGAAGCTTTCATCTGCATCCAAGCTAAAAATTTAACAAGTTTTTAATAAAGAATATGTAAAGACGGAGAAGATAGCGATAGACAGCATACACACTCACTCACTCACGCACACAACTATAATTAAATGAGCACCAAACGCAACACAAACACATACCAATGCACTGCTGGCACACCTGCCGAGTTCCTACGCAATTTTGTCTGCAAATGAAGGTATACTTTTAGGCGCAAAGCAGTCAAGCAGCAAAGTGAGCAACAGGCGACAGGCAGCAAGCACAACAAAGCAGCAGCAACTAAAGTAAACAACACGAAAAATTATGCACGCACAACAACAGCTGTGCACAACAACAAGTTTGCGATAATTTCGATAAGTGGCATAAACAGGAAATGAAAGCAAAAAGAACTTGATGAGCAGAGCGAGGAGTGCCGGTTGAAGGCGGAAAGCACATAATTAAAATTCGCTTTGAGTTTATGAGCCGGAGGGTTATGCGCGGCAGTGCAAGGTACGAATAATTGTATGTACGCTTACCTGCCTGTGTGCGTGTGTGTGGGTGACTTCCTGCCACTTCATACACACATACATATTTGTATGAAGAAACTTGTCGTTATTTTTTCTTATTTGCTTCAATTTGTGTTTTACATTTTTCACTGCAGCTTTCATCTTTCAGCTCCTTGAGCACGCACACACTCATATATATTATACAACCAAACAGTTACTCACACGCACAAAGGCAGCGGTAACAAAATTATCACAAACTAATTAATTTAATACAACCCGAAATGCCTATGCAATAATAACAGCAAAATTTTAAGCAACAACAAAAAGTTTAAGAAAACAAAAACGTAAAGAAAACAATAACAACAACAATAAAAACCATGGTAATAATAACAAAAGCAATACATAATAAAAAATGTTAACATCGGCTGCAGCTGAAGCTATACATACCCACTACAGGGTCGATATGCTATAGTGATTCAACTGAAAAATATGTTCGGCGATTCTAGCGTTGCCTTGAGTAATATTATGTACGAAATTTCGGTAGATATCGGCTGAAATGAAAAAGTTTTCCATGCAAGCATTTGATTTGGATCAGCCAGTTTGTATGACAGCTATATGCTATAGTGAGCCGATCCAAACAATTTCTTCGGAGATTATAGCCTTGACTTGGATATTAACCCATGCCAAGTTTCGTGAAAATATCTCTTCATACAAAAAATTTGTTCATACCAGGGCATGATTTTCACTGAACAGTTTGTATGACAGCTACATATATGCTATAGTTACCCGATCCGAATAATTTCTTCTCAGATTTTAGCTTTACTATAGAAATTAGTCCATGTCTAGTAAAATAAAAAAGTTCTCCATACGAAGGCTGTATTTTAATCGCTCAGTTTGTATGGCAGCTATATGCTATAGTGGACGATTTCTACATGTGAACAGCTTCTTATAAGAAAAAGGACGTGTGCAAAATTTCAGATCGATATCGCAAAAACTGAGAGACTATTTCGTATATACCTATGTAGGTGATCAGGTATAAGAAAGCATTTTACCATTGTGAAGGCAGCGAAAAAAAGCTGAAATGCAGACGAATTGCCAAAATGAATGCTTGAAATAACGGTACACTCCTTATTCGCTCATTTTCTCGCTCGCTGCTTGTTTGTTTATTTGCTTATTTGATATTTATTTTAGCCACCGGTTGATAAGCAACTGACAGAAGTCATTATGTCAGGTGTAGCTCCATCGCATGCAACGCGTGGCAGGCGGCTGGGTGCCGGATTGACAGTGTGTAAGCTTTGTTGCTTGTCACTCATTTGGCTGCTGCGTTGTTCTGACAGCAGTTTGGTATAGTGTTTTGCCCATCTACAGTCTTTTGTTGTTGTTGAGTTATATAATTGAATGTGTTTGTATGTGGCTTGGTGTTTTTGACTGCAGTCAGAGGTATGGACACATCAACGTCAGTTAAAGTCGGTGGGAAACACAGAAATTTTTAATAAATTTAGAATGTTGAAGGTTTTAAATTACATTCTTTCAAAGATTAGAATATACATTTCATAAGGGATGAGACTGGAATACAGCCAACCGTCAAAGCAAAAGTTGTATATTTTATTTGCTTATACTTATTTGTTTATAGAGGCTGTTGAAGTAACCAAATTTAGCTCTAGTTAGGATTACCGCAAGCCTATTGTTCGATATATGTATGTATGTATATATGTATATATTTTTTTAGCTCCATATTTTATGTGCAAAAAAATTGTACAAATTAATAATAAAAATGCTGATTTCTTTTGAAAAAAAATTATAAAAATTAATAATTAAATAGTAATAATTAAATTATAATTTTTTTAGTTAAAGCTTTAATTTTCTTAAAAAAAATATATAATTATTATAGCATACGACTTTTTAATTTATAGTTGGAAAAAATTTCGTATTTAATTATTTAATTTAATTTTAAGGAATTCATAATTTTAAATTAATTTTTATTCAGTAAAGTTTTCTAGAAATAGAAGTGAATATGTAATTTTTTTTAATGTTAATTAATTTTTTTTTAATTATAATTAATTTTTTTTTTTTAATTTTTAAAAATTCATTTAATTAAACTAACCTTAATTTTATTCAAAATTTTTGACATGTTTTTGTATAAGATTTTTTAATTTTTAGTTCAAAAAATTTCGTAACTAATTATTTCATTTGATTTTCGGAAATTTATAAATTTAAATTAAATTTTATTCAGTTAAGCTTTCTAGAAAAGGAAATAAATGTATAATATTTCTAATTTTAATTTTAATTTAAAAATACATTTAATTAAACTAACTCTAATTTTATTTAAAATTTTAGACATATTATTGTAAAAGATTTTTTAATTTTTAGTTAAAAAAATATCATAATTAATTAATTAATTTAATTTTTAGAAATTTATAATTTTAAATTAATTTTTGTAAAGCAGTAAAGCTTTCTGGAAATATAAATGAATGTATAACTTTTTTTAATTTTAATTAATTTTTTTTAAATTTTAATTAATTTTTTTAAATTTTAATCAATTTTTTTTTTTAATTTTAATTATTTTAATTTTATTTTAATGATTATTAATTTTTTTAATTTTCAAACTTTTTTGAATAGAATTTAATTAAATTTACCCAACAATTTTTTTAATTAGACGAAAGTAGAAATCCTCACTCCAGATCGTAATCGCTCCCTGCGCTCAATGAAATTTCCGCAAAGCTTTTAAAGTACTTAAGCATTGCATTAATGTGCTATGCGCCTAAAAGCTATTAAATTGTGATAGCATTTAAATAAGCAAACAGAGTCGGCGATGCGTGCGATATTTACCTATGCTTAACATAAATAAATGTAAATATTTATCTGTGCATAATAAGTATGAAATTAATAATGAGCTTTTCGCCGAATATTTGCGCGCCTAAATGTATGCAATGCGCACACACATATAGCGCCGTAATTTACAACAATTTATGCATTTCGGTTTCTTATGCTTGCATAGGCAATTATTATTATCAAGTTTTTGGTCATAAGCTAAATTTACACACATATTCATATTTTCTCACATACATACAAACGTACACAAATGCAATTTCGGTCAAGTGCAATAAATTTTGCCTCGAAAAGCTAAATATTTTATGCGTTTACGTGTGTATGGCAAATATCTTAAGCGGATAAATGTGCAATTAGTGATAAACTTTTGACAAACTAAAGTTGTACAAAATTAATAGCAAAATAAATTATAAATTTTAAGTACCGCAAATTTAAGCAAATGAATTGCACGCATAAAACGGTAATTGCTGAAGACAGTAGTTGTTGGCGACGCTGTGATTTGCACATTTATTATTGATAAACGTCTTTTTAGTGTAAATTATTGCTGACGCCTAAATGTATGCAACAAATGTGCATATCTCCTAACAAATTGCTTATAGCTTTATCGGTCAATAACTGTTAAAGATACAAGTTGTTTACTGCCATTGTATCAAAATAAATTAAGCTTCTTATTGATCAAGGGTATACGATTGTGCCTTAAGGTATGCTACAATGTTTCAATTTGAAATGTTATTGCTGTATATGAAGCATTCAAAATTATCACAAATATGATAAAGAAAAAAGCCAAATAAAAAATAAATTCATTTTAATGATCCAGTAGCGCCTACAGATATGTTACACTTTTTCCCACAGGTTTAATATGAGCTAAACTCTTACGGTATTTAGCGTTGAATGGCTAACATCTAAGGTAATAAACAATCTGCCAAAACCACTATTAAAATTACTAAATTTAAAGACAAAAGCAATTGGCCCCTATATTTATGCTACAATTTCTTCTAATACACGCCACAACTATTGGATATTTTTGATTTGGGCTTGAAGTTGTGTAGAAATAATTTCAAATTATCATAAAGCTATTTGAAGCTTAAACCGAATTAGAGGAAAACAGCTAGCAGTTCCTAACGGTCTGCTACAATATCTCATAGGTTAGACTTCACTTTAGATTTTAAGTGGAAATGTAGCAGAAATCACTTTAAGTTATAGTAAGACTAGTGAAAAGCATAAAACTGCTATAAAACTGTAAAAGACTCGGCTACACCTGTTGCTATGTTCAAGTTTTTCCGGAACGCCTTCAATTTTCCATATTGCAAATTAATACTGATAGAAAAGCATTTAAAATTAGTTCAGATCCAGCGAAAATCCACATTGTTTTTATTACAAAAAGCAGCACCGCCTACGTTTATGCTACAATTTTGATCGTCTACGTGAAAAACGCACTTAAGTTACTTCATTTTGAATGAAAATTCATTAGAAACTATTCAAAATCAGTTTAAATCTAACGAAAAGCAACATTTTTCATTTAAAAAAGATTCAGCAACGCTTATGTTTATGCAATAAATTTACTCATACACATAAAAAGTGCTTAAATATCTACCTTTTGATTAAAAATGTGTAGAAAACATTTAAAAGGTTTCGGTAAACCTCCGAAAATCCGCAAGAAAGTCAAAATCAGATTAGACCTAAAGAAAACCAACATTTTTGTATAAAAAAGAGTCAGCAATACCAATATTTATGCTATAAATTTGCTCACACTAATGAAAAATATGCTTAAGTAACTACATTTTGAATGAAAGGTCTCTAGAAAGCATTTAAAAACTCAAGCAGCGCCTGTAGTTATGCTCTGATTTTACATATTTACATTGAAAATGCGCTTAAGGCTCAGAACGAACACATTAATTCTTATTATTAGCTCTTTTAACAACTCTCTACATACGTTTCTAGGCAAATGCTTTCATGAGAACCCGATTCTACTGCAAAAGCTCTTTTCTGTTGCCTACTTTTATGCTCCCACAAGTTGTTGTTGCCAATGGCAGCGGCAGTGTTTATGAAAATCGCATTAATAATAGTTAAACACAGATTTAAGCCTAATCAACTCAGACAACAGCTGGCGAAAAAGTCCGGCCAAAGATTTTCTGCATAAACAGTGGGTTGGAGACGCTAAGCTGGCAAACAAGTGTAGCCCGCCGCACAGAAGCAACAAAAAAAGCGGTAATTATTATTATTAAGTTAATAAATCGTCTTTGCTTACTTAATGGCTTGCAGCCAACTTTTTTCTTATGGTCCGTGATTTTTACTTTTTTTTATTTATTTTTTTTGTGTGCACTATATAATCACCAACGCCACACTGTACTTAATTACCACGTTCATCTTATTAGCTTCATTCAGCACGTCTAATGCAGTAATGGTCGGCGACCATTTGTGTTTGTCACTATGGCGCAACAAGTCTGCAATTATTTTTCTTGTTTTGTGTCTATTTTCTTTTTTTCTTGTGTTCGTTTTCCTTCTCGTCTTGTGCGCGACTACCGTCATTAATTACCATTTAATCCCTGCTTTGTGCTGCCATGCTGCGTAATCCCTTACAACACTTGCCTCAACTACACACTTTCAACGACCAGCCGTCAGGTGTATATAGTCTACTTTCAGGCGCTCAAACGAAAGCCGTGATTAATTTAGCATTGACTGGGTTTGCTATTTGTTTGATTGCGTTCTACTACCATTCTACGCCGCTGCTTGTATGTTCTATCTATAAATTCAAATAATTCCTTTGAGCCATCAACAGCACAGCTGTTTACTCTCTCGACATTTAAATCACTTCAGCGCCGTTGATGGCTGCCGTTGTGGTTAAACAGATTTTTCGGTGTCGTCGAAAATCAATTTGTTTCAATAAATCCACGTTTTAATGCGATTCATTAGACCGGCAGCTGGTGCTGAAGGCGTGCTGGAATCATGGTTTCTGTTGTTGTTGTGGTAGAAAATAAATTTGCAAGGAACAGGAGGAGAAGTTGTATGAAGCGGTTGCATAGGACGAAGAATAATGAATAAGAAGCGGCAAAAATAAATATTTTTTTTTTTACAGTTCTGTACATTTTTCTTAAAAAAATAAATAAGAATACTTGGCAACCCTATTAAATTATTATGTATTTAATCTCATGGAGGACACATATGGCATTAAATAATTTTAAAATATGTACGATTTACAATTTAATAACAGTACTCGTATTTTTTTGAATTTTACAAGCTTTGCTTTAAAAATAAAATAAAAATATTTGGCAACCCTAATCGAGTTTTTGCATTATGGAACTACACATTTTTTTTTGGTAAGCGAAAACTGGCAATAGTTTAGTTTCTTTTCAGAAATCTTTCTATAAGTTCTTAATTTTTTTACAAATAAACATGGCAACCATGTGCTGGTTTATAAATTATTTTATTATTTGATATTAGCATATATATTTTTGTAAGCAAAAAAAATTAAGATTCTTTTTCAGTTAATTGAAGAAATTTTAGATTTAATAATGTATGTATGTGTGTATGTGAATATGTGGCAACCTTAATTTTTCTGCTTCCAACGTTTTTATGGCAGCTAAATGTAAGTGCTACCGACTGGTTTTTAAAGTAATTTGAGAATATAATATCAACCCTTTTGTAGATAAGTAAAATAAACACTATTCGATTTCAATTTTGGTTGGCAACCCTGTGATAATAACTTTTATTCTATACAAATTCGGTGACAAGCTTGAGAATCGCATAGTTTTTAGAACTTGTTTCTCTTTATACATTTAAATATTTATTATAGTTTGCTCCAAGTAGGAGATGGTAACCTTGCTGTATTTTGAGCAAAATATTTATTGGCAACTCTAACTTGAATTTTAATTTTTTGACTTTTATTACTATCTGGTGGCAACTCTATTTTTTGGTACAACACATAATTAAATTACTCTCAGTTCTAGCACTACTTTTCATTTCGAACATTTTTTGCATAAATTAAAAAAAAAGGTTGGCAACCCTATTTTCAAAAATTTTATATATGCAGCATTTTTTGGTTTTTTACATCGTAAGAAATTTTTATATACATATGTATAACATACATATGTATGTATGTATCTATATTTGTAAATAAAAAATGTGGCAACCCTATTTGCAATTATTTAGAAATATGTCGTAAAAGAGGTTGGCATAAGAAATAAATATTCTTTTAAAATTATGTTAGGTTATGTAAGCCTTGAGAAGTTGGTATCCGCCACATTTTACAATTTTTTGAAATAAAAAAATAGTTGGCAAGCCTATTTTGAAATGTGTTTCAAATCCAATTTTTATTTTTTCTTAATTCGAGTGAAAGTAATTTCCTTTAAACAATAAGTAAAATTTATTATTGAAAAAAAAAAATTGCTATGGCAACCCTATTTAAATTTTTTTCGAGAAAAAGCGTAAAGCAGGTTGGCATAAATATTTAATTTTTATTACAAATATTTTATTTTGCAATTTTTGGACTATAAGTAGAGAAAGCACTATTTTCTTCTAAACCGCTTTCGGCAAAAATTCCGTCAAATATTTAAAGCTTTAAATAACAGCCTGCATAATTGCCACGCCGCCATAATCAACGGTAAGCTGTGTCCAGAAATAAGCTATATATTCAGCTACAACAAGGGTAACCAACTCTCTGTTAAATGCCCTTAACAAGCTTTAAACAAATAATTCCATTAAATGTCACTCATACGCCGTGACGCACCAAACGAAGCGCAATGAAAGGCATGGGAAATTTCGTAAATTTTATGCACACGAGCAACTGTAGACATTTTGCAAAATGTATGAAGCGTAAAAGGCAATGCTTTCAGCAAAAAAGTAAAACAACAACAAATTTACTTTGAAATAACAGAGAGATGGAAAGCAAAAAGAGAAAGTATACAAATAAACACTCAATTTAAAGAAATTGAAAAAGTGAAAAGAAGAAGAAATTGAGTACGAAGCAGCAGAAAAACAAACAGCTGTTGAATGAGATATATAAGTAGACAAAAGAAAATTGCAAGAAAATGCGCTTGTTTGTAGAGCTGCCAGGTTGATTTCTGATGTACATTTGTGTCTGTGTCTGTGTACGCTTATGTGAGTAGCGTGGTAAGATGCTGGTAGGAATGTGCTGGCTGTAGAGCATTGTGTATATTTGTATATGTATATTCTTTAAATACCGGACGCGCCACCGCCGACAGCTGTCTTATTATCCTGACAATAATGTGGGAGCCCGAAACTGGAACTGTATTTGTTCGAGTAAATTGGAACAATAAAAAAAATAATTAAATTTTTAATAATTGATATTAAAAATAAATTAATGACTGATTACAAAATATCTTTAACAGAATAAAAAATAGCATTACAATTCTATCGAGCAACCAAATTTTTGGAAATTTAGTATTTTTACTAAAAGATATTGAATTTTTTTGTAAATATATCTATTTTATGTAGGGAAATAAAAAATTTTGAAATTTTTTTTACATAAATTATTTTTTTAATTTTAATATTTTGTTATTTTTTAATATTTTTCTTTAATTTTTTTCTTAATTTTTAATTTTGCTAAATTTTTATTTTTTTAATTTTGAAATTTTTTTAATTTTTAATATAATTTATTTTTTTTATTATTAACTTTTTCCATTTTTTGACTTATGTAGTTATTAGGTCGTGAAATCTGTAAAAGCTGCGTTTTGAAGATCTATTTTATATACGAACATAAGAAGTTTTCAAATTTTGAGACTACCTGGCAGCCCTATTAAATAATTATGTATTTAATTTCACAGTACATGGAAGACATCTATGACATTAAATAATTAATTAATACGAATTACTAAACTGTACTCGTATTTTTTTGATTTTTTTTATATGTATTATTATTTTTATTTTATTTTTAAGTTTTTACTAATTTTTTTTAATAAATTAATTTAATTTAACTAATTATTTTATTTATTTTATTACTCATTTTTTCCATTTTTTGACATAGTCATTAGGATTTGAAGATCTATTTTATGTACGCAAACAAAAAAACTTGAAATTTTTTATATTTTTTCTTTTTTTTTTTAATATTAATTTTTTCTAAATTATTTTTGTAATTTTTATTAATTTTTTAATTTTTTGATAATTATTTTCTTTTTTTTTATTATTAATGTTTTCCATTTTTGTCATAGCCATTTTTTTAGGCTGTGAAATCTTTAAATAATAGCGTTAGGAAGGTTTATTTGTATACGCAACAAAAATACCTGAAATTTTTTATATGTATTTTTTTTTTAATTTTTTTATATTATAATTTTTTTTAGTTTTAGTTTTTTTATATTTAATTTTTTATTAATTTTTACTTAATTATTTAATTTTTTTAATTTATATATTTTTTTGAATTAAATTTTTATAATTATTAAATTTTTTGAACTTTTCAATTAAAAAAAAAATTAAATTTAGAAATTTTTTTCACACATTTTTATTATTTATAATTTTTTTTCGCTAATTTTTATGCTTTAAACATAATTTTTTCGTTTTGCTAATAATTTTTGTGATTTGATAATATATTTTACGAGTACTTATCAATTTCATTATATTAAATGTGATATATATGTCAAAAAAGTTGTCTCTTCTCAATTCTTATACCACTACATTTTCTTCTCCCCGCACGTAAAACCTTTATGTTTGTAAAATTTAGATGCCACGACCTTTCTAATGCCAGTAGACAAGCTTGTTAGACAAAGTAAAAATAATTAAATACTCAAATAAACTTTGACAAGGGAAAAAGTTGCCAAAACTACGACAAATGTGTGCTGAAATCAAATGATATGTTAGGCAAGTGACATACGAGTATATTGTATGTTTTTGTTATTTTTTTGCAGCTTTGCTTTCTTTGAAAATATTTGTGTTTCCAAAAGTGTTTACATGCACTGAATAGCAGCATTGAAAGTACACAAATGTGTGTGATTTCCGGCAGCATACAACTTAATTTCTTCAGCTATCACACATACACATACACACACGCAGAAAAAGCGTCCCGAAAAAGAAAGGACGAGTCAAAAGTTTCTAATAAATGTTGCAAAACTAATTTAGCTGTGGTGGTATGAGTGCTTAGTGCTGAGAATAAAATATTAAGCAGGCGAAGAGGGCATACTAAGCATAAGGCAGGTGATTATTCGAGCTGTATGACATGTGTGTGTATGTAAGGTTAAACTCAAAATGAGGCATAGCCAGGAAATGTTGTGTATAAATAAAGAAACTATGCTGTGACAGTGGGTTTTCTTTGTTCTTATTTTTATACCCTTAACGTAGTTTTTTAATTTGTCAAGAAGTTTGGTATTCTCAGAAGGAAACGTCGGAGATATATGTACTCCAAATTGTCTCTAAATTTTTGAGATATCATTTTGAAATTTACACACGTTTTTTTCTTCTCGAGGGGCTGCTTATTTGTTGGAATCGCCGTTATTGGACCTTTCTGGCACATAGCTGCCATACAAACTGAAAGCTCAAAATCAAAACATTTTATGGAAAATTTTTGTATTTGACAAGATATCTTCACGAAATTTGGTATGGATTATTCTTTATGACAACGCTACAATATCCGGAAATTTTTTTTTAGATTCAACAGCTATTGCATATAGCCACCATACAAACTGAACGATCAAAATCAAGACATTGTATGGAAAACTTTTTTATTTGGCAAGATATCTTCACGAAATTTGGTATGGATTATTATTTAAAGCAGCGCTACAATATTCGAAAAAAAGTTTTCATATCATATAGCTGTCATACAAACTAAAAGATCAAAATCAGGTTTTTGTAAAGAAAACTTTTATATTTGACAAAATATCTGCACCAAATTTGCCATAGATTATTACCCAAAGCAATACCTTAATCTCCAGGAAAGTTGTTTAGATCGGACCACTATAGCATATAGCTGCCAAACAAACTGACCAATAAAAATTTAAATAAACATTTTTTCATACCGTTTTATGTTATAAAATATACTGCTGTGAAGGATATTGCAGCTTTGGTGCAGCTGAGGTTGCTCTTATTTTTATTATCGAAGGTATTCCCTCTTCTTCTGAAATATGTACATATGTATGTATATGTGCGCCTTATGTGAGATCACAACTTTCTGCCGTAAAGCATATGTGAAAAATGAGTTATCTTATCCAACATGTTTTCTAACTGTTTAGATACAATTGATATACATTCATTTTTCCACGTTTGTGTGTATGTATGGGGGCGCTTGCTTAGCTTACTGTAACGTTTTTGTCCACAGGTCAGAGAAAATTTATGCGCCGTGCTGCCTGAACCTTAACCTGTTTTAGTCTAAAGCCAAGCGCATACACACATAATATAGGTATGTGAGTAACGGTGAAATTCAATAAATATTACCTTACTCAAGGCTTTGCCGCACATTTATGAACTTGTATGTGTGTTTATATGTATGTGGCAGTTGGATATTTATATGCCTGCTGCTGCTGAGCTGCTCAAAAGCCAATCAATATGGAAGCAACTTTGACCGCGCGCCACTCAATCTTATACCTCACAGCCACACACACACATACATACAGCTACATGCGCTATCATATATTCTGCCACAAATGCATACGCAAACTTCAGTAGTCTTAAGTACAAAAAATAAAAAAAAGTAATTCAGCAGCACTTTCTTCTATTACTTGTGGCATCCATCATGGATGCTCATAACTGTATTTTCGAAGCGCATTTGTTTCAAGCAAACATACGCCTACTTCCTTTTTACATCTTCAATTTCCTTTTTTTTATAGTTTATTTCTAGTTTATCCTTTCATCCTTTGCAAAACGCACAGCTAAAAAGCCATCAGCCCACCTTAAGCTGACAATTTAATAAAAGCAAATGTGGCATAAAATGTTTTCCTTCCGCTTCAATTTTAATTTTGTGATGTATGTGTTGAGTGACCCGAGGATTGACCTTTTTATGCTATCAATAATGGTCGTCGCTGTCCGTAAACCTTTGACTTACAGTTCTAGGCAATGATAAGCGGTCAGCAAATAAAAAGCGCATTAATAATTAATTGCCTTGATTTTTTCTTTAGGGTTAGTGGTTTCGAATATAGTGCTTATTCTTGATAGTCAACTGACAATCTCTTTGCAATTGAGGCTCCCAATAAGAGACAGATCAAATGTTGTTGTTGAAGAAAAACCCTTATAGTTTTCCAAAAAGTAATTCTTTAAGAAAACCGAGAAACCTGCTGAGCGCCTTCTATTTTGGTTTAGCAGCCTATATTTCAAAATATTTGTCTTCATATCTATCTCCGTCGAAATTTTTATTCTTCCTCCCATCTTTATCTCTCCTTCTAAAATGTTCTTTATTACTACACCTTTCGCTTTTTTCATATCACCTCTCCATCCATTTCGCTTCATGTAGATATAGATGTCTCAGTCTTCATTTTTATTCAAATTTCTATCTCTACGCCTATCTAAAACTCTTACTTTGTCTAAATATATTTCCATCTTTATCTTTTTCTACTATTTTTATATCTATATTTATCTCTATTCCTAAAATTATGTCTGTCTGTGTCTGTAACTCTAAAAAAATCTGGAACTCTAACTGTCTTCGCGTTCGCCTTCATCTTCGTCCCCTTCTCAATTTTTCAGCAAAAATTTCGAAATAATATCTTCCTGTTTAATTTGCATTTATTGCATATCGGCCTATAACTCGTTTCTGTAGCTTGTTATACCTAGAATACAACCCGCGTATCCGTAAGATTTTATTGAGTGAACTCTTCATTATTATTGACCAAAATTATATGAACCCTTATTCTCGAGTAACAACTAAAAAATATTTTAATTAAATTAATTTTCCTATAAAAATAGTTTTCAATTATAATAAAGTATAACAGTTTTGTAGTATAACGGATTGATGTACAACAGTTCAGTTCAGTGCATGAATTTTCGCAAAATCAAAAATATAGCAAAAATAAAAGGTACTCAAGGATGCAGGGGAACGCGATCGCTTTATAACAGTCTCGTGTCAATTTTTTATGCAATGCTCTCTATTTATAACAGTTTTTGAATATATGGTGATGACATATTTTCGAAAAATTTTCAATTATATTGAAGTATAACAGTTTTGTAGTATGGCAGATTGATGTATAACAGTTTAGTTCAGTGCATGAATTCTCGTTAAATAACAGTTAAAAAAATATATATTGTCCCTTATTTCTGATTATTTTTGAAAATATATTTCAGTATAAGAGTTTTGTATAACAGATTGATGTATAACAGTTTAGTAATATATAACAGTTAAACTTTAAAAAATTAAATACATTATTCATCATAACATTGGGCAAAGCTTAAAAATAGATCACAACTAATACTATAACAGCTTTTGTATAACCGTTGTAATTTCTAATTTTTATTATTTAAACTGTTGCTAAAAGCATTTCAGTAACATTCTTATATAAATTCTGCTGAATTTTGCATTTTTTCATTAAGTATAACAGTTTTGTATAACAGATTGGTGTATAAATGTTCGTTCATATAAAAGTTGAATTTTACAAATTTTGTATCATGATTTTGCACAAATATTAAAAAATAGATCAAAACAAATATTATAACAGTTTTTGTATAACAGCTGTCATTTATATCTTTTTTAAATTATTTTTAAAACTATTGTTAATAGCGTTTCAGGCACTTTCTTATACAAATTCGGCTAAATTTTGCATTCACGGGCTTAGTAAATATAGAAGTTTTTAAAGACATAACATATACATATACATTTGTACCAACGTACATGCTCACAAACATATATTTTTAGATAATTATTTTTTTATACTGTGTACTTGTCATATCACCACTGAAAATTAATTCTCTGAACCACCTCCAACCCTTTTAAAGCACTTGAATTTAATTTCAGTAAACAACATGCCCTCCTATAAAGCACCAGTGCGCCTAGTGGATATGCTATAAAATATAATTTTGGCACATTTGCGCTTTTCTCTTTGGCATTGTTTATTTGCACGGCATATTTGCTTTGTTTTACTTGCGTCTAAAGCAAGAGACCATTTCATCATTATTTACATTAAAAATTGATATATGAGCCACCATAAGAATGTAGTTGGGTGCGTGTGTGTGTTTATAAATGTTTGTGTGTGTTAGAAAAAGTAATCAATTTGCTGGGAAATAAACAAGAAAAAATGCTGTGATATAATATTTATTACAATCACACGGGAAACCGCACACATACAAACATACATTTTTATATTACACCACACACACACACTTATTAAAACCACTAGCAAGCACTACCTTAAGCACATTTGTGAAGGCTTGCTTTCAACACTAATGTAAATATGAAAAGAAATGGCGAATGGAACTTGGGAGCGCTTGCGGTTGTCAATTTTTGTTGTTATTGCTTTTTTCATGTTTTCGTTTACTCTTGCCTTGACGGAAGGTGTATAAACAAACACAGACTGCTTGCTGTCCTGCTCCCTTTCTCTCGTTCTCTCTGTGTTCATCTTACTGTTTATTATATAACTGCAATATTTGCTTACACATATGCTTATAAGTGTTATACATGTGTGTGTGCTTAGCGTTATGAAATTAACACCAACACACTGCGACAATGATAAACGAGGATTGATGGTTGCTTTGCTTTTCCTCAGCTGTCAGCGCGCTGAGTGCTAAGCTGATAGTCTGCCTGTCTTCCTACCTCCTCGCTACCTTTTTTGCTTCATCTTCCGTTTTGATGCTTTTATTGCTCCCTTTCAGCATTTCAGCATTTTTTGGCCATCACTTGTGGGTGTATCATCATCAAATGTAATCATTTATATTTTTGGTGTGCGGAGTGTTGCTAATCGAGTTTAAGCAAATAAGCAAATAATGAATATATGACATTGCCAAGAGTGTTGCATAGCAATAGGCGCATTAAAAGCATTCACCAGGAAGTAGGCATAGCAGCGAAACTAGGCGCGAGGTGTGAGTTCTTAATTTCAATTAGATGACAGCAGCATAGGAACATTCATATTAAATTAATATCAAAGCTGCAGCTCTAAGTAAAAATAAAAATAAAAAAATAAATGAAACAAAAATAAATTAAATCTTAATTGTTTTAATTTTTAACATTTTTCAAATAAATTTTGAAATATTAATGAATATGAAAATTTTGTTCTTAAAATTTTTGTTAATTTTTTTTTCAAAAACTTTATTTTAAAATATTTTTAATTTTCTTTCTTAATAAAAAAACGAACTGGCAATCTAATAATATGATTCATTATACTGAAATCACTTTTATTATACATTTTGCTATAAATTTGTTATATTGATATTTGTTATTTTTTTGCACGAAACATTTTAAAAATTAATTATAAAAAAAATAATTAAAAAAAAATAAAAATTCGAAAGTTTATAAAAATTATTAAAATAGTCAGAAATAAACAAAAATGTTTTTTTTTAATTAAATTATTTAAAAACTTTGTAATAGAAATTGTAAACAAAATTTAAATTAAATTTTATAATAAAAAGTTTATTAAAAGCTTCGCTCTAAAATTTTTGGGTTCAGATCTGCATATATTAACACGAAATTTATAAATTCTCAAAATATTTTAAATTTATTTTACATTTTTGAAATTATTCTTTATGATTGAAATAATGAATGATCAGTTCTTTGCAAGCGCCTAAGTAGCTGCCACAATTTCAGACAGCTTTTATTTTCGCCAGCATTCCTTGATATTTTACCTATAAATGCCTGTACGCGCTTTCAATGTCAGTAGCTCAGTTTTTTTTTTCATTTCATCCCCCCCTTAACTGCTTCAGTGCATTTCGCTGACTTCGCCGGCTCATTGAAAGTTTTGCACTTTCTTCCGCTTCCGTTACACATTAACTTTTTACTCAAAGTCTCAACTATAATTTATTTTAAGTCTCATTACATTGGCATTCATAAACAAATTGAAAAAGTTTATAGCATGGCATCATTACCTTTGCGCCAACATACGCATACTCATGCTCATACACAAGCACGCACACACACACATTCACGGATGTGCCCCCCACACACACACGAAGTTGATTCTGTCGTTTTAGTTTCGGTTTAGTGAAACTTTTCCAAAATTTGTGACACACTTTCGCTGTGCAGAAAATTTCAGCCGTTAAGGGTGTCTGTACAATTACTGTAATTCGTAATTTCACAAAAAATACATGCCACTACGGCTTCTGTATGTAATGGCAGTGGTTGTAGTTCTTGCTGCAAGCATTTTTTGGGAAGAGTATAATAATTTTTCCTCCTTAATTATTTGAGTTGTTAGCCGCCAACCCAGTTGGTAAGTGCAGAGACGATAACTGTGAATTAACATTTCTCTTATCGTTTGCCATTTATAAATAATCGATATTTGGTTTTTGTAGTTTGTCATTTATCGATATTTATCAATTATCGATATTTATCATTTATCGATATTTATCATTTATTTCCATTCGTCGTATTCAATTTGTAGATACTTTTCATTTAACAACATTTGTCTACCCTTATTATGCAATTATCGATTACTATATATCAATTATCGATATTTATCGTTTATTGTATATTGTTTTCAATTTATCTCTAATCATTTCGTATTCTTTGGTTATTTTTTACTATTAATAAATTATCGTTTGTCATTTATAAATTTTTATCAGTTATTCTTTAGAGCTTGTCATTTATCGATATTTTTACTTATCATGTCCCATTTTTCATATTTGGAAAAAACAGGAAGCTTTAGATTTTATCATATGTGATTGTTCATATTTTATATTTATAATTTATCGATATTTGTCAGTTATTGATACTTTTATGATCGCTTTTTATTTTTTTCTATTCCTATATGTTATCATTTTTCAATATACATAGATAAGCTATCGATATATTTTTTAATTGATTCATCAGTTATCGATATTTTTCGATTTGTGTGCTTATCGTTTTCTTGTAAACTATCGACATTTATAATCTATCATATTTTTATATATCAGTTAGTCAGTTTATATTGTATTATTTATGATTTATCGATATTTGTCAGTTATCGATATTTTTATAATCTATTTTTGTGCTTATCGTTTTTTTTTATTTTCGGTAGATAAGTGGTCGATATACATATTTTTTATTTCATTTATCAATTATCGATATTTTTCTCTGTGTGGCTATCGTTTTTTGGAACTTTTCGATTTTTATAAATTTATCATGTATCGACATATATCTATTAAGTTGCAACTGTCACTAATAATCACATATTGTTCTGCCTTTTCACATAACACACCTGTTCTTAAGTAATTTATATTTTCTTTGAAATTCCAGCTGGGTAGCTCCAACCATCTCACATCCATAACGTTTCAAAGTTAACTAAGCTCACATTGCTGTGGCGGTTGCATGCCAAATTAAATGAAAATGCAATTCAACACAAAATACCTTTTTATCTGTGCAACTTTTTCATGCTGTGCGCATCCTTGTAGCCGAAAAATGTTTGTGAGCAAGAAATAATTGCGCTCGTTACACATTTTGTCGCCCGAAAGTATGCAATGAACTTTTGCGCATAATTCTCCTCTTTCATTTTGGGGGTGGGGCAAATAATACATAGAAGCACATGAATTTAAATAGAAAACCCAGCTGCAGCACTTCAATTCAAAAGAGTCGGCGAGGCCAGCTGAGCGCTTCAGCAAAATGCAAAAACAAAAGAAAATAAAATTTGTAATAATTTCTCTTCAAATGTGTTGTAGTAATTTTGGGTGTATTAAAATTCTTTTGCGTAAGTTTTTTGTATTTCTTTTCGACCCAAAGTTGTGCCCATCTGAGAGAAAAGAAGAAAAAAACTTAAGCTTTGAATATTCATATCCTTTTTGCATATCCTGCCAGATTTTTGTTCACCGTGAAATTTCATTTCATGTTTATACTCACATGCTCACATACTTTTTTGTATGCTTACATACTCAGTTGCTTATATATACACTTACACGCATATACAAAAGTTCAGACAGCTGAAGAGTTGCCTGTCGCCATATGCTCATATGCGCATAAGTAAGTACATATTCATGAGTATGAATTTTTCAGTCATCACTTGTTTGCAATTTGTATTGCCAGCAGCGTTCAATCGTTGCTCCTAATATGCATACATGCTCAACAGCGACCGGTTAACTGGACATTGCACTGTCATATGTCACATGTGTGGTAGCAAAAGTGCTTGTGGCACTTGAGCAGAAAAGGAAATGAAATACAAATGAAGCACTTCAAGGACACTTAGAGGCTTACGAGTGCACTTGCCGGATTAACAGCATGCGGAGCCGGGAAAAAAGCAGCTCAAGTTCTAACCAAACCACTTTTAAAATGATCGCAGTACATATTTAAGAAGAAAGAGAAACATTTTTGCTTAAATGTGGTTCAATTGCTGCTTGACTTAGAGTTGTGCTAAGTATTCACTTACACGTTTAAGAAACTATTGCTCAATTTATGTGTGTTTAGCAACTAAAAGGTTTGAAAAAAGTATTTTTTTCACTTAAGTGCTTAAGTTTTCAATAAGTTATCGCTTAGCTTAAGTAATTTAAAGTTTTTTCTTCACTCGACAGCGCTTTTTGCATCTTTTTTCACTTAAGTGCTTAAGTTTTTTTTAAGTTTTACTTAAGTTCGCAAAGTTATAACTTATTTTAAGTGATATAAAGCTTTGCTTCATTAACAGCGCTCTTTGCAGATTTTTTTCTACTTAAGGGCTTAAATTTTTCATAATGTTTGCTAAAATTTTCAGTAAGTTATCTCTTAGCTTAAGCAATTTATAGTTTTTCTTCACTTGACAGCGCTTTATGCAGCTTGTAGTGCAATCATTTTTATTGAAATTCTTCTAACTAAATTTGCATTACATTTCTTCTAAATTTCCTTAAGTCTTACTTAAAATTCACTTGCTACTTAAGTTTTTGGAGTGTTTCGTTTTGAATTTCAGTATTTTCTAAATAACTTTGCGTAAGTTTTTTTATTAAATGTTTAATTTTGAGTTTCAGTGGTTTCTAAATAAATTTGCGTACAATTATAAATTTTCTTAAGATCTACATAAGTTTCGCATGTTTTAATAAGAGTTTGGATTGGTAATGAAATAATTTTTATTCAAGTTGTTTCTATGTAGTTATACATATTTGCACCACATCCATTCTAAATTTCCTTAAGTTTTTCTCAATCATAACATAAGGTTTTTGCAAAAAAATTTTAATTTTTGATTGTATTTCTTTTTAAAAAATTTTCACTACACGTCTTTATTTTTCCTAAATTTCTCTAAAGTTTTTCTTAAGTTTCACTAAAGTTTTTTTTATATTAGTTTAATTTTCGATGATTGTAGCTTTTAAGTAAATTTCCGCATCATTTCTTCAAATAATTTTTTTCTTTCACTAAAGTTTTTTTTTAGTTTCACTTAAGTTTTTTTGTGATATATGCTTATTTTTGGTTTGCAACATTTTCTAAGTAAATTTGCGTTTCATTTTATCGAAATTTTTTTAAGTTACTTACTTAAATTTCGCATTTTTTAAGTCGCAACTTTCATTCCCAGCGCAACTTTACAGCTTTTTGAAGGCATTGAAGTTTCTGAAAACTACATTTAATTAAGCACTACCTTCATCTATTCAGTTTGCACTAATCACTAGCAGCTGCAGTCACTTAAACCCTCATCAAGCGCCAGCAAATGTCAAAACTATTATTTACCTTTTATTAGATGGTCAACAAACTTTGCGCGCACAACCTTCACGGGGTTAAAACGCGAACCTTCGAGCTCGACTCATTCAGATGAATGGCGTTTCGTAGTTTAATTGCGCTTGCAGCGCTAAAAACTTACACACACAAGGTAAAGTTTAAAAAGTTTGCGGTTGCCGAGTGCAGTATCTTTGCACAACCGAAACAGTTGTCAGTTGCGCTGCCAGTTGTCCAATAAGCACAATGAGGTAGAAAGTATATCAGCTGCTACAATGTACGCGAATGGCGCGCTAACCTACTTTTACTTAAGTGAGAGTGTGATGAAGCTCATGAAACGTGCAAATACTAGCGAGACGAACGTGGCACTCAGCACACACACACGCACACATATATATATACATATACTAAGTAAAAATCTGCGCTTAAGTGAAGAAGTGTGCGCAGCTGCTTGCCACAGATAGTCGTGTGCACAGCAAGCACTTAAAGCCACTTATATTTAGCTAACGAAAAACGGTGTACTGATAACTCACACACACATACACATACATTCATACTTATATATATATGTGAATTGCGCGATATTTGCGAATAAAAGTGGCTTTTGCTGCCATTTTGCCGCTGCGCGCACAACTACTAACTTTAGTAGCGCGCCACCTTGATTCACCAGGTATTTACTCTCAGCACCGAGTATATATGCCGTTACACATACTGGTCTGCTGTGCATAAACATTGCTCAGTTGCGCTCGCCTTGCGCATAAATATTGTTTTAGTCGGTGTTTGCACACTTTCAGCGCACTTTTTGGCAGTTCTGTGTATGTGCTTTTGTATATTTTTTGGCTATATTCATCACTGACACTGAGTGCGTTTTGAAACGCTTACGCTTTACACATTTTCGCTCACAAATTTTATAGATCAAATTTTTCTTAGATTTTTTTTAATATAAATTTTGTAAATTAAAAAAAAAAAAAATATATATAAATATTCAAAAATATTAAAAAAAAAAAATATATATTAAAAAAAATATATTAAAAAGAAGTATTTAAATTAGTAAAAAATTCGCGAATCATAACATTGTCTGTCAAAAATCTATAAGAAAAATTTTTATTGTATCTTTTGAAGGTTTTGTTCGTTCTGATTATAACCTAACCTGCCTTTATGAAAGCCTTATTGTTCCGATTATTTTTAAAATATATTTGAAAATCTCTTTAACATTTAAATTGCTCAGATTATTTTAGGACTTTAAAACTTTCTGAAGAAAGTAAACATTTTAACCCTTAGCGAGCTTAAGAAAAGCCTTTTTGTCTTAATTATTTTTAAATATTATTTGAAGATACCTAAAGTGTTAAAATATTTTTGAGAACCGTATGAATAATACCCTTTGTACTATCTACCGTTGACTTTTGTCACTTAAAATCTCCATCCCACAAGAACCGTAACATTTTATAATGAAAATATCATATGAAATCATAAAATAATATTCAGCTTTGTTAAGCCTGCTTTCATTGACGATTATGTTGAGTATCAACAGAGCTCGAAACTTTTATTCGTCTCTTCAAAATATTTCACTCTAATATTTGTTGTTTACCATTTTCCAGCCATCATTTATGAGTTATACTTTCCTGTCTATCAAATATTATGCATCTGTTATGAATCATCTTCTCACAATCATAGAAATCATCTACCATCTATTATTTCTTAATTATTCTCAATTATTTATCATCTATAATTTGTGTTTATCTCTATTGTATCAACCGAGCTACTAACTTGTAGACCTCTAAATGAAATGTATTGATTTCACTGTAACTTATATTGCTCTCTACAAAATTTATAAGTTTCCCTATAATATTTATTATCTATCATTTTCAACTAACCTATAGATGGGTTATCGCTTGTCAGCTGTGAAATGCACAAATTGCTTCACAAAAATTAAACTAATAGAAATCATATAGATGGTAGTAGTAGTATTATCTATGTATCAGCCACAGTGAAGCGTGGACGGGTCCTCTAGTATTATATAAATGTATCTCTCATATATTAGCTACAGTGATCACTCCTACTTTCATTTATCGTATTTTATAAATTATTATCTATAATCCAATACTAATTATTTTAACTTACATCTGACTGAGTCCTGCGACATCACCTCTGCTCCCTTCGCCCACTACATTTCTACACCAAAATATTCTATATTCAACTACACTGTTGCCCCTTAGGTCTGCCGTCAGGTTAATAGCAAAATTTTGTTAATTTACATTTTAAATATTTAGCTGTTATGTAAATCGTTTGATGGCTCCTAAACGCTGCAAATGAATATTTTATGAGCAAGCATTTGCAAGCGAAACAGGTCAGTGGAAATTTACCAGAGAAAATACAGTTGTGGGGAAAATTGAAAGTGCTTATATAGTTTGGGAAGAATAATTCTAAATTTCCGGATATTTCGCGCTAATACTATTGACATGTAAGATTTATAAAATTTCAAATTTAATTCTCATTATTAAATTTTTTAAATAATACAAAAAATTCAAAAAAATAATTTTGAAATAAAAAATTAAATTTATATTTTATTCTCATCATAATGTTTAAAAATTCCGAAACTTATTATTTATTAAATATTAACTTTAAATTTATATCACATAGTTACTGAATATAATAAAAATAATTATTTTTGACAAACAAATTTTAATAAATATGGAAAAAATTTAAAAGCTATATTTTAAAAACTTAATAGATAAGAAATTTTTTTAATACTTTTGAAGAAAAAATTTTAAAATTAATTAATTTTGCATTAAACACAATTTTTTTTATTACTTTTAGAGTTATAAAAATTAGTAAGTAATTTTTGTGAAAATAAACTCGGAAAATTCAAAAAAATTAAAAAAATAAAAATAAAACCATTAAATTAAAATAAATGTTAAGTAAGAAAATTAATTTACTTAATTAATTGAAAAATTTTATATTTAAAAATATTTTTTTTAAGAAGAAAATTAGTAAGAATATTTTGCAGAATATTATGTAAACAATTATTTATTAAATTAACTAATTAATGTAAAATTTATTTTTAATATTTAATTAATTTATTGAAAAAATGTTATATTTGAAAATTTTTTTATTAATTTCATATTTGAAAATATTTTTTAAAGATAAAAATTCGAGCGAAGTTTTTGCTGAATATTGTGTAAAAAAATTATTTATTAAATTAATTAATTAAAGTAAAATATTAAACAAATTATAAAATAAGCATTTAAGTGAAAATATAATTTATTTTATTTATTTCGTTTTCTAAACATATTTTTCTTAAAATTAAATATTTTATATTGAACCCTCTATTTTAATATTACCTTAATCCAGCAAACAAAAATATTTAAAAAATACATATATTTAAAAATTATAAAAAAATCAGAACAAAAAAAAAATAATAATTCCATCAGCAGAACTTTCCCTAAGCTACTCACACGCTTAACGCTCAGCAGCAAACCGCATGCATATTTACAATTTGCGGTATTTATTGTGAAAGTCATGCAAATATGCCAGTCAGCCCGCGGCGCTGCACCGGCAATTATTTAATAAAAATAACAACAAAAATTGTGTAATATTCAATAACCGCTAAATAACGGTATGCGCGCTACAACCATATTGTATATTTTCAAAATAAGCGTAATAATGAAAGCAAGCAAAACTGAACTATTTACACGGTGTGGAATTTCATTAATAAACTTTTGCAGAAATGTTTTTAAAATTGCATGTTTTATGCATAGAGTGTTGAGCCAATATATTTGCATTGCATGTGCTCATATTTACCGCTCTAACACATAATGTTGTATGCGTTTGTTGTGTTATTGAAAGTTTATTATTAAATAATTATGCTTGTTACTCATACGCCCTGGTGCGCGCTGACACTGTTTGCTCTGACACAAAATTTCGGCGGCTTAGCGGGTTAAATGGCGAATTACATCCAGCTGGCTAATATGTGGACAATAAAGTGATTTGCTGGTGGTTCTGTCACATAAATTATTTATATAATTTGGGAAAACATCAAGGTTAATATTTTAATGCGAATTATTACGACTTGGTGGTGAAAAATGGTTTATGCAACACATTTGTTTTGAATTTTTTATTTGAATATACGCTTGCAGAAGCAATATTTTTTTTATTAATGTAATTTTTGAGAAAAAATTTACAAATTTCAAATTAAATGTTTTTTAAAATCTTCAAAAAAAATCTTTTACTTTTTTGTTGCCAAAAAAATTTCTTTTTGTTTTACTTTACCTCAGTTTGTATTACAAAAGCAATAACTTCTTTTTTTATTATAATTGTTGAGCAAAAAATTTACAAAACAAAAAAAAATTATACAAAAAATTAGCAAAACAGCTAATTTTTATTTTAAACTTTCAAACATTAGATCTATAAAATAATATGGTATATTTTTTAATTTTCAATAATTATAATATTTTTTTTTTTAATCTTAAAAATTTTAAATACAAATTTTCTTAAATCTTGAAAAATTTGATTTTTAAAATAGTTTTTTTTATTTTTTTTGATGCACAAATTTACAAAATTTTTATTTTAAATTTTTGATAACTATAATATTTTTTTTTAATCTTCAAGAATTTTAAATTAAAATTTTTTTTAATTTTTGTAATAAATAATTATTTTTTTTAACTTTTTTGTTGCCAAAATTTTTTCTGAAGTTATATTCTGGTATTATTTTACTATGCAAAAAAATATTAAATTTGTAAACTCTTTTTGTTATAAAAAATTATTTTCCTTTAATACTTAATAATTTTTTAACAAAATTTCTAAAAACACTTAAATATATTTTTTTCTTATATAATTTTTTTATAGTAGAAGTAATATTTGTCTTTAAGTTAGTGTCTACTCCAGCTTCCTTTTACGTATTAATAAATGTCTGCCTTAAGTCCTCTGTAATAAGTCAACAAAGCAACAAGATACAACTAAAGAGCGCTTTACCTCTTTCAGTGCCCGTTTCACTGTCAGCAAGTCGATAATTAGCGCAATACTTCAAACATTTTATCACTGACATTCAATTTATGTTTTCCCACAGCCAGGCTAATAAGCCAGCGAACGCTCCCCGCTCTCCTCCCACTCTTACACAGCATCAACGTAGTCCTAGTTTTCCCCGCTATACAGCCTAATAGAGATTGCTAAGCGTTTGTCTGCCAACAAGTGGCTTTGCCGAGCGCTTGATTTATCACCGCAGAGCCCAACCGAGCCGCCCAACAACTAAGCGCCACTAATAGGCTTAAATATGTAAATATTTTCAAATCTATACGATGGAGTTGTGGCCATGCGTACACTGTGCTGCCATGATTATAATGTTCTTGCTATTATTGTGCTTGTTGTTGCTGCCATGATAGTATTTGTTGTTGTTGCTGCCACGATTATAATGTTGTTGCTATTATTGTGCTTGTTGTTGTTGTTGCCATGTTGTTACATTTGTTATTTTTGTTGCTATTGCCTGTGTGTATCAACATGTCAGTTGTTGGCTAATTAGCGTTTTCCATTTGCCATTGAATTATAGTCGAGCATGAGCGAAGCCATTACTTGGCAGACACTCACACACATACATAGCACAAACATAAACTCATCCAGTCACCAGCATCACAGACAGTATCGCTGCATATTTGTTAGTATGAGGCTGAGCTGCAATTAGCTGCTTAAAGCACTCGCTGACTGCTTCGTGTATGTGTGTGTGTGTGGCTCGATTTACATATGTATGTATATGTGTCTGCTCATCATCACTATGTGAGCATGTGTGTAATCTGCCTTTACACATTTGCAAACATAAAAGTATACCTACACCAGCAAAAAGCATACTCCTGTCGGTTTGTTAGCGAAATCAATTAAACTAAAATTTGATAGACAGTTTTGAAAAAAGTCTTTTCTGGTTGCCAGGATATTTTGCTGAGCGCAAGTTGTAGGGAGAGTTGAAATTTGAGTGAGACATGAAACTGCTTGCGCTGAAAGGCGCTATAATTAGCAAAAACCGTAATATCTGGGTTTTAAATTGGTTGCTGACAGACAAATGAACTTGTCTAAAACAGCCATACAACAAATAATTTAGAAATTTAGATTTTCAACTTCATACCGAAAGGGTTGATTAGAAATTTTAAGTTATTTGTGCAAATAAAAGCATATTCTGTAATTTGGGTCATAGATGACTTACAGCTGACAGGTTGAAATATATTTTTTTAAGCATTCAGTGTTTCTGAAATAAAAGCTTAAACTTAAAACTGCTGTTTTTGTCATTTTCGAAGTCAGGACACACTGCTGACAAGTCACAAAAGTTGTATTTTTTCTAAGTCGCCAAAAATATATTTTAATTTTTTGGTTAATCGTAACAGATTGCTGACAAGTCACAAAAATTGAATTTTTTACAAAATTTCTTTTAAAATACTTTGTATCAAGTATTGGTCAGTCATGGCAGACCGTTGACAACTCACAATATACTGTTTGACAAGTAATGGCAGTCATGACAGACTGCTGGCAAGTGACAAAACCCGTTTTTTTTTATTCACCAAAAAAAATGTTAATTTTGATGAATTTAACAATTAAAATACTCTTTGATAAATATAGGACAGGACATTAAAAACACTGTGTCATAAGTATGTATATATTTACAAAATCTATTATTTAATTAATATTATAATTTTCTCAAATTTTTTTCTTTGAACTAAGTTATTTCATGTCGAAATAAATTTAAAAAAGTTTTTTATTATAAAAAAATTTTGAAAATTTGTAAAAACTAAATACATATTTGAAAATTCAAAGAAAAAATTTGTTAAAAAAATCGAGATTTCGAAAAGATTCATATGTTTAAATATAGTCTGTTTTTAATTAAATTAAAATTTAAAAGAATTTTTTTAACTTAACTAAAAAGTTTTCTTAAATTTTTTTCCAATATTCATCTTTTTTATCACAAAATAAATAAAATAAAAAAATATAAAATTTAAAAAAATAAAAAATTCAAATTTCAAAAATTAAAAAAAAATAAAATTTTGAAAATTTGCAAAAAAAATCGATGTTGCGTAAAAAGTTATTTAAAAAATATTTCAACAATGTATGTATGTATGTATTTACAAAAGGTTGTGAAAAATATTATTTGAACAAAACATACATACATACATACATATACATATGTACATATGTATGTATTTACACATAATGTTTTCATATTAAATTAAAGTTTTTTGAATCCGATTTATAAAAATTTTCTTAAAAAAAATTCAAAATGTAAAAAAAGTAATAATTTGCAAATTTCTATTTGTTATTCTTTCATATTTAATCAATATTATTCAATATGATTTCGGCTCAAGTTGCTCACTACCAAAAATTGTAATTATTTTAATTGTAAACGGATACTCGCAAATACATTAAACGCTTAGCCACCAACACACAAACAAGTTGATGCATTTACAAATATTTAATTATAAAGTTTTTAGAAGCTAACATTTCAATATTTCAAAGGCGCACCCGCACCCGCACCGTTGTCCGTCCAACTCGACTGCGCCAGCGTCAGCACTAAGCAACGCTACACGGCCTATGGCAACTGTAGCGTAGATTACATAAGCTCCTGCAAAAAGTAGCAAACATGCCACCCACACCCACTGAATTATAAGCACGAATCGCATACAAAAATGGTAAAACTTGCTTTAGCAACACACACACACACACAGTTGCAGGATGTTTGTGAGTACAAGTGCGGACAGTGGTGTAGTGGTTGCCGCCGTCTCAAGATAGACATTTTAATGCCAGTCATTGTGTGCACCTTAAAGGTAGCCGCTATTTAGCATACACAAGTGCCAAACAACCCTCGAGTTCTTTTTCGAAAATCGAAAACTCGGCGCGTGCGTGTTTGTGTGTGTATGTGTGTGTGTGTTCGTAGTGACTCTTGCTGCCATATGCTTGAGTGGCATAAACATTTTGAGGAAGTAAATTCAATTTACACAAATTGAAATTACAGTCGTTAGGTGAAGAAAAAATTGTGAAAAGCGTCAAAGTGTGGGGAAATAAAATTGTAACGAGGCAACAACAATTTAATGGCAGGCGAAAATGATGGTTCAACAAGTGAAATGATGTGTGAATAGGTTGAGTTGGAGAAATTTTGCACGGAAGTTAAAGCAGCAGCAACATTTGACGAGTATTTTCAATTATTATTGCAGATATTGGAAAATAAGAATTTATTTATTTACTTACTATATTTATAAAAGTATAGAATAATTAAAAAATAAAATTAATTTAAAACAAATAAATTTTTATGCATACGATACATATGTATGTACATATATCCATAATAATTTTAAATATAAAATAAAAATAAAAATTTTGTGAAATGTAATAAATTTATTAAACAAAAAAAGATTTTTTCTTAAAAACTAGGTTCAAATACATTTGTATTTCAAATATGATAATTTGTATTAAAAAATAATATAATTTAATTTAAATAAATATGTAAAAAATAATATATATTTAATATAATAATATTTCCGCTTCGAAAATGATTTCCAAAATATTTCGAAAATATTCGAAAATTTTCGAAGTTTCAAAAACCACTTAATACTTATTATTAGGCATTATTTTTTATTTGGAATCGATTTAAAATCGAATATTTTTCCAACAACACGTAATAGTTTTGGTTTTCAATGTAATCAAATCCTTCAAACGTATAAAAGAAAAAAAATCAACCGTGTAAAATGGTTATTGCGGCAAAATTATCATTATAGGCAAATATTTTCGCCTCCAAAATAATTTAAAAAATATTCGAAAATTTTCGAAGTTTCAAAAATCACTTATAATTAGGTATTTTTTGTTTAGAATCAACTTCAAATCGAATATTTCTCCAATAAAACATAATAATATTTGGTTTTCAATGTAATATTATTACTATAGTCGTAATTCGAAAAAAAAATAGTTGTCAAATTAAAATCGTTATTACATTTTCATTGTACAAAAATATTTCCGCCTCAAAAATAATTAAAAAAAAAATTTCGATAATATTCGAAAAGTTTTGAGCATTTTCGAAGTTTCAAAAATCACTTAATCTTACTATTATTATTGTTTTTTTGTTTAGAATCAATTTCAAATCGGGCATTTTTCCAGTAACACGTAATAATTTTTGGTTTTCAATGTAATATTATTACTAAAACCTCTATTCAAATAAATATCGAAAAAATGTTTTCAATTTCAAAGTAAAATCGAAAGATTTCCGAAAATTTCAGAAATCACTCAATGTATTATAGCAACATTTGCATTGTATAAAAATATTTCCGCCTCGAAAATAATTTCAAAAATATTTCGGAGAATATCGAAAAATTCTAAAATATTTCAACAATTCCGAAATTTCATAAACTCATTTAAAACTTATTTCTAACCACCTACCGTTCAAATTTAGAAGTCCTTTACAATTTTGTAGCGAAATATGCAGTCGAGTACTTAAAAAATTTCAATATTTTTGCTCACATTTAATAAATTTTATTATTTCCGTAAATTTATTTTGAAAATTTATCATCCTCTTAGTTGAATCAAGCGCGAAAGCACTAACACCACTAAATACTCAAAACTCAAAACTTGGCCGCAGCGCCACACTGCATGACTACCGGATGTTGAAAACCGACTGACAGCTCAATTCAGAAGCAGCTGTCGAAAACGAAAGAAAAATCTTCAAATACACGAAAAAAGCGCAGATTTGTGAGCCCGTGGCGAAAGTCAGCATGTATACATGCATACTTATGAATTTGTATTTAGCTGTGTGTGTGTTTAATGGACCGCTTACTAGTGAAAGTACGGCCCAGCATCCATACACAGTTAACGGAAATTTTGAAGCGGCTACAAATTTCAAACTCACTGCCCGCGCAGCGGACATGCCGAAGGTGCTTAGTACATTTGCATAATTGAAAAATTGTTTATTTAAGGCGCACCATTTCGCTCGGAGGGCCCACTGTGCCTGTGCGCTCGGCCGCAATGTAATTAGGCAGCGGGCTTACATTTTATATATTTGCAATTTGTTTGATATTTTTTGTTTGTGTACTAATTTCACATTTTACGCTGTTTTGTGACGCCATAAAAAAATGCTTTTGTTGTTGTTTTTTGCAAATGCCTCTTTAATTGCCAGCGACTTAAAGCGATTATTGGCTGTGACGAAGTGACGTCCATTATGGGTTAAAGTGTTGGGTGTCGTGGGTGTTTTAGCATTTAAAAGGAATTTTCTATAGGCAGCAGAAAAACGCAGCTTAAAAGCGGATTTGCATGAATTTGTAATTAATTTTTAATTGAAGCTCAAAATAAATAGTAAATATAAATATATTTGTATATACATACCAACTGTAAAAGAAAGTATAGATTCATATGCAAAAACAAAGTGGAAAACCATTTGGGATACAATTTTTTTGTAATAACAAATAAATTGCTGGCATTTATATGTGTATGTATGCACATATCTATATTTTATACTAACTTATATAAAGTGCTACATCAGACCCGCTGGGCTGCTTTGTAAAGTTTTGCATTACAAGCGGTTCAAGTATCAAGTATTCGGGTCAAAATTTGATGATCGGCGTGACACCGCCTACTTTTAGGTGAAATCACATATCTCGAGACACGCCCGATCGATTTCAATCAAATTTAGGCCGTGACATTGCTCTGATTTAAGTTTTATTTAAAAATTACACTTTTCGGTATACAAATCAAGAATGATTTGATATAACAGGATACAATTTTTTACGAATGTGAGACATATAGTTGAAATTCAGAAAGAATCCTTTCTTGATAGTAGTATGTCATATGTCACAAATGAGTTGAATCGGGGACATAATTACCTCAGCCCCCGTATACCTCTTCTAAAGAGTTTCGAACTTCCGGGAGACTTTATGCCGCATATATCGAATATTTAAAATTTGAGAGTGCGTGTTTTCCTTATAAGGGTGCACATTTGTGCTTAGTATTAATAAAATCCAAAATTAACACTTACTTACAAATGACAAATTAATAAAAAAAGAAAACATTTTGTAGTGGAAATTGTGAATCTAAACCATTCTCGACTCTTGTTGAACGCACACAAAAAAATTCATCGAAATCGGTCCAGCCGTTTAGGTGGAGTTCAGTGACATACCTCGAGACACGCTCGATCGATTTTAATCAAATTTAGGCCGTGACATTCCTCTGATCTAAAATTTTTTCTAGTCCAGCAATTTAGAAAAAAAAATAAATTTTTTTTTGCATAAATCGATTGTTTAGATATTCAACTTTTTTTTAAAGATTTTTTCAAAAACCAAATTATTTTCGAAGTTATAGCCCTTTTGGTATCATTGCAATTGGATCGGTTTGAGCTGTGGACGAAACTTAGAACGCGATGTTTTCGAAACTACTTGTGTTGATGCTCCAAATTCGAGCTTTTAAATTTGTAATTAGTTTTTATTCATACTTTAAAATGAAATAATCTAAAAATTACGAAAAAGTAAAAAAAATGTTTTGAAATTTTTTTTTAGAAAATTATTTGGTTTTTTTTTTTGTAGTAAATAATGAATACTCTAGCATGTTTTTTTATGCGTAAAATAATTCCTGTTTTCTTAGTTTAATAATTTTACAATATTCCTGCTTACTGTTTTTTGCCTTATTTACAACTAATACTTTTTTTTTAAATGTCCATTGCAACATTGCTTTCCCGTCTATCGGGAATATACTATGTATATAGTATGTATGCCCGCTCTATTTATTTGCATTAGCAGCTAAAATGCCTTGAGCGACACGTTTCAAGGCTCATGCTTAATAATCTTGCATTTAAGACGAAATCGTATTTTATATTTCATTTTTCTCAACAAGTAAAACACCTACATAAATGAAAACTGTATGTAAATATTATATCTTATGTGTATGTGTGTGTATACATTTGTTGCGCGTTATATTTTATCTTATGAATTTAATTCATAAATGATTAATTTGTGAGATAAAAGCAAATTTGTGCCAAAACAAATGAAAGTAGCATTTTTCTTTGCTGGGGAGAGAGTGTGAGAGCACGCCACTAATTGAAAACGTTTAATAAGAAACGGTGTGAGTGTTGAAGACAGCAAAAAAAGTAAATAACATCATTTATAATTAAGTAGATAGGCAGTGCGCCTAATGATGAGTGACTGTTGTTGTTTATTTTATGCTTTCGGTTAGCTGAGTGCCTGGCTGTAGCATACTTGAAGGCGCACGATTGACAGGTGTGTTGTGTTAGCTAAGAAAAACACAAAAACGTACTCGCATATATATGCAGACTAATGACGCAGTGTCTGACGGTGTATAAAGTGCTTGGCTTTCATGGCAACTGCGCTGTGTTTGTTTTTATTTTTTGTTTTCGGTCGCAACTAATTTGAATACGCTTATGTTGGAGATTTCTCTTAAATGCTATGCAAAATAAATTACTCAATGTTTTTTGATGTCTTCAGCGTTGCTTAAGCGCGTAAAGAACGCAAAACAAGCAGCTGGAATTGTGCGCGCCTCAAAGTAGGCAACACTTAAGTCACTTAAGATCAGCAACAACGCAGTGCATGAAATTAGTTTGCACACAAAGCACTTATTACTAACTAAAAAGTGGTTTATGGCAATATTGTGGTGATTTGTGCGCTTGTTTGCTGAAATTGCGCCGCAAAGTATGCTCTAGCCATAAATAACGATTTGTAAGTGACTTTAATAAATGAAATTGCTGGCAAAATCGCTTGTGATTGGATTTCTGAGTTATTTACAATAGCTTTCAATATTGTAATTTATGCACGCCTGTGTGTGTGTGTGTATTCTCGCGCCTAAGGCTATGCTCACTTACTCCATTTGCTGCTTGCTGCATTTTTTGCTAAGTTTTGCTGCATTAAGCGCGCCAGCCTCAAGCACATGCCCACTCAAGTGCGATAAATCTTCAGAAAATCTGCAACATATCACATTTAATGGCCAGCAGTGTAAGCTCTTTGATGGTTGAGGGCAAGAAAAGGGCGTTGCACATGCAAAAAAGTTGGAAAACGTAACAAAAGAAATGCAAACATATATTTGCAGGCAGGTTTTCTTTCACTGCTGGCCATGCAACATGTTGCTTGTTAGCCGCAGCTCGAGCTGGCAAAGTGAGCGGGAAAAAATTGCAAGTGACCCTCAAGTGGAGTCTTGAGTGTGTGCGCATGGCTTTGTATGTGTGAGTTACCCATTGACATTTGTTCTTACGTGTGTAGGCGTTTTGCATATATGTCGCTCCACCTCTGTGTGTGTGAGCCGTCATTTATTTGCAAAAGGACTCTTGCGGCAGTTTCACCCACTGCCACTAAAGCACACAAACATATGTGAACATACTACACACACATGTCAATACTTGCAGCAAAAAAGAAATACTAAATCGCTCTCAAAAGACTGTTTGTTCAGCACGTCTGGCAGGTGGGCCGCACTTTTTAATGGACGTGCATATAAAGCGCCTAAAACTATACCTAAGCTGCTAGTATGCATTTTTTTTGCTATTGTAACGCCTATATACATACATATATACCTCAGCATTTTTATTGTAATTTTGCAATTTTATTTGCCCTTTTTCTGCACGTCCTTCTCACACTCAATGGCGTTTTTAAATTGAAATGTCGCACACGATATACGAGCCAGTGTATGTAGGCGCTTGTTTCAATATGTGCACGCCTTACAGCACTAATGCTAAGCACAATCGCGTTTGCTACCTACTTTTCGTAGGCTTAGTGAAAAGTCATTGCATAGTAATAGGCGCTTTTTGCAAATATTGGATTTCTGGTTGACATTGATGCTGCTGGACTTTGCGAATGTCAATGGTTGCATGGGTCAATGTATTGACTTTTATTTTACGAAAATGACGTGAAGAGCATAAATTGTTAATTATAGTATAGACATTTTGGGGAATTTTTAAACATTTTTAAATATATTTTTATTAATTAAGAGGTTTTTAATAAAAAGGAAGTAATTTATTTATATACATATATACTATATATCGAAATTTAAAAAAAGAATTGTTGCAAAAAATTTTTATTTATATTTTTTTTTGTAGGTATTATTTTAAAAATTAATTTTTTTTTTAATTTTTATAAAATACATATAAAATTTTTACTATTTTTTTTATTATTAAATTTTTGGATGAAAGATAAAATATTTATTCGAAAAATTATGAGTTTGATTTTTAATTGTAATAAAAATTTTCTTCGTATTCAATATTTTAGCAAAATTTAAAATTTTTATCAAACATTTTTTTTGTGAATTTATTTTTATTAAAATATTTGTTTTAAATATCTTTTTTTAAATTTTTTTAAAAATATTTTTTTAATATTGATTTTTTTTAATATTTTTTTATTAATTTTGTTGATTAAATTTTTTTAATTATTCAAAAAGTTTGGAAATTTTAGGAAATTTTAATTTTTTTGTATTTATTTTTTTTAGTAAAGTTCAATCGTTTATGTAAATATGTTTAACATTTTTTTCTTTCTTTTTTTCCAGGAATCCCATGTGCAATTGTAAGAATGTAAGTGAAATTTATTTGTGTTCAATTAATTTTTCTTTACTAAAAATTTATAACATAATATGGACATAAATTTTAGTGAAGAATTTCTGATATGAAAAATTTTTACCCCAAAATTCCCCAAAATTCAATATAATAAGCTTCTGATTGGTAAAGATTTATACGCCAATCATGCTGTTTCGCTCAAAACATCCAGACTTTTTCATTTAAAAATCTTTCCTTTTACAAATTCGTTTAGATATATGTAGTATCGGTTATAGGTAACCAATAGCAGAATTCACTCAAAATAGTATATAATTTTATATTTCTTTGGGTTTCAATCATAATGTGCCTATATCAAATTTAATCTCTTTGGTCAGGCATACAAATTTTTTGAAAAAATCATGACAGCGACGAAAAAATGCTTTTATTGTAAAAATAAATTTCGATAATGACTCTGTTAATTAGCACATACATATGTATTTTGCGATATAATTGGCTATTTGAATAGTTTTTATTATTAATTTATATTCAATATGTCATCAAAACTAATTCCTGTAGAGTTCTCAACAATTTTACATGCCTGTCATGCATAAAAATTTTCTGACAAAATCATGACAACGACGAATAAATGCATTTGTTGCATAACTAAGTTTCGATCAGGACTAGTTAATAGCCGATATGTATTTTGCGATGTTAAAATAATATAATTGGCTGTAATATTAGTTTGGAGCGCAAAAGTAAGAAAACTACATTTCCAGTCATAAATTTACTGAAAATTTTTCAAATTATTTGCAGTTTCTTCATTTTGTCTTGTGTCAATTAAAAGACGACTTTAGAAAGCAGTTTTTTTATTAACTCATTACCAGTATATAGTCAAAACTATTTTCTGAAAAGTTTTTCACAGTAATTTTTATTGTAATACTTTGCCAATTTGCTGTCAAAACTAACTTATTTGTTGATTTTTAACAATTTACACTTCTGTCATGCATGACAATTTCTTGACAAAATGATGACAGCGACGAATAGATATTTTTGGTGTAAAAAAAGTATTGATTGTGAGTGAGCAATAGCTGAGTTACATTTTCAAGCGTTGAAACTATATAATTTAATGGTTTATTAATTTTGTAACGAAAAAAATTAGTAAGATTTAGTTGTAGCCAAGCTTGGCCTCTATCATATGTATATGTATGTATATCTACTGCAAATACATAAAAGTAACTGTAGTTAATCTATTTTATCTGTTATCAGTTATAAATCAATTATAAATTCCGAACGGGTTTTCGCAATTATACACTTCTGTCATGCATGGCAATTTTTTGACAAAATATCGACAGTACCGAGTAAATGCATTTAATATAAAAATAAGTTTCGCCGATGTTTAAGCAATAACTAAAGTAAATTTGGAGGTGTAAAAATTATATAATTAGATGATATATTAGTTTTGGAGTGAAACTAATATTTGAGTATATTTGACCTCTGTCATACATGCATATTGAAAATGCTTTAAAGGAGCTAAAAATGGTTTTCTTTGTTATCAATTTTATCTTAGTATATTTCCGATATGTTGCCAGAACTAACTTCAGAAGAGTTTTTTTGTTTTTAGCAATTTTTCACACCTGTCATGCCTGACAATTCCGCGACAAAAATCAATATATATGTTGCAAAAAATAACGGTCATGTCTAGACACTTATCTATACCACTAGCCAACATGCTCTTCACTTCTTGTCTGCCCCGAATTAGTGTTTTTTTTCGGATTTTTGTCAGCAAACCTCCATTCTCCACCGTCCGTTGGCTCACGTCAATGCACCTACACATTAATTATTGACTGCGGTAAAGCGATTAACGTTTCACTCACCCGTAATTGCGTTTCGTTGTTTGCGATGATGACCAACAGAGCGATGCCAGCAACAGTTGCTGTGCCAATACAGTTGAGCAAAAGTAACAACATCAGCAACAATAACTAATAGCATTCTATTCAGTGGTTGAGCTACGTGTAAACCCCATAGACACACACACACACACATTTACATACATACACAGGCGTAGACAGCCACCCAGAAATAAACACATTAGAGCCGGTGTAGTGTAAACATGCATGATTTCCTTGTTGGGCGGCCGAGTGCGACCCACTTCGGTTCGTTTTGTCCATGTGTGCTTGTGACAATGCCCACATTTGTGGCTGTTCTCCTGACATACACTCATGTACATATATAGAGAGACCGGCTGCTGTATCGTCACCAAGCGCCGCAGGTGCGCACAGCGATCCGTCCGCAGCCTTTTCTACTGACAGCGTTTTCGATTTCATTGTGCTTCGTTGACTTTGCCATGCTTTGATTTCGTTCATTTCGATTCGGTTTGGTTTGGTTTGGCTTGACAGTTGCCAATGGCAGCGGCAAATTTGCAACATTTTGATTAATCTACACACATACACACACTCATTAACACAATCAAGCAATAAGCTTGCGAAAAAATATTACCAGCGTAAATACATATACGCATGTATATATCTGTGTGTGCGTTTGCTTTCGTGTGCCGACAGAAAATATTTACCTTCCACGCTTGCCTTGCCCCAGCGCTCATAGCGATGAAAATCCTGCTTGCGCGCGCTCGGGGCCACGCAATGGCTCTGGGTCAGGCCAACCAACCACAAAAGTCCCCGCCATTACATGACCGCCTTGTAGGTTGCAAGTCAATTTTGCTGTTTATCGAGGCATACTTTGTGGCGCACACCTCACTGTTCGCTCGACAGCAGCGCCGCCTGACATTTTCGTCCGATTTCCCACGTCACACGGTAAATCTACCACCGCGCTTACACATATTTACATAAAAAATTCGTTTAGCCCATAAAAGTATGCTAGGCCGAAAATTGCAGCAGTCTCGCCTGTGCCGCTCATGTGCAGTTAGTTAGCTGCCAGGCACCTGGCGTGCTATTTCATACGCTCCGGCTTTTTACTAACCTCTGCGGCGCGCTTTACCCCACCACATTTACTCCCCAACAATTATATTTACGCCAGCATCGTATTGAAACCGTCCCGCCTACATACGCTTCCATCGTAATGAAAATGCAGCTCTCATGGCAGTCCCCGCTTTTTGCCAGCTAGTAACTACCTCCGGTTGCTGCATTTAATTGCATTTTACAGCCGCAGCCACATTTAACGAATTTAACCGGGCTATACGGCGTAAAGTATGCAACGTTTGCGGCGTTGCGGATTTTTACAAATTTTGCTCGCTCTTTGGTTTGGTTTTTTTACTTTTTCGCGCACATTTATCCACCTGCTTGTGTTAATTGGTTTGCCTGAAATCGCATTTTTAATTATTATTATCGCACGTACTGTTAATTTGTTATAAGCCCGAAAGTATGCTAACCAATTTGTGTATTTGCGAATTTTATTCAATTAAATGTTTTGCGTGCAACGTGTAGTGAAGTGGCAAATATTTAAAATTGGATTTAAAACGAGCAGTATTTATATCTAGAGTAAATTGAATTGGTTTAATGTGAAGGTGTACTTTTAGGCGCAGGAGCGGTAGTGTGTGTTTTTCTCCCGAAATACGTATGGTTTATTATTAAAAGTTAATGTACATATGTATATACATTTTTTTAACAATATGCAATTTAATTAAAAAATTCCAGGTTTTTTTCTGAAACATAAAGAAAAATAAAAATTTTCTCGGAATTAGTTTTCTAAAATAATTGAAAAAAATATTTTAATACATTTTTAGCTATTTTCTATTAATTTTTTTTACTTGTATCTTTAAAACATTATTTTTAAATTTTCAAAATAATTTTCCAAAAATAAAATTAATTTTAAAAGAATTACCTATAAATATTTTTAAAAATTTGTTTAAAAATTCTTTTAATAATTTTTTTAGCATTGTCTTAAAAAAAATTTAAAGAAAGAATTAAATTTTTTTTTTTTATAAAGTTTAAAAAGCATCATCTGAAAATATTTTTAAAAATTTGTTGAAAAATACTTTTAGTAATTAAATTTTATTTTTTTTTTTAAGTTTCAAAAAATTGTTTCTATCTCACATGATTCTTTTTTTAATTTTTCGATATTTTCTTTTGCTTGCATAATATATTTTTTACTTTTGTCTTTAAAATATTTTGTTTTTAAATTTTTTAAAATAATTTTGCAAAACTAAAATTATATATTTTTTATATTACTTGTAGAGTTTCACAGCATCGCCCTTAAAACTTTTTTTTTTAAATTTGCTTAAAAATATTTTTAATATTTTTTTTTACATTGTTCAAAGCATCGTACTTAAAAAAATATTAAAAAAATAATCCAAAATATTTTTAATAACTTCAAAAATTTGGTTTTGAAAAATTTTAAATTTTTTATACTTTTTTTATTAATTTTTTAATAATTCCTCCATACTTGAATACATACATATATACATACATATTAAAAAGAATCTTAAATTCAGTTGAATTTTATGCTTTTTTACTTCTCAAAAATTATTGGAAAAATATTTTTTCTTAAATTTGAAAAACGTTATATGTTTAAATTTTTTAAAAATATATTTATTTTATTAAATGAAAATTATTGAAAAAATTGGAAAAATTTTAACAATTTTCAATTAATTTTTATTTTTATTTTTCAAAAATAATTAAAAAAAAATTTTAATTTGCAAATAGTTATATGTTTAAATTTTCTAAAAATGTATTTTTTTATCTTACACAATTTTTTTCTAAAAATTAACAATTTTTCGGAAACTGAAAACACAGTCTCAAATGATGTTTAAAGTTTTTTCTAATATTTTCTTTAACCTTTTTTTATTTTTTTACTTTTACTGTTTGTTAAAACATCATACATAAAAAATTTTAAAATTAGTTAAAAAATATTTTTAATAAATTTTCAAAAATTTGGTTTTGATTAAAGTCTTTTTAAATATTTGTTTTTAATAATTTTACAAAACTAAAATTATACATAATTATTTAGTGTTTTCAAAGTTTCAAATCAGTGAATTAAGAAAATATTAAATATTAGTAAAAAAAATATTTTTAATAAATTTCCAAAAATTTTGTTTTGAAGCATTTTAAATTTTTTTAATATTTTCTTTTAATCGTTTAAAGTTCCAAAGTATCGCAACGTAAACAATTTTTAAAAATTAATTAAAAATATGTTTAATAAATGTTTTAAATTAAATATAAATAAAATGTAATAACTTATATAAATGTTGAAAATATTTTAAAAAATATTTGAATGATATTTTTGTGCAATTATTTAATATTTGTTTTTTTTTTTTTTTTAATTTTTACAAACCAAACTTAAAATAATTTTAATTTAACCCAAATATCTTTCATTGTTCTTAAAATTTCCAGCTAATACTTTTCCCCAATTCCCATACAAATATTAAACTGGCATAAATACAAATGAAAATCATGCTAAGCAAATACACTATTAATAAATTAACTTCCATTAGTATAATCCTTAATCCATAAACGTCTCACATACCTCGATACACACGCACACTTACATCCAACAACTTTCTTACGCTTCAGCCGCCGGTCATGCGTGTGCTCAGTCGATCTCCGTTAGACCATGAAATCGTAAGAAAAGTGAGAAAAGCAAACTTTATTTGCTGCGAAATTGTTTACTTTGCTGCAAAAGTTTTCCACAGTCGTATGAATTTGTTTGCAATCAAACAAATACACTGAATTCTCTGTATAAATGCGTGTGTGTGTGCTTGCAAGTTGTATGCTTGTCATAAACAATTAAAGAAATCTGCAAATAAACGCGTGAGCATGCTCAAACTTTAACGTAAATGTTTATATACATTTCATACATGTATGCATGTATGTATGTGTGTAGTTTTCTTCATTTATATTGATAAGTGAGCCGAACTTTTGCTCGAATTTCACTTTTGCTTTTCCTCTGGTGCTTTTGAACTTCAATTTAGTACGGCAATATTTCTTGTTGGGGCGTGACTGGGTTTTAAAGCAGTTCGAGTAAAGTGTCAAGAAGTTAGATGTTTCTTTATTGAACGCCCGACTCATGAGGTCTCAGAGGTAGTGTAAATTTTAATATATACAGCTTCTGCTGGTTGTGCTGAGGCTGTCATGAAAACTAGCCATTTTAGTTAGCTTTTCATAACAACTCGTGTTTTTACATTTAATATCGGCAAAGTAGTGATTTTCAGGGGATTAATATGCACCAATACAGGATTTCTAACCAAAACTAGTTTAAGTTTTATGGCTTCTGAACATAATTCCTACTCAAGTTTGAAAGAATCATACAACTACAATTTCGACCTATAAGTTCTTTATATAAAAGAAAGAGAGAGAAAATAGTTTGCAAGGTAGAAACTAATCAGCAGCTAGAAACAAAAAGAACTGCACACTCCAATCCTGTGTGTTTTGCCTGTTACTAACTCTGCTGGTATGACTTTTTATTAACTAATTGAAAAATTCTCCTTAACTAGTTCCAAACTAGTTCTAAATAGGCCACAAGAATGCAAACTGTTTCGACAAGTTTTTGTGGTTTCAATTCGTATGAAATTCAAAATTATTTCACATATTTCTATGAAACTAGTTATGAACTAGTAACGAACTAGTTACCAATTTTCCACCAAAAATAATTAAGTATATTTAAGATAAGTTTTTATTTCAAATTCGACACTCTTTACTGCAAAAATATAAAAATAAAAAAATAGACAAACTGGGCCTGAACTGGTTACAAACTAGTTACTGAATGTGCACAAAAATCTTGTGTATCTATTTTGCCCGCTTTCACGTTTATAATTTTTGTTTTTTTCATATTTTTGTTGTAACTTCAACAGCCTTTAACGGACTAGTAACGAACTAGTTACCATACGAGCTACCAAATCTATACAAAAACCTGTTAAGTTTCGATGTTCATCGTTTTAACTTGTTTAAATTTTTGTCTTGCCATTTCAATGACCTTTATCATACTAGTACCGAACTAGTTACAAACTAGTTACTAAACATTTTAAACAACCATCGTCAAAATATCAATACACATCATTTTTTTTAATTACAATAACCTTCAATGAACTAGTGACAAACTGGTTACGAACTAGTAACACACTGGTTGCGAACTTATTACCAACCCCTTGCGAAACCCACCTACAAGCATCACATTTAATTCTTCTGCGGTTTAACTGCTCGCGTGCATATAGTACGCCCAACTCTAGCCATCACTACACTGACAAGCGTGCCACCTTGTGGCGCATATTGCTTTCGTAGCGCCAACAAACCGTACACACTGTAACTACAACCGGATAAACGGATTGTATTACAAGCTTGGCATATACATGACGCACTGACATGTCCACAAGTAATGTAAGATGCTGTGGCGACGGATTGAGACGTACGGGTATTAGTAAAAGTTGTTGTTGTTGTGCGACTTTTTTCTTGCCTCTTCTTTTTAGACAGGTTGGCAGGTTGCATGCTGTTAGGCTTAGCCAATGGCGTTATTCTCATGTATTTGACTTACCTTTTCACAATTTTTTGCGAACTTTCGCTTAGATGTCAGTGGAGCTGACAGCTCGGCAGTATAGTAGTGTGTTTACGTGTATGTGAGGTATATACATACATACATATGTGTGTGACTGTAGGTGTGTGTGTGTGGAAGCCACAAAGTCAAAAATAGCAACCATCAAACAATCAGTGTCGACATAAATCCCAACAATTTTCGGATTCTCTGCTGATACCAGATCTGTCGGTGTATATGCGTATAAGTATTTGTGCGCATGTGTGGGTGAGTGTGTAAATAATCACAGTTTTTTGGCTGGCGCACGCAAATAGTTTGTTGCATGGCAGTTTGGCAGCAGGCCTGTGGCCAAATACGATATGGCGGCAAAATTTTCATTAAGCTGATAAGATTTGCCTTCAATCAGAAATTCTTTGTGGGGGGCAGAGTGAGAGATTTGTATATGCATGCGTTAACTGATCAAAAGTTGTTTGTAAGGCAACAAGTTAGAGGGAAATAAATTTGCTGTAAACAAATTATGAATTAATTGAAAGACTTAGCATGTTAATATAATGGATTATAAATGACGGAAGCGGATTTTGAATGTTTTTAATAAATAAAAGACAAACAGAAACAAAATTATATGATAGAAAATACAATTTCATTACATTCAGAATGGTAAATAAACTAAATTGGCCAGCTTTTATATAAAAAATATAAAAATAAACCGCTTTAAGATAAAATTTTAAAAAGTGAAGTCTATCCGGAGGCGCAGACTTTTTTCTTTTTCAACCCCTGAACCAAAATATGGTTATATAAATAAGTTGAGGCGGGTAACTTTTGGCTAAAAAGCATAACAATACATATTCTTAAAAAATAATTAAAAAACTAAAGTCTATCCACAGGCGCTTATATTTTCATTTACAATTCCTTAGTGCTATATAGCTTCTTCGGTTGAAAAATTTCAGGCTTTGCAGGCTTTGTTGAATTTTTTGTATTAAAACTTATATACTAATTTGTCATACGATTCAAGTTAAAAGCTTATTAATATATTGACAAAGCAAAACTAAATTTTTTGGAAATTTAGAAAAAAAAATGTATTTGTATTGTGAAGTTAAAATAGAATATTAAATATTGACAGTAAGTTTCTATTTCTTTCAATATTTTTACAACATTTTATTAATGTTGAATAATATTTTTTTGGAAGAAAATATCATTTTACTAAAAATAGAAGTCTAACCACAGGCGCACTAGTATTTTAGTACCACATAACTTTATCAAAATTAACACCACTTCTGTTATACTTCCTTCACATGTTTATTTACAGCTAGCCGCGCGTGATTTTTAACGAAAAGGTTGTTGTGACTTAATCTAATTTTATACAGAATATTAATTTTTTGCATTTTTTTTATATATTTCCGCTACGCAATTTAAAAAAAGTACGTATTTTAAGAATTAAAGAAGCCTGCTAGCCTTAATTAGTAATTACAGTATTATTTATTGCACCCATAGGCATAATTTTTGTTATACACCCGCAATTTATTGCTGATGGAAAAGATTTAGGAGACAATTGTCGGCATAAAAAAAAGTTAAGCCTTAAAAAGTAAGTGGAAGTATTTTTTGTAGCAGCAATAAAGTAGAAAATATCAACTGCGCTCATAAAAATGAGTTTCCGTAAGAAATCGCAAAAAGTTGTAGCATAGCCTAAGGCGCAAGGTACGGTTTATGAAATATTGATGCCAAGTTATCACAAAAGTCGAACTCATGTTTTATAATTTAAAGCGTTGGCATATCATGAACATACTGAAACATTGTTCATATTAAATTTTTTGATATTTTTGATCTTTTTTATATTTACAGGAAAAATCATAATTTTAGCGTTAATCATATATTTAGCGCTCATGTACTAATTAGAGCTGAGTATGATTATGATTTCGAAATTTTTAATAACGAAAGGTATAAAGTTACAAAAATAAATATGCTTTTATGAAAATGTGTAATGAATGTGGCCTACCCGCAGGCGTTATAATTACTACCTATACTAGTACTTCAACAGTATACCAGGTAGTAACTGTGCTTTTTGGTCACAGTAGCAATACTTTCCAGCTAGGAAATAATTACATTTTTATTTTTTAGGAAAATATTGCATACCTTTAGGCGCCAAAAATTTCATTTATCATAACTTTTGTATTGCAGGAGATATTTTGATGAAATTGGTAGCATATAATTGCGGTTTTTAAGCGCTAAATTCTAGCTATTGGTACACGACACAAAAACAAGTAGTATTCTATTTAGCATGCTTAAAAAACTTCGAGCGAAATACGCCACAATTGTGAATACAAGTATATTAAAAAATTTATTCTCTCTGCGTATGTCATATTTTCAGAAGCCATCTAAGTTAAGCATTAAAATTTTTTAGTCGTGGTCTCGCATTAGGCGCAACATAATTTTATGCATTACTCTTAATTTGTGAGACTTTTTTTTAATATTATCAATCTCTTTCTTCCAATCGCCAGTTTAAACTTATTTCTTTAGTCTTCTATGTACTTTTGGACTATATTTCGCAGTCTAGCGCGCCTGAAAGTATGCAAATTCGTATTAGGAACAGCTGTTCGATACATTAACATGGAATTGCTCTTCAATGATTAGTTGTATATACATACAAACTTGTAGAATATACAATTTTATAGCTGCAGCGCTGGCAAGAAGAAAAGAAAAAGTTGTGCGCCTGAAAGTATGAAAAAATAAAATATTAAAAGAACACAAGAAAAGAAAATAACACAGATTTTCAATTAAAGTCTGCAAAACGCGCTCACCAGACCACACAGATATATTTGTACATGTATGTACATGCTTCGACCTGCACGCGCCTTTAAAGTATCAGCACATAAATCCTCTTCATTCACAAAAACTTCCTACGTGCCGCACTTATAGATTATATATTAGCTTGCCTGTTTATTGCTTACATTTAAAATATTTTTCTAAGCACCCGTTGCTTTAAATCTACCATCAAACAATATTGTAGCATACTTATAGGCTGTGTTTTGTTAACTGCTTACTCTACTATTTAAAAATTCAAAACATGTCGGCGAGCCTTACAAATTGCCTGCATTTATTTTTTTTTGCGCACACTGCCTTGGCAAATACTCTTACCTGTGCTGTTTTTAAATAATTTGGCATACTTTTAGGCTTTCAATAGCAAAGTCTTAAACCTATGTAGCTTTGAGCGAACTGTTTATGCCCACGGAGGCTTATATCAATGGCACATACTGCTTGCCGCCTCTGGCTGATGTTATGTTTTCGATTAGTGGTTTAGGAACTTATGACTGAATGGAGGCAATGATTTCAAAGTGGCATGTGTGGCTTAAGTGAAACCTTGTTTACATTTGTTTAAGTTCTTTACGTGCTTGTGGTATGTTCCGCTTTTGAAATCTTTTTTGTGTTGTTATAAATTAGAGCAAGTTTATTATTTTATATTATATTCCATATACGCCTGAATGTATATTATTTCTATATACTTGCTCCAATGCTTATGACAATGAGATGGCAGTTAGTTTGAGTTGGTTGTTAATGTGCTCACTGAGCACCTTTAGCATGCGCTTTCCAGTTGTTTAATTCTATTTTGAAATTAGAGCGGAGTCATATAGAAACTTTGGTTTAGACTCCGTTCAAGTCGTGCTGGATCTGTAACACTTGTTACTCTATAATGTATACTATGATCGATGTAGTACTTCTGAGTATAAAGAGAACCAGTCTCATAGTATGGAGTTTGGAATGAAAAATTTGAGCTAAAATATTTCAAAAAAGTTATTAAAGCTTTAATTGGTATGACACAATGTGATTGGTAGCACTGAAAATATACGAGTGCAACGACATCTATTGACAAAATACGAAAAGACTTTTTGGACTACCGAATATTTCAGTTATTTATAAAAATATTCCAGAGATTGCTCAGCCGACAAGCACTAAGACGTGCCCCAGGCTCTTTCGAAAACATTCTGAACATTTCTGTATAACTCTTAAACACTTTAATAGACGCGGTTGTTCCAAGTATTTCTCTCAGTAACAAGTAAAGTATTACACATTTTTTTGTTTCAGTGAGGTGTTCCAAATAGTTATGGATTTTGCTAATATTTTGTTAAGGGAAAGTATTTCAAGAGGCCTTGAACTCTTTACTATATAAAATAAAAATTATTTTGTTCTAGAATCTTCTGAGAGATCTAGACGCTGAGATTGTATTAGCAAAAGTGATTTTTCGAACAGATATAGATATATGCGTAGAAAAAAACTATTCCCAACTACTTCAAGGCGATCTAGGTGCTGAGGTCAGCTTTTCAAAAAAGAATATAGAAAAGGCTTTAGGTTTTTGAAGCGTTTTTGCAATCAGCGGTTTTTAAATAGTAGTCTCGGAGAATTTATGAGTGGTTTGAAAAAAAAGAGGTCTCTTCAAACTAAGTAACTTCAGGCGAGTTTGAATCGGTATCATATGCGGCTTAGGTCATTTGAAGTCTCCAAAATTCATATGCTTTGAAGATTTATCGCCAGCATGCTATTTGCAGCAAGTTTTGTGTTTTTGAGTGCCATTATTATAGAACAGTGCTTCCAGCTCTGGAACTATGCAATTGTAGACATAGAATTTCCGTAATTTTAAACATTCGGAAGAATTGTAAATTCATTATAATAATGTTCTTTTTAGTTCAGTAACTATTTCCATGCTTCCTTATTCCTGGATAGTCTTCCTAGCTCCACAAAATCGCTAAGCAACCTTATAAAAACAAAAATAAACTGTTTTCCCTCGAGTAACTTTTCTCCTTCAGTTATTTTCCTCAATTAAAATACATTTTCTTCATACTGCAGATTTTTAGTAAATATCCTCAATGCTCTACAAAAATTCCCTACATACCTACTTCGCTGATAATGTAAAACTTTCACTTTCCTTAACCCAACTTTCAACACTTTCGCTGGCAACTCGCTATTTTTATCATTTTGCTTGTGCTTTTACTTCTATTTACACTTTTTTATAATCATGTCACTCTAATAAAATTTATTTTTACTTTTCACAGCGCTTCTTATTCACTTATTTGTTGGTCGTGCGTTGTTTTATTTATTTATAGCTTATTTTATTTTTGCATTCACTTTGTTGTGTGTGGGTGTATGTGTGTGTTGACACTGCACACTGGCTTGCCTTGTTTGTTTGATTTTATTTTTTGTTGTTTTTACTTTCGTTTTGCTTCGTTTTTGTTGTTTATTTTTTGTTCTTTGCTTTGCTTTGACTAACTTTCGTAAATACTTTGACAAGTGTCGAGTACGTGACGGTTAGTAGCATACTTTAAGGCACTCACACAATGTTTAGTTGTGTGGCGTGTTGACCGTAAAGTGTGTGGGTCAAATGTTGAGGGCTTTCTTCTACTTACAATTTTTTTTGTTTATTTTTTCAATGATTAACTTAGTTTTCACTTGTTGAAAGTTCTTCAAAACCATAGAATTTTTGTTAAATTTGGTGTTGAGAAGTGCGAAAGCCCGTTCGACAAATATATATAAGAAGCTTCAATAAATAACTGTAGTGCTTTATGCTTTCAGCCGGAATAAATATGAATAATGGTTCTTCAAAATTTAAAGTTTTTATATCAGTTCCTTATTATGAAATGATCAGCCTGTCACCAAACTTTTGACCAAGAATTTATGCTACTCATCGATTAGCATTCAGTTAGTGTTAACGCAAAGAAGAGTGTTAATATAAACTATAAGCTAGGCTTTTTTAGCTTACTTTTAGTACTCGAATCCTTCAGCAAGCACTTTGAAGAACTTCGTTTTACAGCAAAGAGTACAGAGCGTCTAAAAAGCTTTTAAACTGGTCGGAAAATATGTACAAGTATAACGTATTCACTCGCCTCGATGTATATGCTTAGGTTACCAGTAACCCATATTTTTTTCATCGTGCGAATAATTGAGTTTCGGTTTCCAAATATTTCTTTAGTTTACGATCCTGATGAGTTTAAAACGAAGACAAAAACGTGCTGGAAGTCATATTTTCTTGAAAATGTGGTATGCTTGAGAACACTGAACAAAGAGGGAACTTCAAAAAGAATGGTTCAAAAATTCGTAACCGACCAAGTTACTCATCAAAAAGAGTTCAGTTTTCTAAGGGATCATAGAATCGAGTATTTGTGGAATAAAATGTCAACCGAGGCTATAATATTTTCCACAGCTTACTTTCTTGTAGCATAAAATAGTATAAACAAATTTTTATCATCAAAAGGTCAAAAGATCGGATTCTTTACGGTAAGTTTGTATGGCAGTTATATTTTATAGTGGTCTGAACCTTCAAAAATTCTTCTATAGAGTTGTCTTGGATAATAATTCAAGTCAAATTCTCCAATAAAAAAAATCGGAGATAAGAACTTGCTTTGTATCGCTCAGTTTGTACGACAGCGGTTTCAGAAAATAAGCACTTCCTTGATGAGGAAAAGTCGTGTGCTAAATTTCAGATCGATATCTCAAAAACTGAGGAATTAGTTTGCGTATTATATATACGGACAGACAGAGCTCAGCTGGTCACCTTGTTTATATGTATACAATACAGTGAAAATTTTATTTACGAATAAAGAAACGTTTTTTGGGTATAAGAATCCAAAGTGTTGTGTTTGAGGTTTAATTTTGAATATTTTCATACAAATAAATTTCATTGGAAAAAATAACGAATTTAAGGTTGCTTTCTCAATGTCTGGTTGGCAGCGTTTTTGTCCAGTCAATAGAGTTGTCCGCTTAATAGATTGTTCTTAAGAAATATCAATAAATTGAGGAACCAGCCAAAGTGCATGGTTAAAGGATATGACCGCTTAATAGAGCGTCCATTTAATAGAGCTTTCACCATACTTTTTATTTATAAGTTGTTTTTGCTATCCTATCTTCTAAGTTGGTTCGTACTGAACACAGTGTACTAAATTTTGCTAAAATCGGTTCAATAGTTTAGGAGTTCATCGCGTACAAACAGCGCGACACGTAATTTTTACTTATATAATTTTATAAAGTCTCTGTTCGTCACGTTTTCTTTTGGAACTTACTCAGTTCAGGCTACACAAATTCGAGGATAATGTATAGGAGATCCCATTTTTGCATAGCTTTGCCGTGGCAGGGAAAAGTTTTCTAGAACCAATTGTTATTCCAAAGCCTGGGAGAACAACCTCAAGCATCCAACAGCCTGTAATTTTTGAAGGCTTTTTGTATTCTTATAATACAATAAAAATTCCAAAGTAGTCAAAACTAACCGCCAACTAAACGAATCTATAACTATTCATGGCCTCTTAGTAGACTTCGAATCGCCTGGCTCTGTTTTGAGCAGCAGCTCACTTATTTATAAATGCATTAGCATACTTTTAGGCTACCCGTTGAGCATGAGCATTTAAATATAGCGACAGCGCTTTGCTTGTGCTTATTTCTTGCTTTTAGTTAGCAAAATAAAGTGGCTTTCGGTGTTCGCCCTTTATGGGGGTCATGCTCGGTAACGCTGCTTGTAAATGCAATTGCCACGATGAGTGTTCAAGGGCTGCGAATGGGGGAAAAACACTCAGCTTAACAGTTTAGTAAGACATTAGCCATTATGATGGGTATGTACAAGCATCTACTGCTTAGTTGAGTTATATTTTTTTTGCTGTTAGCTCTAATGCGTGCGAGTTCATACGAAAAAGTTATTTTAAGGACTTTTAGAGATTTTTGTAAAACTTTGTTGTAATCTTTTGCTTGATTACATGCTGCACACAACTTGCTGCTTTTGTTCCGAACTGTAATGTAGCTTAAAACTCATTAAAGTACAATACAAAAAGGACTTATTGTGAAAATAAGCGCCTAAAAGCGCACACAAAATTGCTGATTACATGCAAACGCCTGCCCGTAACGGTATATATGTATTACAAAAATATGTATTCAAGCACGCTGTTGAGTGCGCTAATAAATTCATCCCTTTTCCCGCGCTGCGAAACTTTCAAATCCCCCAAAAACCTGCAGTTCAAACTTTTACAGCAACAACAACGTGAGCTGTGTAGTGGGGTGAGAGTGTGCGCGCTTTGGGGTGACTTACAAAATGTTTTCAAATTATTCATGGCAAAAATTGTTGACTTGCTTACGCATAAATTGGCTAGCGGATGTGAAATATAATTTTTTTAACATACATGTAGGCGCACAGACAATGAAAAGTGCAAGTAACTTAATGGAGCGGGCAGCAACAAGCTAAAATTGCGTATTGATAACAAAACTGCATGAATATATGAAAAGCAAAAATGCCGAAATTTTTCATCGTTACTGTGTGGATGTGCAGTGAAGTGAAGGGACCAAGATTTCAGTGGTGCCAGCTTTATGGCTTACTCGCCGCGTTATAATATTCGTTTATATTGATTGTATATATGTTGTGTCATTGAAGAGAAATTAATGTGTTAACTAAGCTTGTATGGGTGGATATTCATTGTATATGAGTGATGTGTTAAAAAAGCAATTTATTTTCTATTGACTGTGATTAGAATACACGCACGAGCCTTGTATGTTATTGCGGCTTCGTACAAAGACTTTCCCCAGCCTCCGCATTATTAAAAACCACAAAATTTATTTTTAATGAAATTGCGGAACGTTGAAATTATTTTTATATTAGAAACTCATGCCACAAAAATTTTTTGGGAAAATTAGCATTTAATATTAAAACGGTGTTTGAAATTCAGTTTTTGGACAAATGAGAAATACTCTAATACATCACAACGAAAATATGTTCGAATCAAGAAAAAACATTTTTTTTTAGTTATTTATTTTTGAATTTAAAATTTTAATTTCCAAATTTTTTTGATAATTAAATTCAATTTTTTTACATTTTTTAATTAAATTAAATTTTTGTATACCTTATTTTAATTTTTTTTCAGTCTAAATTTAATTTTGTTAATTTTTTTTAATTAAATTAAATTTTTTTTATTACTAATTTATTGAAATCTAATTTTTAATTAAAAAAATTTTAAATAATTACATACGATTTTATTAATTAAATTTTGTATTTCTTTGCATTGGTATTTTGTTTCTAATTCTTTGAAGTCATTAAAATGAAATTTTAATATTTTTAATTAAACATTAAACATAATTTTTATTCTTTTTATTAAAAACTTTATTTTAATTTCTTCAATAATTAAATCTTATTTTTATTTTTTGTTAATCTATTAGATTTTTTTTATTTATTTATTTTTCAATTTAAAACTTAAATATCAAAATTTTTTTGATAATTAAATTTAATTTTGTAATTTTCTTAATTAAGTAAAATGTTTTTTTAATTACACCTTATTTTAGATTTTTTAAAGCAATCGGAATTAATTTTTTTAATTAAAAACATTTTAATTAATTACATACAATTTTATATTTTTTAATTTTTTCAATCTATTGGAACTTATTCTTATTAATTTACTTTGGAATTTAAAATAATAATTTCAAAAGAGTTTTGATAATTAAATTTAATTTTGTTAATTTTTTAATTAAATTATTTTTTTTTTCATTACACCTTTTAATTTTTTTCCATCTGTTAAAGTTAATTTTTTAACTAAAATGTTTTTAAATAATTATGTACAAATTTATTAATTAAAATTTTTTATGTTCTTTTTGAAACCTTAATTTTTCATATTTTTTCATCTATAAGAATATATTTTTATTAGGTTAATTTTTTTTAATAAATTTAATTTTTAAATAAATGCTAAATAGATATATTTAAATTTTTTATACTTTTATTTAACCTTAAGTACACTTTAATTAAACTTTATTTTTGATTTTTTAATATATTGGTATTAATTTGTATGTATTGTTTAATTAAAAATTTTATTTTCAGGAAATTTTCGTAATTAAAATAAATTTTTTATTAAATTTTTTTTTAAATTTGATTAATTACTAATTAATTTATTATATTACTTTAATTAAATCTTATTTTTGATTTTTGAATCCCTTGGAAATCTTTAATTTCATTTGAAATTTTATTTCTTAATTAAACTTTTTTATTTTTGTTTTAATTAGTATTTAATTAAAAAAAATTTAAATCTTCTTTTATTTAAAATTTTTTACATTTATTTATAATAATTTTTGTTAATTAAATTTAATTTTAGATTTAAACTTTTTTTCTAACTTTTTTGGCGTATTTTACTCCCTCAGCGCTTTTCAGTAATTCACTGAACTTCTGGCTTAATAGCTCAGCTCTGTGGGTTTGTGGTGAACAGACGCAAAAACTAGCTATGCTATATTAATAAATATATATGTATTTTCAAGTATATAATGAGTGTTTTCTGCGCATATTTGCTTAGAGTGCGCGGATATTTAAAGCGCTTTTAATTATTTCCATTGAAAAATCATTTTTAATTACGCGCATAAAACCAGCTCATAGGAGTGAGCGTTGCGCCAAAGCAAATATATTAAAGCACAGCGCTTAATGAGCCAAAGCAGAAGCTGTGTGTGTGTGGGTGTGTTGATAAAGGCATTCATGTGTGGACACTATCAATATTTACTCGCGTGTGTGTGTATGTGAACTATTTTCACACGAAACTGGCGAGATTATCTATGTATATATATATAGGTGTGTAAGTGTATGTGTGCTTATCTGCAGTAGTGTGTGCCTTTGGCTAATTTTGCCACTTCCACACACACACACACTCACACACATATAGTACATTGTTTGCTTAGCGCAATTAATTGAAAAAGCTGTGCTATTAATGGGTCTATTACTCTAGTATATTGTACTACAATATATATTTTATGCAGGATTAAGGTATGCATATAGTCCCAGCTTACATAAAATATGTATTTATGCCTTTTTATAGTCTTCTATATAAGGCTCTTGCAACCCATCTAAACCGTGATTATTACTTCAATTATTTCTCTTACACCCTTCTACTACCTTTTCTTGGCAATTATTTTTTACTCCTTTTAAACTCATCTGTCTAAAATACAACGTAATTTACTCTACTCACAACTCGTTTGTATTTTCTACTACTTTTTTTTGAATTTATGAAGAATTTTTCGCTCTTTTACTACCATTTTCATTCACCTTTTTAAGGGATCAATACTTTCTTTTGGCGTCTTTTTACTTTATTTTCTACTATTTTTTTTTGTTTTGTTTAAAAAAATAAAATCTTTCGTTTCTACTACCTTTTTTAGTACTTTTTAAAAGACATACTTTACTTCTGTAGAACTTTTATTAGTTATTTTCGATTATTTTTTTGTTCTGTTTAAAAAAATATATTTTTTTTGCTTCTACTACTTTTTTTACTACTTTTTGGAAAAAACTTTTTACTTCCCTAGTACTTTTATTAGTTTTTTTGACTTGGTTTTGGCTTTGTATAAAAAATAAAGTGTTTCTCTTACACTACCCTTTCTGCTACCTTTTCTTGGCAGTTACTTTTTACTCCTTTTAAACTTATCTGCCTATAATACAACGTAATTTTCACCATCACTACTATTTTATAAATTATACCTATGTAATATTATTATGTAAATAAAACCTTTTTTACTTCTCCAGTAATTTTATAAGTTCTCTTCAATAAATTTTTTGTTTTGTTACAAAAAAATATTTTTAATTTCTACTACCTTTTTAACTTCTTCTTAAGAAACATGTTTTACTTCTCCAGTACTTTTATTAGCTCATTTCGACTAGTTTTTTGTTTGAAAAAGTAAAATTTTTCGTGTCTACTACTTTTTTTTTACTTCTTGGCAATTATTTTTCGCTTCTATGCTACTTTTTATATTTTTTCGACTCATTTTTGTTTCGTTTAAAATAATTAAAATTTACATTTCTACTACCTTTTTTTACTATTTTCTAGAAAACATTTTTTACTTCATTGGTAATTTTGTTAGTCTTTATGACTAGTATTCGATTTTGTTGGGAAAAATAAAAATTATCTTTTCAACTACCTTTTCCACTACCTTTTCCACTACTTTGTGTAAACAATTTTCTATTTCTTTAGTACTTTTATTAGTTTTTTGACTAGTTTTTAGTTTAGTTTACTTTTCTTCTACTAAGTTTGGCAAACATTTTCTTTTTCTCCACTACTTTTAGTACCTTACTTCTTAACTTTTGGAGATTTTTCTTTTTTCTCTCATCTCCCTACTAGTTTACTACACTTTTCAGTACTATTTTTCTATTAATTTTAAAAAAAATTTTAGATTATTGTTTTTTTATTTTTGCCACTCTTTATTCTTTATTTTCTCCATTTCGACTATTCTATTGCCGACTTTAAACAATTTTACCACTTCACAACTTCTTTCTACTCCCTTTTAACAAACTTTTATATAATTTGTGCTACAGTTTGCCTTAACACTTCTCAGTATCTCCATTTTGCGCTAACTCTATTACACTTTACTTCACACTCCATTATTCACTACCCTAATGACCACTACCTGCTTTCCCACACTCTCTTCTCACTTTACCACCACCTTTCCCTCCCTCTTCCCTCTCTCACAGCAGTCCAGAAAATTAATATGTCGATAACAAACAAATGCCATTTTGCTGAGTGCCGAAAACACTTACAGCATTACTTCAACAAACTGAAATCAAATTAAATGTCAGCAAGTCAATAGAGTTAGGGATCAGAGCGCACAACGACTACCATCGAGCTGCAAACGAGAGTAGTAAGCTAGAACAAAAATCAAAAGGTAAAAAAATAGGAGAGAGTCATTGACCCTGAGAAAGAATATTTTACCTACAAAAAATGTTCAGACATTATATTTTTTGGGCAGAGAAATATATATTTAGGGTCATCAATCTTACAAATTAAATCAGCGCAAGGCAACAGATCTATTTTTTTGTGGTCTTGAGAGAAAAATCACTTTATAGAGATCTGAAATTTTGAATCTTTTGAATCCTTATCAACTTTCAGCAAACTTTAAATTAAAGCACAAACCATTCTGGGCGTTACACGTACTTTTGCAACCCTGCATGAGAAAAAAAGACCAAGAGACCATAGAAAGAGTGAAACAAGTTTTCAAATTCATAGTTTGATGAAGAAAATCCTAAACTTAGCTACTACTACTAAACGGCGGAAAAATATGTTCAGCACATACCTTGCATTCGCTATTCACATGCCGCCCAAAAGTATGCCACACAAATTTTTACCAGAAGTTTTTAGCTTGCGCTTAACCTTTACAAGTAGTGATGCCGCAAAAATCTTCATAAATACTTTGAAGCCAATCAAAAGTGTACGGCTCAATTACAAGCAAATATTAGTAAGTTAATGTTGCAACACACACTTCTAAGTGCGCATACTTTATTGTTATAGCACTTATCTTGGCTTTAAACGCACTGCTGCCATTTGCAAGGCCTCACTTCACACTTCATTTACCACAAATGCGCTGAATTTGCTTTTAATTATTTTTCACAGCACAATAAACACAATAACAATAATAACAGCAAGTTTTGCATACACGCAGGCGCTAGCAAGAAAGTCATCTGCACACATTTATATCAATGCTTGTGTGTGTGCATGTATACATATGTGCTCTACGCTTGTTGTATACTCTAAAGTTAATTATCCTTTAAATATTTACATAAATATTCATAACATAAAATGAAATTATTCAGCCGAAATGTATGCAGTAAAGTTTATATTAACACATATGCGCTGTTTGTATGTATAAGCGCTGTAAACGGCTGTAAAACGTAGCTCTCTGAGCCAGTTGTAGACGAATTTCGCGCCACAGTTTGTGTGCGCTGGCATGTGTGCGCCTAAAAGCACGCACTCGTATCACATAATTGCCAACTATGCAGACATTTCTTTCGTTCTGCATGACTGCATTTGTGTACTTTGTACGCAGTTCACTACCGTCACTTATTCACACAAATTTGCAAGGTCATTGACGTTAGGAGTAAGAAAGTTGTGTGAAAATATAGCATACTAAGAGGCGTTGTGTGTGATTTTTGTGAACCGTTTTGGTGGAAGGAGGAAACATTAACGGTTTCGTTTCAGATTAGTTTTTATGGTTTTTATAAAGCCGGAATGGAGCTCAGAAATTATTTTAATAATAAACAAAAATTTTTGAAAATATTTTTAAAAATGGTAAAGTCAAAATTTAGCATGGCTTTTAGAAACAAAAAAATTATTTTAAAAAAGTTACGACAGTAACAAAACGATTAATAATTTCTAAGTTCGCCACAAACTTTTATTTTGATTAGAGAAAAGTTTTGGGACAAAAAAAATATGAATACAAAATTGAGACAATATTTAAAATTTACAAACTTCTAAATATGCCTTTCTCTTTATCATTGTATTTAGTTGCAAATATGTAAAATTTGACTTTGGGACAAAAAATCGATTTTGGGACAGATTAAATAAAAGTCACAAAAATCCATCAAATCTTACGAGATAATAAGTAAGACTACGTTTTTGCCAAAATGTTACAACTAAGCGAAAAAACATCAAGATAAGGAAAAAATTTAAAAGGTCATAAAAAAAACTGACATATACGAACGCCAAACCCTTTGAGGGTTTTACTATACTGACCTAGTACCATCACCCTGACTTGGAATTTCTCACCCCCCAGACAATAATCCCAAAAATGTTCCACAGTGTAATTCCTAAATTCGCCACAAACTTTTATTTTGATTAAAGAAAAGTTTAGGGACAAAAAACTTATAAAAAAATTGTGTTTTTAAACCGCCACAGACTTTTATTTTGATTTGAAAAAAGTGTTTGGGAAAAAAATTAATAAGAATTTAGGACAATATTTCAAATTAACAAACTTTCAAATGTGCCTTTCTTGTTTTGATTTTGAGCACAAAAATCCATCAATTCATACGAGACAATAGCTAAGACATATTTTTTCATGCCACAGACCTTTGATTTGATTTAAAATTGCTTTTGGGACAAAAAATTTAATTGAAAACCTGGACAGCAATTTAAAGTTATAAATATTTTGAAATATGCCACAGACTTCTGTTTCTAATTTAATGCAAGAATGTGAAATTTAATTATTAGAATAAAAAAGATTTTGGGACAGAGTTTTTAAATATTTTCTTTCGTTACTAAAGTTCATATTTTTACCATTCGAAACTACTAGCAACACCGGCCTGCACTCGAAATAATTTTAAAAATGCGAGTTCGGTTCAATTAACTGCCGAAAAGCTTCCTGGAACGTAGAAAACTCATCTCTTCACGGCACCTCTATACGATTTTCATTATATCGCACTCATAATCATTAAGTGGGAAGGCCCGCAAGCCGCCGCATTTTCCAAGAATAATTTATGCTTGCCGCACACCTGGCCACCTACTCACGACTTCGTTTCGCAACGGCAACAACATGTGCCATTAACGCAAAAATATGCGGCGCAGTGGTCATAATTTCACATCCAGCTGGAGCTGGAGCTGGAAGCGTACGTGGTGGTCCGCACGTACCAATTGGTCCCAAAATAAGTGCAAATAAATTTACGGGTACATTAAAAACAATAAAAATGATGAGTGGTCAACTGGCGTGTGCCATAGAGCTACCACATGCGTTGGCACTTTTCGCAGCTTGTGCGTCATAATGTATGCCACATATTGCCGGCCGTAGCCGCACACGCATAATAATACTCATTTTCATTGTCATCGTTACCCCAATGGTTGAATGATGCGAGAACGATGATGAATTCATTGCATGAATGTCTTGTATGACTGACAAAATTGGCACACACTTCCCGGAAGTATGAGTACACGTGTGTGTGCGCCTAAAAGTATACTTTGCTATGATACAGTGTTTCACTGGCAGGCATGTGAAGTTATTGAATGCATTGAAGCGTACGTGCCAGTTGTGGCCCTATCGTCATATACACAGCCAACTAACTGCCTTCTGTTTCCCTTACCTCGCCTGCTGGTATGCTACGTTGTTTGCTGCCTGACAGGTTATTGCTTGTATTGACGTCTGTCGAACATGCGTGGCGTTCTTCAGCTTGATGGATGTGTGTTTGCCGCAGTTTGAATTGTGACTACTACTTCTCAAACACCCCCCGCTCTTCGCGCCTCCTTAACTGCTTTTATATGCTGCAGCCGGAGCGCTCTTGTATTTATTTGACATGACTGATAGACAGCTGCTTGAAGAGCATTAAAGCAATGAAAATGTACAGCTTCGCAGCCAAACCATAAATATAGACACACACACATGTAGATATGTATGTATGTGCATATGCAAAGCGTATAAACTTGATTTAAACTGCGCAGTTTTATGTGATATTTCACTTTGCATTTCGCTGTCAGCAATGAAATAGTCAAAAGTGTAGTAATGAGTTTACGATGACAGCAGTGCTGAGTGATGCGCTGCTGACGTCTAAGGCACTCGGTTGCTAACGCAAAAGGAAGCGTGTCAGTAAAAATATGCTGGCTTCTCAGAGGGAACTTAGTTCTTTATTAGTTTTTAGTAAAAGCTTCTGTAAGAAGTTTAGTAAGCATAATTTGCTACTCATTTACATATGGTGATATATGCCACAATTTTCCATAAAAATCAATTGAAAAGTAAAAAAATACTCAAAAAAAAACTTTTGGGACAAAAATTGGGACAGAGGTTACTTAATTTTTTGTGTCGTTTTATGCCTTAAATTTTGAAATGAGTCCTTAAAATCGTTTTATTGGTCAGAAAAATGTATTTGCAATGAAATAAATTTTGGGACAAAAATTGGGACTTAGGTTACTGAACTTTTTGTGTTTTTTTATGCTTCAAGTTTCGAAATGAGTCCTTAAAATCGCTTTATAAGATTTGGGACAGACGTTATACAGATTTTTTGTCAGCTGCACGTATGTACATACATATCTTAAGTGTATGCAGAAAACATTTTTATTTTGGACTAAAATTGGAACATGAGATTATGTTACTTAAATTTTTTCATCTCCACATAGCTTAAAAGTGAAAATTACTACTGAGAAATGCTTATAGAGGAAAAGATCTAGATGGATAAAGATAAGGATTTTGCTAAAAACAGGTAGAAAATTAGGAAATAACAAGTGTGACATGTGTGAATGTGGGACAAAAAATTTAAGCAAAACTTAGGTACAGTTGTTGAAAATGTAAGACGAAATTTTAGGACACATTTTTGTACAAAGTCCACATACGAAACTTTATAGATTTTGTTGAAAACGGATATAAATTGTTAAATTAATGATTTGCGACACTTTTTTGGGACAAAAAATTTAAGCAAAGTTTCGAAAACTGTGTAAAAATACTCTCATAACCACTTTTGTTTGAAAATTTTGTTCACTTTCAGGAAATATTTTTTGGGACAGAAAAGTTTGAGACACTTTTTTATTACAAACTACACTACATACGAAACTTTATAAATTTTGTTGTAAATGAACAGAAACTGTAAGATGAACTTTGGGACACTTTTTTGGGACAAAAATTTAATCAAAATTAGAAAGTCTTGTAAAATACTCGCAAAACTCATTTTCGTCGATTTCCTAATCTTGCGTTCATTGACATTTCAGCATGCCGAAAGCATACTTTAAGGCGCACGCAAATATGTATATTCCCCAAACGACAACAAAATTGTGTGTAGCACAACAAAAGCAGATTTACACAAAAGCATAGCTGGACGCTTTGAAGCCAACAACCAGCCTGAGGTTACAAATTCTACAGCGTACGCCAAACAAAATGCTGGAGCGCTAGCTTTGGCAAGCGTTATGTGTATAACAAGCATGCAACAAGCTGCAAAGTATGCTACACTTTCTTTGTAAATCATAAATAATTTCGCTTTCATATTTTTGCGCCTTTTGGTTAATACTTTCAGCGCACATAACTATGCGGTATAGAGGCAGAAGGGTCGCACCAAAGTAAATCAAGCAAAATTTGCACTGAAAACTTTGTATCTCATGAAATTTAATCCATCATGTGCGGCTGAAAATATGTCAAAATATGAAAGTAATTTATTTGGCATATAATTTGTTATTTTTTTATATAAATGTTCAAAGTTTTAGGCACAAGCTCTCTTAAAATTCACTTTTTGTTTGCCGCAGCTTATGACCAAACTGTAAAGCGCGTACTTGTTTGTGTTGTGTGCGCCTGCATGTAGGCCACGCTGGCTGTTTGTTAGCGCTTTTCGGACAGACGCGAAACTTTAATAATTTCATCTTATAAGCGTAAAGTTAAGCACACAATGCTTAGCACAATTGACACAAATTTCATGCACAAAAATACGCATATTTTTTCGTTGCTGGTTTTTAGGCGCATACTTGCAAAATTATTGCAAAGTGGTCACGCGCTAACCGCCTTACAAAAATGTTTGCTGCACGCTTAATTAAATCACAATTTGTAGAGGATTTCAATTCAACTATCAAGTATGCTACAAACAATGAGGCATAAATAGCGGCGTACCTCAACTCACGCTACATTTGCTCCCTATGCCACTACAGCTGCGGCTTGTGGCATGCATTTATTTGCATATTCATTTTGTATTGTATTTTGAGTTGATTCTTTAAATGTTTTTGCTACAGAAATAGTTTGCAATTCATTTATACACAGTATGCGGCATATTCCGTTGCCATGACACCTATAAGTATGCAATGCGTGAGTGTTGTGCGGCTGCAAGGCCAAAAAACGCAGGCAACTCAGTGCAAATATGCGCCAGCTATACTTGTGCAAAATGTTTTGTATAAAAAAAGTTTGGTATTTCATGCATACTTTGTTTATATGAGTGCCGAAAAGTATGCTGCAATGTTATTGAAAAAGTGGAACAATATGCCATGCATATGCTGTTTTAATTATCACAAGGATTACTTGACTTGCGCTGCTAGTGATTGCTTTGGAATGCAGTGGCTGAACATTTTTCCAGAAATCAACAACATAAAAAATGGTGGAAACATGTTTCAAGTGATTGCAGCTGAATATACTATACTCGTATACAAACATTTTTTCACCAATTTCCAGCATTTCTCTGTTAATTTTCGCAAAATTGTGAAAGCTGATAGATTGAAATCGTATACAGTCCGTTATTAAAGTGTACATATAGAAATATTTTTAAATTTTCACAAATGTAATGAAATATTTTGTTTGGGGGAAAAAAATAACAGAGACATTTGAAAATGTTATTTTGTTTTAGAGACTTCGAATTGCTGTTTTTTAATTATAGAACATGATTTATATAAGACTCAAGTGGATTTTGCTTAGGAGAATCGGTAAAAACTGAATTCAAGAAATATTTTGCCTAAAAGTATTCAACTATTTAATGAATTTTCAAATAATGCTTTCAAACATTTTTTTGAAATCATAGTTTTTATTATTATTCCTGCTTATTCTAATCACTTTTTTGAGTATATTTATTTTTCCGAAAATTGTTGCCGAAAAGTATGCAACAACTTATGATTATTTGTTCAAAAGTGCAATTTTTGAGCATTTCACTTTAGAAAATTAAATTAATTAGTAAAATATACAAAGTAATAAAAATGTGGCTTTAATTTAAATTTGTATAAGCCTAAAGATAGCAATAGATTTGATAACAGAATTTTGAAAATATCATTTTTAAGTATTAGAAAGTGTTTCTTTTAGACCAAGCTTTGGAGCTTGAGTTGTGGTCATAAAAAATATGAAAGCTGAAATGTTGTGCCTAAAAGTATGCAACAGTTAGTGCTAACTTAAAATAATGTTTCTTAAAAGAAATATATATGAGCAATGTTACTATACCTAAATACATATATTTAACCCTTACATATTTTACCAATTAATTTCTCAAAAATTTCACAAAAGCTACTGCCGAAAAGTATGCAACTGATACTATGAAAACATATCTAAAGTTTGTACATTGAACATTTAAAATAATTATTAGCAGCTAACAACGTGTGCTCGAAATGTAGATCCTTAAGTGCCTAAAGGTATGCAATAATTTCTAAATTGGAAAAAATATATATACATAAAGGGAAAAAAATTAATAAATATTAATGCAAATAATCAAAACACTAAACATATACACCATAAAATAATTTTATCCCAAAAAGTATGCTGCAGATTTCACAGAAATTATAGAAATTGCATGGCAAACTCACTTTAATTTCAAATAGTTTAACAAATTAAATTAAAACTTCACTAATAAATAAATTCTTATTTGAAAATGAACAAACAAAGCGTGCAAAGAAATATAAATTTGAATTTATATGCCATAAAATATTTGTATGTCAAATGGTAAGCTATGGAATTTACAGAAAATTAATAAATAACCATTTTTAATAAAGATAGTTTAATTAATTTAATTAAAACTATAGTAATATAATTAATAAAGTTTAATTTGATGTGCGATATTTGTAAGTTTCTAAGTAAATATTGCAATGCCATAAAGTATGCTATTTTGGAACTTTCTTGCATACTATTGGTCATAATATTGTTTACTTAAAGAAAGTTTAGAAAAATTACTAAAGCTCTAATGGGCTCTAAAATATAATGAAAAACTGCTTGTGAAACTTTTGCAATGAAGCAAAAACTATAGTAACTCTGATTGCATTGTTTTTTCGCTACGAGCAACGGAAACCTTACATTCTAGGAAAAATTACCAACCCATATAAATGCAGTTCAATAGCACTTTTTAATAGACCCATCACATCTGCTTGCTTAGCTGCGCAGTCAACCAAAAAGCGCCTAAAATCATGCAGAAAATATCGCAAAAAAAAAAAATGCTCCGGAAAACAGTGCCTGTGGCTCGAGCGCAAAGTTGAAAAATTATTTCTGCATAAAAAATTGTATACATATGTTCATCGATAATGCTGCACACGCACTAAAGTGCACTGAAAGTGTAGCAAAAACGCTTTGCGCTCAAAAAATATACTCTGAAGCTTATTTTATTGCATACTTTTCAGCGCTATCATCTCTACAAGCTTGATCACGGCGCGCACACATGCAATTTATTGCTTTTTAAACACTCCGCATACAGCGCACACCAACAACAAAGCATGGCAAAGTAGTGAACCGCAGTTGCAACCGTGCAGTGTTTTGCTTCTCATGGAACTGGCAACCACTTTATGCAGATTTGATTGAAAACATAGCTGGTATGCCGAATATGAGTGGCATATTGATTGCTGCACAACTAGCTGTGCACAGCTGTATAAGTATGGCCAGTGGAAACTATCGTATTGCATACTGCCAGGCGCACGATGCAAATACTGAGAGTTCAATTGGTATCGGCATGGCTACGTTGCGGAATGATGTTTTGCGTTAATCTAAATCTAATTGATGTGTGTTCTTTGCGAGGCCCGAACGGCGCTTTCATTGACAAATCTGTTTTGTTTGTTCTCTGCTTGAAAATGTGCGAAATGTGACTTTTGCGCACTAATTATCATACAAGCGATTTGCTTTTGCTTTGATTTTGGTTTAAAGCACAGCCAGTAGCAGCTGTGGCTAATGACTGTTTGATTTGTGTTAAGTCAACTACTCAAAAATCGATTTTAAACTCAATTGCATACTTTTAGGCATACTTATCTAAACAGAAATCTTACATTTACTGCATACAACTTAAAGTTTCAAGCACTGCTGTAAATTTCTAATAGCAATGTCAATATTATGTCTATCTAAATAAGTAATTCAAACAGTAATGCATACTTTCAGGTGTTTAAATACATTTTTGTGCTGACACTTAACCTGCAATGCAGTATTGTTGCACATAAAGTTGATTTAAAATGCAAATATATCAATTTCAGCTTTTACTGTACTTAACGAAATATTAAGGATACTTTTGGGCATAAAATAATTGTATATTATTTTACAAACAACATTTGCATGTTGGGTACAATGTCAGTTTTCAGTTTTCATTTTCTATTATGTGTTCAGTAAATACTGTGCATTCGTTGCTTGTCAAAAGTTGCAGCAATGGTATTAAATGTATAACTTTAGGCGCTTTTAACTATTTGTGATGTTAGCGCACACTAATTAACACATATTGGGTGTTATTATAAAATTCGTGTATTATATAAACATACAGTAGTGACTTGCTACGTGTTTAGCTAATTTGATATTTGAAGTTAACATATTTTTAGGGGCATTATGTTTAAGCCAAATAATACGGCTTTAATTAAGTGATATATGAATCAACAACTAGCTGATTTATTAATATTGATGACATTGTGCAAAGTGAGTGTCTTATTTTGTGGTGTATACTTTTAGGCGACAATCTGCGTTTGTAATTTGGTCATTACTTTCCTAGTTAAATGTTTAAAAACACAATGCAATATATTAACTTAGGAAATTTATATCGAATTGCTATTTTTTTACCTTTGCCGGGTTCACTGCATACTTTTCGGAGCTCAAAATATTAGGTGGTAAAGAAAATAGACGCGCCACCACAAATATTTTTGAAGTGGTCGCATAGCTACGTTTCGAAATATAGATGTACATATCTTATGTGTACAGATAGACAGACATGTACTCAGACCTTTTGTTGATCGTTGCATACTTGTAAGCGACTTATATAGTAGTCTGTGATTTTTCGGTTGTTCTTGTTAAGTTTCGTACTATAACATAATGTAGATATGCACGCCTTGCAAAGTATGTTAAGAAAATGATACGCTATTGCAAAATATATAAAGTGGAGTTTTTCATATGGAACGTTTTAAGCTATCCATTGAATTCTATAGTATTTTGGAAATATATATTTATTTTAATTAAAGCATTTATCGTGGCTAGCATATTCATAATAAAATAAAGAAATATATTGCTGGAAATATAAACTTTTTTACAACTATTGCCTATCTTTAGGCGCACAAATAATTCTGCTTCTAACATTTTCACAATATTTTCATATAAAATAACACGTTCCCATCTAAAAATAAGTCACGTAAATGCTTAGAATTTGATTATACAACACATTTACGCTAATACCCGCGAGTTGCATATTTTGCTTGAATACTTTTAGGCGCTACACGGCATTTTAGGCAAATACACAAATAGCTCCAGCGTGTGCATGTGTAATGCGGGCGAGACCGTAAAAAAAACAGGCATTTAATCGGAAAATCAACACAGCTGCAGTACTAAGTACATGTAAGCTTGTATATATGTATATATATATGTACTTATATACATATATACATGTGTGTGTGTGTGCAAAAGAATCACTTGCCACCAGCGAGTAAGTAGTGCACCGAAAAATGGCGGAAACTAATGCAATTCTGTTGCCGTACCCAGCGTGTGGGCCTACGTAGGTGCGTCACCACCATGTGTTGGTTGGTGGTGTGCAGGTTGCGGAAGGGCCCTCAAGTGCGATACGGAAACTATTACGTGGAAAAATGGCAATGAAATAACAACAAAGCGTCGGCAAGCGGGTCACACTGCAAGTGCACCGAAGGTCCTGCGTTGAGTTGCGAACGTGCCATATCCGTCTGACAGCTGTATCAGTTTTCAATGTGCGGTGGCAAGTGCATATCTGTTGCTGCCACATATGTATATAGCTACAGAACTGTAGCTGTGAGCTACATATATGTATATATAGGTGTAGCGGTTAGAGCATCAGGGTCACATATGACCCGCGACGTTCGTATTTATTTACATAGTTTTTTTTTTGGTTCTCTTTTCGCAATGGAAATGGCATGAAATGGAAAAATTGCGTGGCATGTGGCATGCATAAAAATGTGTTGGGTTGGCAACCGTATGTAGTAGGTGTTTTAAGTAGAGTTGGTGCAAAAAAAGAAGGGACGAAATGCTATCCACTTTTAGGCGAGCGAAATTTGTTCGAATTGTGGTTGGCCGTTGTGCCACAAGTGCTTGTTGCATGCAGTAGATTTAAATGGCGTAAGCGTGCCTGCAATATATATGATGTACCGGGGTTGCACAAAATAACTTTTATTGCATACTTTCGGGCGTAATCAATTTTGGTTTGAAATTGAAAGTATGTTCCATGGCAATTGCAAGGGTGAGAGGTCTGACGTGCGGTATAGAATTTAAGAAAGTAATCATATGATGAGGTGGGAAATTATTCAGATTTTCATAAACCTCCTTTGATAATATTCACATACAAAAATAAGAATACAAAATATAAAAAATATGCAATAGTTAAAAAAATACTACACTATGTTGCCTACATTTGGGAGTTTGCTTCTATTATTCATTTTGTTGATGTGCTATAATTTTCTTATTAACCATTAGGCAGTAGTGATTACATTTTATATTAAAAATTTCCAGTTAAAATTATAAATAAATAAATTTACATAATTGCCTACCTTGAGGCGCCCTGATAAGTACAAATAAACTAGCTTTTAGTTTTAGGATAAATGTGTCCATAAAAGTTCAGCGGTTTATGCCTAAAGTAATTTCATAAACCAAATTTGCTATAAATAATCCTCTCTCATGCATTGCGTTGAAGAATTCTGCATATTTTTAGGCGCTCTTAGTATTTAATTGCTATTTTGCTTAATTCGGCATTAAATCACATATACTATATACATATACTGAAACTGAACTGAACTGAAATATTATCACAAAAATAAATATACCGCCTTCATGCATTTCATTGAAGAATTCTGCATATTTTTAGGCGTTTTTAATATTTAATTGCTATTTGCCTAAACTCGACTATTTAGATCTATTAGCAATGAAATACATACAAATGTATAATTTGCATAGTTGAAGGCGAACGCTACATTTATAAGCAAAACTTTCAGGATGTTGCTCAAAATTAAAATCTTTTTAGTTCAAGGTGCTCTTATTTGATTGTTAGGGTTGTTGTATTTTTATATTTATGCAGCAGTATTTAACATGAAGAACTTTATTTAAAAAATCTAGCATACCTCTAGGCTCTAACTTTTTTATTTTAATTTATTTTGTTTTTTGCTTCAAAATTTGTTATAATATATACATATATGTACGTATGTATTAATATAGCAAATTTAATTTTAAAAAATATTAGCATACCTACAGGCTGTAGTTGCTTTTATGTTAATTTATTTGATTATTTGCTTAATAGTTGGCTATAATATGTATATACTTACTATAACTAATATGTATATACCTAATATAATATGTTATATAATATATTACTTATATCATATAAGGAAATTTATTTTTAAAAACTTTGCATATCTTCAGGCTGTATTTTTTTAAAATAGTTCACTTTATTATTTGCTTAATAATTCGTTATTAGGTACTATATTTCATACTGGAATTTTTTTTGCGAAGAGTTTAAAAAAGTATTGCATACTTTGTGGCGTTCATTAAAAATTTTAGCTTTAAGAACTACTTGTGCCGCTTATTTCGCTTAAATTAATTAAATTCGTGTTACCCTAATACCTTTCGTGCTACCAACGCACTTCTTTATTAATATTTAATTGGCCAACAATTGCAGATTTTAGCAAATTCAAAAGAAATTAAAAGGAAGTAAACTAAAAATTACAAAAAAAATCATTAAACTATAAATAACGTGCCCTCACAATCAGTTGTTCGCCATATTTCCGCATGCTACGCACGCATTCACCGCGTAAACAAATCGTTATGCCACAAACTGACAAGCGCCCATGTGTATGCTACGAATAACTGTGCGCAATTTATAAATAAGCCAAAGCCAATAGCGACGAGGCGAGCCAACGCTCAGCGCCGTGAGTGGCAGTGATGCAGTCAAGCATGAAAACGGTAGCTGGCAATTGAGGTGTATCGAGTGTATCGATTTGAAAGCGTAGCCACACTCACACTCACCAACAAGTGCATTGGTATTGACGCAGACACACACAATTTGAGACTTGTGCCTAACAAGCATATCAATGCTTTGCAGTTAGAATACACAAAAAAAGCAATAACAATAACTAACAACATAATTTTATCAATCAATTTCACACATACACGCACACACACACGCGCAACAGCATGTCAGAGTGACAGAAGTGTGCCCACATAAAGCACATAAAAGAACTTGAAATAGATGGCAGCGCAATTGTCGCGAAAATAGGTCGAAATTGTGGACAAAAAACCGTACAAAAAGCATGCTGAAAATTATACGCGTGTTATATTAGACAAGTGGTTAGCCTACACACAGGCGCTGCCGCTTATTTGTGGTAGAAAAGCGCTGTATGCGTTGGCTGTCGTGTGCTATATTTATTACAACACTTTTTATATGTCTGTACGTGTGTGTGTGTGAGTGTACTAGCTGGGCGACCGAGCAAGCAGCTTCAACGCTGATGAATGACACGACACAATTGTGACACATTTTGTGGCCCCAAAAGAGCGGAAGTACTGAAGTGTACCGTTGTACATTGTGCATATTGTAAGCGCAAATATGAATGGCAGACACACGGGCACGTAGCAGTGTGTATGTGTGTGTTTGTGTGTCCACAAAGCTTCTCCTTTATGAGCAGACATATTTCATAAAGCTACAACAATATACATGACATTTTACACACACCGACATTAATTTTGAAATTCCTTTAACCGTTCGTTATGCATCTGTATCTGATGGTTGTGTGTGCCTGTGAATGACGTATTCTGTAGCGCATATGAACGGAGGTATAGTTGCAGGCGCACGACTTGACAGGAATTTAATCACCTTCAAAGGCGGCCACACTGACTGCTATTAATGAGAAATTGTAAATCGATTGTTACTTTGTCATGAACATTGCCAAGCTGAGCTAGAATTTAGAGTAAATAGCTTGAGCTTTGCTTATAATGAGAGCTTTAATGACAAAGAACTCTATAAGCAGCTGTAAATGGCTACGAAATATAGTTCGATGATGATGAAAGATGTGCCTATAAAACCCTAGCAGTGACTTCAAATCGTTCATACCCTCTATATCTAAAGCATCTTAAAAAAGAAGTAAACAAACACCTTTTTTTTGTGATAGGTTTATGTCAGCGCTGACTCCGATAAATTCTGTGTCAAAATTATTTTTAAGCGCTTGTTACTTTCGAAAAATTTTCCTTCCAAAAGCATTGACTTTGACGTGATAAATTGCATCAGTAGCAGACTCATAACACTTTTCATAGAACTAGTTCGCTATTGATGACAAGTGACCAATGACATGTGACAATAATTTTTTAATACGGATTCAGTTTGAAAAGTAATGTAAAACCATCCTTATGCTAAAGGTTTATTATATATTATTGAAATATTAAAATATTGACAAGTGTACTGACAAGTGACAAAGTCTGCTGCTTTATCAGTTACAAATGACAACTTAGATTCGAATTTTTGATTTTGATAGGTTTAGAATGACAGATGATAGCTGGAACATGACATATGCAGCTGTAGAGCGATAGATGACAACTGTATAACGATAGATGACAGTTATAAAATGACAAACGACAGGTGTCTAAAATGCCACCTTAAGTTTACTGGCAAGTGACACATGACAGATGCCACTTCAGCGACAAACTGAAGTTGATACAAGTATGATTTGAGTTTGTCATACAACCGAGGCATATACTGAGCAATAAGCAATATATTTTAAGTAAACTTTTCAGGGCCGATGACAAGAGTAGAATGATAGATGAAATCTGTAAAATGAAAGATAACAGCTATAAAATGACAGATGACAGCTATATAATGACATCTGATAAGGATAGACTGTCAAGTAGCAGCTGTAAAATGGCAGATGACAGCGTTACAATGACAAATGACAGGTATAGACCGATTGTAGACTGACATATAACAAGTTATTAAAACTATTATGAAAGCTTGGTGCACCATTCTAAGATTTTAATGGCATGACAACAAGCGTTGCCAACACAAGTTAGTTTTCAATGAATCATTGCGAAATGACTAATAGATGACACATAAAAGCAGAAGTATGTAGTAAAATGCTAATGAGTAATGTGAAGTTAGAACGTGCTTTTAAACTGAAGGATAATTTTAGTTAAGCAATGCTAAAATATGACGGTTGACACGTGACAAATGACAAATGACATATGACAAAACCCACAGAACAGATTTATTACTTAAACAGCGATTTTTAGTTTAGACAGAGCTGATTTAATTATAAAAATGCTATTTCATTTTAAATTTCAGTCTTCTTGTGTCACAAGTGTATGACAGATGACAGCTAATACAACCAATAAAGTAAAATAAATGGTGCTAGAGCCAAGAAGTCCAATGAGAAGCCTCAAAATACTATAATAACGAAAAATATTGATATTTTAAAAGAAAATCTAGTTGAAAGGTGATAGATGACGTATGACGAATGACAGATGACATGTGACAGATGGCAATAACTAATGACACAATGTAAATATAATTAGGAAAAGTAGAATGTGACAAGAGTTTTAATTTCACTTGAGCACCAAACGGTATACCTATAATAATTGACGCTAGATGCAATGACCCATGACAGCTGACAGATGACAAAGTCTATTAAAGTGAAGTTCAACTAAAAACCATCGTTTTTCGTACAAATGTGCCAAAATAATTTAAATATAGCTACAAAAAATGTTATTTACTTCTTTCTTCACCTACGCTCTGCTTTAAATGATAGACACAATTGCTTTCTCGTCTGACTGGTTCTCGACATAAATGACAAAAAGCCCAAAATTTCAAGGAAAAAATTCGCTTGTAATAAACACGCGCTCATTAGTTCGTCGACTCGCTCAAGCGCGTGTCTGAGCAGGTCTTACAAATACATATGCACATGTATGTTAGTATTGTAACTATGTGTTTTGACTCGCGCCTTTGTTCGACATTATCGTATTGATTGGCATTGCCATTAATAACATTGACAGACGTACATACATATGTATGTACGACCTTTTTGGCGCAAAGCCGCTTACAGTTGCACAATGCGCGATTCTTTAAATGAACACGGCACAGTGATCAGTGCTTACGATACCCACACTGCATGTGTCACTTACTCATGCCTTTCTTTCACACTTTTTTTTTGCAAAAAAAAATTTTTTTTGTCGACTTATGTGTTTTTGTTCTGTAAGCTTATTTTTGACATTTTTGTCTTTTGTTAGACATTCTTCACTTATGATTTTCACATTTTATATACCGTATAGCGGTGTGTTTGTGATGTTATGTATGATACAATGCTCAATGAAAATGTAGCAAATAATATTGGCCAGCGTATGTATGGAAACCAAAACCGTTAACGAAATGTCAACTTATGCATTCAGTTAAACTTCGTTTGATTGTTTTCCTTTTCACTGTCTGATCTGCTAATATTTTTTTCATTATTAGCAGTACTCACACATGTGTGTTTTATTAATATTTTGACTTTTTGATGTGTCTTTTGGGAATTTGAAATTTTTTAATAAAACAATGTAAAAAAAAAATTATTGAAGAGTAAAGTACATATCACAAGTATCGATAATCAGATTTTGCACAAAAAATATATTTTTTTTCGATCAATAATTCTTTACTCTGAGTTGTGTATACTAAATACGAAAATTAATTACGACTATTTTAGGCTCATAGTCGCCAAAATGTTTGAAATGAAAAATTGCAAATATTGATTAAAATTGAAATTGCTTGGTTGGAGTCAATACAAAAAAAATAATAATTTTTATTTAAAAATCTTTATATTCAAAATTAAAATTTCGAAAAAATAGAAATGAAGAAATCAAGCCGATTTGATTTTTTAGTTAAAAAAATTAAACTAAATTAAACATTTTAAAAATAAATTTTAAAGAATTAAAAAAAATTGTGACAAATTCATAAGAATCATATCCAATTTTTAATTAAAAATAATATAGTTAAATGAAAAAAATTTTGGAATAAATTATGATAAAAAAAAAAATTAGAAAAAATTCAAAAGAATAAACTTTATTTTTATATAAAATTAAAAAATTACGTTTATTGTTCTTTCATCATTTTGAAGAAAGTAAGGCGTGTACACTATTTTCTGTAAGATAATTATTTAAAAATAATGAATTTTGAAAAATTAAAATTTCACAATAAAGTTGAGGTTAAGGCTTGGGTAGAATAAAATAAAATATAATATTGAAAGATGTGGTGCTTGGTTTCCTAATTAAAAAAATTAGTAAAATAAGGTTAGAAAAAAATTAAATAATTAAAAAAAATTAAGTCAAATTAAAAAATTTTAAGAACTAAAAATAAATTATAAAAACTTAAAAAGTAAATTATTAAAAATTAAAAATAAATTATGAAAAATGTATTTAAAAGTCAAAAAAATTTTTATGACACTTTTATTTAATTGATTCCTCATTATTTTGATGAAAGTAAGGCTTGTACACTATTTTCCGTAGGATAATTATTTAAAAATATTGAATTTTGAAAAATTAAAATTTCAAAAGAAAATTGAAGTGATATGTATAGCTTAGTTGGAATTAAAAAAATATTATATTGAAATATGTGCTTGGTTTTTTAATTAAAAAAAGAGTTAAATAAATTTAAGGAAATTTTAAAAATAAACTAAATTTTGAAAAATAAAAAAAAATTTAAATAAAAATATAAAACTTAAAAAAACAATAGAACTTAAACAACTTAAAATGTCTGAAATTTTTTTTAGTAAAATTTTAAAATTAAACTAAATTTTGAAAAATTTAAAAAAACTAATTAAAAAACTTAAAAATTAAAAGAACTTTCAGTAGAAAAAATAAAATTTAAAGTTTTTTTTTTATTTTTTAATAGAAGAAAATGGTCAAATAAATTAATTTTTAAAAAATTAAAAAAAAATTAATTAAAAAAGTTAAAACTTAATTTTATTAAAATAATTTTTTATTAAAAATTATTTTTTAATTTTAATTTTTGTAGTAGAATTTTAAAAATAAATTAAATTTTGAAAAATTAAAAAAAAATATAATTAAAATGTTAAAAATTAATTTAATTAAATTTAAATTTAAATGCCCAGCCTACTATGCTTAAATTTAAACTTAAATTTAATTTAATTAATTTTTTAATTAAAAAGACATAGAACGTAAACAACTTAAATTTTTTTTATTTTTTTTTAGTAAAATTTTAAAAATAAATTAAATTTTGAAAAATGAAAACTTATTTTAATTAAACTAATTTTTTTAGTAACATTTTAAAAATAAATTAAATTTCGAAAAATTAAAAAAAAATTAATTAAAAAATGAAAACTTAGAAGAACTTGTAGAAAAAATTAAATTAATTTTTTTAATAAGAAAGAAATTTGATATCAAACTGGCCTGCGCACTTCTCTTCCATCCATTAATTAGAAATATTAAATTTTGAAAAAATTCAATTTAACTTCAACTTGGTCGGAATTAATTTAAAAAAATTAAAAATAAAACAATTAAAAAATTAACAAAATTTGGAAAAATTAATAGAAAAACAACATAAAAATTTTTTTTATGAAATACTTTGTCTAATATACATATGTATTTCGCATATTATTCTAATTTTTAAAATTTTTTCTTAAACTTAATTTTTTGAAAATAGTAATATGTCATATTAAAGATATCGCTATTGAAAATTATTTATTTTTTTCATTTCCATTTGACTAAAAGCATCAAACACACTCCCACAGCGGTCTTTGGTTGTGCGCCTATCGGTATGCCATGCCCGCCTTGCATGCTTTAATCGAAATTAAAAAAGAAGTATGTCAATAAAAACCCGAAAGGAAATTGGATTCTATCAATTGCTTACATTTGATTTTTAATCTCAAAGGTTTGCCATTTGATTGGCGGCTCTACAAAAACACCTACAAGTGAGGCAAAAACATTTTTAGCTTAAAGCTTTAGAAAATGCTACAAAAGCACTAACACATTCATACGAACATATGGAAATTTCCCTTACTTCGCCTCTCGGCACCATTTAATCACAGTGAATTCCCACGCCGCTTCAATAAAAGCGATTTTTAATATTTTTCATATTTTTAGCTAGACTTTGTGTGTGCCGAAATTTCGCAGGAATTATCCCTCCGGCGGCTTTACAGCAACATGAGTAGGCTTATTGCACAAACCAACTGCTGCACATTGAGCTCACACGCACCGCTCAACTAAGAATGCGTGCAATGCGTGTGCATATGTGTGTGTGTGTGGGTGTGTATGAGTATATAATATGCCCAGCCAACTATGCTTGTAAGCGGCTTAGCAAATATCTTGCTTATGTTAAGCACTACTTACTGATGAGTTTTGAGGGCGATTATTTCCCTTCTAAATCAATCATTGGCTTTTTCAGTTATTAGCCTCGCTTTTGTGTGTGCATGTGTGTTGGGCTTTTCGCCAATAGCAAAGGACACTTCTCAGAAGTATTAAGTACAGTAACTGCAATGTCAAATAGCAATATTGCGCTTAATGCGAATTTAGGGATTATTTCATGCAGCGGGAAATATTTTTTTTTTTTTTTTTAAATCGGATCAGGGTCACTTTTAGAAAGCTTTGACTAAATTCTGCAGCACTGAAAAAATAGCAAAAAAATTTTAATCGCCATGCAATTATTTTATTTTTGATATTTTTCCTTTTGTTAATTTTACAAATGCTTTAATCTTTTGCTTGAAATGGCGAACATTTTAGTTGGTTTAAAAGCTTTTTACATATTTCAACAGAGTTAAGCGAAAAACGCAATTTATAGATTATTTTTATTTGTTAAATAGTGAAAGATATTTATAGATTTCATTAAGCCGTTGAAATAATAATTCTCTAATTTTTTTGGAAAATTTGAAATTCAGTTCGGAGGCTTTTATTCATTGAATAAATTAAATAAAAAATATTTATAGGGATATAATAAATTAGTAAGGTTAAGAGGCCGATCCTAACAGCGATCTTACTTAGAAAGTTTAGAACGCCGGTTCTTTGTGGTATCTAAAATTACCTTATAAGTACATTTTTTCAAGTATTAGTTTTTCAGCTTTTTCTTGATAAAAAATTGCATAGTTTTAGGCTTGCTTTTTGATATAATTTGTTTATATACTGTGTCTATGCATTACATAATAAAAATTTGCCCCACCATTGTTATTGAATGCTTTGAAGTACCCGCTGAATATTTCATCCGAAAAGTATGCAATATGCTAATGCATAATCTCTACAGCAAAGCATTGCTTCGACAAATTTGTGATTTTGTTGTACCCGCAGGCGCCTCATTTTCCTGAAACGATTTAGAAAGGGCACACACTACCAACTTGTAGTGCCACAGACATACTGCTTGCTCTGTAGCCTTCAAGTATGCTTCATATACATTGTGTGCATTAATACGCATTAAGATAATTAACTTTAAACTTTTTAAGCTACATGAAAAGTCAACAAACTGAGTGAAATGAATTTGTTATTAAAGGAATTGCATTAAAAGTATTAACGACACGCTCGAGCGCTGACAACTTCGCTTGAACGCCCATTAAATTTGAAAAAAATTACACATAAATAACGATTTTGCAATTACTTTTTGCTTTAACACACTTAATATACATCGTATATTGAATGAGCTGCGGCAAAGCGCTTATGCAGTTAACTTTCAAGTTGATCAAAGGCTTCACACAAAAAAAGTTACTCATACGCCAAGGCGGTGCTGCCACCAGCTGTATGCCAGTATGCCAGAGTTTTCATTAAATTTTAGTAGGCAACATTTTATGCACACGCTTTGTGCGAGTGTGTGTTTTTTTGTACATGTGTGTGTGTGTGTGAGCGTTCACGTTGTATGCGAGTATATGTGTGTGTGCCTCATGTGCGATGATTAACAATTTCGTCAGCTTTATTGCTGTGCTGGTTTATTATCTGCTTGCCATTGTTGTTATTGCCGAGTGCGTAATAAATTTGCTTGGCTATCGGCGCGCACATATACACTCTCATATACGCATGTACAGACACAGCGACAGCCAGCATTAAACGCTCGAGCCAAGCTGCTACCCAATTTAATGCCAACGAAATGCGGTTACACATACATTAAACTTTGAGTGTGTGTGTGGCTATGTATGCAGAGCATGTAAAAGCATTAATTGCTGCTTGCGTGCGCATATGTGTGTATGTGTGTGTGTCTGGCAGCTCATCTCGGCAGCCGGAAACGACAATGGCAAAGACATGTTTACAAGCAAGCATTGCGAGCATGTTGTTGTATCCTGTTTATATAGCCAAGTAGAGGATTATTGCTCGGCCTGTTGCTTGTGAGGCACATGAACACACACACTCACATGCAAGCGTATAAGACTGCACTCCTTCATTTTATTGCTATACATACACACACACTCAAACTATGCCTGCTTTGTGTATGTATAGCATATTTATTGTTGTTGTTGTTTTCGCTTGTGTTTTTCCACCACACACCCATAATATACCTCAAGTGAGTAGAGCGTAGCGCAGTTTTGTGTGTTTTTCTTTGCTACTAGCGGCTCATGTGTGCGGCAGCGTGTTCATTTATCAGCTGGTCACTCGTTGCTTGACCGTCACACTTCAATGAAAATGTTCACTCAATTACGCTTGAAGGCTTAATTCAGGCGCTCTCTTGCGGGTGAGCTGAAGTGGCGCAAACGGCGAACGAATGCGTAGATGAAAAGTGCGAAGCAATGTGGGAGATAATGAAAGTGACAGAGTGAAGGTGATTCAATATATAAAGTTTTAGCATGAGGATAGGAAGTAAATAGAAAGATAAAAATAATAACAAATGGAACATAAAAAATAAATAAATAAAATGTATCAATTTCTTTTTTGGTTTGAAATTTTCTTAATATAATTTAAAACATAAATTAAAAACTCTTCATTAAATTCCTTATTTTTTTATTTTTGAAATAAAACAACTTTGACATTTTTTATTCAAGTTGAATTTTTCTTTAACAAAAAAAAAATTAGTCTTATAATTTGGAGACTTTTTAAGGTTGCGTTTATACCGAAGGCCGAAAAGAGCTCTCACGTACATAGGTGCTAAGGATTTCAGACAAATTAGTCTATCCACGATTCTGTTGAAAACGTTGGAGAGACTCATCGAACTGTACACGCCGAAATTATAAAATTATTTCTAAAAATTATATAGCAGTTTTAAACTCTAAATTATTCGATGTAACGTAGCATACCTTAAGGCTGTGAACTGAAATTCCAATAATATAGACCACTAACAGTAACTGAAAAACTTAGCAAATTAAAGGGCTAAATTAGTACCAAGTTGTCGTTAGCATACCAAAGATATAATCTACCTAAAAGTATGCAATATTTTTACCAATGTATAATGCGAAAATTTTTTAAATATATATTTCAACCTTTAAACTTTTTAAAATGAAGCTGAAAGCTGCAGCATTTTACAGACTGCAACGCTCAATAAAGCTATTTAGGTTTTGGCCCTTAAAAGTATGCACTACATTTTTGTGAACTTGAATTTTTGTGAGTTTTGCCTCTTAGCTGCATTTAGTTTCAGCAAACCCTAGTAAGAAACTAATATTATTGAAACCGCCTAAATGTAGGCAATTTTTATAAAAATTGTATATCTTGTTTGTTTTGAGATTTTTTGCTATCTTAGTACACATGGCTCACAGAGTAACAAAATTAAGAAACACTGCTTAAAATCATTCGCCTGAATGTAGGCAACCAGGTACTAAAAATTGCAGATTTGGAGAAAATTCAGTTTAAGAAAGCACGCTTGAACTTAAAGTGTGAACGAAATTCAAATAAATAAATCGTAGGATACACTCCCGCCTTTCACAAGTCCTTTTGTAGATTATAACTGTTATTTAATCTACTAAACTAGTACCAAAAAGACACCCTTGTTTATTAAGCCCAGTATTTTCTTGTATAATTGTTCTTACAGAGCAAATCTATGCCAATAGAGTTTATTCATTAACTGAAAGGATATTAAATAGTAGACGTAGTGTGTAGCTATAGTCTACATGTGGGCGCATTTGTTAATATACAAACACACTATCAAGGCAAGTTGATATGAAACAAAGAGACACTACTGTAAGCATATTTACCAAGCCATCCCGGCGTGGTAAGATAAAAGCACACAATTTTATATGGCTGTGCGAGGTAGATACCGGCACCTAAAAGTAGGCAATGTGACAGCACAGAACAACGATTTACACTAGCTACGCAATGTTTATCCATATAAACTCACATATAGGATGAGTTTTAGCGGACGTATGTACAAATACACACATGTATAAGCTTAGCATGTGCATGTGCGTCGTAGGCAGCTTAACTATATTTGTCTACAAAAGTAGCTTACGCTCCCAAGTATGTTTGCATGCAACTGTGAGCCGTCATCTTGTAAATGTTTACAGAGGATCGATGAGCATACAAGCAGCAAGGCAAATAGCAATAAATATACCCACCTTCATGTGCGAGCAATGACCGACTGCATGGCGAGCAGGCAAGCAACAGCTCTACCATCCAAGTACTACAGTGACAGTCGGGCAATCGTTAACTGTCACTGTCTCCGTCGCCTCGGTGTGAGTCAGCAACTGTCGTGTCGGTAGTACGTTTTATGGCTTAAAGGTGGCGGATGTTGGACAGGAAGTTGTCTACCGCCAGGCGCCTAGAGGGGCGCTTACCCCAAGCAGAGTTATCAGCGGTGGTCGCTGTCGCCGCACATTGGTTTTTGGTTCACTTTTTCATATTGCAATGGTTTCAGTCCAAGTATGGTGATTTCTGTGTGGAACTTTGTGTGATGCTGTATACGCTGGCATGCTTTTAGGCGCGTGCTGTGCAAATCGATTTTCAAACAAGTTTTATTTCCAATCAAAATGGGTTTAAGCTCTGGAACAGCTCATAGAAAGAGCCACTCCGTACAATTTAGTGCTGAATAAATCGATTTGAAGGCGAATGTGAAAATGGTGCGCCTAAGTTGATACAACACTCCATTTTGCAACACAATTTACTGCTTTAAAAGCGAGAACAAATTTCAAATTGTTACAAAGTTCAATTAATATTTGTTGCATATAAACTGTTGAAATACAATATATATCTTTATTTAGCATACCTTTAGGCGAAATCGAAGTTGCTCACTGCCATATGAAGAATATTAAAACTAAAACGGCCTAGGAGTGTTTGGAGTTAAAAAAAACGAGAAGTAATAATGGAATTGATTGCACACATTATTTTTAACAGTAATACTTTCCGCAGTTCTATTTTCGGCCCACAGCTCTTAACCCTTTTGGCTCTTAACTCGTTCAATCTACATATATCAGTAAACGCTATCACCACTTTATTCAATATTCCGTCCACAAATTCCATTCTTTCGCGGCAACTTATGGCCAATTGAATTGAGTGGAGGCGTTAATTTTTATTCAGCGCCTAAAATTATACCATGCTACAAATAAAGAAATATTTGAAGGCAATATATCGAACTTTATTCAAATATACAGATAAACGTAATAGTAAAAATTGTAGCGCCTTTGCAACACTTTACATAAAAGGCTTTCAGTACAATCAAATTACTCACTTCCAATAAAATGAATCTCTCTTTTTTTTTTGAATCTGTAATCATAATGCGCACAAGGCGTAGAAAGTAAACCCTTTTCTGTTCTAAAACAAGTCAAATATACTCCAGCAGCCTAAAACTATGCTACAGTTCAATTAAGAGTAACAAAATTTTCAAAATTCTCTATTATTTACGAGCGTGCAACCAATAACTTTTTGAAAGCGGTTCAATTACAGCCATTTATGTCGAAAATATTACTTTTGACTTTTGTGCCTGAAAGCATGCAATATTTTCTTATCAGTAATCGAAATATTGATTTATTTTTGTACCCCCTGAACAGTAAAGCGCAGACGAAGCATGGAAGAAATATAAATTCAACAATAAAAGTGTGTGATACAGTATGTAAGCCTAAAACGCTGCTACAGCTTTGGCTGCCATAGCTAAGCGAAGGGATTCTAATTTCGCAAAACGAAATTTAACTTAGTAAATCTTAAAATTTGTATGGAATAAAAAATATTCTATTTAAAAAGCTCGAAGCGAATAAAATGCCTAATGGTATGCTTTGTTTTTTTTCGTATTTTTCTGTAAGACTAATAAGTGCATGATTCGATATTTGTTGCAGACATTTTCTTATGGCATTTGCCATTTGAGACCAATTAATGGCTTTGCTAAGTAACTGTAAAATAGATAATTAAAAACTAGTTCAAAGCGCTTAAAATATGCCGCTCACTTATTCGCTGTGCCAAATAAAGTTAAACAACTGATCTGTAACCTGCTTTCTTGTAGGTAGAACGACGATTATTGCGTCACTTTATTGGCGTTGAAATTGAAAATTAAAAAATTTTAATGTGTCTGCTCACAAAAGTAGGCAATGTTTTCAGCTTATAAGCTTTTATTGCAATTAAGGGTAAAGTGTGTTGTTGCAACAACTGTTCTGTAAGGCGGTACTTAAATAGTATTTAATTATAAGTGTGTTCTGTAGTATACTGCTCCCAAAATTAGGCAATTTTCTGAATTTTCGTTACATTTTTATTAATTTTGCTATGTAAATGTGCAGTAGACAAGCAAAATTCCATATGCCTGCTAAAGTGTAACACATGACCAAATTATTTGCAGTTATAATGGCGTTTAAGCCTAAAAGCATGCTAAGATTTTTTTATTTCTTTTTGTGTCACTTGGTAGCCGAAATTCTGCTTTTACTTCTCATAACTAACTAAAGCCCATTTACTGTGGTACTTATTGGCAATCCTACATCAGCTCCGTAAATTAATATTATTTGCTCACACTCAATTAGTAAAATTAGTCAGGTGTTGACCAGCCGTACTTTCGCAACTCCCTTCAGCACACACTAGGCATTTACTGCTCTTTACATAAGCTAGCTGATTGTGTCAGTTGAGCAATCAAGACTGCAATAGCACCTAAATTTATGCAACACTCTATTTGCTTTATAAATACGTGTGAGTTTCAACGAATGGCAATAAATTTTAGAAGCTTCAAAGCTGGCATGAATATGTTTATATACATCATATATATGTGTATATATGTATATCCGTAATTCTGCCAGTGTACGCCTGTTGGCGGACTACCGGTTAGCCTGAGTGACCTGTTGACACGTCACTTCGACACATACTCCACATATGCGGGCACTAACTTGCTCTAGTAGCTGTTAATATTTGCACAGCAATGCTGCTGCTACTCTTTGCTGGCTTAGCATATGTGTGCAATATATGGTGCGCCTCACTGTATGCATTCATTTTGTTTGGTCACTTAATTAAATTAAGCTATCATATTAGTGTCATCGATGTGCGACGATACGTGGCTTGCAGCAAGCGTACACACCCCCCTCACCCACCGCGCACCTAAAAATGAAAGTTATGGCAAGTCAGCCTTAAAGTATGCAACAGTTAGGTGATATGCCGGCTCTTAAAATCTAACAAACAGGCGAGCGTGTGTGTGCGTGATTAAATTTAGGTCAACTCCTCCTCCTGCTGCTAACCAGCAGCTTAGCCGCATGCACATACACTGACGTTCAATTACTTTACTGATTGTTGTTGTAGGCTTTGTTATTGTGTGTGCATGCCTTCTATTATTTGTAAATTTCCTTAATTTATTACAATTTCATTACAATGTACATACTAATTAGTTCTGCTTGCAGCACTCAACATTACAAAGCGCTGCGCCTAAATGTATGCTCAATCCATATATGATGCGCTATTAGTATTTAAGACAATATTAGGCAGCAGCTCATTATTAGTAATAATTTTGAGTGTTGTGTTTATATGCATTTATTTGTTCATTAATTATAGCATAAAATCAATTATTTGCGAGCGATTGCAGTGCCTGAAAGTATGCACTTGCTGATTAGGAAAGGTGTTTGAGTATATGTCCATGAACTAGTGGTAAGCGAAATTCATAACTGTTAAGAGGAGAGTTGTTGTTTCAGCATGTGTTAAATTAACACTGAAAGCGCCCGAAGCTATGCAACAACTACCAAGATATTTAATTGAAGCATCAATAAGCGTGCAAATGCAGCATTTTACTAATTCAAGATATGCTGCTCATTGGAAAGTATGCATTTCTGTCAATAGCATAGCTGATTATTTCCATAAGCGCCTTGACGTATGCAACGGAATTGATAAAACTTGTTAATTTGCAGAAAATTTTTAGACAGAAACCAATTTCCGCTCGAAAACAATAATTATTGCAACGCGTGCCTGAAATTAGGCAGCAATTTTGCTATATTTTAAATGTTTAAATTTCGCTAAAACGGCTCGACTTAAAGTTTTAACAGAATTTTTTTAGACATATTCATCAGGTAGTTATTGTAAAAGTAAAGAATTCGATAATAATTTCGATTTTAGAAGCCACGCTGAGGCATAAATTTTATTCACAAAAATCGACTTTACTTCCGAGAAGCCGAAATTTTCTCAAAATTCAAAATTTTAACTGGTTTCGCATATTTCGTAATTCTTTATAACTACATACTTCAAAAGTTACAAGCAAACGCCGCTGGCGCCTTTGGCTATGCCAAACTTTTTCTTTATTTCGCTAACATGTCATATTTCTTTCAGCACAAAGTTCTCTCGTTTATCATTTAAGCCTTTGGCTGCTAGCTATCTGCCTGTCAACCATTTCACCAAGCTCTTATCGACGTTGACAGTTCGTGTAAATTCTGAAAAATGGCAGTTGTAAATATTTTAAAACAGACTAACTGTCATTCAATGCAATTTTCGTATTTATATTTAATTTCTTTTTATTTATTACGGCTGTGTGACATAATTTCAGCGCTCAATTGTGTTGTTGTGCAGCAGCGCACTGCGTCACCACCCTACACTGTTCTCATTTCGCTGCGAGACTGTTTTATTCCGTCTTCTTGTTTGCTTTCGCTCTTACACCCTGTACAGGGCATACTATATATGGAAAACTTTTTTGTTTGTCAAGATATCGGCACATAATTTGGCAAGCTTTATTATCTTAAACAATAGTATAATTCTTAGGGAAATTTTTTAGATCGGATAACTATAGCATATAGCCGCTATACAAACTGATCGACCAAAATGAAGTTCGAGTATGGAAAACTTTTTTATTTGTTAAGATAATTTAACGAATTTTGACATAGTTTATTATCCAAAACAGCGCTACAATTTCCCAAGAAATTTTTTAGATCGGACCACTATAGCGTATAGCTGTCATACAAACTGATCGATCAAAATGAAGTTCGAGTATGGAAAACTTTTTTATTTGTCAAGATAACTTCACGAATTTTGACACAGATTTTTGTTCTAGGCAATACTATAAACTCTGAACAAATTTTTCAGATCGGACCACTATATCATATAGCTGCCATACAACCTGGCAGATTAAACTCATATCCTTGTATGGAAAACTTTTTTGTTTATGAAAATATCTTCACGAAATTTGGTGTAGATTACTATTCCAAGAAATGGTAAAATATTGGAACAAATTGTTCAAATCGGACCACTATAGCATATAGCTGCCATACAAACTGAACGTTCAATTTCAAGTCCACGCAGAGAATATTTTTATTTGTGTGGGGTATTATAGCTTCGTTGCAAGCAAAGTCACCATTTTTCTTGTTTTTGTTGTTGTTTTGCTTTTGCTTTTCATCAATTTTATGTGGCTTAATGCAGGTAAATAAATATTGAATTGAAATAAACAAATGAAATCGAGCGGAGTAAATAAATTTCTGTTGTGTGCGCAAATGATGGCGTTTTAATTGTTATTGTTTTTGTTGTTTGCTAGCGTGGTAGTGCTTTTAATATTAATTTCATTAATTTGCGTGTATACACCGGTGAATATTTAATTGTATTATATTATTATTTTTTTGTCCTTGAATTAATTTTAAAATATGATTTCGGGAAAATTTATCCGCATTAATATTTATTATTATTTTATTTTCATAAATTTTTTCACTGCCAGCAATTATAACTTCCGATAAACATGTATTTAAATGCTTAATATTTTTTTGGAATATTTTTATATTTATTTAATAATTGTTACTTAATTGAATTTAATGCTATAAATACATTTTAATGATATTTTTTTTGCAAGAAAAACATATTTTGAACGCAGCCTTAATTGTTTGCTGTTGATCAGCAAATATTTATTCAGTAATAAATAAAAAAATACTGGAATTACGCTTTTGAGTAATGAGAGGCTGTAAGTTTTGTGTTAATCAAAATTTATAAAGTTATTTAATTTAATTTCTCAATGAAAAATCTAGACCTTCAAACATAAAATAACAATATACATAAATATATGAACTGCCATCAAATTATAAATTATTACCAAAAAAAAAATAATTAATTAAAAAAATTAATAAAATTAAATAAATTCTATGAAAATATATTTCCAAAAATAAAGAAATTTTCCACTATTGAAAGCAGACTTCTATAAAAACGTAGCGCGTAAGGTAATTGAAAAAAAAACTTAGCCTACAGTAAAGAGACTCGCGATAGAAGAACGTATTTCCACACCAATATCCTAAATAATATTCAATTGAAGCTTATCGTACTCATATATAATACAAAATATCAGTCTTATTAAGCAATTGCCTATATTTAGGCGAATTTTTGTTTAACAACCAGCGATTTGCGCCAGCGCACCGTGTTCGTGCCACAATAGCTTTAAAGATATTAAGTAACAACTCTTCACACCCATATTTATAGTATAAATTGGATTTTCTAAACAATTGCCTACATTTAGGCGAGTATAAAACAACCAACATGTTTAAAGATTCGCATATTTTGACTTCAATATCTTAAACAATTTCAGTAAAAGATTTTCGCACGATATACGTATGTACATACATGGATGGTATCAGGTTTAGTAAAAAATAGCTCACAATTAGGCGATTTTCTATGGAGCAAGCAACCACTTCAGATATTTGCAGCAACATTTCGTATTTGCATTCCAATATCATCAAAAATATCCAATGAAAAATTTCTCACTCATATATATTTATGTATAGCAACTGGCTTATTAAAAAGAGCCTACTTTTAGGCGATTTTCTGTAGAAATTCCTAGAGTTCTAGCTAACTTTGTTACTAATTATTGACACTAACTTTGGCGATTTTCTGTAGAAATTCCTAAGTTCTAGCTAACTTTGACAATTATTGACTAACTTCCACTAAGCGAAAGGTAGTTAGCTAATAAATATAAATAACTTTAGTTGCATATTTTTGGGCGCAGTGTATCAAATGTATTAAAAAGTTAGTAACTTTACCATTATTTGCAAATATAACGAGCGACAGTAATTGCTTTGTGATTCGTGTATTACAATTTCTTAATATAACTTTAAATTTAACCCACTTTTAGGCGCGTGTTGCTTCACACTTCGTCTTTAAGCAGCTGCAGCACTTGTATTGCCTCTCACACCCTACTATTAATAATTTTACAGTAGTTTGCTTCAAACATTCCAACGGCAATACAACGAAAATATGCACTTCAAATTAACTGCCGACTTCTAGGCATCAAATTGCAAATTGTACACAATTCAAGAGCGCCAGCAATCGCATTTGCCTAAACCATGCAGCAGCATTAAAGCACAACTGCGCTGAAAGACCCCACACAAACAGGCAAACAGCAACATCATTTGCCTGTGAAAATGTTGCCTAACGACAGGCGTATTAACGAAGCAATCGTTGCAATCAACACAACACAATTTAGGCCACAATTATGCAACGAATTTAGGGCTGCTTGTGGCCAAAACAAATGCATACAAATGTTGTTCGAGACATTTATCGCTTAGCTGCCCGCACACTTGATCTACTTTTAGGCGCACACCCGTACCAATCGATTGCCGATTTAGAAGTGTGAATGTGTGCATGTATGTAGTTTGGAGCGCTATATCGATAAATGAAAATTACCAGCCAACTCATAGCGACGTGCTGGGTAATATTTGACGCTTTGCTTCAATTTGGTCTTTTTTTGTTGTTTTGTATTACAGTAGCTTGTTGTTGTAGCAACAGCAACAAAGCTACAGTCAGTGCGTACAAATTAGTAGACACTTAATCCCCAAGCAGCAGAGCACGCACCGCAATTTGACGATTGAATGTGTGAAATTCCCAAGCATGCTTTTAGGCGCATGACACTTTTTTTCCTATTTCCTCTTCCTCTGCGTTGAGTTTGTGCATGCGTGCTGGTGCTTGACGCAACTAGTGCTTCATTTGTTTGTTGCTTAACGCCCCCCTTCCCCCTAGAGTGCGACACGTCCGTGTTTCGTGTACACACACACACGTGATATTTAGTAGTGATTTGTTTTGTATAGAGCTTCTTCACGTTACTAACATGTCAGCCGCGTTTAATGCACCTGCTTGTCTCTAGTGTAGCAGGAGTTTAGATGCTACCGGTAGGTTTGCTTACCATGCTCTTTGTTTACTTTGTACTATGCTCGTATGTCTGGCATACTTTTAGGCGAAGCTTTGTTTGTATTTTGGAAAGTGCTTTAATGAGCTTGATGTGCATTTGGGTGACTCTTAGTATAATGGAGAGCTACTGAAATCATAAATCCTTTTATGCTCGTTTCTGAATTCAGCGAAACCAGGACGACTGGTTTTGGGTGGTTCTTAAATCGTCTTCTTTTGCTTGGGCTGAGGATCTTAAAATATCGAATAGCTGCCGAAAGCATGAAGAAGTGGAGTCACTGAAGTTGAAGAAGAGTAGCCATAGTGCAAATTAGAACTCATAGTTCCCAGGTTATGATCCAATGCGAACATTAGATTTACTTGCTGCAAATGAACGGGCCCAATAAGTAACGATTAAATCAACTTCGAAACTTTTGAGATCTCTAGCGAAACTGTTTCCAAAACGGATATCCTCGAGCTAATAAAGGGAGATCTCCAAGTAACCGGCTGGTTCCAATTCTGTCGAAATTAGTTAGAAATGCAGCGACATAAGAGTTGAAAGGAAAGTAAAAAGATCATGAGTTATTATTCCAAAGAATGCGATCTCTAAATTAGACAAATCGGCTATGAGAAGACGTTAAGTACTCAATTGGCATCTGACGCTCAGAAATCGAAATCTGAAACCAGAAGTGACTATTCTGAAGACGGCGCTTCCTAAAGTAGAAGTATCTCGAATGGGTACACTGGAAAGACTCGATACTAGAGGGAAATCTCCAATCACTATCGAGGAGAAAAACCTCTACAACCGAGTTGATTCAAATAGGAATACAGAAAAGACTCGAGACTAGAACAGAGATCTCGAAGAGAAAAAAAGTGGCTGACACTTAAGGACGGAAAATTAGAGGTGTGAAAGCTTATTTTGAAGATGGCAGAGGAGCTAAGAAGAAAATATCGGAAAATTTAACCCATGAGATCTCAGAGCAATAATGTCTGTTACTTTTAGCTTTCGGTACTCATTTAGAACTACAAACAGTTCCGAACTACATAAAGCTTTGGCGTCTGATTTGTAAGTATAGGAGCCAGAACTGCGAACTGCAAATCAAGACTTTGAACTTCATGTACATAAAACAGGGCGGATTCCTTCGAAATTGCAAAGGTTAAGCAAGCTTGAGCTGTCTTTGGAATGAATAAGCGGGTTTTTGAACTCGTGAACCCATGGACCCTTAGTACTACAAAGTAGCCAGAACTAAATATGGTAAAGCTCTGTCGTCTGTGGCTCTAAAATAGGAAACCGAACTTTAAACTGCAGCCCGCAGCTCCGAGCTTCACTTTAAGGAGAGCTGACTCCTTAGAGACTGAAAAGCTTTAACAAGCTTCAGCTATCTCTGAACTCCAATAGTAGGAATTTTTAGAGATTCGATTGAACCCATTCACGTCTGAGTTGACTTGGATATTTGAGTGTCTGAAGGGCACAACAAGCTCGAAGATAACTACAAAAGTGTCCAGGTTACTGGCTACTACACTAGCTACCATATACAATACTACTACCGAAGACCAGCAGCTAGGTGCATGTATATATAATTCCTCAGACCGATACCACATAATTCTCTCCAGCAACCCACTTCTTTACAGCCTTCATGACTTCCGCCGTCAAAGTAGAGAGCTTGAGTGTCTCTCCCACCTCTGCTTTGCGTAGAAAGTTCTACTTCCGCTAACCTCCTCTCTCATTAACATAATTCCACTCATCATTTAGTCATTTAAATAATTCGCTCGTCAATGTTTTGTATCCACACACCATCAGCTAACAATTTGTTTTGTCTACTACTTACTAACGCCCGCGCTCTCCCACCCGCCACCATGCCACCATGCACCGGTCCATCTAAGTGTAATGTTAGCAACACATTTTCATGCGACGTGCCGCAGCACCGCTGATGAGCCACAATTGTACGTTGACGAGTGGTGCACGATTGCAAAGCGATATCCGGTTGTTTGGATCTGTGTGTGTATGAATGTGTTTGTGATTGTGTGGGTGTTATGTTAGACTGTGCCTTTGTATCTATATCAGCTTGCGTGTGGTTAAATGCCAATGTAAATGCAAATGGTTGGTCATACGCTCGAATTTGCACTACCGATTTACATGGCAAACGCACACAACTACACATACACATCTATCAGCACGTATTTACACATATACATACACATACATTCGCAAGCGCATATACGCATAGAAATTTGCACATTTGGCTGTTCGGCCAGCACTTGGGGCACTAAGCGTGCAACAAGCATGCACTTCATTACTCCATCTAAACCGCATAATTGGTGAATGGAGATTATCTACGGGTGTCCGTTTACACCAAAGTGTGTCTGTATGCACAGCAACTAAGCTTTGCGCTTGCAGTTGTTTGCCTCCTAATCAGATATTTATTTTCATTGTCCGAGCAAGGAGCTGCCAAGCAGGCTATGTGCTACAAGTGAGCTTAATCTGTGCTTTTGGTGGCGGGCTTAAGGATATGCTGGAGGATGTGATCAAGGTTTTCCTTAAAGATATACTCAGCGTCAAGTAGAAACTAATAAACAATCGAATAGATCTTGTATCAGCATCTCATCATTTTCAGTTTATACTCTGCGTTTGGTCGAATCTACTTTTGCCATTTTCTGAAGGTGGGATCTTAAGGGTAGGTAACCTGTGAAGATCCCTTTTATGTTACTAAGCTTCGTCTTGTCTAGAAATAGCAACCTTTTGGTCTGTCCACCGTCAACACGACCCGAAGGTATTTTTTTGGTATGCAATGTGTTATTTGTATTCCAAGATCTAAGTTGTTCCTTTAAGGATCATTGCTTCAAACAACCCTTTGACGGAGCTGAAAGGCCTGGGACAGCTTAGAGCTATTGGTCCTCCAGCTGCCCCGATCGGGCCAGTTCGTCTGCCATAACATTCTCTTCTATTTCTATATGACCGGGTACCCAGATGATATTAACCGAGTTACCTACTAAAAGTTTAACCTAATGAGACTTAGAATTGGCACTAGGGATAGCCTTAATTGCCGCTTGGCTATCCACTAGTGTGTTTATAAGCATGTTGGTTAAGGCAGAAGCTCACTTGGCGCCGTCTGTTTTGCCCAAAATTTTTGCCAGAAAGACTGAATTGTAGTAATTTAGTTTGAAGCTGTCTTCTATGTATGCATTACTATAGCAGAAGCCCGCTCCTGTTCCTGTTTAACTCTTTGTTATGCCAGTGAATATTTGAATTCCGCGTTTGAACTGTCAATCAGAGAATCAGAAGTTACTTATATCGAGTCGAGTCAAGAATGATACCATGCCCGTAGTGACGTCTGGTCTGGCTCTAATGTCTTAAAAACATGAGCCTGTTATTGGTAAGCATTGTTTCATACCTCACTTGTATATACCAGTTGACGAGGATAACATCCAAAGACTTCGTTGAGATAGTTTCCATTGCGCACGTAATACTCAGCAAGCAGGTCTGTTGCACCTGTACCAAGTGTTTAACTTTTTCGATAACTCCTTCCACCATACCACCATACCAATCGATTGTCGTAAACTCCACCTTGAGGTAATGGCTCTTCTGCAGGAGTTCCAGATTTGAATATCTTAGGAATGTGTTTTCTTCTGCTTAGTTTTTTGTCTAACCTAACTCCGAGATATTTGCCAGAGTTCGAGAGTGCAATACCCCTTAAGAAGAGGAAATAGAATTACGATCTTTTCGCCCATCCTGTGGACTGACAAATTTCTGTTTTCTGCGGATTAACAGTTAGCCCAGTTGGCGGAGATCTCAAGAGCCCCTTCTATGATCCCGTATAGGCGATCAAGATTCATCCCTAAACATAAGACAGCGAAGTCGTCCGCATAGCGAACATGCTTGAAATTTTCCCCCATCGAAGAGAAGTAATAGTTCCTTAACCTGACGGACCAAACTTAAAATGATGTTTTTGTATATGTTTTCCGTCCAAAGACTGTCGACTCGGCAACATAGCTCCAAATTCAAGGATTGTGTAAAAAGCCAATACTTTTCCCGCAAGAATATCAAAGTCACCCAGACAATCATAAAACTATTTTTGTAAATTTTTCGCTACGAGTTCAGTACTTTTTTCCAAAATATCTATTCTAGAAATATGTTTGTAGTTTTTGTTTCTTTTGAAAGTTACAATTCGTAAATTTTTCAAAACTTTAAAAAAGTATAATTTTTAAAAGTTTTAATTTTTTATCTGAATTTTTAGAGGTTTTTTCACCTTTTAATAAAAAGATTTCACAGAAATATTGAAATTTTGTAAAAAAAAAAGTTTTTTTTTTAATTAAAGCAAAAAAATGTTTTTCAAAACTTTTAAAAAATTTCAGTTCTATTTTCTGATTTGCAAAGTTATAAAAGTCTGTAATTTTTTTTCTAGAATTTTTAAATTAAAAAAAAAAAACAATTCACAAAAATATTGAAAATTTGTAAAAAAAAAAATGTTTTTTAAAGTAAAAAAATTAAATCCGATTTTTAAAATTTTTGAAAAATTTCAGTACTAATTTCTGATTTTTAAAGCTTTTAAAATTTTCCAGTGTTTTTTATCTAAATTTTTAGAGGTTTTCCAAATTTTAGACAAAAAATTTCACAGAAATATTAAGAATTTTAAAAAACAAAATATATATTAACTTAAAGTAATAAACTGATTTTCAATATTTTAAAAAAAAAATTTTCAAAATTTTCAAAAGTTTTAAATTTTTTGAAGTTTCATTTCAAAATTTTCTTAAAAAAGTCCAATTTTTTTCTGACTGATTTTCAAAATTTCTAAACAGCAACTAAGCAATTTTTTTAAAGACAAATATTTTTCATTTGAAATGTTAAGCTTGAATTTGTAGCGATTTTTTGTATCAATCAAATATCTCGATACCATATTTATACTAGACTTTGACATATTTATACTGTACAACCTAAAGAAATAAACGAACAGCCTATAACGCTTATTTTTTTTTATTAAAAAAATTTATAATTTTTTGTATTTTTTAATTCAGTGAAATACTTTAAACTTGTCTTAAAAATATTCCATAGAATTTTTTAATTATTTGAATTAGTAAAGTACTTTTTATCGCTTTTGTTTTAATTTAAAAGAATTAATAAAAAAATTAAATTTTTTTAAGTGAAGAAATTTGATTTTGCCTTATAAATGAAAAGTTTTCATTCCAAACAAATAATATGTATTTTTATATAATAAGAAAACTTGTTGATAAGTTTGCGGAGCCTTTAGGTAGACTCATACATTTATTTTGCACCCTTCAAGCAGCGGTTTATATATAACGAATTAAGTCATATTAATTTTATAAGCTAAAGTTCAATACAGAAAATATATTTATCATAAAAGAGTTAGTTTTTTATTAAAATCTTATAAAGCGCTTTTTCAACGAATATAGCTTAAGACGCTTTCTATGCGATTTCGACTTGTTTATAGTGCTTAAAATATTTCTTCTTATATAACACCAGTTAAATACTTAAAAATATTTCTAAAATATATATAACTATTCTCTGATAGAAATAGAAATCGTTCAAAAACTACTTACATGTTTTTGTTGGTTCCACTTGTTGCTGCGCCTAAAGGTATGCCTCAGTTTTCGCTGCACTGCTTATACACCGAATAACAGGCCTGACGGTTCTCAATTAATTTTTGATTGTTTTAACTAATACACACTGCTTGGCCGAATTATGTTCAATAATGTTTGAATTATTCTCAGTTAGGATTTGTTTGGTTATTTTTTTTAATAATTAATTTAGTTTATCGAGCGAAAATAAACATTTAGGTTTTAAATGAGACATCATGTGTTGCCTTTTTTCAAAACTTTGGTTTTAAGATCGCCTTTAATGGTCTTCTATTTAACTCATTTCGGGCTGTGACTTTATTTGCTTTTTGTATTGGAGTTTTCAAGGTTCGAATATTTTTTGTCTGCCAGTAAATAATTAACTTCATTATTTTTTTAAGTGTTTTTTATATTAATAATTTTTCATATAATTTTTTTTTTTAATTTTCTAACGTTTTTATTTATTTTTTTATTGTTTGTATTTAAGTTTTTAAACTCGTTTTTACATTTTTTTTACATTTTTTAAGTTTTTGTTTAATTTTTTAAAATCATTTGTACAATTTTTAAATTTTTTTTAGTTCTTTTAAATTTTTTATTTATTTTAATTTTTTAAAATTGTTTTAAATTTTTTTTTAAATCGTTTTAAATATTTAAAATTTGTTTTTGTACTTTTCTTAGAGGTTTTACATATATCTTGTAAGTGATTTTCTGCTTTCTGGTAAAATAATTGTTTTGTGTATTTTATGGCTGTATCTTTGTTGCAGTCGCTTGTTGTTTTCGACAGCTATTTTTATTTGAATATATTTTCGGTTAATCTTTTTTTGTTTTGGTCAGTTGTTTCTTATAAACCCGACATTCGTTTCTGTGCCAAGTTTCTTTTGGGGTAATTTATGCAGTGTGTACTTTTGTGTTACAAATTTATTTTTTTTAATTAATTTTTTTAAATTTTTTTTGTAAATTTTTTTCCGACAGTTAAATTTTTTGTTGCATGGTCTTTTTTCAAAATGTTATTTTTGAGTGAGAGTTATTTATGATTTTGGTTAGATTTTTATGTTTTACTTTTCTGCCAAAAATTAACAATTTTTTCTGTAATATATTTTTTTATTTAAAATAGTCTTTTTAATTTTATTTTTTGCTTAGAAACCTTTGAGTGAGGAGTTTTTTATCCTTATAATTTTTAATTAGTAGTGTCAATTATAAGTTTAAATACTTTTTACGCTTTCGTCAGGTATTGAAAATATTATATTTATATATTTTTTTTAACTTTCTAAAGTGTTTTTTGAAAAATATTTTTTTTATTGTTTCAACATTTTTTTCCAAAATTATTTCATTTGCGATTTACTAATCTTTCATACATTCTACAAATTTGCTTTCTTTCCAAATTGTTATTTAATATTTCGAAATACATTTTTCAAAATACTTTTATTTGTAGAATTTTCATTGAGTACTCCAGTTTTTTGAATTATACCGCTATTTTGGCATTTCAAAAATATTTCTCTACCACTTTCTCAGTGACCAAGGGCAGCAACGAACAGTAACCAGCCAAATTTGAAATTTTTTATAATTACTTTCAAAATTTTTTTACACAGTTTGAAATTTTTTTTTATTTTTTAAATTATTTAAAATATTTTTCTAAATTTATTTCCCTTAACTTCTAGGTTTTTCTTATATTTATTCATTTATTTTTCCGATAATGTTAATTTCCACTTCTTTTTGAATTTATTTTGTCGTAATGGCGGGTTCAAAATGAAAATTTTCGAGTTTTTAAAAAGTGTGACTCACATTTTCTTTAAGTCATACCTATTTTCAAAGTTCCACCAACGATTTTATATAATATAAACGCTTTCCAAAAATTTCTTTATATTTGAAAAGTTCCAGGTTTTAGAAAAAAATCTTTTTTTTCTCAAAATTTTTTGTTTTTTGTCACAATTGTATTTATTTTGCGTTCCAAAAAAATTTTTAAATTAAAGTTTTTAATCTTTTTAATTTTATAATCTTTTATAATATTTTATTTTTTTTTTTAATTTTTTTACGCAATTCTGTTTCAATATAATATTTTCTGTGCTCAGAATGTCATGTTAATACTCGTATAATTATTTTGTTATTACGAAAATCCAATTTTGTTTATTGTTTCATATTAGTGTCTGCTTAAAATTCCAAAATTTCGTTTCATTATTATTTTTGAACAAAAATCCCACTTTTTTATAATTTCGTATTAGGTTGCATTTAAAAAACTTAAGATTTTGTAGTAGTTCAGTTTATTTTTCGATTTTCCAAGTTTAATTTTTTTTTAATTTTAAAGTTTTTGTTTTAATTTTTAAAATGTTTGCTTTATTTTCGGAATATTATTGCAAAGTTTTTTTTTGAATATTTTTAAATTTTCCCAATTAAGTAGTTGCTTTGCACTTTCGAATTAATTTTTGAACTTCCTTTGGTTGTTGCTAAGCTGCTTGATTTTAAACATTTCAAAACTATAATTTCCGCCTTCGAAACTGCACGACTTGTTGCTCCAATCAGTTGTCAAACGTAAATGCCAAACTTTAGCGCACACTTGTTGTAGTCAGCGGCGGGCGGCTGCCGTGTTTGGTTGTTTTTGTTGGGTGTTTTCCCCAGTTACTAAAGGCAAACACCCACACGCACACGCTCAAGAGCTTTGTTCCAATAAGCGCCAAATGCGTGTTAGCTAACTGTACACTTTCGCCGTTGAAACGCGTCTGAAGGCTGTGTGAGCGCCGAGCAGCAGTGAAAGGTGTAAAAGGTTGCCCATACGCCGCGTTGGCTGAAAACTGCTAACAAAGCTGGCAGGCGTACGCTCTCGCGCTCTCAGCCGCACACAGCATCCTTTAATTTCGAAACGCTGTTTTGTTACTCGGTTCGGCTGAGTGCCTTTTTAAGCGCTGTCGAGTTTGGCGCTGCTGACACGTCTTCTTCTTCTGCTGCTGCTTCGTTGTTCGGCTCGTCGACTGGCCGCTTCCTCGGCTTGGCAGTGCTGCTCGTGCTCGTGGCGCAACAACCAAAAAGCAACTGTTCGGCAGCGACGTGTTGCGCATCGTATTTATAGTCGCCACAAGCAGCGCTGCTGACGCGCGCACGAGCAGCATAGCCGAAGAAACTCTGAACGATTGATTGGAGGGCAGCAATGAAGGTCGCTTCGATGTGAGTTCGCTGTTTTTTTTTTTTTGCTTTTTTATGTGCTCGTTAAAGGTGTGTGGAAGCAACAGGATGTGCAGCTGTTGCTTTTGGTTCATAGTTTGGGGGAGATGGTGCTCCAAGCGTGCAGCAGCATCCCTCTCACTTTCCGTTTGGTTTACTCACGCTTGTATTCTTTGTCAACTTTGCCTCATATTTGGCACTCAGTTTGCTCCCACTCAACATTGCGCTCTCAATTAACCAAACTCTTTTTTTAATTGCTCTCACTTCCGCTCCGCTTTGGCGCCATAATCAGCATAATAATGATGCCCACAAAATTAGTACCAATTATGAATCTGTCCGCATGATTCAAATGTAACAAGTAAATTATATTAATCTGCCCTTCGGAGAATTGTTGCAAAGCCGCGCATTTGACTGCGATTTAGTACGATGTGTTGACTTTTGATGCCAAGTAAGTACTTGTTGCTTATCTAAGAATCTCATCATCCAATTGGATTCTAACTAAAAGTTGTTACTAACTAAAAGTCATTAGTTTGGCTGGGAACTATTCGGAAATATATACGATTCCAGCATGTAAAATGCTTCGAAAAGTTTATTGACTCTGAAACCTAGGTGCGTTTGGAAGCTTAAAGTAGGGCTCAAAATATAATAACCAGATTCTATAAAGTCGAGTTCGGTAGATTTAAGAACTTTAGACAAGACATCGTTGGAGTCATAATATCCTCTTGTTTATAGTTCTTATGATAATTGGGTTTGAATTTCTAAAAATAAATTATGGACCGCTTAGGTTTTCGAGTAAACATCATCTGGCAACTCAGGGAAAATAACCATCTTATTGTTAGAACTACAAAATCTCTGAGGTAGCTAAAAATTAGAAGCAATAGGAGACTCGCATTTATTTTCAAAATTTTTAGGCATCATGGATCTTTGAAATCGAAATTTTTAATTTTGGTATTACGATTTACTCGGAAACGTTGAACGAGATCATTTATAGTTTACGAAGTATAAACTCAAACTTAATCTGAGTTCGCTTCACTATTGAGCATTGCCTATAAGTTTTTGCTCAAATGCGGCATGGGTGTTAATCTTTCAAACTAGATTTAATGACTTTACCTGTCCTATGGAGCTCCGCAATTACTTGCCCTCATCCATGCCACGTAATTCAAAAGTAATCTTAATGTATAATCATGTAAGTGCTTTAAGCTTTAATTTTTTGATATATAGAATTCATTTTATTCATTGTTGTACAGAAAATGTTTTATTGTAATTCTAAATGTAATGATTAATGTAATTGAAACCGTAATAATAATTGAAAATATAATTGTACTTATTACTGAATTCATGGTTGCGTTTATAATTACAATCGAAGCTATGATTGCAGGCTTAGAGTTCATAAATTTGAGAGTAATGGCAAATGTAATCGCAGTTGTAATTATAATTGAAATAGGAATGGCAAAAGTATTCATAATTGTTGCTGTAATTTTAGTTGTAATTCTAATGGTATTTGTGAAGTAATTGTTAACTTAATTCAATATATATGTAACTTTAACTGCAAATATGATTGTAATTATATTTGTTATGGCAGTAATTATTGTAATTCTAATATACGTAAATTTAATTATAATTGTAAATGTAATTGTAATTGCAACTGAAATTGTAATGGCGAAAGTAATTGTAATTATAATTATAGCTGCAATTGTAATGGCGAAGGTAAATGTACTGTGATTATAATCATACTAGTAAAAGTTATTGCTAGTTATATTATAATTGTTATATTAATTGCATTTGTAATTGTAGTTGCAACTGTAATGATGATTGTAATTATACTTGTAATGACGGTAATTATTCTAAGATAAGCAAATTTAATAGTAATTATAGATGTAATCGTAATTATAATTACAACTGAGATTGTAGAGGTAAAAGTAATTGTAACTGTAATTATAACGAAAATTTTAGTAATTGTAGTTATAGTAATTGTAATAGTAATTACAATTGAAATAGTATTGATGAAAGTAAGTGAGAGTAATTGTTCTTATAATTACAACTAAAATTGTAATGGTGATAGTAATTGTAATTGTAATTTTAACTGAAATAGTACTGATAAAAGTAATTGTAGTTGTAGTTATTAAAATTGTAATGGTGCATCTGCAATGAGGAAAATAATTGTAATTGTAATTACAACGGAAATAGCAAAGACGAAAGTAATTGTAGTTATAGTAATTGTAATAGTAATTCCAATTGAAATAGTATTGACGAAAGTAAGTGAGTGAAAGTAATTGTTCTTATAATTACAACTAAAATTGTAATGGTGAAAATAATTGTAATTGTAATTACAACTGAAATAGTATTGACGCAAGTAACTGTAGTTGTAATTCCAACTAAATCAGTAATGGTGAAAGTAATTGTTATTGTAATTTTAACTGAAATGGTATTGACGAAAGTAATTGTAGTTGTAATTACTAAAATTGTAATGGATCTGTAATGGTGAAAATAATTGTAATTGTAATAGTAATAGTAATTACAATTGAAATAGTATTGATGAAAGTAAGTGAGAGTAATTGTTCTTAATTACAACTAAAATTGTAATGGTGATAGTAATTGTAATAGTAATTACAACTGAAATAGTATTGACGCAAGTAATTGTAGTTGTAATTACAACTAAATCAGTAATGGTGAAAGTAATTGTAATCGTAATTTTAACTGAAATAGTATTGACGAAAGTAATTGAAGTTGTAATTACTAAAATTGTAATGGATCTGTAATGGTGATAATAATTGTGATTGTAATTACAACTGAAATTGTATTGACGAAAGTAATTGTAGTTGTAATTACAACTAAATCAGTAATGGTGAAAGTAATTGTAATCGTAATTTTAACTGAAATAGTATTGACGCAAGTAATTGTAGTTGTAATTACTGAAATTGTAATGGCGAGAGTAATTTTAATTGTAATTGCCACTGAAATAGTAATAACGAAAGTAATCGTTGCTTTAGCTCTTATGAAATTGTAAGATATTAATTGCAATTATAATGGCTTTCTTATTCCATAACTTATTGTAATGTATTCTAGTATTCTGATCTAATCATAATAGTGACCACAATTGTAATTAAGATTGCAATTGTACATGAAGTTTTACTTTCAATTTTAGTTTAAGCCAAATTTTTTCAGCATTAAAATTATAACCGAAAGAAATTATGTTGCGTGAAGAAATTTTTAAATGTTTTAGCAACATAAATCTCAAGTCCTTGCATTTTACTCAGCCCCCATATTTAGCCTCGCTGCAAAAAGTACATATCCATTAAGTTAGCTGTATTACTGTTGTGTGTTCAGATTTAATTATGAATATATATGGATTTGTGTTTGCCTGCGACGACCTTATCAGCTGCATTTAGCTATGAATAAAAATAGCAAAAAGGGAAAAAACAGCTCTGAGCCATTGAGCACATAAAATGTGTTGCATGCTTTTTAGCTCAAGGTTCTACCTGTTGGACGTCCGTGTCAGCATAAAGGACAAGGCAATGCCGACAGCAATGAGCAACCATATAAATATTTAGAGACTAAACAGTAACTAAATGAGAGCTACAATGATTATTGTAAGTGAAAGAAAGAGTTGGGTAAAGTGAGAGAACATAACTGAGAGTCAGAGGCATAATATTCTCTAAGGCAAATGCTGATAAAAGCTGAATGAGGAAAGAGAAAGTTATATGAAGTGGTAGTAGAGGTGTTCTCGCAGGTTGATTTGTAAAATAGGAGAATGAGAGAGTGTTAGTAAGCTTGGCACAACAACAAATGTATTTTATTCGGAATTTGTGTGAGCACTTGTTAACTCCCTCTCTGCTCACTGCATAGGCTGCCCACATGCGCTCACTCTTCGCACCGCGATTCAGCGCCTTAACCTTGAATATAGCGCTGTGAGGCTGAGGTGTGCTCGTTTTTGTTGTTACTTTCGAAATTGCCAACTTCATCTCTCACACTCCACGACACCCCACAGCCATACACCCGCTTCTCTCTCCCTCTCACGCTCACGCGTACTACTGCGCTTCAGCCGCTACCTTATCGTTAAACCAACAGACTGCTTGGCACCAATATGCGCTGCTTTAGTGTGTGTGTGTATGTCTGTTTGTACTACGCACACAAGTGTGTAAATATGTGTGACTGCTTTGAGGCCTATAAGTATGCATTGCGAAATGTAATAAGCGCAACACGCTGTGACGTGTTGCCTATCCTTGTGCCTGTGTGTGTGTGTGTGTGAACATTTGGGTTCGGTTTCTTTACATGTGCACTGAGGGTGGTTTGATAAGCTGTGCGCATGTGTGTGGTTGTGTATGTGAGTGAGTTGGTTTATTTGTTATTGTTGTTGTTGTATTTTTTGATATTTTGTATTATTTTCTTTGCGCTTAGCTGCCTTTGAGGCATTTAGAAATGTATATAAATGTAGGTGGATCAAATATGCGCCCGTCTGTATGCAATTGTATCGGCCTTCGAGTGTATGAGTATACATATGTATGTATGTATATGATAAACCGATTTTATCTGCAGGTAACTTTCTCTTAAGCAGTATAGGTAATTTAAGTGGAATTAGCAAATGATGATGTTAAACAGAGGTTACTTAGGATTGGTAGATTCACATTCGAGCGTGTTTTTTTTTTTGAAGAAATAATTCAAAAATGAAATTTGAAAAAAATTCAAAAATTTGTATCTTTAAAAACAACTAACACTAAAAAAAATTACAAAAAAATTTCGAAAAAAATTTCAAAAAACAATTTCGAAAAAAGTTGAAAAAAATATTCGTCGGACTTAGCTCCGTGTGACTTCTGGCTATTCAACAAACTCAAACGTCCGTTCCGGGGAAACCATTTTGAGTCAATTGGAGGCATTAAACATGAAGTGCTAGGCGCATTGAAGGCTATTCCGGAAATTTACTTTGAAAGCAGTTTTGAGTATTGAAAAAAACGCTTGCTCGTTTTAGTTCTCATTATAATTCAAAATTTTTTTAGTCAAAGACTTTTTAATTTTCTATTTTTTTTTTATTATTTTGGTCATCTTTATAATTTTTTATATTAAGAAACTTTCAGTACTGTTCGACATAAAATTCAGAGAACTTTCACTCAATCATAACCTGCCAATATAGGAACAAATTTGACTTAGCTTGTTACAAGAAATTACACACTTAAAGTGCTAATGCGCCTAATTGTTTGCGACAAAGTTTTCATAATCACTATTTAACTTTGAAGACTCTGTATGAAGGCCAAGCACGCTCATTTTGCTCAGCTTAAGTGCATGCATTATCCATATTATTCTTTCACACACCTCCTAACTTAACTTAAAAACAAGTTAACTCAACTCAACGGATTACAAGCGAGAGGACTGAAGGTCAAGTAAAAGCTGCCAAGTTGATCTACTCAAAGTTTGTACGTTTTTCTTGATAATTTCTATTACTAATAACTCATTAGCAAAATTGCATGATACACATGGCTCGCTTCACAGTGATAACAGCGGCTTATTAGACTGTAACTGTTGCAAATAGTTCGTAGAAAGTTTGCATTAAAGATGAAGTAGTGTGGCTGATTTCGTAGAAAAGTACTCTTAAGAACTTTCAATCTATTTCAATTGCTATGTAAGTGGTACTTTACCAAGAATCAAGTGGATCTACAGAAAATTGAAATGTTTTAGAAGAAAAAATATCGGAGTAACTTTATAAATATAAATAAAACTGAAACAAATTTTGGAAATAAGCAATTGAAATTATATTATGTTGCTTTGGATAGTATAGTATATTCAAAAGAAAAGAGTAGTTTATGTTAAAAAAATATTTTTTTTTCTCAATTTTACTTTTTCAAGGCCTGAAAATATTCTTTTTTAATACACAATTTTCAAGTAAATTCTAAAAAGCAAAAATCAAATTAATATTTTATAAAAAATAGTTTTTTTTATAAAAAAAATAATGAATTGATTTTAATTTTTATTTAATTTTTCAAAAATTTAATTCGAATGTTTTCAAAACAATATTGAAAAAAAAATTTAATTTAATTTTTTTTATTTCAAAAATAATAAATTCCCTATATAATAATTCAATTTTTCAAAAAATTATTTCGAATATCTCAAGAAAGGAATATTGGCTAAAATTTCAAAAAACTTTCAATAATAAATTTATTCCGTTTTTTAATTTAATAAATTTCAATATTTTTTAAAAAATATTTTTATTGCAAAAACAAAAAATGTATGCCATTTATTATTTATTTTTTCCATAAATTTAATTCAATATCTCGAAAACATATCGAGTCAAAATTCAATATTAAAAAAAAATTGTATTCCAAATATAATAAATTCTTTATATTTTCATTTCATTTTCCAAAATTTTTATTCGAATAACTAAAAAAAAACATTTTAGTACAAAATTAAATATTTTTGATAATAAAATTATGAAATTTTTTATTTCAATTTGTCACCAAAAACAAAAAAGCATTGAGTGCAATTTACATATTAAAAAAATTCAATTCCAAAAATAATAAATTTGTTTTCTTTTCTGTTTAATTTATCAAAAATTGGTTTGGAAAATCAAAAAAAAAAAAATATTGATTGAAATTTCAAAACTATAAATTATAAAAAAAAAGTACAATAACAATAAATGCAATATTTTTTTATTTTATTTTTCGAAAGTTTAATTCGAATATCTTCAAAAAATATTGGGTACAATTTCAAAAAGTTTTCGAGATTAAATTTATTTTACATTTTAAAGCAATTTGAGCAAAATTTACATATTAAAAACATTTTTTATTTCAAAAATATTTCATTTTTACTATTTTCTATTGAAATTTTCAAAAATTACTCAAATTTAATTTTTCTTAAAAAATATTCTGTGGAATACCAAAATATTTTTAATAACATATTTACCTTATTTTTAAATCAAGTTTTCCCCACACATAAAATAAAAATATTAAGTAAAATTTTTATAACATTTTTAAAATTTCATACATTTTTCGAAAAAAATTTAAAATTTCAAACTATTTATTTTAAAATACTGCACTTTCATGTATAAATCGTGTAAATTCAATATTTTTGGTCTATAATACACTATCCTGCATTACCATTGCATACTTGAGGGCGCTCTGAGCATATTTTGCCATACTATTTGACAGGAAGTAAAACAAATGCACAATCTACCATCTAAGCGGCTAACAAACAGATCGAAAGATCACTGACAGCAAGAGAAAAAGAAAAAGAAAAAACAACAACTACTCAGTTTATAAAAATTTAAGAGCAACACTATACTCCACTAGCTACAGAAGGAACACAAAACTCGCTTGCTGTCTGATTTATTTGTCAATTTGTGGCAGCCATATGGGCAAGGTAACAAAACAAAAACAACAACGCGAGTTTGAAGTGAAAGCAACAAACAGCGGACACAGCGCAATTTTCGCGTTCGACCTGACACAACGCCTGCTGCATGGCTCCTCGACTTGCTTGCGACTCACGCGCCGCGTGCTCATCAGTCCTTTGTTCCACAGTTACACTCGGTGCCTCGTGCTTCTCGGGCTTCGCGCGTGTTTTGACTTGTTTATATTTTTTTCGCTCCTCTTACCCTTTTTCTACAACGCGCTTTGCGTGCTGTCATTATGTTTACTTATACTGTGTTGCCATACTCGTTGTGTTTTTTTTCTGTCCGCTCATAAGGCCACTCATTTTCGTGCGTTTGCACACACCACCGACTTGTTTAACTTTTGCTCCGAAATCAATTAAAATTGATTTTAATTAAAATGCATGCATTGTGGCCATGAAAAACGGTCCAATAAGTAAACAATTTAATACGAGCAAATGAAATGAGGCACAAGGACAGCCGTTGGACATGGTAGGAGTGCACGCTGAAGACTTACCTTCGCGAACCGATATATAACAGGCAAAATATTTGCTATCTTTCGAGGTTAACAATCTCCGGTCTTCGTGCTTTGGTTTTCGCTCTTTCTCAGCTGATATCTGCCGCCTGTGCTTCATGGCCTTGGCCTTGATCTTGAACTTATATCTAACTGCTACGTTTTTCTAATATTTCCAGTTTGTACTCTAGTCTCAAATTACTGTTTTTTGTTTTCTGATCCCTGGTCTCAACTATTTGATTTTTATCAAATTTTATGATTATTTCTTTTTATTCCTGATCTCTTATATCTGGCTTTAGAATTCAGGTTTTTAGTCTTAAATTGTTCATGTCTAGAGCTTAGTTTTTGGTCTTCGATCGCTAGTCATTGATTTTTGGTTTCTATTATTATTCAAATCATCAGGCCTCTGTTATCCATGACTCAGTATTTGACTTCTATCCTTTTAGCTCTAAGCTTTGATAACTCACATCTAAACCAATGATTTCTGCTTCTTATCTTATTTTCCTAATAATCAGGCCTCTTTTATTTATGACTCAGTGTCAGGCTTCTATTCTCTACACTCGATCCTTTGATAACTCAACTCCGGTCTCTAATTTTTATCTTGGCATCCTTCTTTTTTTATATTTTCTTCTTGTCGTTCTTTGTCAGTCTGTTACGTATGACAATGTTTCTCGACACCATCCTCTAAGCTCTGAGCTTTGATAACTCTCATTTATATACGTGTCTACCAATCTTTCTCATTTTATATCTTTTCGGGCGGTCTTCGGTTCCCTGTTCTTTAATTTTTCGTTTCTATGATTTATTAGGTTTACCCTCTGATATTTGATTTGTTTGTTATCTGATATACGTATGATTTCCACTTTATAAATTTGGTTTTTGGTGTCAGTTTTCTCGTATTACATTTTCTTCTTTGGTCTCTGATGAGTGACTCTCTGAAATAGTCACTGGCTTCTATCCTTTGTGCTCTAGACTTTAGTAACTCATCTTTGATCTCTGATTTTTAGCTTCAGATCTTTTATATCTGTTATCTAATATTTGATGTGTCTGGTTCCTGATGTCTAAATTCTGATCTCCGATTTCAGATCTTATCTAGTTTCTGGACACTAGCCTTGACTGGACTATTTCCTTGACTTCCGACATCTCTGGTATTAAGTATCCACTTTTTCTAGCTTAAAATAGTTTAAAGATGCTTATAATTAAAGTACCTTTCGGTGAGACCTGCCCGTTTCATATTCTTAAAACGGCCTAGAAGCCTGTTCAACTCACTCAACTTTTGCCTAGCTTAAGTTAAGCTGAAGAGTTAGAAGCTTCCACGGTTATTCGTTGCAAGAGAGTCGTTTCATAAAATGGAACTAAAAACCCACTCAACTCATTTCACTTCAAAAAACTAACTACATATGTACTTCGAGTAATGATTATAGATTTATAGATTTTCCATTGATTTTAAGACTGTTCGCAAGATGTGAGAAAACATAGAAGTATACCTTTAGGCGTGGCATCTTTTAAGTGGTCGCTAGGCAATTTAAGTGCTTAAAAAATTGCACATAAAAAATTTAAAAACATGTTTAATAAGATAAAAAGGAGTTACGAATTGTAGGCTTCAATGCTATAGCGCCCATATGTATGCAATTATTTATAAAAAAGAATTATTTATATTGATTTCACGTAGCTAAGTGGCGCAGTTGTTAGGTTAAGCTATTATCATTGAAATTATTATCAACAATTTGGAAAGTGGTAAGCGAAATGGAAGGGTGACAGAAACTAAGCATCAATAAAAAAGTAAAGTGATAAGAAAAGAATAGCACACTCCAGCCACACAATGAACGCTGTCACATGCGCAACACATGAGCTGCTAATAAAAGGTGAACAAGCGTGAAAGCATAAATGTCGAGCATACCAATCGGACCAAGCAAGCATACCTATAGGGGCTAGCATACGACAGACAACGGCGCTGACAGATTGACACAATGAAGTGCCTGAGCGCTTGATCAGATTCAAGTATGCTGAAGCATGCCGTAACGCAAGAAGTGAACACCAGTTGGGCAATGCAACGCCTGGAAACACACTACGAATATCTGCGTTGATATTATCGCCAGCGAAAGGGGCATAAGCAGAACATTAAAAGGCCTGCAGCGCGCAGGCACGACTACAAGGCAGTTGGCAGCGCTTATATTCACTGCCGCCCGCAGTCGCTAACAGCAACACCTACACGCCAGGTTCCGTATGTGTGTGTATGTGTTTGTGCGTGTATGATTTAAGCATTATTATAACGTTGATTGCATTGTTGTAGCGCGCATTGTTGTTGTGCTGCATAAATAATGTGATTGCGAAGCAGCATATGTGGCAAGTCTGGCGAGTGTAGCGTCTTGGTAGCTGTTGCTTGGCGCCGCCAAGCTTCAACAATTGACAGCCTAATTGGATTTTAAAGGGTTGAAAATCGCAAATCCTTAACACCTGTGCATGTGCGCGCCAGTTGCCGATAAGCGGCGGCAAGTTCATTAGCTAATCGTTACGTGAACGAAATCGGTGCATATGTAGCGCCTAAAAGCGTGCTCTGTTGCTGATTTGTGTTATGATTCTGTGAGGTGATCATTAGATATAGATTGACTATAGCTTAAAAATAGTGGTACAACCTTTATCAATCAATGTGACAGCTGCATACATAATATATCTTAATATACTTTTAGGCGCAGTTATTATAACTAGGATTTTAGCTGAAACTTGCTCATTTTAACAGCCGAAAATTGCTAATAATAGCTTCATTCAACACAAATTACAGGTAGTCTATGAAAAACAGCTGTGCCTGTTAACCCGATACAAATAATTAGTTAATGACTTAGTTATCCACTATTTTAGCGCACATTTAGGTGTCTTCGGTTGTGAAAAAAAAACAACAGTAAGAACATATCAGATTTAAGTTCATAATTAAGCTATTTCCTAGCCTTTTATGTACATATTTTAACTATAAATTTAAAGAGAAAATTACCTGCATACTTTTAGGCACTCACCTAAAAGTGCGATACGATTGATGATTGATTATGTGGCACTCACCTAAAAGTGCGATACAATTGATTGATGATTGATTATGTGGCCATTAGATATAGATTTCTTATAGTTTCAAAATAATATTGTTGCTTTTATCTTGTCATACTTTTAGGCGCAGTCGTTATAATTAAGTTTTTGGCTAAAACTTCCTTATTTTTCCAAACGATTTTTAAATTTCACTCAATACATAATATTGATTATTATCTACGGGAAAAACAAATTTTCAAAAAACGGAAGCAAATCGTTCTGCACTGACAACCCTAAGCTGTTCGAGGCGCTTAAGCTATCTAATTTTTTGAAAAAGCAGTAACACTTCATCAGATTTCAATTAAAAGTCATTTCTTACATTCAAGTTTAATAATTTTAATTTGAAGAATTATTTTTTAACCTGTCTACTTTTGGGCGCTAAATGGAAAATGTGTCATCATTTCTTAAAAATACTACGATTTGTCGCATATATTGAAGGATAACCTAAAATATGCCCTCTTGATATGAATGTATAATTAAATTTGCATAAATCATAGTTTTACCAGCATACTTTTAGGCGCCAACTTGAAAATTTTATTGTTTGGCGCATGCTTTGTCATTACTTTCAAACCCCATTTTTTATGCTCTTGGTTGAGAAGCCGCAAATACTCCTCATCAATGCATACATTTGGGCGTATTGATTAATGATATTATATAATACTTTTATACGTTTTTAATAATGTAAACAATTTATATTCCTTTAATGAATAGTGTGTTATTCAACACTTTTTATACACAAACTTAATTAATAGTATATCATAAAAATAGTATGCATACCTTTAGGCATTTCATAAAAAAAATACGTGAAATTTGAACATATGTTAATTTGTGTAGGCTTTCCATACTGTATTAAATTAAAATAATGTAATATGGAAGTTATTATATATAAGATAATGATATTAATTTTTTTTAATTACGTGCTCACGTTGCTTTAAAATTAGCATAAAATTAAAATGTCTACTTTTAGACGCTTAGATATTTAAATCACTTATTTTTTTTCATGTTTTGCTGTTTCTGTTGGTATTTCAATACTTTTTTATGCATTTTTATGTAAAATATAATTAATGAGCAAAAATTACGAAATCAAAAATGTATACTTTTAGGCGTTTTATTTAATTATTTGTTTACAAACTTGTTTTTTATTTGCTTTAGTTTAGTTGGATTGCAGAGTTACAAAAATGGTTTCATTGTCGTTTTGTTAACTAATAATGCTGTTTTTTATAGTTTTGTTGCATACTTTTAGGCGCTATTATTATTTTTTTTATTCCCACTTTTGCTGCATAACATATGTTTAATTGCTTATAATGGCGTTTTAGTTTAATTATGAAAAATTATATCATATGCTTGTGAACTTTTAGGCGCACGAAAGTTTTTAGTTTATAATTTTGATTTTTTTGTTACTGAAATTGTCACTCAGTGTTTCAGATATCGCTCTAGAATTTTGCACTTGTCATTTTATTAAAAAGAAGCTGTTCATTTGTTGGAACTGTCGATATCGGACCACTATAGCATATAGCTGCCATACAAACTGGCTTATCAAAATCAAGTGCTTCTATGAAAAACTTTTTTGTTTGATGCAATATCTTTCCCAAACTTTACACAGATTATTGTGTAAGACAATGGCACAATCACCGTAGAAATTTTTCAGATCGGTCGACTATAGCATATAGCTGCCATACAAACTGGCCTATCAAAATCATGTGCTTGTATGGAAAACTTTTTTGTTTGATAAGATAGGCTAACGAAATTCGGCATAGGATATTGTTCAAGCTAGCGCTACAATCTCCGAATATATTGTTCGGATCGGTTCACTATCGCATATAGCTGCCATACAAATTGGGTGATTAAAATCAAGTTAAAGATCTTTTTATGCCCTTTTATGTTATAGAAAATGAGCTTGTGAGAAATATTATGGCTTCAGTGCAGTCAAAGGTCACTTTTTTCAAAGAAATATTTTTAGTTTTGAAGTTTGCAACTATTTTTGCTGCTTATATGATTTTTTGATATTTTTTTTATTTTTTTAGTTTTTATTTTTGTATTATTTTTTCTGTACACTTATTGCTACAAGTAGTTAACATGCAAGTACGCTTGCCTGCCTTCACATAATGTATACAATTTTAAATATATACATACGTCTGCAAATGTATGTGTCTGTGTGTACTTGTGTCTGGCAATTAATGAGTAGCTCATTAAAACTACAAGCGCTCAACAGCTAACGACCATGTAAGAGCATGTTTCGACCAACACAAGCGCCCAATTAATGCATACACTTGCACAATTATGAAATCCGATGCCATGCAGCTGCATTAAATTCTCAGCGCTTACGTGGATTATGCATACATGTATGCGTGCATGTGTGTGTGTGTATGTGTGTATATAAATGCTTATAGATCTATAGCTGGAATTATTACAATGGCATCCGTGTGTATCAAATGGCTGCTAATTAAGCAAAAAGTTCGAAACATGTTGGGGAAATATACCAAAAATAAAAATAAAAAAACAAAAATCATTGAACTACTATTATCTGCAGTGCGCATGTATGCATGCGTGTTAGTGCATGTGTGTGTGCGCCTTTGCATAAAAAGTGGACATTTTTGTGAAAATATGTGGATAAAATACACGCCGCCGCCCGTGCAGTGAGGTAAAAAATCATGCAGCAGCGCTAACAAATGAATGCCAACAATTAAATGAGGGTCAGCGCGTTGCTGCCGCACACACACACACACACGCCCACAAATACACATCAATACAAATATGTATATAAATAAGCGAGTTCTGTTGGCCGCGCTGCCGGGGTGACCTGCGCCAGCACGCTCACTGTGCCAGCATAGCAAAAAGAAGCAGCAAGAACAATAACAACAATAACAACAACAATAGTAATATCAATATTAAAAGGAGCGCCAACAACCACACAGCGCGCGCAGCATATGCAAACAATAGCCGCGCTGGGGGCGGTGCGCGCCATTGAATGCTTGCCATTGTACAGCAATGCGCTGGAATTTAATAACATGCAACCATGACAACAAACACACACAGACACATATATATATAGCATATACATACATACCAAACGGGATGAAAACAACGGCAGCTGCTGATGAAGTAGCGACAGAAGCAGTCGCATAGCAAAAATGTATATTTCCGAAAAAATTCCGTTTTAAACGGAAAGCGAAGTAGCTGCGCAGCGTATAATGAAAGCTGACTGCGCAACAACAAAAGCAAAGCGGAGACTAAAAAACAAACGAAAAAAATTATAACAATAATATTTATCAATGCATTTCAATAGCAAAGCACTTCGTGTGTGTGTGTAACGCCGTGTCCGTGTGTGTGCAGCATTTCCGTTAACAGATTTATGCTGTTTTCTTCATGTAAAAATACAAATAGCAAGAAAATCGTAATACCAAGACTTACATAGTTCCGCGCATAGCAAGCAGGTTAAACCAGCACACGCAAAGCCCGCCCACACATACCGATGAATCGAGCTATATACATATGTATGTATATACATACATATATATATTCTTTGCAAAGCAGTTGTGGATTCTGCAAAGTGGTAGTCGATTTATCGCTTAGCTTTCAGAGATTCAGTGTAATGACTACCTCGAAAAATAGCAAATACTTTGAAATTAAGCATACTTTTAGACGCTCAAGGGAATAGAATATACGTACATCCGACTTTTTCTGTAAACACACAACAACAACATATCAAGTTTGAAAATGTTTCAGGCTACTTTAAAAAAAAAGACTTCTCTTAAAAAACAACAACAACAAATACAGTTTGAATATGTTTGCATATTTTTATGCACCAGTTCTAATATGGTGGCTACTTTCAAAAAAATTTAAAGTTTGAAAGCATGGCCATCAAAACTTTGAAAAATGGCAAATATTTTGAAATGCTGCATATTTTTAGGCGCTCTAGGTGAAAAATGTATGAAAATCAGACGTTTTCTGTAAAAATCAACAAAGAAATTTGGAAAATGTTTGCATACTGTTATGCGCTCAGAGCAATACTAATATGATGGCTACTTTGAAAAAGCAAGGGTTACAAACTTTTTCTTTCAATTTTGAAAGCTGGCTACTTTGAAAAATGGCAAATATTTCAAAATGGTACATATTTTTGCTTATAAAAAAACAACAAACCAAATTTGAAAATGTTTGCATACTTTTATGCGCTTAGGGTAGTTCTAATATGATGACTACCTTGAAAAGTACTTTGAAAAATCATAGGTAACACACTTTTTCTTTAAAACAAAAACATATAAAATTTGAAAAATTTAAAATATAGCAGATATTTTTAAACGATGTATACCTTTAGGCGCTTGAACGTTACAACTTTTTATAATTTAGCATAATTTTGGGCGCTGTGAACCGGTAAAATGTACTTTAAGCCATTATTTTTAACTTAGTCTGTTTTCTTATTTATACAACAAAAAATTTATTTTAATAAATTTTGCATACTTTTAGGCAAAGCATGTCAGATATTATTTTCCGAATTCTTTTAATTGCCAAATTTTTCGCATTTACTATTTTATTGAGTGTTTTAGTAAATATCTTAAGAAAACTTGCTTAATTTGTACGAAAAAAGTAGTGCTTATTGTTTTAGTTTTACTTTTAGTGAAGTTTAATTCGACCCGTAATTGTACGGTATTTTTAGTACGTTTACAGCACTAAAGTTTTTTTTAATTGTATAAAGACCTTTAGTACCTTTATTTCAATGAATTCTAGTGGTAGTAACGTTTCCCTGGTATATCCAGCGTTAATTATGAAAAATAAGCATTTTTAAAAAACTGAAATTTAGTATAAAATTTTTATTTAATATTTTAGTACTAAAAACTTTTAATGACCAACAATTTACATTACAGCTCACAAATTTGTACACATTTTTTTATTATAAATAATTTACTTTACATTTTAGTATTTAGTACTAGTTTAGTAAAACATATTTGCTTTAAGTTTTAGTACTAAAATCGTATCAGAAACTATTATTAATTTTAAGCGTTAAAAATTTATTATAATTTTAGTTCTAAAATTTTTTAAGAAAATATTTATGAACAAAAATTTACGGATTACATTTTAGTACTAAATTTAGTACACGTATATTACTTTACATTTTAGTACTAATTTAGTATATAATTTCGACTTTAAGTTTTAGTACTAAAACGGTATGAGAAACCTTTTTAGTATTAAATGGCTAGTGTTTAAAATTTAGTAATTTTTTTTATTTATTTACTAAAAGACTAACGCTTAAAAGTTATGATAAATTTTCTTTATTTATTACAATTTTATTATAATTTTAGTACTACATTTTTTTAGAAAAAAATTTACGGTTTAAATTTTAGTACTAAATTTAGTACACGCATTTTACTTTACATTTTAGTACTAATTTAGTACATAAGTTCGACTTTAAGTTTTAGTAGTAAAAACGTGCGAGAAAACTTTTTAGTACTAAAATTTAGTAATAAAATTGTATTTAATATTTTAGTACTAAAATTTTCTTGTCCATTTTTTATCAAAACTAAATTTAAAATAAATTTTTATGACCAATAATTAACACTAAAGATTGCATTTTAGTACTAAACTGTTTTCGAAAAGCTTTTTAGTACAAATTACACTGTATCAAAACACGTTAAATTGAGAATGGAAATTTATAAACATTTCTTAGCACCTCATAGACTCGACGCTCTAATCTGACACTAAGCACACAGCAAATAGTTAGCAGAGCGCGCCATTAACGGCTTACTACCAAAGTATCAAAGCAACCCTGCATATATCAAGCTCTTCAACACCACACCTACACACATAAGCATTTATGTGTGGGATAAATGGCACAGAATTTTGTTTAACATAGAGAATAGCAGATGCAGACTAGTGCCAGCAGCTAGCAGTCAGTAGGTGTCAGAGCGTGGTGGCCGAAAGAGGGCGTGTGTGGCGTAGTGATGAAGAGATAAGCAGGCATTTCATTAGCTAATTAACAGCTCATTACGGGCAGTGCGTAGCAAATAAATGCAACACATATGAATTGGAGCCAGCGGCAGGAGGAGCCGACTGCACAAACAATAAGCTGCCATCAATTGCACACGCTGCGCCAACTAGAAGCTAAACAGCTGCAAGAATGACTGCTGGCTAACAAAGGGATTAGAACACCTCACAAATTCCTTGCGCTCAGCATGCAATGGCTTTCGCAAAATTAGTAAACATGACGCGCCAATGGCTGACAGCGACGAAGGCGCGTAATATGCGGCACGAAAGCATACAATAGCAACAAAGCGATTGGTAGCAAGCTGACAAATAAGCGGGAATGCGTGATAGTGCAAAGAAAAATCAGTGAAATTGCAGTGGCGCGGCATGGCCGCGGATACCCTGCTCTGCCGCACTCTCACGCTGCCGTTGCTGCTGCTGGCTGTGGCTGCCGCACGCGCACGCGCCCACGCAACGCGAAATCCATTTAACAAATTGGATTGCCATTATCTTATTGTTGTTAGCGCACACAGCAAAGATGGCTACGGCGTGGACGTAGGCGAAGACACTGGCGCCTGCCTGGTGAGCCATTGTTATCCTTTTTGCTGGCCAAATCCAAACAAGCAGACAGCTAGGCAAACAATCTGCGCTCTGTAAGTCGCTAAGGAGTCGAGGCGCATGTGCGTGTGTGTGTGCGTGCACCGTTATCCTTATGTAAACTGCTATAGTAACGCGCGCGCGCTTTGTGTCCTTTTGGAGTGTCCTTTTTGCTGTTGTTTGCCCGTTCGCATTGTCTTTGTCTACTCTGTAGTCGCTGGCGTTGTTGCTATTGTGGTCCGTACTGGCTGCAGTCAATTTGTGCGCTGCATTATGGTACGCAGTCAATGGCGTAGTAGCTCAGCAGTGCGCCGACTTTCGCCACGTTCCTTTGCTTCATTTCCTTCGACGTTTTGGGTCGAAATTGAAAACCTCTTGTGCGAAATTGACTTGAGTAGTTTGTACGGCAGGCGCTCACTCTGGCACCGCTCGTTTGTTGCTATTGTTGTTCTGCACACTTTCTTTTGCTGTTGTTTGTTGTGTTTGTTGCACGTTTGCGGTTCATAGCCAGTTTTTGCAGTTTTGGCTTGTGGCTTTCCCATGCCTCAATCACACAAATTGCATGTGAATTGCGTTTTTACATCTCCTTCTTCTTCTTTGCACATATTCCTTCGCATGCAACATGTGGCAAGTTGTTGTTCTTATTTGTTCTAAATCTACGTCTGCTACGTGTTGCTGTTGCTGTCATTATTGTTGGTGCTGGCTAATTATTGCTTTTCCGAAACTGCTTGCTGATTTTCGTCCAGTTGCTAGTTTTCTCTAGAGCTTCAATCAACAGTTTTGTGTTTTCTGTCAAAATCAGAGAGAATAAATCGAAATTTCAAGCCTTTGGAGCTATTCAGTGTAAGTGTCAAAATTGTAACTGAAATGACACCATGGACTTAGAAATGGAAAAAATAAATGAAGTTATTTTTAGTACAAAATTTAGTACACATTTTTAATCATATTTTGAGCATAAATTTCTAATGATGGTTTGAAGTTCACATTATTTATGTTTTGAGTGATAAAATATAAATGCATTCAACTAAAAGATAAATAAAATTTGTGAAAATATTTTAGTACAAAGATATTGAGTAAATAATGAAAAAACTTTAGTACAAGAATTCAGTACACATTTTTAATAATATTATGTTTAAGTAAAAATTTCACAAAAATTGAAATTCACATAAAGTAATATAATAATTATGCATTGAGCTCAGAAATCAAAATAATTTTAAAAAATAAAATTAGCTTAAAAAATTGTAATAAATTTAGAAAAAAATTAAGTACAAAATTTTAGTACTAAAATTATTTTTGTTCCAAAATTTTTGTTAAAGAATTGGCTCATATTTGTTTTCATAATGCCTAGTACTTGCACAGATTTTTTTAGTACATAATTTTGGTATATTTCGAAAAATTAATCTTAAACAACTATGTTTACTACATTTTAGTACACACTTTAAGAAACAAATTTTTGTAAAGGCAAGTAAAATTTTTCATAGATATTTTTGGTACATTTAATTTCAGCATACACTTTTAGAAAAAGGCACTTTTCGTAACAAATTTTGGTAAAAACTAGCAAATTTTCTGATAGATATTTTTAGTACTTTTTTTGTAATTAATTTTAGTACGCACTTTTCGAAAAAAATATTAGTAACCATCGCATTTTTAGACATAAATTTTCTGTACAATTTTGCTAAAAAATTTTGTACACATTTTTAGTACATAATTTTAGAACACTTCCAAAATTTTTTTTTTAAAAAATGCATGTGTTTTAAACAACTATGTTTACTGCTTTCTAGTAGACACTTTTTTAAATTTTTTGATAGATATTTTTGCTACATTTTTAGTACTTAATTTTAGTACACACTTTTAGAAAAAAAATAAAAAATAAATTACATTTTTGAACAAATATTTTCAGTACAATTTTTCTTAAAAATTTTAATACACATTTTTAATACATAATTTTAGTACAAACTTTTATAAAAAAAATATTTTTAAGAAATTGCATAACATTATATAATATTTGTTGCTACTGAAATGTAGTTCGTTAGCACTTTAGTTCTTTTAAAATCAGCAGTCAAATATTTTTAGTACAAATATCTGATTTTGCATAATTTTTATATGCAGTAATATTTTTATTTAAGTACGAAAGATCCAACGCCCCAGTTCAAACTTGAATTCTATTTCTGGTAGAAATTTTTTGTGTGCATTAGCTTATTATTTAAGAAAAAATTAGTATAAATTTTAGTAGAAATTTTTAAAATAATTTTTTTTGGAAATTGAAGTAAATTTGAGGTTCAATTTCAAGAAAAGTTATATAAATTTTCGTAACAAATTTATTTTCTAATACTCTCAGAGCAGCTCCAAAGTATATTTATTATAGAAAATATTTTTAAAACTTTATCTTTAAACTAAATTAGCAAAAAGCACTTTGAAAAAAGTTATCTTAACATAAAAAGGTTATTTCTTCATACGACAAAGTTTCGGTTCTGTTTTTATTATAAACTTCATTTAGTTGAACTTGTGGTACAGTACCTTATTTTGGGTGTTGAATTTCTGATTTTGGGATGTATTTCTTTTGAGTAAGTAAAGCTAAAAATAGGGGGTTTTTGTTTAGAAAATTTCTTTCTATACAAAAAGGCATTTAGTTCAACTTGTGAAACAGTACATTACTTTGTGTATTAAACCCATATTATAAAAAAATGAAGTTCTGTTTTTTTTAAATAAGTAAGTAAAGCTAAAGCTAGCTTATTATCTTCAGGAGATCCCCAAGATATAAAAATTTCTTTATTATAGTTTTAAAAAACTATTTTCAATTATTTTTATTTCATTATTTTAGTAAAACAATAAAATTTGTAGCATTAGCTTAAAAATCCAAACTACCTCCTTAGTTCATCTTCTAAATCTGGGACTGTTATTTTGCAACGAAAGAATTCTGCATTTATTTTGCACAGCCTGCATTTAGCTGCCTTACGCACTTGTATGTGTAACTACCAATCTCAGCTTCATTTACGCACACATTTCCAATGCCACAATTATTACCGTAATTTGCATGCAGAGTTGTAATCAATTTACAAACGGCCCACAACAACTGATTAATCAGCAAATGCATTTTGCGCCGTACTGTACGCAGGAACCGAAGCGTGTGTCTCTAGCAGCAAATGGGTGTTGAAATGCGTGCTAACAATAATGACACAATTTGTTGCGTTGACTGATGGGGTTATGACAGGCAGCTAAGTGTGAGGATGAGCAGCGGAGTGTTCGCTCAGTTAGTCGGTTATTTGAAAGTGCGATAGTTTATTTCAGGAAAATTATTTAACGCTTTTGGTTTTATGGCGTTTTTGTTATTTCAAATATTTTGTAAATTTTATATACCAATATTTGTTGGGATAACTTTCCTACATACACAATTAATGAGTGTGTTAAGCTCAACCAACGTGTAGTTAATATGCTGCATTTTTATTGAAATATTTGATGCATACTTTTCTGCGTAAATATTATATTTACTCAAAAGTGATTTTAATTAGTTGCATTCATTAAAATTATCCAAAAATTTATAAAGTTTTCAATTTTAATTAAGTAGCACACGTTTTTACATAATGCGCCTAAAATTAGACTTTACCTTGGCATTGCCACACAAAAGCATACACGCTTGTAGTGTCTGTAGCGTGCAATTCAACAGGTTTGCCGTTAACATGCCGTTGTTGTGAGCGCATTTTGCGCAGGTACGCCAAAAAGTATGCAAAAAAAAGTGTACGATTATATTTTGCCAGCAATGTTTAACTTTGACCATTAGCAGCTAGCGTACATAGCGCACTCACACATTTGCAGTCTCATTACCAAGCCAAAGTAGTGCCACCGCTAATTAGCGCCGCAAAGTATGCTTTAAAATAGAAACTTTAGCTTATAACACATTTCCATACATGCAGCATACTTTAAGCAACTCTCAGACATGATTTTTCCTGACAGTGTGTGAGTGTTGTTGTGTTCATAAAAATTCATAATAAAAGCACATCAACATTATTAGTAGCTGTTGGTTTAATTTCATGGCTTGCATGCTTGCAGGCGTTTTTGCCTTATTATGTTGTTTTCACTTTTCTGTTTTGGTTGCATACCTCCAGTTGCTGGTGATTTTATTTCATTAACTCATTGCAATGAAGTTGGCGTGCAACTTTCAATTTCTGCGCTGCGCCATTATTGTTCGGAGAAATATGGTCTTAATTAGTATGGCTCGTATTTTTATCTGGCAATAATGCTCGAGTTTTAATAACTGTGCTATAAAGAGTTTAAAATGCATATAGATTATTGCATATACAAAAACGTTATTAGGAAAAATGTTAGAAAAGCACAATGGAATAGGATTACGGCTTACTTTTTTGGCGTTTCACAATTTCAACAGTAGCCATCTAAGCGCTATTTGTTCAACTGAACTTGTGACACGCTTGAAAATGTTGCGTATAAATATCTATATATTTTTTTATAGTTAAGTTCCTCTTGAGTGCAAGTTGCTTTGTCTAAATACATATGTCCAAAACTATAAGCTTTTAATCTTAGCAAAAAAATTGCATACAAATTTTGATCAATTACCATAATTAGCGCTTTATATCGCCTAGAAAAGTTTGAATTAAAGAATATGATAGCTTTTGGGAAATTTTTAGAAGCAATATATCTTTCAATCTTATATCGAATGCAAGTTGAACCACTAAAAACATCTTAAACCACATTTTCCTTTACTTTAGCAGATAAATTTCATATAATTGTACTTTTGAAACCCCAACATTATTAGGTGTTTGTAAATATGTGATTATTTCGAGTAAGTATGTGCGACAGAATCGCTTAGGAATGCTTTAAATGAAGTGCCTAGTGACTTTTGTCAATTTTTTAGAAACAATACATTTAGCTGAACTTGTGGAACACCACTCCAGTTTGTATTTTTTGTAATAATGTATATTTTTGTAAGATATAATTCCTTGTTTCTGGATTTAAAAATTATTAACTACGAACTTTAAGAAGGCAAAATAATGAAACACAAATAAGTTTTTTTTGTTTTGCTTACAGTATTTTCATATAACTGAACTTTTGGAACACCAAAATACTTCAACAAATATCTATAATTATTTTTTTTATTTTTAATTTTTGTTTTATATTTAATAGTTTATATGAAACAATAAATTATAAATATATAATATATTTTAAAGGCTTTTATGCGTCTAAAGTATTTTGTTGCTTACGTCAATTTATTTTATTTATATATAACAACTAATTTCTTTTTCTCCTTTCAGCACTCCAGCAACGTCAAAACCGTTGAATGATTCAAATTGGTGAGTCTGAACTTCTTAGCTTATTATTATTAAACTTATTTTAAAAATTGTGGTATCTACTTGGTTGGCTTGTGCATTGAGGTGTACAAAGTTTGATCTTACCCCAGAAATTATCACAATCTCTGCTTCCAGCTATCAATTCAGTTATAAACATGTGAATCTAGCATATTTATATTCACGAAAATCAAGCTTATAACTAATTTTTCATTTGCCAGAGAAGTCAGATCTTCTTGCAATTAAGTAATGAATGTTTTCCTATATATTTTCGCAAGGAAAGTAGTACTTAACAGCTATTTTTTTTGAAAATTTCAGTACTGTTCCACGAGCTTAGCTGTGCTAATATATTTATCTAAAGCCATAAAGTTGCTTCCCATTTTTCACTTCTTTTTTTACTTATTTTGATATGTCTGAAGTTTTTTACTTTCCCACAAATTATACCAAGCATTATTTTAGTGAAATTTTCAGTGCTGTTTCACAAGTTCAGCTGTGCTAATGTTTGTACTTAAAGCTTATAATTGTTCGCATTTGTTTTACTCATTTTAAAGCAAACACTAAAAAATTTAAAAGAAAAATAAGTTTTATAGCAAAATTAATCATTGAAGTCAAAATGCATGAAGAAACCTTATTGATTTGCGGGAGTTTGAGTTGAAGCGGAAACATATTTTTTTCAATTTGAAACTTAGGAAAGGAAAAAAATCAACAGTTCATTGTGTTGCACGCAAAGTCACCCGCTTTTCTCCATAATGTCTGCTCGACAGCAGTTTTGACATTAAAGTCGTTGAAATAGTTCCCTTATACGCAAAGTTAAACGCTGTATATTCCTAAAAGTATGCTTTTTATTACAAAGTTAAGAATATAAAATTATAACAAAAAGGGAAAGTTAGAAAATGAATTCATTGCAGTGTGGCAACTGCAAAAACTGAAATAACATTATAACAATGCAGTAAAACATGGAAGTTTTCCGCTGTTTCCCATGTCTGTTGTTCGTGAAAAAACCTAAGCGCGCGGATAAAAAAGACTGAAGCCATAAATTATGCTATGCGTTTTGTTGGTAATAAAACGCCATTAGCAATTTGGCAACCCCCAGCATGTAAGCTGCATGCAAAGTACAACCGCCAAACATAATATATACGCGTATGTGTAATAAAAATGAAAAACAAATGTCAAGCGCCTTAAAGCCTACCAAGCTGATATTATATTATGCTTGTGTGACAAGCAACACCAAAGCAAGGAAATCCACCACGCTTAAGTCGCCTCCTTGCGCTGTATACACTGAAATATAAATTATTTGCAAACTGTTGCATACTGCGCGGCGCTATGGCTTGCTGTTATTTTATATTTGCGTTGCTTGTGCCTCAAAAGCTTACAGTTTTGCTTAGGCTTGCCTACGGGCGTGTGGTTGTGTGCTTATTTGCCTTATCACTTACTTCCTTAAACAAATGTGATACGTCATTGGGAAGATGGATGATATTCTGTCAAATCTTCTCACTAAATAGGCGCACACACACACACACACCCTGGAAGGAGAATGAGGGTTTTACTTTCCGCTGACACATTTTTTTTTATTAAATAGTATTTAATCATAAAGTTTTCATAAGAATGAAAGAGTTGGTAGATATTTAAAATTTTGAAAAATCAGTTCAAAAATATTTTAAAATAAAAGATTTGGCGGAAAAAATGTTAGAAAAAATTCGATAAAAACCTAAAACGATAAAAAACTAAAAAGCGAATACATTTTTTTGAAAAAAATATGTTTATTCGAAAGATTTCAATATTTTTAAAACAGAAAATAGATTTTTAGAAAAAAAACAATAATATACAGTGTCGAGCTTAATTTTTTTTTTGAGTGAAAAAATTGTCATTAAAAAAGGGATTTCGAAAATAAATTTATATTTTTGATAAAATTATTGATAAAAGGAATATTGAAAAAAAATCCAATTTTCAACATTTTGAAATAAAAATTGAAAATTTTTTAATCGGAGATATCGAAAAAATTCTAAATTTTAAACACTTTAGAATAAAAGTTAAAAAGAAAACAAATTTAAAATTTTCGTAATTTCGAATTTCGAAAAAATTCAATATTTTCAACATTTTTGGTAAAAATTACAAATATTTCAAAAACCAAATTTCGAAAAATAATTCTAATTTTGATATATTTCATAAAATCAATTTCGAAAAAAATTAAAATTTTGTACTTTTCAATAGAAGTTTTCAATTGCTTAAACTTCGAAAAAAGATGTTGAAAATTTTTCAACATCTTCGATACAAAGTTCAAAATTTTGGAAAAAACCATTTTCGAAAACATTTAAGTTTTTGAAAATACATACATACATATGTATGTACATAAGTACATAGATTCATATGTATTCGAAAGAACAGTTTTTTTAACTTAAATTATGCTCTTTTGACAACAGGAGTATTTAAAAAAATATTACATAAATTTTCAAATTTAGGTCAAAAAATACACCTCGTTGTTTTATAAAGGTGTTCCAGTAATCTAAAAATTTTGTTAAAAATTCAAAATTGTTAAAACATAATTAATTTCGAAAAATGTTTTACATTTTAAAAGTTTTTTTAAAAATAGTTCAAAGCTATTTATAAAAATTAATGTCTTAAAAATCTAAATTTACAACATTTTCCAAAATATTTAAAATTTTTAAAAAACATAAATTCTAAAAAATTAAAATTTTATGATAGGAAATTCAAAATATTTGATAAAGATTTTTCTCTTCGAGCACTCATCACCATCGATTTTCACCTAAATAACTAGCCATTCAAATCAATAGTTAAACACTTTCTAAAATTTCCACCTGATGCGCCTCAAAATACACTAACAAACGCACAAAAGTAAACAAAAGAAAAAAGAAAGAATCGGTTTAGGCTGTTTTTCCCACATAACCCGAAGCGAGAGAGTGATTTAGTGAGAAAGAGCGGCAGAGAGAGCAAACGTTATTTGGCATTTACAAGCGCAAAGCTACTGAGAGCATTTGAAGTCATGGCAAAGAGAGACAGTGAGAGAGAGAACTGAACTTTGAATTTTCGAATTCGAAACAGTAAGCATTCTTTCATTCACCAATTCAAGCAAGCTGTCCCCACTCACTCATACCTCAACGCTTGTAACGGTCATATTGAACTGCCCACTCAACATCCTTTGAATTAACCATTTTATTAAAGCTGCGTTGCCACACCAATCTCTGCACCCACCTGACAGGCGTCAACTACATATTTGACATGCTGTTGACAACCTATTGAACCCCGGCTGCCGCCATAGCAACCTCCATCACCTCCACCACCCACACCAACCACCACCACCACCAGCGCTCACCTGCTGCAGCAACTTTACAACACACCAATAACTACAATAATAATAAATACATGCACAACAACAACAGCCTTGAAGCCTACGAACCAACCAATCAAGTGACAAGAAGACGACTAAAGCCAACTGAGCCCGGATTCGCTGGGCACGCTACGATCTATTTTGCCCACCGAAGGTCAGTACAGTGCAGCGGGTGGCAAGGGGGCAAAGGCGACGTTGAGGCCGACATGTAAATTCTGTAGATAAATAACAACAAGTAGAACAACAACAATGCGCCAATCGCACTAATAACTAAAACAAATGCAGATGCAAGCATAATTGCAGCGAAGTCGACGTCGACATCGGCAGCGGCATTGATGAGGATGCCGCTGTCCGCCAGCAAAAAACCACTGAAATATTACATTTGGACTGTACTTGGCTGATTGCCCTGGAAAACAAGCATTTACAGCTGCAAGTTGCTCTGCAGCTGAGCTGCTAGCTTGCCACGCTCCACCCTGACACCTTGATCGCTGTATCGCTTAGCTGTTGAACTTGCACATGCATTTGCCGCTAATATTTTTTCTCTTATTTTACCTGGAGTTTGGAAATTTTCACAGCAATTTTAGTTTATCCCTTATATGAGCCCACATGCTACAGCTACATACCTCCCTGGGGGGCTAGCACCACTGTGAGCTTGCGTTTTCAAATGTATTCTCCTCTTGAGTAGAATAATTAGTAGAAAGTTGCCGAGAAACTGTGATTTTCCGAAGCTATAGCTCGGCAAATGCTTACTCACTGCTCTAGTATTAAATTCCATCAAAGTATGTGTTACCTCGGGCTTTTTCAAAGTAATTGGTTACCCTCGAAACCAAACGCAGGCTGAATTTTTCTAGATACAGCAAACAAAGACAGTTTATTATCATTTTCCACATCAAGACATTTTTTTCAAGCTAAGTTCCTGTAATCAGATAAACACCGCTTTAAAATCTAAACTACCGCGGGCTCTACAAAGTTTACTCTTATGCTCTAATGACACTCAGAAAATCGATGATAGTCAACTAACTCGCAGGTCTTTCTAAAAACAGAGACGAAAAGACCGAATTGAAATTCGATTATGGGATAGAAAAACAGGAGCAAAATGTCAGTTTTTTCTAAAAGCCACTTGACTTCGTCCATCAGTGTCTGCTTTTTCTGAAGGGTGATGCCAAGATAAGCAGAGATATTCGGATGTATGGATATTCAAATCCTTACTTTTGTATGGTCATTTCGAAACACAGAAGCTCGTGTATACAATTCGTTCTTGTTATTAAATGAAGGTGGATGTAAAAGCCTCAGATGGACTGCGCCTTAGGCCTGGTCTGCATAACCAAAACATACTAAATGTAGCGTTTCGTGAGAGAGTAGACTTGTACTTTTTTCACTTAAACCCAACAAGAGCTCACTTCGTCCTCGCCATTGCACTCTACACATGATGGTTATCACATGAGAAGTCCAAAGTAGTATAAATATTAAAATTTTTCACAAGGAAAGTATGCATTTAGACTTCTGTTTATATTGGTACTGCCTATGCAGAAATAAATGAGCTTGCTTCTATCTTCGAGGTAAAGACTTTCTAAATTAACTGCCGAAGCTCATGTAACACTAAAATGGTTAGCAGAAAATCCGAAATCTGAAGACACCTTCAACAACTAATATTTTATTAATTGCTAGAAGAACTTGTAAGCGCTCCCAGGTGTTTAAATCGTGACATCGCTAAGGATTGACACTCAAAAGAGAAATCATAAGTTCCTAAGTCTTCCTCTTACCTCGTAAAACCGATATAGCAATAACCACTTGGAACCCCTTCAACTAGGTGAACAATATCTGGCCACGTTCCCACGAAGCACAGCCGTCCAGTAGAGGATCATATGAAGAGAACAGAGCTTCGACCTGGTCCGTATCTTTTTTGCTATTAACTTTCGTATATTAGGTTTGTTCCTAGTCTTCTGAAGATTTTTCTTTAGAAACTACACAACCACTTCGGTTTCCATTTCCGGTTTAAGTTGTTTTAATTTAGTGATCATTTATATATTTATACCCTGAACAGGTTATACTAAGTTTCCCATACAAGAACACCTAGAAATAAACGTTGGAGACTAGAGATTGAACAGCGTGACGAGCTGAGCCCATTTAGCCACCATTTAGCCAGTCTGTATGTACGTTGGTATATATGCCAACTAATCCCTCAGCTTTTGAGATATCGGGCTGAGAGTTTATACATGTTCTTTTCTAAGCAAGAAGCTGAATAATTGGAATAAAGGGCTCTTTGGAAAACATTTGACTATATATCTTCACGAAATATGGCAAGGATTAATGCTTATAACAATACTACGATCCCCTGAACAAATTGCTCCGATCGTAACACTATAGCCTGTAGCTGTTTCCAAACTGACCTATCCAAAGCAAGGACTTACTTGTAAAACTGAGAAACTATCTTCACAAAATTTGGCCCAGACTATTACTAAAAATAATGCTAATGTACTATAGCATCTGGCTGCCATATAAACTGGATGATCGGAATCAATCTTTTCATTTCCCTTCCTGTCATAAGAACTGAGGCTGTGAAGGAGGTGCAACCGAAATTAACATGTTTTCTTATTTAAAAGAACTTACAGCACATGCATTATCGCTTTCACTTCAACTTTTCATGTCTAGACCTGCAATGTTTGCCTAAGCTTAGGTAAGAAGAATAATCAGGCAGAATATCCAACTATTTAATGGAAAAAAATCATTAACCGTTTGAGAATTTCAAATACAAAGCAACTGAACGATATACTATAATATTTCAAACTTGCGATTGAATATATCGCAGATGAAATATTTGATTAGCGAAACCCTGCTGGTACGCAAATAATTAATCCCTATGACACTAATAAATATCCCGAATCGGCTTTCAAATAGATTTTTCGCCTCAAACCAAACCAATTTTATTGCTTTTACCGCTTTCCTGATCGCCCCTGCCTGTCATGGCTTTTTGTAAGCCGTAAATATTTTTTATGATATATATTACGCTTGAAACAACACTTATTGCTAATATTATTGTTTTGTTAGTTTATTATACTTATATAGTACTTGTATGTTTGCATGTTCATTTGTGCGACAATTTTAAATGTGCCTTTTACGGCACTTGACGCACTTCCACCCACTTTGTCGTTAATTTGAAGTGTATGCCACTTTTTTGCTGTTAGTATTTTTGCTGTTACTATTTTTTTGTTCTATTTTTTTAATATTTATTTTTCTGATACTATTTTTTTACTACTATTTTTTACTACGATTTTTTTAATACTATATTTTCTAGTATTTTTTCTCCTAATATTTTTTCTGTTAGCTGTTTTGCTCTTACTATTTTTTGTTCTATTTTTCTGCTACTACAAGTATTTTTTACTACTATTTTTTTTGTTTTGTAGTATTTTTCACCCTACTATTTTTTCTGTTGCAATTTGCATGCATTTGTACATTTTTCTGCTTCCCTTTGTTGTTGTTTTATGCAGCTAAATGCTTTCATTAAAGCCGATTTCAGCTGAGTGCGACAGGTTTTGTGTGCGCCACGGCGTATGAGTGATTCAGTGGCGTATTATTTATTAAGCTAAAAGCGGCGTTTATTTAAAAAGTCTGACACTTGATGACTGTTGTGTTTGTGTAATGGAAATTAACATGTTTTTGGGAATATTTTATATTCATATATTTTAATAAATTTTAATAAAAAAGCATAAAAAAAACTAAAACATAAAAACATTAATTGAGCAGCGTTTGGATGGCTTCAATATAAACATTTATACTTTTGTTTTTGTTTTGTAATATATTGTGAAAAAACGTGTTGCATAAAAATTTAAGTTTTAAAAATTAAATTCATAAATATTTTATATAAACAAATTTAATTAAAAAAATTAAATATTAATTAATTTTGATTGCGGAAGGTTTTTTTATGTTTTTTATGCTAAAAAAGTTGCCAACTGTTTGTTTTTGTATTTTCTTAGAATAAAAACACTTGTTATGTAACAATATATGCAGCTGTTGACAGCTAATTAGAAACGGTACATAGTTTGGAGTAAGTGATATTATTTTCCAAAAATTAATTTTTACTGTTTTCTCACATAAAAACATTAATTGGTAGCAGCGTTTGGATGGCTTCAATATTAGCTATTTATACTTTTGTTTTTATTTTGTAATATATTGTTTGAAAAAACGTGTTGCATACACACCACTAGTGTTGCTTGCCATGCCGTCCTAATTTCATGAAAAAGGACATCTGTGACATTTGTGATATTTTTGGTAGCTACATAAGATTTTTTGACATCATCAGAGATGTGTTCTCTCATCAGGCCACGACTTAGATTCCAAAACAAAGGTGTTTTCAAAATGTTTTCAATCCAAAACATGTCGGTCCGAACATAGTATTAGTGAAAATTTTAATTAAAAATTCTTTTTTTTTTTGAAGATTTTAACAAAAATGTGTAGAATTGAGTGCGACAGCTATGGAATTTTTAACAAAAAACTTTTGTGTCAACTTTCCTGTATACTTTGAATTGTTTATTTGTTGAAATTTCCATATAACAGGCAAATTCTTCCTTGGTACATGGCAGAATGACATCTTTTAGAATGTCGACGTATTTCTCCTTTTTTAAAATTACATCAATCGCATGGAACGGACCTACAACATTCCAGGGAAAAAATTCCCACACCATGATTGATCCTGCACCATGCTTCAGTACGTGCGAAACATAGCGAGGATCAAATTCTTGATAGATTAGTCGGCGAATATACATACGTTCGACCATCAGGATCTATGCGATTAATTTTGGTTACATCGCTCCAAACAACATACTGCCATTGATTTGTTGTCCAAGATCAATAAGAGTTGGAAAAGTCTACGCGTTGTTTACTTTGAATTTTAGTCAGAAGTGATTTCCTGCGTGCAGTCCTACCGTGAAGTCCAAATTCGACCAAATGCGGGGAAATTGTTTCCTTGTATATTTAGCCATTATATTCGTCTTGAGTTTTATGTAGAATGTCAGTGGAACTCTTTTTTGGGCCTCTTCGGGCGATGATACCAATTCAGCGGTTTATTTCTGTTGAAGTTTTTAAGGTTATTCTTTGCGTGTAACATTGGAAATAGTTTTAAAATTCTGTATATGCTTAAGGGCATTGAAAACGATTTTTTTGACCTGATTCAAAATTTCTTTGTACGTCTTTCCAGACTCACGAAGGTCGAAAATGCAGCTGCGAAGGGTAGGTGTACAGCTGCAGCTTTTCCTCATTAAAAAACTCGAGTAATACATTTTAATATATTTTAAACCACTACTTTGAAACACACCCTTACCAGAAATCAATGATATTATTAATAAAAATTAACACCTTAAGGAATTTTAATTATTTAAAGAACTGTTTCTAATTCGCTGTCAACGGCTGTATACATTATACATATGTATATTTTTTTTATTTTTACTTTAAGAAAAATACTTCATTTATTTAATTCTTGGTTTTTTTCATTCAAAATAAGGTTTGCTTAAATTTGTTTTAATACAAAGTTGGCTAACAAATTTTTTTTATTTACTATTTTATTTAAATATTAACAATTATTATCTAAAATTTAAATTTATATGTACAGCCATTAAATAAAATTGAATACAATAATACAACTTAGCCTAAATGTAAAAATTTAAACGAGTTATTTCAAAAAACATTACTCAACACGAAAATATAAATAACGGTATATGATCTATCATATATACAATGCAATTAGTTTCATATACTCTAACTAGTAAATTATTTGCCTAAACAACCTAAGCAAACACGCCTAAAAATGTGCTACATATTCTTAAAATTGATATAAGCGCCTAAATGTAGGCAACATTAATCATTTCATCATAAGCATTAGCACAGTGACTAGTAATTCCGCTTTTTAATTCTATGCAACTCACTCATCTATAAAACCAAAGACAACTCCCAGCGTCAAACTGATTGCATACTTCCCAGCGCCAAGGTAGAAACAGGCAGCGCCTGTAGAAAGAAATAGTAATAATATAAAAACTGTCAAATTTTGTTAATTTTTTTTTATTTATGTCAATAAATTTTATAATAATTCATGAGCAATAGCCTTTTCTTTCTTTTTTAATTAATTCTGGTGCCATTCCGTTATCGGTACAAGCCTTAAATTAATGTAGGGATATGGGTTTCAAGAAAGTTAAAAAAAAATGAAAAGCCTTACACTTTGTAGCAAAGTTTTTGTTTCTTCTTTAACGTTATTCTCGTTTTATACGTACTTTGTGCGGTCTGCTTATATCAAAATATTGGGTAGTCAAAAAGTATTTTCGTATTTCGACACAGACATTATTCCATCAACGTAAAACTTTTCTAGTTTCTCAGCGAAAAACTGGGGCAAGTAATTTTCACAGGCTTTTCTTGAAGCGAACTAGCTAACTAGTTCTGCATTGACCGAAACAAATGTCCGAATAGTCCGATGGTGCAAGGTCAGGGCTATATGGTAGACTTCCCAGCCAAGCTCTCCCAGTTTTTGCCGAGTCATCAAAGATGTGAGTGTTCTAGCGTTAACCTGATGAAAGACGAAGCCCATTCTGTTGAGCAGTTCTGACCGTTTTTTTCGATTGTTGGCTTCAATCTCATCGGTTTTTGACAGTAAAGTGTAGTATAAATCGTTCGACCAGGCTGGAGCAGCTCATAGTGGATGACTTCAATCTCATCAGTTTTTGACAGTAAAGTGTAGTATCAATCGTTCGACCAGGCTGGAGCAGCTCATAGTGGCTGACTCCTTTCCAATCCCACCAAATACTCATTTTAAGTTTTCGAGGCGTCAATCCTGGCTTTGCGACCAATTGCTGAGCTTCATCACGCTTCGATTTCATTTCGTTTCAACAAAGAATCGCAATTGCTAATTCGGTCCATTAAATTTTTAACAGACAATTCATGTGGTACCCAAATATCAAGCTTCCTTTTGTAGCCAGCATGTTTTAAATGGTTCAAACCCGTTTGATGATAAATGTTAAGCTCCTTAATGGTGTCATGGCTACTTATGTGACGGTCCCGGTCAATCTTCTCCGTAATTTCATTGACTTTTTCAACGATAGGTCGACCAGGGCGAGGTGCATCTTTTATAGCGAAATTTCCACAACCATTGTTGTGCTACACGAACTGATACAGCATCGTCTTTGTAAACTTCACAAATTTTAGTTGAAAGGCTTACTGACTCCGTTGATGCCAAACCCATCCATAGACAGCCAACTCCTCAACTTCAATCTACTTGAATCCAGGTCACCTAACTTTTCTCTAAAAACCAATCGATTCGTCTGTCTTCTTTAAAACATACTCTGCAGCATTTCGAGCCCTTACTTCTTCCACTCACACTCCCCGCTTGCGATTACTGCACTCGCTCCCCTCCACTGTGACACCGTCTTGTAATTTATTATATTTTTATTGCCTCACATAATATTTTATAACCTCAACTCGGGCAAGCAACACACCATATATATATTGCATATGCGAGGTTAAATGTCTGTGTCACGTTGCTTAAGGTAGTTAGGCCCCAGGGCGGGCAGTAAGACAGTGAGCGACACTTTCAATGCCGAAAGGGGGAAAGGGGCAGCGCGAACCGCAAATCGTTTGTGATGTGTTGTGGCGCATCTGTCTCAAATAAGTAGGGTAAACAAGTACAACAACAACACACAGTTGCATGTAAACATAAAAATAACAAAAACACTGCTTAACACACACACACATACACAACTTTGCTCCCAAACAAACGCACAAGCAGCAATGGGACACAAAGGTTTCAAGACATGAAACTACATGGCAAGCGCCACAAGCGAATCAAGCTGCCTGCGAATCAAGCCAAGTCAAGTGTGGCAGAGAGCGCCGCCGCCAAAGCGTCTCACATCACGCGTTTCGCTGCAGCGCGCAAAGAAAAAGGCGAAGCGCGCGCGAACTGCTGCCTTTCCTCCGTGTTGCACGTGTGTTGATGTGGCTGTAAGAGCGCCTGTTGGTGCGAGTGTGGTAGGCGGGGGTGTGTCTACACACGCCACATGGTGTCATGTTGCCGCTGCCAACAAACACGCGCGCCACTCACACAAAATGCTTAGGTAAACAACGCGAAATGGCTTTGCATTGTCTGCCTGCCGCCGTCGTGAAAGCCATTTTCAACCACTTGTTGGGCGCATAAACGCCGTGAAAATGAATTAAGATAGTGTAAAGTATGCACTGGAGCTCGAAATGAGGATGTGTGGAGGAGAAGATGTTCGACAAAAAGGTCGTGTAATGAATGAAGCGAAAAAAGAAATAACTGCGGCACACTAAGTCAACTGTGGCATCATGGTTCGGAGGTCACTGAAAGGAGCAGGTGAGAGAGAATGAAAGTAGATCGCGGAAATCTTATCAAAGTCAGCTCATTCTTGAAATCGATTCAACGTGGATCTAGTTAAGTAATTAAACTTAACCAGAAGTCATTAAGTTAGTCTTCAAGTCTATATCCAACTCGCCTGCTCAAATACAGTATAGAGATATAAACGAGATTTCTCTCAAGCTTTTGTTGCAAACCTCGCGTATGACCAGGGATCCGTCGCCGAAAGCGCATAAATTCGCTTTTCTTCAGCTTTTGACGATTTGAAAATTAAGGACTGCCTGACCAGCCTTCTTCAAATCATTAGACATCGAGGAACTGCGTTTACAAATGAGTTTTTTTTATTTCAGAAACCACCGAGATGTGCTTTGTTAGAGTCGGAATCATATGGAACACTATTGAAGTTCTAAGATGTTATTGGTTCCCGAGAAACTGCATATATGGGCAAAAATCCACGTTTCTCTCTCTCTTTGTGTCGTTCCAAATCATTTAGATCTTCAAATGATTGCACATTGATCATTTTGAAGATATATTCTTGAATTGCCGATAAGATGAAAAGTGACTGCTTGACCAGTCCCATGAAGTCATTGAAATTGGAACTAGAGACTGCATTCAAGGTTAAGCTTTTTAGCCAAAAGCCAGGGAGACAATATTTCTTTGAATCAAGACCACATGCAATCCTTTTGTAGATCTATTCTTGAGTCGCTGTATATAAAAACAAGTTGTAACTTCTCCAAAATGCTGGGTTTTGCGATCATTTTATATGGATCTTAAAGCCATCGCTTGTTGAGTTTCAACAGTCAGTATTTGAAAGATGTACTGATGAAGTAAACATAGCGGCAAGCGGGCAGCAGCCCTTCTGTGCGATATATAGACGTAACTAATCTACTAAAGAGATTTTAGAAGCGGAAGACAATGTATTGGGCGCCAAAGGGTCAGACATCCCGGCTCATATGATATGGAAAGTTGACGACTTCGGTCCAATATTTTCTAAAACTGCACTGAAGAAACTGCTTTTTCTAAGTAATGCTCGGAATCTGTTTGTTTGTTGAAACCGCCGATATCGAGTCACTATAGCATATTGCTGTCATACAAAGTGACTGATCCAAATCAAGTGCTTGTATAGAAAACTTTTTTGTTTGACAAGATATCTTTACGAAATTTGACACAGATTACTGTCCGAGGCAGCGCTATAATCTCCAAACATATTTTTCATATCGGAGTACTATAGCATATAGCTGCCATATAAACTGATCGATCAAATTCAAGTTCTTGTATGGAAAACTTTTGTATTTGACAAGTTATCTTCACAAAAGTTGACATGAGTTATTGTCTGAGGCTATGCTACAATCTGCAAGTATATTTTTTGGATCGGCTTACTATAGCATATAGCTGGCATACAAACTAGCCGATAAAATTCAAGTTGTTGTATGGAAAACTTTTTTATTCGACAATATATCTTTACGAAATTTAACACAAATTATTGCAAAATAGAACTCTTCAAACTCCATATATTTTGTGCAGATCGTATCACTATATCATATAGCTGTCGTACAAACTGACCCTTCAAAAGCAAGATAATACTTTTTTTATACCCTTTATGCTATGATAAATGCACTTGAGAAGGATATTATAGCTTCTTTTTAGCTTCGATGCAAATAAAGTTAAAATTTTTCTTGTTTTCGTCTGCAAAGCTTTCCATCTGCTGTATAGAATTCACTTTCACAGCCGAAACATGCGTCTTGCCATATATGTACATATGTCCTTCGAGACAAATCATACCCTAAGCGGTATTTCTCGCTTCAAGCTTTATTTTCTGTGCTTCATTCTACGCTTAATATTATACTTTCATTTTTATTTACGTTTGCCTTGCCTTTGGCAGCCATTTGAGCGAAATTTAATTCCCACGCACCGGTGCGTATGAGTAACATATTTCAATTTCATTGCCGTGAGGGTGTGCAACAAAGTGCGTATATTGAATAAAGTAAACGCGTTGGGCACAGCTTTAAAGTCAAACACAAAGCACAAGTGCAGCGTGCACACAAGCACATTGAATGTAGTGTGTGGCGGAAGGGAAGGGCGGGGCGTAATCGCACAGGGGGTGAGGTGAGCTGAGCCGTGGCAGACAGTCATACAACCGGAAGAACTTACTGACATTCGCTAAATATTTTTTTCGCTTTTGTGTGTGTGCTGCACTTTATTATGCCTGCCGCAGTGCGTGGCAACTATGTAGAATGGCATGCAACAACAACAATATTAATGAAAATAAATGTGAAAAAACCACAAGCAACATAAACAAAGTTGACATACAAAGCGGATAGCGGCAAGCATGGAAGAATTAGAGCGAACAGGCGGGCAAAGAACGTGGCAGTGAGCGGGGGCAAGCAAGTTGCAATGATTTGAAGCCAGGAAACAGCACTTAGCGCGCAAACAACACGCAAAGCCTTAGCGAAGTGTAATTGCAGGCAGCAGGCGGTGAGCTGCTAGACGCATGTGGCATGTGGCAAGTGGCAAGGAGTGAGGGCAGAGCTAAGAACGCAACGGTGGCGTTAAATAGAAAGTCAACAGCAGCGCAAACTGAACCAAACTTGTTGCAAACGGAAAAGCGCGGCTGCATGTTGTATTTGTGTGTGTGTGTGTGTTCGTGAGTGTGTTGCACGTATATATGTGCGTGTAAGCGCCTGACAGGCAACAAGTGTTGCACAAATCAAGAGAAAACATTTGCAAAACTTGTGGAAATTAAAAGGCAAAAGATACAGCAACAACAAGTAACAACAACAACAAACTTGTTTTAACGGCAAAGCGCACAACAACAAACTTCTTTTAACTGCAAATGCGCACAAAAAATCACAAAAACAGCAACAATGCGCTGAAGTTGCATGCCACACACACAAAGTTGCAAGAAAATACCACTTCAAGTTGCATGAAAAGCTGCCGCTGATGTTTAGCTAGCGCACGCCAATCACCACTGCGCGACTTTCACTAATGCCAGCTGTGCCCCCGCTGCCCCACCGCTTGCTCACTTCGCCATTAACGCTCATTTGCCAGCTACTCGTGTACTCGCCTGCCAGCAGAAATTAATCCAATCTGTTTTTTCCGTTGTTACTGCAACTATTTGTTGTTTTTGTTGCGCTGCTAAGCAATCTGAAAAGTTTAAATGAAGTAATAAAATAAACGTCAAGTTTTTATGCCACTTTCTCCGTGTTGCACACACTACTTCTTTGGCGGTCGCGCGCTCACCAGCTAAGCGGGTTGTTGTGGGGATGGTCGAATGGAGTGTAGAGAGGCCGGGCGGTAATTTATACAGCATTTTGGGGTAATGTTGGCAACTAAGATTTCAAACTGTCATTGCTTACTTCGCTGCTCGCTCTCAAAAATTTATTTCAGCACACACTGGTGGCGAAAAATGTTACACAACTGTGAATTTCGACTTTTTTTCTGCAATTAATTTCAATTCAGTTTTTGTAATTAAAAAAATATATTTTTCATAATTTTGATTTCTGTTTTTGTAGTCTTTTTAATTCCAAAAAAAAGAGATTACATATAATTTTTATAGTATTTTTTCATAAAATAAAATTAATTTCGAACGAATTCTTTCATTTTATATATATTTTTTTAGAAATTAATTTAATGTTATGTATTATAAATTCGTATTTAGAAGAAAATTGCTACAAAAAAATTCGTTCGACCAATAAAATTTTGTTAGAAAACACATTTAGAGTTGAAAGAATGTTCACAGTGTTCAAATTAAAATTAAAATTAAGGTTAAAATTAAAATATTGACTAAACCAAAAAAATTATTCATTATTAAAAAAAAATTAATTCGAGATAAAAAATAAAAAATTAATTAAAATTAAAAATTAGTTATAATTAAAAAAAAATTTAACAATTAATTAATATGAGGTTAATTAAAAAAATAAGTAATATTTCCTTTGTGTTCATTTATTGAATATTCTTATGTTATGTTGAAAAAATATAAAACTAAAATGATTTTTCTCGACTTCCAAAAATTTAAAGAAACACACACTGGTGGCTAAAAAAAGTTCACATCTCTTTAATACCTTTTTTTCTTAAATTTTCGAAATAAGTTCATTTTTAGTTTCATTCTAATTGATTACTATTAAAACTAATTTTGTTTATATAATATTTTTTTATTTTTTTTTAATTTTTTTTTATTCTTTTTTTACAGTTTAAAAAAATGTTTAAAGGCTATAAAAAAGGTAATTTAAATAGATTTAGAAATTCCTCAAATTGTGTGTGATATACGAAACTTGTAAAGAAAATGTGCATAATTTTTTTTTAACCAGAACTTAACTGACAGATGGCTGTTAACCCGGCATTGAGAAATCGACCCTTAAGGGTTTTTCTTAGTTTCAAGTTAAAATTTTAATTATAGAAAATAGTTGAAATTAAATTAATTAAAACTTTTAAGAAATTGAGATTTAAAAAATTTTAAATTGTTTGTTAATCTATTTGTACTAAATTACACTTTTAATAAAGTTTTTCTTCATAATTTTCATTATTTTTACAAAAAATTTTTAATTTGTGTGGTGTACTTCACTTATAAATATCTTTTTTTATAAAAGTTATAAAAAATTTCGAAATAAAAAAACAAAATTTATAACAAATTAAAAAAGAAAATTTATTTTTTACAAAATTATTGATAATTTTTAATGAATGTGATAATTTTTAATAAACTTATTGATAATTTTGTAAAAATTGAATTTTTGTTGTTTTTAATTTTTTAATCAAAAATTTTTTATTTCGAAGTTTTTTAATAATCGTTTTGAAGAAAAACTTTATTTTTAGTGTGTGATTTTGCAAAAATTTAAATTTTTTAATTTTGTAATAATGATATTTTTTTTGTAAAAATTTTATTTTTTTTAATTTGCAAAATTTATATATTTCAATACGTTCAGTATTTCCCTGTTTGATGAAAACTAAAATTTATTTAAGAATATATTTTTAAAATGAGTAATGCTAGGAAAATTTAAAAAAGATTTTCAAAAATTTCTGAAAATTCCATTTCTTAGTATATTTTTATATTATTAATTTATTTTATTAAAAATATTGGCTTAAAAATATTCCTGAATAACCGGGCAACTCAAATGTCGAAAGTCAGGGCTTCATTATAGTCAAGCTATGAGCCTACGATAATCTCAAACACTGCAAAGCAGATACATTTTGTCGTTGTTTTTGTTGTTTCTATTTTTCATTTTGATAATCAATGCATTCGAGCGCACATAACCAACATTTAAATTGTGTGGTTTCATTTCATTAAAACTAATTATTGGCTGACATGTTGACCGAGGCGTATGAGTGATATACAATTACTGCCAAAAGCATTGTTTTCACACATTTGTTGTTGCTATTGTGCTGCACAACAACGCTCGCTGCTGTGAATAGCTATTACAAATTCCCCGTAGCAGCCGTAATAAAGGCTTCCAAATACACAGGCACACACACACACACACACACACACACAACAATGCCATTTATAGCGCACTATTACAAATAATATGAAACGCCGAGTACAGTAACAACAACAACAAATGAGTAATGCATTTACGACATATTTCTATGAATGGACCCATTGTTTTCACCTGTTGCCTGGCAACAGTTATTGCAATACAACAACAATAAAGCGCAGCCAAGGCAAGTGAAAGATTTTCGAAGGCACTGAAGATGAAAGTGTGAGTCAGGGAGATGGACAGGGGGAGAGCTTGAGCTCATAGTGGTCGAAACCAGCCGGAGCTGCAATTGTACGTGTGTGTGTGTGTGTGTTTTCATTAGCTAGCTCGCCAAGACAGTGGTGGATTATGGGGTGTCACTGCCTAATAGACAAAGCAACGGTTTATTTGCCAAATTCCAGACAGTTAAGCGGCTTAAAGAAGTGTCGCAGCTGGCAGCACTGATAAGATAGTAATTCACATGCATTTAGAAACAAATTAATTTACAATTCCTTGATTTGCCTTGTAAGTCTATTAAAGTTGAATAACTTCCATTGTTGTTTCAATATTTTGTTTGAGTTATTGCGCGCAAATTGAACATAAACAAGGCTTTACTTTACACTGAGTATATGTGTGCAGTTTATTGCGCGTTGAAGCGAATTCGTTGAAAGTGAATCATAGAAACTGTAGGATAGGCCGCAAAATATGTTTTTCTGTCTTTAATATTAATTAAAATATTTAAATAATTTAAAATAATCACCATTCAATTTAAATCTTTCCTCCAGACAGATTTTCACTATTTTTAAATTCTAAAAAAATTCTGAACAAAAATTAAATAATTTTTTTTGAAAATTTTCTAATTTTAAAAATTTTAAATACTTTTTTTTAATTTTTTATTTTTAATTTTTTAATTTTTTTTTAATTTTCTTTTTTGTTTTCCACGTCATAACTGTTTTTCACAAATTTTTTTTATTATTATCTTATTAGATTTTATGTTTAATTACATTTTTTTAAAGATTTCACGTCACTCATACGCCATGTTGCATCATATAAGTTAAAATTCTATTTTAACCTAAAGCATCCTTTAAGAAAATAAATAAACTCCTACCTCAGCATAACCTTAACAACAACAAAGTCTGTCAAAATATGACATAACTTCCAAAAGATGTCTAAAAAATATTTATAATAAAAATTTACCATTAACCGTGAAACACATTTCAAGCCCGCCAACGCCGTTTCACATCACACCAACGCCACTTGCTAAACCTACAAAGCATTTAGCTGGCACTTAAGTCTAGCGTAAATTTGTTTTCAAGCAACTTTCGAACTAAAAAAGTTATGCCAAAAATATTTCACACACACACACACACAGCTTCAACAGTGCGGCATTGCAGCAGACTTGAGGGCATCGAAAAAATATTTTTTTTGGCAACTTTTGTTTGTTTGCGACCTGCAACAGCTGTCAGTTGTCTCGCCCGCATACCAACGAAGCATACGCTGGCATACATTTAGGCTCTAAATAACAACCAAAACATCTAAACCGAGACGAGGCATCAAACAAACTGCACAGCGACGAGCATTCGTTACATTTTTTATGACATTCACGCATCTGCTGTAGGCGTGGCGGCAAAATCGCACACACACACACATATGTAAGCAAACTGTGCTGTTGGCTTGGCGTTGGTGTGTCTGCCAGAGCTGCTTGTTTTTCATTACGCAACTTGTCTGAGGCCTTTTTCAGGCCTTCAACGCAGCAGCATTGCTATTTTCATTTAGCTTGCTACTTTTGCCCGCCTTTTTTTCATCTCTTTTAATTTTATTTTTACGCATTGTTTTTGTTGCTGTTGCTTATTGTCTATTTTCGCTCATTCGTTCGCCTGTTGCTGCTGTCATAAAACAAGCTGCAATCATATTTATTTAACACAGGCACACAAATAAACACAGCTAGATAGAGAAGCGCTTGCTCAGCCTTGTTGGTGGTGCGCCTGGGCGTATGCGCGACCTCTGTTGCCAAGCAAATATAAATCTCGCTTTAACGCTTGTTTTTCTTCGCTGCCGCTGCCACCGTCGTAAATAGCTATTAAAGGTGTGTTATTTGTTGCGCCAATTTATGCTTTCGCTTAGAATAATAACAGTTAGAGTGATTTTATTTTTAGTCGTTTATTTTGTTTTTTTAACGCGAAAGGTGAAAATCAATGTTGTGTCCTTAAATCAGTAAAAATAACACATTTAAGCGCTTCAAAGGCAATTTCGCTTTAAATTTAGCAAAGATATGCTGTTGGTGTCCTGTTTTCTAGCGCTTTATGAAATTTAAAAGAGTGAGGCTAAGGTGACAGTTGGAGGTACAGACTATAGACGGAGTATTGGAGATTCAGCGCTAATTTTGAACCTTGATTTTGAATAATGACCCAACTAGTACTTGTTGTTGCAGCAAGTACCCGATCCAAGAGGGTTAGATCCCCGAAATAACAGCCAACGGCTAGATAAATTCAGGGTCAAATGCTTATTAGTCCTTCAGAGCGATTGTTTGGATCTCAAAACTAGCTTATAGAGCTAAACAGTAACCAGTTCAGATAAAAGCTTTCCATTCAGAGCAAGATAGAAGTTCCTCCTTCACTTCTGTTATATTGTTACTAACCAAAACTAGTAGAACCTGGAACTAAGCTACCAGGCGCCCTTCTGGGATCTACTTTGGCGGTTATTGGACAACCTTTCCATAACGGAACTGAAAGGAATCTTTATGAACTCGTTTTTCGAAGACCGATTTGATAACTTAGATAGCCTTTGAACTCATTCAACCGCAGATTAGGCTCTACAGAAAACAGAAATCGTCTTACTAGACCCCTATCCAAGAATAGAATAATAGGTAGAATATTTCCCGTATACGCAATTTCCGTTGTTTTTTGTGACTGTAAGTCGATGCGCTTTAGCCCTTATAGCCCAAGGGGACGGTTGAAAACCCTGAAATAAGATGGGAAACCTAGAGTTCGTCTGACTTAGGTGATTAGTACAAAGAGTATATCTTATGATCAGGGACCATTTGGAAACCCACAGTTCGCCTGACTTCAGAGTTTCCAATCAGCCTCTCATTATGAGAAGAACTCTAAACTTACTAATCCACCCAATAAATATATAGAGTTGCAATTGCCTGACCAGAAGCTAAAATGGGAATGAAATGGGAAGTCTGAAAAGGCAACAAAAAATTTACCAACCCAAAAAAGAAAGCTTCAAATCGCTTACCGGTCATAAATTCTATCCGTACTTAAGTTGGCGGGTTCCACAAGATCTAAAGACACAACTTACAACACAACAGCACGGCAGAATGGAAACTTTGGGATAACCTGTTCGGATCCAGACGGCTGAAACTCTACGTAATGGTCCACCCTAAAAAAGAGTAAAGTGAAAATGGCATCCTAGAGACACTTCTTATGAGCTGACTGTCAGTGCTAACTCGGAAGTCCCCCGTGAAAACAAGCTATCTGTGGGACATGTTGGAGGTGTCACAAACCACGCTTCTGGCATAGTCTGGCCCATCACCCAAAACACAATGACATTAAATTCCAGCGCTAAGTTGGTCACAACGCAGTTTGTGATAGCCAGCAGAGCCTTGGCCGAGACGTTCAAAGAGCATAAGCAGGCTGACTGTCGCTACATCCAGCTGTGTCGATGGCATGCAACACAATTACCTCAAAGGCCGATTAATTGCCGCACAGTCGGGCCAAATGAATTTTTAATTAAGCCAGTGAACGCATAAAACCGCAAAGCACAGGGTGAAATGAAATGAACCGTACCGAGAGCCGAAACGAAAAAGAGAACAAAGACCGTAAATGAAGTGAGAAAAAAGTGCAGTCTTTGACGTGCACGGCATACTTTTTCCACATAATGTCTTGTAAGTCGCCACAACAGTACATGGACGGGGAAACAATGTCAGTGACAGGGCATAAGAATTTTCAAACACTTTGGGACTATTTTAGAACAAGGACATTTTGGGAGTAATGGCGTAATTAAGTAACGGAAAAGGTGGAATACAAAGGGACATTGAAAAATTAGCACGGCAATAAACTTGGCCGAAAGGGTTAAAAGTTGAAAAAGTGGAAAGACAAGAATATTAACTGAGAGAGCAGCGAGTAGCAGGGCAAATGCACAGCTGAGAGCACGGCAGTTTGCTAAGTGACCGCAGTACGCGAAAATTTTTAGCAAGACATTTGAGGTTTGAAAAGTATGAGTGAAAGTAAGAATGACAACAACATTTTCGCTGATTTTCGAGGCAATAGCAATGAACACAGAATGGTTATATAAGCGTGATAACATATTTGTCTTCTCAGCTGTTTACGGCTTATTCAACTCGACTAACTTACAGATAATCCATTTCAAATCATATAGTCCTTAAATCTACATTAGAAGCAATACTTGATATCCAATCAACCAAAACTCTTCTAGCTCATAGAAGCCACAAGCGCTCCTTTGATATATCTGAGACGATATTAAAATATTTAATGTACGGCTCCAACAACTTATCTGAAACAGTCCGAAGCCGTGGTACAGGCACATTAAATAGCACTGGTTCTTACTAAGACTGGTGATACTTAAGGATTCGTGGTTCTTATAAACGAATATACTGGATGTAACGAAGATGAGATTATTTTACCAAAGATAGTTCGAAAATTTGAAGAAGTCATAGTATGTCTAATGTTGGAATACCATAAGAGACCACGAATAAACCTATATTAATATAACTTCAATGGATATAGTCAATTAATATATAAGCAGAGTTCGTTCCTCGGCCAAGGAAGATCCATTAAATGAACTTTCTCTTTTAACCTAAATGCTTTTCGAAAGACACACCCCTTTGTTTACATTTTATGCAGTTAATGACCATTTTGTTTACATTTAGCCAAGTCCAGAACATTTGTTCACATTTAGCCAATTCCACAACCTTTGTTTACATTTGGCTAAGACAACAACCTTTGTTTGCATTTGGGTTAGTGAATATTTTGTTTAAATTTTCCCTAGGTCATTGAACCCTTTGTTTACATTTAGGTTAGTGACCCTTTTGTTTATATTTAGCCTAGACAACAACTTTTGTTTGCATTTGGGGTCAATAACCTTTTTGTTTACTTTTTCCTGAGGTTACTTACCTTTAGCTAACTCAACAACCTTTCTTTACATTATGCCATGTGAAACTAATTTTTCGATGTGAAAGACTTTTAAACATTTGTGTTTATTTTATGAGTCAACTCGCAATCCTTCTTTTTTCCCCTCGGATACCATAAGTGGCCTTGCCTCTAGTCCAGTATGATCCTAACCACATACCACATTGATAAGAAATTCAAGTTTTTTTCATTAACTGATTTTTTTGCTCACCAATCCAAACAGGATTAGATCCAGCCGGATAAAATCTGAGTCAATTCATATAACGCAGAGCCGCCTCTTGTGGAAAGTTATGAGAAGCTCTAAAGCTTTTCGCCTAAAAGTAAACTACATATTTTTTATACCACAATAATATCTTCAATATATACCATAGTTTACGCTCTACCCTTGACCCTTCCTTAATACCCAGACTGGCACGAAGACTTGTCATTTTTATTAAATTTGATCATTTTCATTTTTTTTTAATGTTGTTTACTAAAATTCTTGCTTTCTTCTTTGAATTTGAAATAATTGTTTCTAATCTCTGTGGGCAGCTCCAGCCAGCATAATAAATATCACTGGCGGTTGACCACAACTCATGAGCAAATAGCAAAGTTAGTGTTTGATAAATAAATAAAAATACAGTTGTATGTATATATGTGTGTGTGTGTTTTTCATGTGAAAAATGTAAGCATTTTAAAAGCTATAAAGCCAGGCAATTAATAAGCAAAAAATACATCCAAGCGCACGCACTGCCAGCAACAGTTACCACAGCAAGTAGTAAACAAGTCCGACCTCAGCCTACTGGCAACTGAGTACACCGACCACAAAGTCAATGTCAGCACTGAAATATTATAAAAATGCGCTTGTGGAAGTATATACGGATATATGTATATGTATTTAGATATATTTTAATATATAGTTATAAAGAATGCTGCCTTTTCAGTGTTTTTTGTTCAGCACACCTCTTCCATTACTTCTGCTTTCAATTAAATTTTCTTTTTAAATTATGCTCAAGACGCCTGCTCCGTAAGCAAATATAGCGCACGTCAGTGTAGGCGTCTGTTAGCTAAAGTGATTGGCTGCTTATAAAGAGTTGGAAATAAAGTGAACAAAGCTGAAGCGTAGGTGAAAATGTGATAAGTAAGGGTATTAAGTGATTAGCGTAGAGAGTGCGTGTAGGTGACAAGCGGTATCTTCAGTTCTCTCATTTAGGCAGAATATACATCAGTGGAAATTCTTTGACAAGCAAAAAGATACCCTAAGGAGTGACATAAATATCGGAGGAGTTCTGAGCAATGCTTATTTGACTATTTAGGATTTATGCGATGTGATTTAAATCTCACAAGATGAGATTTGCTCCCAACTGACTTTTTATAGAAAGAGCAGACTATCTAGGTGATTATTGAACTTGTAATGTGCGTTTTCGTGATTTAAAAGTCGCGAAGTGATCTGACCGGCAACTAGCTGGCATTCCCACCCAAAGCTCGGCTGACTATCAATCCTTCATGTGAGATGCGATGTGATGTTGAAGTGATAGAAATTTCACGATGTGGCTTGACCGGCAGTTAGCCGACAGTTGACCTATATAAAAAGAGGACGCTGGTTGGACACAGCTCAGGTGACTTTCAATCCTTGATGTAATAATTACGCGGTTCAAAATCATAAAGTATCCTTTTGGTCGTTTACTTGGAAATTTGCTTTATATAAAAGATGACACCCTGCTTTCCCAGTGCTCTGGAGACTTTCGCAACTCGATCTAAAAACATGTGGATCTGACTTAAAAATCGCAAGTTGCCCAGACTGACAGTTACCTAACAGTTGCCTCTATATAACCAGAGGGCGCCATGCTTGGACAGTGCTCAGGTGACTCTCCTTACGCCTAGAAGTCATGTGATTTAAGAGTAAAAGCTGACCTAACTGACAACTACTTGACAGTTGGCTCTTGAAAAAACACATGCAGCATGCCTGGGCAGTACTCAGGTGACTCTGAACATTTCATGTGATGTGATATTGGTGTGAGTTTTAGATCACGAAATGCATTTGTAATTAAAAATTTAACATAAAATTTGAGAATTATTATTTTTTTTTTAATTTGTGAAGAATTGTATTCCGTTTAAAAAAAATTATTTAATTTCAATTAATTTAAAAATTAATTTAATTATATTTTATAAATTTTGTTAATTTTTGATTTTTATGCAAAGGTTTTTTTCAGTTTGACATCCCTTTTTTACAGACCGTTTAAAAAAATATTATTTAATTTTAATTAATTTAAAAATGGATTTAATTATATTTTATAAATTTTATTAATTTTTGAGTTTTATACAAAGGGTTTTTCGGCTTGACATCCGTTTTTTACATAGTTTTTTTAATATTTTTTTTTTTTAATATTTTTTATTTTTTTCTCATTTTTTTTTTTTTTTTGGTTAAAAAATTAAAAAAAAACTATGATTTTATGCATAAAATGGTTCTTCCATAATTTGTATTTTTTTCTAAATAATCTTTTTTCGGATTACTATAGCATTTTTCTTCCATACAAACTTTTAGTAAAACAAATGCAAATATTTGTCTGATTAACGTTTTTTCTAAAAAAATCAAAAAAACTTTTTTATGATAAAATTATTCCATAATTTGTATTTTTAATATAATTAAAAAAAATATTTAAAGTATTAAGCTTTTAACTTTTATTACTTTTTCCATTGTTACTATTTTTTTTTTTGTTTTTTATTATTATAATTTTTTTCAATTCATATTTTTAAGCATTTTTTGCTTTACTTAACTTTTTGATTCTGTTTCATTAAATTTTCACCGAAAAACGCGATTGAAAATAATTTGCAGTTTTCACTTTTCACGGCGACAAATGAATGGATGCGGTGCTTGCGGTTTTGAAATCGTATCTCGAGGTAGCCATCGGTTGCACAAACACTCACACAATAAACAGATAAGCAAAATTACACGAAATTACACGATCGCTGATAGACGAAGCGAACTGCAAACAAACAAAGGGCAGGCAAAAATTATTCACTCGAACATAACACACTTATCTGACTGAAAATGAATACATTTGTGAAAAGCTGCACAGATTAACACACCTTCAACCACACACGCACACACATATACGCATGTAGCTGAAAGCGGATCAAAAAAAAATTCAATACCAAAATTACTTCGGCGCAACAAAGCCTGACTGTCCACAGGTAGTTAGCGCCTTACATTTACTCTGGAAATATATGTGTGTGTATGTATGTCTGCGCATGTGTTTATGTTACAACCGTGCAACTCTGCATTGCAGCCACAGCGTAATTAATTACTCTAATTATCGCGTAATTCAAAGAGCAACACCAACAAAGTCCCCAATGTGAGCGGTAGGCAATTTGCTGGCCGTGTGTGGCAACTGAGTTGGGTGGGGGGTAAAAGCTGAAGGGCAATTAACGTTTGCTGTACGTGCTTGTGAGAAAGGAGAGCCAAATGTGTTCACATACTAAATTAATTAACTAATTTGTTATATTAATTTAATTAAATTGAGTTAGTTATTTTAGTTTTTCAATTTATTTTTTTATATTTTTTGGAAAAATTAACTTATTTTTTTTAATATTATTTCTTTGAATAAATATTAATTTTCTTTATTTATTTCAAAAAATTTTCAAAATATCATATTTTTTATTATTTATTTTTTGCAAGTCGTTATTTGTCGAAGTTCTTTACCATTTCCCAATTTTTAATAAATTAAATTATTAAAAAATATAATTTTATATAATTTTTGTAAAATAATTAAGTATTACATTTTTGTTTTTTATTTCTATTCTATTTTTATTTATTTTTTAATTTTTAATAAATTTAAGTATTACAAATAATTACGGATCGGCGTTTTTAGCTGCATTAAAATAGTTTAAATATTTTTTAAAACAATTTTTTTTTGTAATTCATTATTTGTCGAATTTTTTATATCATTTTCCAATTTTTATTAAATTAAATTATTAAAAAATATTTTCTTATAAGGTATGTAACGTAACTAAATATTACAGACTTATAATGTTTTTTATTTTGATTTTAATTGTTTTTATTTAATTTTTATATTTTTTTTAATTAATTTTTTTTTTTAATTTTTAATAAATTTACGTTTTATAAATAATTACAGCTTACCGTTTTTAGCCGTCCAAGTGAGATCCCTGTTATGATCGATTCAAAGCATTATTTTATTTCGATTACTAAAATTTAATTTGTATATTTTTCTAAATATTAAGTGTAATTAAAATAATTATCTTTAATTATTTTATGTCTGACTTACTTCGAAAATTTCTGTACTCTTTAATTGAATTTAATTTTTTAATTCTAATTAAAATATTAATTTTTTTTAATTAGTCTTAATTATTTTAATTTTCGTTATTTTAATTTACAAAGGTTTAATAATATTTAATTTAATTTATAAAATTGCGTTGGTTTAAATTATTTTAGTTAAAGTTATTTTACTTAAAAAATTATTATTTTTTAAGTTCAATGAGAAGTCTTCGTACTCCAAAACTGAAGATTAAAATATTAATTTTGTTAATTTAACCTTAAGTATTTTAATTTTCATAATTTTTATTTAAGAACTTAATTATTTTTTAATTTACTTGATAAAATTACGTTAGTTAAAGTTTTGTTGTTACAAAAATTTAGTTTTTAATTATTTATTTATTAAATTTTTTTAAATTTAATTTTTTAAATTGTTTTTGTTAAGTTTCATGAATTTTAAACTTTTTTATTTTGATGTAAAAATTTTTCAATATATCTATTTCAGTTAAGCTTAAATGTTATTAATTTTGGCATAATTTTTTTGTTAATTTCAAATTTAAATAAATTTAATTAGAATAAATTGTATATCTTTGAATTTATTTTTTATTAAAATCTCAAATTTTATATATTGTTATTTATTTACTTTTTACATAGTTTACTTAATTAAGTGTTATATTGGTTTGGTTTAAACAAAATGTTTAATTATTTTAAAAATTTAATTTTTATACATTTTTAATTAGTTTTTTGTATTGCATAAATTTAACTTTGTTTCTTAGTTATATAATTCGGTTGTAATCAAAATTAACTAAACTATTTGCACTAATTTTTTAATTAAGTAAAGTAATTTTTTTTAATTTGGTTAAAAAAATTAAATTTTAATATTAAAAATATTTTTTATTTACTATAAAATATTATTTAATTAGTTTCCATTAAATTTTTTTCATTTAAAATAATTTAATTCAATATATTAAATTTAGTTACAATAATTTTTCTTAAAAGAGAAACAATAGAAATAGTTTAAAATAATTTAAATATTATCAATTTTAACAAAGTATTTAATAAAAAAGGGTCTTACTAATAACAAAAAATATAAATAATTAATTATACTTAATTAAATAAGTAATTTTATTAAATTAAGTTAATTTAATACTAATTTCATTAAAATTTCCTTAATTTAATTTAATATATTTAACGAATTCGACAATCTGTAGTTACAGCTACACAAGCATTTGCAAATGTGTGTGTTTCTTTTAAATTATAGCTCTTTTATATGCCGCTCGTGTCCGCTCCAACGCGACCTTTGCCCATTTGGGTTAGTTTTCCGCTCTCACCATTGAAATACGTTGTATGCACACTATGTTCGTGTATGTGCCGATGTGTTGGTGTAAAATTTAACACTTGTCGCTAACCGCCACAACCGCACTTTCGGTGGCATTGTAACACTAAGCCATGCAAAGCTCACACACACTCGCAAATACAAGCGAGCATATAAAGCACCTTTGCGAAACTGAATTTCGGTCACGGCTCAGCCTACTCACAAATGCATATGTTATATGAGTGTATAAATATTGCAAAGTGAAAGCCTACATATTGTTTGATTTTTTTTGTAACTATTTTATTTGAACATTTTAAATTGTGGAGGAATATATTGGAAAATAATTGCAACTCAATGCACAAAAAGTTTGAACCCAACTTTTCAGCATTTCTATTTTACATTTAAAATAAACTTAAAAATACCTCAATTTGCTAACAGACACCAAAGCTCTAAAAGTAAGCTTTTATAAAACTATTGATAGCCACACACCCATTAAGCTTTTTAAAAAGCTTTCAAAACCGGTTTTGTTTTATACTTCGTACACTCTGAAGCTTTCTTCAACTATTATGACTACTTAGACAAAAAGCAGTATTTGCAAAAGCTTTTTCCGAAGCTCTCAGGTGTGATAAAAAAGCTCTTTAGCATTCTTTTTCGCGTTCCACAGTTTTTTTCCACATTGACCACATTGAATACACGAAAGGCATGCCCCTGCTTTCACACAAATGCAGTGTTTACACAGCATCAGCCGGCAGATGAAAAACTTCTCGGCAGTAAATCATTCATGCGTTTGACAACGCCGTGAACGGACGCGTTGGCTCGGGCAAATATATCAATGTGGTTACAGTGCAAGTGAATGAGAAGTGCCATAAGTGGAAAGAGAGTGAAATACATTTTGGCGGGAAATTGTTGTACTAAATGATTGAAATAAGAGTGCCAAATATCAAATTCCTTCAAAAAATTAAAACTAAAGTAATTTGATTATTATCTATAAAGTTTAGTTAAAAATTTACAAAGTCATATTTTAAATAAATAAAAATTGCAGCGAAAGCGAAAAGTTTAATCAATTTTATATCGAATGAAAACCAAATTTAAATAAATAAAATAAAAATAATTGAAATAAAAATAAATAAATTTTAAAGACATTTTTTTATAAAAGGAATGCAACTAAAAAATTTCAATTAAAATTTTAAATTTTCCACATCTTTAATTTAAAAAATTTAATTTATTAAATTTTCTTTTCTTAATTAAAATTTAATTTCTGCAATTTTTATTTATTTAGTAATCTTAAAAGATTACAAAGATTAAAAGAAAAAATTATGTAGAAAACAACTAAAATCTTGATCAAAAAATATTTCTTTACTTTGGTTTTCCAAAATAGAATTTAACTCAAAAACTTAGTAAAATTATAATTCAGTTTCCAAAATTTTTTTCTAAAAATTAAATTATAATAAAAATTGAGAAGAAACACTTTTTTTACTACAAAATATTTCCTTTGAATACCAAGTTTTTTTATTTATAATTTTTTTTATGTCAAAGATAGCGATCTACACTTTTTTAGTTACGAAAATTTTTAACCTAAATTCTCTTCGCCTTTTAATCTTAAGTTTTTTTCCATTTTAATTAAACAAAAGTTAATTATAATTAAGAAAGTTTAATATAATTAAAAAAATTTAAATTAAACTTAATAATTTTTTTGGAATTTTATTTTAAATTTTTTTCATCTTTTATTTAAAAAATATTTTTTTATCAATCTTTATATATTTTCAAAAAAATTATTAAATTTAATTTTAAATTTTTTTCATTTTTAATTTAAAAAATATTTTTTTTTTTAATTTTTATTTATTTTTTAATTTTAATTATAACAGTCTTTCGAATAGTAATTTTAAAAAGTAATGGTTTTTCAAAATTTGTATTGAAGAAAAAATAATAATTTGTTAATCTTAGGAAAATAAAATTTAACATTTACATAAAAAAGAAAAAAAAAGAACAAAAAAACATTTACTTCTATCAATTTTTATTTTCTTTAATTTTAAATATAGCATTCTTTCGATAAGTAATCTTAAAAAATAATAAGTTTTCAAAATTACAATTAAAAAATTAAAAACAAATAGTTGATGCTAAGAAATTATATTTAATTTTTTTCCAATTTTAAACAAATTTAAATGCAATTATTTTCTATTAATATTCTTAAAAAATTTTAAAACTAACTTTCAAATTAAATTTAGAATGAGTTAAGTAAAATAAAATTTTTTTAATTGAATTAAAATTTTTTTAAAATTAAAATTATTGTTTTATTAAAAATGGAAAAAATTATATTTTTTTTAATTTATAAGGAATTATATATTTTCATATTAAAAAATTAATATTATTTTACTTCCATAAAAATAAAATTTTAATATTTATATTAATTATTTCTTTTTTACTCAAAAAAACTACAAAAGTTTAAAGAAAAGCTATTATAAAAAACGATTTTTTGAAAGAAAAGTAAAAAGTTGGCATTTTTTCATACTAAAACTTCCAAATCTTTAAATATAATTTAAAAAAAAACTTTTTGTTTTACTTTTTGTTTTACTTTTTGTCAAAAGAAGAAAAATTTCACATTAAAAAGTACTAAAACCGATAACTACTGGTCTAAGCTGATTAAAATCATAAAATAAATTGCTTCCAAACTAAAAATGTTTTAAAAATTATTTTAAAATTTTCCAATATTTTTAAAAAATTTAATGTAAAAAAAGTGAAAACCAATCAGAAATTGATAAAAGTCAAAAAAAGCTAAAACTATTAAAGAAAACTAATTTTAAAAAAATTCAAAAAGTTTTGAGTAAACATAAACTAAAAAAATTGGGAAGAAATGAAAAAAAAATAAAATATTTATTTTCAAATTTTTAAAAAACTTTTAAACGAAAATGAATTGAAAATAATTTCAAAAACTTTTAAGAACATATATAAAAAGTCAATTTCATTTCTTAATTTTTGCTGAAGAACTTTCATAAAAGTACAGTTATATTTATTTTTGCAAATCTGTTTATTCCGAAATAAATACTAATTAGTATTAATTAGTTTTGCCCAAACAGCTCACAACCAAAAAGAAAAATAAATAAATAAACAACAAATAAAGAATTGGAAACAAATCTGCACAGGCCGTAAAAAAGTGACATAATCTTGAATTAAAACCTCCATACAAGTCACGTACACTTAATAACAAAGAAACAAAGAAACCAACTCAAAATGTATTGTTATGTGGCGCACCAAGCGTCGTCTATTTAAAAATCTCTTATCGAATTATGATTAAAGAACACATCAAAAACACAAAGCAACATATGCCGACCCCGGTCCACTCATAGACACACAGCACAGTGAATGAAATCAACGCGTACGCCGCTCTGCATTAAACAGCTGACGTCCGCACACTCCACTGGACACATACCGCCGCTTCAGCCGCGGAAATTTGCTTTTATCGCACACTTTGCCGCAAAGTGAATGTAAATAGAGACGTTGCAAGCATAAATTCTAGAGGTAAACAAAAATGAATTTTTAGAAAAGAAAATGTATGAACTCATACATATGAGCAGGAAAAGTCTAATAAACACGCGCTCAGTGCGAGTAGATGCCTTTGTCTGTTTTTTTATTAATATGGCGGTAGATAATGGGTGGAATGAGCTGCCTTGAGTGTGTGTGGCTAATCACACCATAATTTTTGTTGTTTTTTTTACACGAGAAAATAAAAAAACTCATCTGCTTATCAAAAATCGCCAACTCAGATATACCTTAAATTAAGTGGTACTCTTAAACTCCTTTTTAGCCCAGAAAATGCTGAGGGTTTTAACAAAAAACGAAAATAAATGCTGTAAACTCCTTTTTTGTGTATATAAGATCAGAAAATAGTTTTCGTAAATTTTCAGTGGGTCTCTCAAACGGTGAACTAAGCTAAATGACTTTTGTGTCTGATTCCGATTCTGAGTACCATTATCTTCCTTCGATTTCGCTGTCTAAACTCATTTTGATATGGAAAGCTTGTAAAGTTCTAGAAGTTTCTAACAGTAAATCAATATTAATTGCTCCAAACGGCATTGGAAACCTTGAACGAATTTAGTATTATTCCTCTCTGGTTATTATTTTGTACCCCGAGTTAGCTCAGCTTTTCGTAGTCCACTGAAATGTAAGGCCTGCACATATCAAACCCAGAGAACCCAGAAATTACTGGACAGACACATATTCGATGGATCATCACAGTTGTCTTGTCCTCGAAACTGCAAGTTTTCATATTTATATCGAAGTTTGTGGATTTCTGTCGATTCTGTATAATATTCAAGTCTTGTTTATAAATATATATATATATATATATCTTCTGTCGCGTCGTTATATAGGCATGACGGCTCTTCGAATTTTCGCTTTCTGTGAAGGTACTTTTTGAAGTATTCTTGCTTGGATAACAGCTGCGTTGTGTAAAAATCTACTTCCCGGAATTTACAACTTGTCCATGAGTCTGTTAGCCTGGCCGTCCATCTGCCACGACTTTTAGTCTCCCATCTTTGTTCCCATGCTGTTATTATATCTTTCTTTATTTGTTCTATTGCTCTCTTGTTATTACCAGATGATTTCTTTAGCTCCCACAGCATTTTTCTTTCGTATGCTAGAAGGTCAAGTGGGGTATTTCCGCTTATAACTAGTATTACTTTCGGTAGGCTGATACAACTCTGAGGCCTTTGGTGCGGTGCACTCTGGCCACTATCCTACGCCGATTTTCCTCTTTAAATACGTCTGCTCATATCTTGGCTCCGTATAATAAGAGCTAGGAGCTTTCTCTTTCCTTGGCTTGGGCCTCCTATGTTGGCCATTAATCGGCTCAGTTGAGAGGTAACCTTCGCTGCCTTTCCTGTTGCATGCTGGATTTGTACCCAGAAGGTTATATAGAATATCCGTAGTCGTGTGCATGCTTATCTCGAAGGGTATGTGCTTGTTTGTTAGCAGTAGTAGCTCTGATTTCTCCGTAGCGAGCTGGAGGTTGTGTGAATCGAGCCATGCTTGCGTCCGTATTATTCAGCTTTCTTCGCGCTTCTTCTGTATCCCTTGCTGTGATTACTGCTGAAATATCTTCCGCGAAGCCAATTAAATACGATTTTCTAGTTTTAATATAGCGTCGTAGCTAATGTTCCACAATTCTGGGCTTGTGTGGGAATGGATCCTTGTGTTGCTCTTGAAGTGACCGCTAGCTGTCGTGATCCCTCTTAAGTCTCCTGCAGGGGTTTCCTGTTGGTAAGGTATCTCCGCACCACTGCCCTGAGATAGTCGGGAATCTTAAAGCTTTTTTGGAGATCGTCGATCGTATCCACCCATCTAGTGCTATTCTTTTATATTTATGCCATCTACGCTGTGCGGCTTCTACGCTTTCAGTGACGCATTTTATAGTTCCTGTAGTTGATCTGCTGGGTCTAATGCCATATTGTCTAGGGGACAATCCTCCAGCTTCTTTGATAGCCGCTTCGAGTCTGGGTTTAAGTAATCTTTGATAGAGCTTTCAGAGCCCTTATTTCTACCGTATCAAACTATAGCTCTGAGTACGTATTTTTTCTGCTTCATCAAGTGGGGTAGATCCGATGGTTATGGCGAAAAGAAGTTCCCGCTAATAAGGCTCTTATTCCAAAAATGGACTCTGCTTTGCCATAGTGTTCGTCTCAGTTTTCCATTTCTCTAAGGGAACCAAGCCCTTTGCTTCTAAGTAAGAAGTTTTGGGTTTATGTCTGGGTTATCGTCTAGGAAATGATAAGATTTATTCAGCTGAACTCTGTAGGTAGATGTAGGACATATGTAGACAATAATACCTCGTATAAGGCCTTCCATCAGGCGCCCTCTGCGCTCTTTGTTACTATGACAGATCTCTATTTGCTTCCACAATACGTAACTTTCGTTATAAATTTGTTATTTTTATAAGCTTAAAGTTTTCTAACTCGGTTTGTGATGACTCAAAGTTTCTAATCAACTCTATTGCTGCTGTATGTGTGCTCATTAAGCTGAAAAGATGTGTGTGTGTATGGGTGTGAGTGTGTAACCTATTCGCCGCCAGCATCAACCAATTAAAAGCAAACAAAGAACTATTTAATTCAAGAAAAATCGACGATAAGAAACTGGACGGGTAAGCCGTCCAGGGTCAGGGGAGGGTCAAAGTGGCATTTGCGAATTTACAGTTATTAAAAACAGTTTTATAAAACCATTGCAGCTGCAGCTGGACGGACAAAAGATGAAGAGTGAGCAAAAGTGAGAAAAACTCCTCCATGAAGCGAGCTTGTCTGTAGTTATACAAATATTATTTGCATGTGTGTGTGCTTCGTTTAGTGTGTGTGTGTTTTATAATATTTCTGCGCATTTTATAAGATTTCAAAGTAGTTTTTTGTGACTCGTGCATAAATAGCGCCAATTAAATGCGTGTGTGTGGGTGTTTCTATGCGCTGCCTTAATTTATGTAGGTGCGTGTGTCTGTGTGGGTGCGAAAAATTGATTGCATTAAGCGGTTACAAGCGTCTAATGTGGTACACATTAACATGTGCAATATATAAATGGAAGTGAATGGCGCACGATAACACAAATGCGAGTGTCGCTGTGGCAACAACGGTAACAACAACAACAATAACAAAGCGTATGTGTAGTTAACCATTACCACCACAACAATTTTCACCGCTAATAGTTGTTTGCAACTTGAAATAAATTGCCGCACTCAAGCTGATTGTAAAGCTGGTGCGCAGAAGACGCGAGAAAGCGAAAAATAAAAGGGGGTATGAGAGCGAAAAGAAAACAGAAAGTGGTTACAAATTTACACAATTCTAATATCCGTTGCAGGAGCACATGCATATACCATATATTGCATATATACATACATATGTATATAAAGCAAATATATCTACAATAATATGGCACATTATGGGTGTGTGCGTCTTTGTGCTAGTTTTCAGCTTGTAACAATCTTCCGCTCAAGTGAGCGCTGCAAATGACACTTTTACGCAAAGTTTGGCATATGAAGTTCCATGAGCAGACATGTATACATGTATATACTTATTTAGCTAAGAATACTAGTACATGCATATAAGCATGCCTCTAAGTGTATATCAAAGAAAAATTGGCTCAGTTCAAATAGTTACCTGTTAATTGAGTAGTTTTTAAGGAGCTCATAGCTTACTTCATTATTAAAAAAATGTGTTTGTTAGGCGAAGCTTATTCGGAAATGTAAATTATTACTAAAAAATAAATTTGACTAACTAGTGACAAACTAGTTAAATTACGACCAGTTCAATTTTTTAACAACCAGTTTGTTAGGCGAAACTTATCCAGAAATGTGAGTTTACGCTTAAAAAATAAATTTTACCAACTAGTTGCAAACTAGTTCAATTACGTCCAGTTGAATTTTTTATATTTCCACGAACGCTGTAACAGCATGCTTGCATGCATGTAAATAACGCTAAAATTTTAATTTATAACTAGTTTCGGTTAGTTCTACACACTACTGCGCTCAGTTCTTAGCTTTGTTAAGTCTTTAATATCGACAAAAAATTGTTTATTAAGATATTACCCTGAAATGTAAAGAAATAAAAAGAAATATGCATCTTGGAAAAAATTTCACAAATAGTAACGAACTAGTTAAAATGGAACCAGTCCATTTCTATATTTGAGGAGCAGTGGCAGTGGCTGTACTGAAAGAAAGTGAAGTTTATGCAAAAACTTGTTAATTTCGTAGCAATTGTTTGTCGTAGAGCGGTATCTCAGTACGCTGGTATTGGCTTTTGAGTACATATGTACATACATATGTACATATATGCATATCTACATACACCCACGCCCAAATTCATTTAGTCATATGTATATTTAATCTTCCTTCTACAAGTTTCACCAGTCTTCATATCTAGAAATTTACGTTTACATACATACTTATGTATATACATATGTATGTATGTATTTGTATACATAATTTACATACTTGAGTGGCTATTAAATTTGTTCCGCTAAAATTTGCAATTACTAGACAAGCCGCCTGCAAATTTTATCATAATTTAATGTCATTATTTTGTGCAAAAACTAGAAGCACCCAACACAGGCAGAGATTTGACAAGTGAAGTGTGTGAACTGTAGCTTGCCTGATAAGCAGATGAAATATTAGTGCAAAATTTGGAAGTTTTGTGTTTACGCACATACATACTGACATGCACACATTGTACATATGTACATATGTATATATGTATGTGCATTTTTATGTATGTACATATATATTTCTCATTTTATAATGATTACCTAACATGATACTCTCTTATTAAAATGGTTTGATAAATTTTAAAATTTTCCACACTCAACTTTCGCAAAATTATTATTTTTTAGTTTCCCAATTTCATTTCATTCCATTTCATTTAATTTCGCTTTAATAGAAATGTTTTTTAATCCATATAATTTTCCAAAATCAACTTTCGCTTTTTCAATGTTCCAAGACCATTTCATTCCGCTTCTATTTCATTTCATTTCGCTTCAATAAAAATGGTTTTTAATCCATATGATTTTCTAAAATCAACTTTTGCTTTTTCAGTGTTCCAATTCCATTCCATTCCGCTTCTATTTCAATTTATTTCGCTGTAATTGAAATATTTTTTTATTCTATATAATTTTCCAAAATCAACTTTGGCAAAATATTAATCTTCAGTGTTCTAATTCCATTTCATTCTGCTTCAATACAAATGTTTTTTATTATAATTATATACGTCAGATTTGATAATTCGAGTCAACAAATAATTTTTGTTTAGAAATGTTTCATTTTCAATCCATTCCGTTTCGATTTCACTTCAAATCTCTAAAATCCATAGAAACAAGTCATATTTTTAGACAGCACGTGCTACAAAATAGAATATATATTACCATTTTAATTAAATTGAATCACTATAATATATTACAATAATTTATTTCCTTTCCAAATCGTTCCATTTAATGAAATTTGTAATTTTTATATTTTTAAATTTATTTATTACTTATATATTAAATTACAAGGAAAAAGAAAATTGTTTATACCTATAACTATCATTGTGCGAATTAATGTTTCAATTCCACATCGTTTCTCAAACTATTACCTTAGATTTTCTCTAGCTCTCTTCTTACTTGCTACATATCTTTCTGTTTTAATTTCTTGTTCCACTATTATCCTTTCTTTTTCCACAATTACTTCGAAATATTTCTCTAAATTTATATTCATTCAAATATTTCGAAATTCAGTTAATTCTTAAACTATTTGAATATATCTTCAACGACCCTCATTGGAGGCGGGTTTTGGCCTAATGGCTGCTAAATTATCATAACTCTCCCTTCGCAGAGAGCACTTCACTGCTGGAGTTAATGCGTGTAGCAAATTTTGGCAGCAATTCACTCTGCGTGCCATAATAATTTCTGGGGCTTTTATATGATTTTGATAGCTATACGAGTATAAACAGCACATTTCTGATTTCTGCATTCTTAAGCATCGCTACTATCGCACTCACACACCCACGCATAGACAAGCCCGCCTGAAATTTACGAGTATCGACGCTTTTATTTACTATCCTCACTAATTTTCCCATACTTAAAGCCTATTAGGAAGGTTTGTCACGTCGATTTGCTGCAACAGTCATTGGACATTATGGCCTGGTAATAAATGTGTTGCGCACATGATGGACATAAATAGCTGTACAAATGCGGCGCACACAAAAATAGAATTCGCTCAAGAAGCACATTGGCATCCTAGTGTTGTCCATCACTGAATTCGTTTGTGCGATTAGTTGGCCATTTTTTACAATCTTATCTATACGTGGGTGATGGTAGGAGTTGATTTAATTTTGTTTTTACCAGATACTTTTGCTTTGAACTCGATGTAATTCTACAAAATAGTTAAGAAGTTAAATATACATAAACAATTTTTAAAGGTTGGCGGTAATTTCCTTTATTTAGCGTAATTTCGTCATATTTAATTATTTTTATTATTTGCATAGACTTAAAATATTTCCCGTCTAGTTACAAACTAGTTACATTCGGTCAATTTTTTTTAGCTCTATTTAATTTCGAAATTTTGCCTTCATATATGTTTATTCTTGATATTGGCGTAATATTTCAAAAATTTTACAACTAGTTGCAAACCAGTTACAATCGGACTGCTCATTTCTTAGAAAATATGCATATTTATTTATTTTATTTTTCGTAATTTCTTCTTGCTATTTGCATAGATTTAAAATATTTTCCGACTAGTTACAAACTAGTTACATTCTGACTAATCTTAATTTTTATTTTGCAATTGTAAAATTGCGTCTTCATAAATGATTATTTTTGATATTGGCGTAATATTTCAAAAATTTTACTACTTGTTGCAAACCAGTTACAATTGGACTGCTCATGTCTTAGAAAATATGCATATTTTTAAGAGTTGGGGAAAATTTATTTTATTTTGCGTAATTTCGTCCAAATATATGACTCTACTTGCTATTTGCATATATGTATTTAAAATATTTCCCGACTAGTTACAAACTGGTTACATTCGGTCTAACTTTATTTTTATTTTTTAATTGTGAAATTGTGGTTTTATATATGATTATTGTCAATATAGGCGTAAATTTTACTACTAGTTGCAAACTAGCTACAATCAGACCAGTTGTTTTTTTTTTTTGTTTTTGTGCAAATATACATAACTTAATAGGCCCTATGTTCCACCTAGGAACTACGGAAAATATATAAAAAACAAGATACGTGTTTTCAATAAGCAGTTATTCAGAATGTTGCATTAATTTGCTAGCACTAAATAGATTTTTTTTATAAAAATTTTTAACTAAAGAGCACACAAATTTAAATTTTTCTTAAAATTAATTAGAAAAGTTCATATCTGAAAATTTTCTTAGAATATGAAATATTGCAAACACAAATTTTTAGTGCATTTCAAGCTACTGCGATAATTTATTGATACATGGAAGAACAAGAAAAACACACTTAGATCCCAATAGAAGAGCAGAGTCAGCTCTCCCGCTTTGTTTACAAACATTGACTGAGTTATGCTTCCGCAATTGTGGATATTACACACGCGCCAGCAGCTGTTCAATTGCCTTTACAACAACAAAATCAACAAAGACGCAGACGACAATCTTGTACTCAGACAAAAAGTACAAGCTGCCTCATATTATTGCACAAAGAAACTTTCGACTTAATTGCTGTTGTTGTTGTTCAGCATGTTGTCTCTATTATTGTTAGTTTCCTGCCAGCGAAGGTTTATGGCATTTAAGGGCGTATCCAAACAGAGTTGTATTTCTTTTATATATATATAAAAGCGTATCATATGAAAGAAATGTGCGGAAAATCGAAAAACATCTCGCTGCATTAAAGTGGAAGGGGAACAAATAAAAAGAGGAAGTTAGAAAATTTAGTAACACCCCGGAAGTACTTTGAAAATAATAAAAATACATAAATAATTGCGAAATGATATCGCAATAAAAAGTTTAGTTGATAACTTATGAGCTTTCAGTAATCCTAGTGAGCGCAGTTAGGCATAATATTTTCAAAAATTTCCACCAAAAACCACCAATGATATTTAATTTTTTTATTTTCAAATAAATCATTGTACTGTTACTTCAAAATATTCTCAAATTTATGTTTTTTATTCTTATTTATATGGATCACCCTGTAATTAAACAATAGTTTTTCTACTACTTTGAAGTCAAACACTTTGAATTAGTCAACTCTCAATGCTTGAAGTTTAGCAAGACTTTGGTTAACTTATGCGCCGAATGCAAATATAGGGGCACAAAAAAGACAAACAAAACTCACTTAATAATAGTGATAAAACGAAATAAGCCTAAGCAAAGAGTATGAACTGTTTTTTAAGTAGAAGAAAACTTAGAAGTCTGACTCTGTGTACACTAAGAAAACATATTCATAGTACTATATTCATGCATAAACAGGCCCCGACCCTGCAGGAAAAAATTCGGTATGAGAAGGACAGCTGTCAAACCGTAGAGCTGTCATTAGTTTAATAATATTAATTATATGTGTAATTATATATAAACTTTTCTTTTAGTCTTCCTTTTTTGCCCTATTTTGCTTCAAATATTGGGTAGTCGAAAAAGTCTTTTCGTATTTCTAATAAATTTTTAACTAATATTTTTTAAATTTACACTAATAAAGAAACAAACAAATTTGTACCAAAAATTTCAAAATGTAGCGAATTTCTTTATTATTTTCACTCATTTTTGAACAGTTGTCACTTTTTTTAACTTCCCCGAGTTTAATTTTTTCTGTGATACAATGAAGCTTAATATCGCACCTTTGCAACACTATATGGTATAATACAATGCGATTGGTAGCACTGGAGATATGCGACTGCAACGATATCTATTGACAAAATACGAAAATACTTTTTAGACCACCCAATATTTTAACGTAAAATATTATTAAATAAGTTCTATGCAATAAGTGAGTGCATTAGACAATGCAAAATGATTTTCTACTAAAAATTATTATTGAACTTCTTTAAAGTTTATTTTAAATTATTTTTAATTATTTTTTTTTGTTTCTAGTTTTTATATATATTTTTTTTATTTCTATTGTGTTTCACTTTTTCACCTTTTTATTTTTTAATTTTTTTATTTATTTTTTGTTGTCCTTTTTTGCTTCTAATATTATTTAGTTTCATCTATTAGTAAGTGCAAGAAGCTAAATTAGAATAAAAAAGGAGACAAAAAATTATAATATTAAATATTTTAATTTATAAATTAAATTTGTTTTATAATCTTTTTAATTAGTTTTTTAGCTTTGAAGAAAGCTTCAAGCTAAATTAGAACTATGAAAAAAATATTTTAATTAATTTATTTTTTTTTTACTTTGTTTAATTAATCTATTAATATATTCTAGTATTTTAGAATCGATTAAATGATTTTTCTCATTTTTTTTAAATAAATTTAAAATTTTGTATATATATGTATATTTTAATATTTTTTTAATTTTAAAATCTATTTTTATTAAAAAAATAACTTGTACCCAAACAAAAATTACAAAAAAAAGTAAAAAACGAAAATTTTCAATAATTTTTAATTCCCATATTCTATTGCTAACTTTTCCTACAGGGTAACTATATGCAGAAAAATGCGCAAATAAAAGTATTCAGTTATATACATATGTCTAGAACTGTGTTCGCATGCATACATATATACATACATTATTATCCAGAAGTTTATGTTTGTTTGCAAATAATAGCGGCTCAACCACACCAACCTGCCTTACTACGCTCGTGTTAGTGGCTGCAGCAGCGCTAAAAGAAATCTCATTGCAAGTAAATTATTTATTTGTTTGCCTTTTTTACGCTTCACGTAATGTATAAAAAAAGTTGCGGAAGTTGCGGAAGTTCCAGGAAAACTAAGCCCAGCTGGGGAAGCACGTAAAGAATGGCAAACCAAATTATGCGCAGAAAAATCATAATGTGAGGGTTATTCATCTATATAAATGGCATGTGAGTGTCTTCACAGCACCAAGGCCAAGGTTCCGCCTCAATTTATGTATTTTATTACATATTCTTTATAAAGTCGAAATCCCTAAACTTCGCAGTGGTAACTCACTCAAATTTGCTTGCTGCCGGCTACCCTCAACCATGCCACATGCAGTGAGGCTGCACAAAGATAATCGTGCCAACTTATCTCTGAAGCCTAAACCACTCTTTATAATCAATAATAATGCTGGCAAAGCTTCAATTCAATTCAATTCATTTTTGCCCCGAAAAAGAGAGACGTATAGACTTTGATAGATTGTTTAATGGATAATGAAAATTGTATTTGACTGTGGCGGTATTAAATTGAATTGTTTTACACGAGCGAATATATGTAAATAGCACACAGCTATGGTGTTTATATCGTAATTTTTTGCATCCCTTTACGTTCCTCAGCTCAAACCAGCGAAATTTGAAATATAGTTCATAAAATTATATATTTATACCCTAAACGGGGTGTATTAAGTTTTCAGCAAAGCTTTTCACACTCAAAACGAAACGTGGGAGCCCTTATTAAATATATTTATTAATGATCAGCGCAGCGCAGATTTAACCATTTACATCCAATCTTTCTGTATGTACGCGAAGTTCAACGTACGTGCTTTTCTTCCCAAGTTGATGTCCACGTGTCTGAACCATCAATATCGGACCACTTTAAGATATTGCTTATATACAAACTGAACGATCAACTTTTCTATTTGAAAAGATATTTTCACGAAATTTGGCATAGGTTATGGTCCAAAATAAAGGTAGCAAAATCATTTATTGTCGTGCTTTCGGTGCATTTCGAAGCGAAAATATTCACACCTTCGGTACTGCCTAGCATAGGTTAAGGCAAGAGAGACCCACATATAACAAAAGCTTGCGCACACTAATTCAATTTGTCGCGAGTCAGTCGGGACGCTTATTTAGATTCAAATATTTATTTAAATTACACGCTTGGAACACAATAATTTTCTATGCCGCAGGGCATTTTCACGCCGAAAGTGTTGCAAAAAAAATATTGCAATGAAATTGCAGTATGAAAAAGTTTCTAAATGTGGAGAGCACACACAAATACATTGAAGCGTTTGTATAAAAATACTTAAACGAATACGAAATAGAAACCCTGCGGCGTTTATTTAATAAAACTTAATGCCAATACATATACCGATGCGCAGTAGTCGCGCCGACACATACACACAAATATAATAGCTTATCCCACACACACACACACACATACTCAGAATTGTATGTGACAGCAGAAGGGAGTTTTACAAAGCACGACGTAATGCCGCTAACAGCAGCAACAACAACACGTAAATACATTTCTTTGATTTTGCGCGCTTGTGTGTGTGTTTATGCGCATGCAGCCATGTATGTGGCGAAATAATGGCGGAAAAGGCAGCAAATATATGTGAAAACTGCAGAGTGAAGAATGCTAATAAATGTTGTTGTCTTTGTTGTTGTTAATCTTATTGTTATTATTACTTTTGCTGTTGTTGTTGTCAGCAAGAATACCATTTTGTTTACAACTTCTTCATTGTTGCCCTCCGCACACACACACACACAGACACTTGCGTGTTTAAGCGTTGACGCGCGCACAAAAGTATGCTACATTATGCCCCGCTTCGTCGTAGTAGCGGCGCTGGCCATGGCAGCTACTGTGGTCATTGAAAAATGGCCAACCTCACTTCACTCTGAAGCATGTGCGTTTGTGTTGCAGCGCGGAAAGGACATTTATGAGCAGTCGACGAGCGCACTAACACGCTCATATTAAATTTTATACTTTCCAACTGTCATTTAAGCGGACTTAAAAGCGTGTGGGTGTGCACATACATATGTATATGTGTGTGTGAGTGTGGCAAATAGCCTAATTTCTAATAATAATAAAACACAGATTTTGCTTTCATGCAATTTACAGTTCAAAATAATAAACTTGGCTTCTTTTATGGACTTTTTAGGGACAGTGTTAGTCACTTACAACAAAAATATGTTTGTTTATATATGCTGAGCGCAGATGCCTATGATGCTTATACAAAATATTGTATATTTTTTTATTATACATAGTTGTGGCTTCTTAGGCTGCGAGCAGATTTTCGTACGTTTTAGTACACTTTTGAAGTTTTGGTGTTATTTATAATCAAGTCTTATTTAATGTACTGAAATCAATATAATACTTGAGACTGGTTTTTGGTACAAAATTTTTTTTTTTAATTTTTAGAATAACAATTTAAGCAAAATTTAGAAAATTTAAAAGAAAGTACTAAAATAAGAAAAAATAGTACTAATTTAAAAAACAAAAAATTTTAGGGAATAAAGATAAGCATTTTAGTACAAAATTGAGAGCAATACAAAATATAGAAAAAATTTTGAGTACAAGTTTTTATATTAAATTTTTATATCAGGGTATTGATACAATTTTTGTGCGAATTTTAGTACAAATCTTTTTATCGTACTAAATAATACATGAGAGCTGGTTTTAAATACAACCCTTTCGTTCTAAAATTTTTAGAAAGAAAATTTAGTACTGAATTTAGAAAAAGCTGTAGGACAAAATTTTAAAACAAAATTAAAAACGAAATGTAAAATTTTAAAACGGAATTTTAGTACAAAGTTTAGAAAAAAAATTTAGTACAAAATTTTAGTACAAAACAATTTTTAATACAAAGTCTTACAACAAAATTTAGAACAATACAAATCTAAAATCTAAAATCATTATAGCAGCATACGACTGCAACGACACCTATTGACAAAAACGAAGAGACTTTTTCGACTACCCAATATTTTTATTACTGAATTTTCAAACTAATAAATTTACCCGAATCAGACTTCGTAATATTTAGTCATAAAATACGGAAAAATTTAACATTCGACAGAAAAAACTATTGGAGTAACGTATAAAAATGAGTGCTAAAATTTACTGTCTGATATTTTTAAAAATGCCATGAGACAAACAATATCTATTAATGGACGCCTATTTCATAAAAACAACTCTGCAATTAAGTTCGCATTTGATTAAAGCGCAAAAACATAGCCAAGTTATTAAAAATACGAAATTAGTATGCATTTTAATAAACGAAGGCACACACGCACACACATACACCCACACATTTCAAGTGACGCGGCCAACAAATACTGTGTGGGGATTTCAGCAAACAAATATCATCAATTAACATGCAAATGGCGGTAGCATATGAATATTTGAGTTATTTGTAGTTATTTGTTATGAATATGCGCATAAAAGTGCGTGGGTGTGTGTTACTCGGAGAGTACGTGTTTCGAGATCTGGCTTAAATCAGCAATTGCCTACTCTGATCCGCTTCGATTCGCTTGAAAGGCATGCAAATAACCATACACAGCTCACACAAAAGAAACGCACACACTTACACATGCATATGCCTTAAATAAACATATGCTTTGCGTGGTGCGCCGTGGCGTATGAGTGACCAAAAAATGCAATTCTTTGCTGTGGCAACAGTAAATTGTTATAAAATTGCAATCGAAAGCGGCGTAGGCGCATATCTTCACAAAACAAAATTGGTAACATTGCTATTGTTGCTGTGTGCGCGAAATTTGTGCAGCGCGCGTGAGCGGAAATAGAGCGTTCAGAGTTTGTGTAACGAAATGCGATTACGTTCGTTCCGCCCAAATGCAGTTTTTCGGCTGAGGCCACGCACATATTTGGCATGCACGCAGCCACACACATACATGTGTGTATGCGTATACATATATGCGAAGGTATATATGTATATATACATATACGCGCTGATTGCTGCAAATTGCACTGGCGTTGCATCGAAAATCAAATTAAACGCGAATTAACTGTAAGTGGTGGCGTGTTGCGCCGCTGGCAGGCATTTCTCTAAAATTTTAACAGTAATTTTTGGCAACTCTGTCGAATTTTGCTCTAATTACGCGTGTGAAAATATATATGCACATAGTTTTTGTAATCTTGCAACAAGAAAAAATATAAAAAGTTAGTGGAAAAATGAATGCGTTTTCAAAAAATTTTAATTTTTTAATGTATATGGAATAACCAAACTTTTTTTGTCAAAATTGGCTACAATATTTCATCGAAAAAATTTGAATTGGTGCAACATTTATTTTAGTACAAAAATAATAAAATTTTTAGCATGAAGTCCAACTTTGGTCTAATTAGTTTTTATTATAAAATAATTAATTATAAAATCTGGATTTCGAAAAATATAACATACCAAAATCAAATATTTTGAACATATATCTAAATTTTGAAATTCGGTACAAAATGACTCTTTCATTTTCATTAAACTTAAATTTATCCAGTATCTTTTTTAAATTTTAGTAAAAACTATTTAATTTCTAAAATATATTTCTAGAATATTTGAAAAATATTTTTTCCAGCATTAAAAGAGTAATGCTTATTTAGTGAAAATTTAGTACAAAATTTAGAAAAAGTTAATACAAAATTTTAGAACAAAATTTTGAAAAAATTTATTAAAATTTTAGAAAAAAAAAATAAAAAACAATCACAATTTTTGAACAAAAGTTTCTACAATTTTTAGAAAGAAAATTTAGTACAGAATTTAGAAAGATTTACGACAAAATTTTAGAACAAAATTCAGAAAAAAATTAAAAATTTTAGAATAAAAGTTTCTACATTATTTAGAAAGAAAATTTAGTACAGAATTTAGAAAAAGATTAGGACAAAATTTTAGAACAAATTTCAGAAAAAACATTTAAAATTTTAGAACAAAATTAAAAAAACATGTGGTACAATTTTAGTACAAATTTGTGAAAAAAATGTCGAAAATAATTTTAATACAAAACAATTTTTAATACAAGATTTTACAACAAATTTTATGCAAGGTTTTGAAAAAGCTTTTAGTACATATTTCCTACAAATATAAAATCTAAAACCAATATAATACATGAAACCTGGGTTTTAATATACACTTTTTTTGAATATTTAGTACAAATTTTTTCCAGTATTAAGAAATTAATGCTTATTTAGTGCTTTTTAAAGTTTTTGTTACTAAATTCAATTTTTAATGTTTGTAATTAGTACACAATACTTTTTTACAACAAAATATAAAATTTTTTTTTACTTAAAACCAAATAACTTAAAAAAAAAAATAATATTTTGTTTATCATTACTAAAAATTAGTACAAAAACATTAAAACCTAAAATTTAATACTAAAAATAATGTAACAACGAAAAGATTATTCTTTTATCAACGGATGTATGTACAGTAAAAAATGTTCTAAACTTTTATTTTAAAATTTTTTAGAAAAAAAAAAATTAGTACTAAAAATGTACTAAAAAAAAGAGTTTAAAAATTTCGTTTAACATATTTATTGAAAATATTGGTACTAAAAATTACTAAGTATAAAAACCTAAACAATTTGCATAACACATACTAAAAATTAGTACAAAAAAATTAAAACCTAAAGTTTAGTGCTAAAAATATTACGACAAACGAAAAGATTATTCTTCCATCAACTTAATTCGATATTATTCTAAAACATTGTTTTAAAATTGTAAAAAAACGCTAGTACTAAATATGTACTAAAAATTTTTTTTTTGAAAAAATTAAATTTTTTTATTGATAAAATTAGTACTTAAAATTACTAAGTATGAAAACCTAAAAAATTTTCATAACACATTTGCATAATAAATTAATACAAAAATTTAAAACTTAAAATTTAGTACTAAATATAATATGACAAACGAAACGATTATTCTTTTATCAACATACACCAAAAATTATTCTAAAATTTTGTTTTAAAATAGTATTAAATTGTATGGAAAAAAGCTAATACTAAAAATGTACTCAAAAAATTTAGTACTAAAATTCCGTTTAAAAATTTAATTAAAGAAAATAGTACTAAAAATTTACTTAAAACCAAATTTATTTATTTTGATTCAAAACCATACATCTAAACACTTTTATAAATAAACATTCTTACATTCTGCCTACTTTTTTTACCTCTTAGCTAATCTGTTAAAATTCCAAAAAATTATTCGTGACTTGTCCTTACAAAATATTTCTCTTTAAAATTCTCCACAGAATTTCCAAACATTGGCCTTTTCTTTAGCAGCCTGCTCAGCCGCCATTAAAGCAAATTAACAGCGAGCCCAAACTCAGAGACCAAAAAACTAAAGTATTTTTCATAGTCCAGCGAAGCGCACAGCAAACGGAAGACTTTTTAACACATAAAGTACTTGTTCAATTATTCAATTCATTAAATTTTTAACGCACACTCACGCAATTAGGTGCCTGCAGGAGTGAAAACGAAAGGTGAAAAAAATGTAGCAAAAAAATTAAATAGAAGCGAAAAAACGAAGAAAAGGCAAGAATTTAATTTCAATAAAGCAACAGGCTGTGCCTGGCTCCCAATGAATGTTTAATTGAAGTGAGCATTGTTTTAATATATTCTGCTTATTGAATGTTTATAATTTAAGTGACTTTTTCATTCAAATTTAATTTTTGTAATTTTCCGTTTTTACTTTTAAGCACTTATATGCAAATATATGTACATATATAAAAAAAATAGCTTATATCAATAAAATTCGGAAACAAGCTCTTACTGGTGCACACTGGTATGCGCCTTTGTGGTATGCTATGAACTTCGTAGTAAAGTTGAGTGCGCGTGGCATTTTGCCTTTTCTACTGTCGTAGGTCCTTTCATGCGCTCTTTTTTATTTCGTTGAAAGGCTTTTTTATTCAATAATTTGCCTTGCCTATCCTTTCTCGCATATTTGGTACCTCATCCTCCCTTTTGACTAGTACATATGTACATGCAAACGCGGATTGTAGCGTATCAACTGTGTATACGGGCACTGATTGCTTTGTGTTCGTTTGTTCAATTTGCTATTCAAAATATCGACCACAAGTCGGCCAGCTTTACAATCAGTGATTTGTTTGTTCGATGCGTGTTGAGGTTTGGCGGCATTGCTGTGCGATTTTTTATTCCCCTCTATTACAAGCATATATGTATGTACATATATGTATGTATGTATTTTGGGTTAAGCCAGCTGGTTCAAATGCTCCACTGACTTAAAATAAATCACACAAAAAATGCGAAATTGACTAAGAAAATAACAAATAGTATAAAAAAATATTTCTAATTTCAAAAATTTGTAAAAAATTATGTAAAATTAGAATAAAATGTTATTACTTCAGCTTTTAAAAATAAAAAAATATTCCAAATATAAAATTTGTCAAATTTTTGGTAAAATTAGAAAAAAATGTAATTACTTTAGCTTTTAAAAATTAAAGAAAAGAAAGATTTCTTGATTTGAAATTTGTAAAAATTTGGTAAAATTAGAAAAAAAAAATTTAAAATTACAGCAAAAAATTTCTAAATTTAAAATTTGTAAAAAAATTTCGTAAAATCAGAAAAAAATGTTATTACTTTAGCTTTTAAAAATTAAAAAAAAAATTAAAATTTTAAATTTTTAAAAATTTTGCTAAGTTTAGAAACAAAAAAATGTTATTACTTTTGCTTTTAAAAAATAATTAATTTTTTTTTCAACAAATTTGTATTTAAATTAAAAACCAGATATATAAATTTTTATTAAATAATTTTTTGCATATTTTTTAAATTTTTTTTAAATGTTGTATGCTTCAACCTTTTTTTAATTAAAAAAAATATATATACTTTCTAAATTTAAAATTTGTAAAAATTTGCTAAAACTGGAAAAAAAATTATTACTTTAGCTTTTAAAAAATAACTAATTTTAAAATTATATTCAAATACTTACAAATATTAATTAATTTCCAATATAATTTTTTAACAAATTTGTATTTAAATTTAAAAATATATTAATATATATTAATTTTTTCATTTATTTTTTTTATTTACTTTATATTTTATATTTTTTGTAATTTTTGTTTTGTATTTGACAAACACATTTTATTTTTTTTTTTTACTTTCTAATTCTTTTAACTTTTTTTGTTTCATTTGGAAAAAAACAAGATTTTTTGTCCTTTTTTCATTTACAAGCACCGTTTTAAAATTATATTCTTATTAAAGAGTATGCTCTAAAAACTTACAAATATTAATTAATTTTTATTGGAACTTATTATTATTTTAGGAACAACTTAATGAAATTGATTAAAAAAATTTTTTTTTAATAATCTGTATTTATTGTTTTTTTATAATATTTTTTTAACTTTTTTATTCATAAATTAATTTTTCTTAATTTAATTTTCTTTACAAATTACTTACAAATATTAATTAATTTTAATAATATCTTTTACTTTTTGAACAATTTACGTTAATTTTAAATAATTTTTTAATAATTAGTATTTATTAATATTTTTTTTTAATTTAAAAATTTTTTTTTTTCATATATTAATTTTTCTTGATTTAATTTTTTTTACAAATTCCTTGCAAATATTAATTAATTTTTAATGGAATTTATTATTATTTATGGAACAACTTAAGTTAATTTTCTTTTTTTTTACAAGTAGTATTTTTTTTTAATTTTTTAAATTTTTTTATTCATATATTAATTTTTCTTAATTTATTTATTTATTTTACAAGAAGTACTTAAGCTGATTTTTTATTTATTTTAAAATTATGTTTTATAAGTTTATTTAGGTTTTTTTGTTTTTTCAATCTTTCTTAATTTATTTTTATTTTTGTAAATTTTTGTAAATTTTTTTATTTCTATTTTTTTATTTTTTTTTTGTTTTTTTCATTTTTTTTTTATTTTTGTAAAAGTTTTTTTTTTTATTTTAATATGAAAAATGTTAATTATTTTATTTTTCTTTAAATCCTATTTTATAGAATAAGCAGTTTCAACCAAACTTTCAATCAATTTCATTAATCTTCTTACTACGCGAACACTTTGTCTTACTACTCATTCATTATACTATGTTTAATAGGTTACGGATACGCCCCACTGGCACTAACAAACTCCATTGTTCTATTGAACATATTCAATAGTGTTCGATTTTCCATTACAAATTGAAATTATGAAATTCTACTGAATACAGTTCGAATTGTATTGTTACCGTTTAGTTTATTGTTGTTATTAGTGCCTTTTGTTATTAATTTGCATTGTTGTGTACTGTAATCTGTTACACAGCTTGGTAACTCGTAGCTGCAAACTGTTGCCGTTAATTAAAAACTTCAGGGCTTAAACTTCTATAGACAGGAGAAGCGGCGTATTCAACGCTTAAGGTTATGAAAACCCCCCAAAAAATATCCCGCTATTTCCAATTAAATTAAAAATATATCAGCCACAAAATATCTTCCAGCCGCACATTCCTCAAAATATTTCGAATTGTATTAGTAATTGTTCCATAAAATCATCACAGCAGCGTAATCTGGCGACTTTCACTGCAGACTCGCACTCATTGATTCAGTCGAACACCCCACACTCTGGACCAACCAAAAGATATGTTAGTCCTCACACTCACATCGCGACACACATATTATAATTGAATTATGTCAAGAACTGTCTTCAACCTGCAACTTTCTGACTTCTTTGATAATTCAATTAAAAAATCTCTTTCGTTGCATAATTGATGGAAATCACTTAAGTGCCAATCAAGTGGCAAAAATATTTCAATTATGCGGCTTTGAGTGGCCCCAGAGATGCTCAGCAGGCGGTGAAAGAATAATTTGGCAATTTTCAAGTTGAAGAAACGAAAATAAAGCGAAAATATTGCAGGTAGTTGCTGCAAGGTGTGAATGAGTAGCGCAAGCTTTTATGTGCATATGTGTGTATGTCTTAATATCTGTGTTTGTTTATTTGCTGGAAGCTATGAGGAAGTGTGTGCTGGTGGCTGGCACTTGCCTACTCGCAGCTGATGTTTATATGAATATACATACTACATATATTTATATGTGCATATTTGTCTGTGTTTACTTCACTCTTACTTTTTTCTAGTGCTGCTAAGTATGCTTGCCACGCATGCAATCGATTAAATAACCAAACACAAAAAAAGCTTGCGTATTATTAAGTGTGAATAGCCAAACAATAAAGGCTGTAAAATGTGTGAGAAAATGCGAAGCAATTACAAAGTGGTTTTCCTGCAACATTTTAAAAATATGTGGATACACCCAGCAAGCTTAAAGTTACAACTTAAAGAGATTGTTGATAGTAAAATGTAGAATTGTTCGACTAGGCTGGAGCAGCTCATAGTGGTTGATTCCTTTCAAATCCCAACAAACAATCAGCATAACCTTACGAGGCGTCAATCCTGGCTTCGCGGCCATTTGTTGAGCTTCTCCACGCTTGGAACATGATCTTTTTCGCACATTATTGTCGTAGTGGATGAACTTTTCGTCTCCTATTACCATTTGTTTCAGAAATGGTTCGATTTCATTTCATTTCAACAAAGGATCGCAGATGTTAATTCGGTCCATTAAATTTTTCACAGACAATTCATGTGGTGCCCAAACCTCGAGCTTCCTTAGCGATGTCATGGCCTGGTCAATCTTTTCCATAATTTCATCGACTTTTTCAACGATAGGTCGACCAGAGCCCTTTTTTATTCAAAAATTTCAAAATATAGTGAATTTCTTCATTATTTTCACTAATTTTTAAACAGCTGTAACTTTTTTCAACTTCCCCGAATTTAATTTTTTTTTTGGTTAAATGAAACTTAAAATCTTACATACCTTTCCAACACGATGTGGTATGACGAAATGTGATTGGTACCACTGGAGATATACGACTGCAACGCCATCTATTGACAAAATATGAAAAGACTTTTTCGACTACCCAATACATTTTTTTTAGTATTGAATTTAAAATGTTCAATTTATTTAAAAAACTAAAAAAAATTATACCTTTTTTGTTATAGTTTTTGTTTTTAATTGTTTAATATTTTAGTGTTATAAATATCAACATTAAAAATTTCATATGATTTAATTTTTATTTTTAATTTATAAATCCTTTTTGGCATTACAATATCTCAATAAATTTCATTGCATTAAAAATTGCTTATATTTGCTTAAAATATTTTACAAAATAAATAAAACATATTTTCGATACACTGCTCTTTTCGCGAGTCTACTTAGTGATTGAACCACATATGTGATGATATATTCAAATAAAAGTACGTATTTCTCTTCGTATCGCTTTTCATTGTTTTTCCTTTACGTGCCCATAAATCTTCGCCGCAAATCTTCAAAGCTGCCACAAATCACATATCAAATACCAAATTCGTTTACCTGAGTGCATAGTTTGTCGAATTTCAATTTTCAACTTATCCATTGGTACACACAAGCACACACACATACTCACACACACTTGTCGCAAATACAAGCTGTCGAATTAAAATATTTATTTAAGCAGATATTGGCCATTCTTAAGCAGTCGAGAGCAGCTCGCAAATAAATCTTCTTGGAAAGTCGGCAGCAAATAGCGAAAAACAATGGAATATATACACTCAGACACTTATATAAAAATGTATGTATATTTTTGTGTATGCCAAGTAACTGCATTTCACTGCGGGAATCTCTAGCGTAGACAGCAATGTATCAATAAACTTGTTGAAGCAGCCAAATAAAAACAAAATGAAATGTAAGGTGGGTAAACACAAAGCAAATAAAAACAATAGAATTTCGTTTATTGACTGTTCGAATGGAATTGTTGTTGTCTGCGCACGCAAGAAATTATGCGAAAATTTAATAAAAATAAAATGAAGGTACAAGTGCTTTAAAATGTCTAAGCATGTGTTCTGCTTGCTTTATATTAAATTTTTATAAACTTATTTTCTGTTATATACACTGCACGTCATCAGGGAATTCGCACATACGAAGAAAACCACACGAGTATAGTAAAATCTTCCAGCTGATGTACCTCTTTCCGAAGATTATGGAAATAATAATTGTATTCATCAGATCTCTTCTTTTCATCTGGATTCTCTTGTCCTTTTAATCCGAAAAGACAACGCAGTGTCCCTCCGATTTTCGGGCATTGGGCTCCGTTGGAAAATGCTGTCATGTTTCTCTTCCAGAATAGTTAAGTGGTGGCTTTGCAGATATATAGAGCTTACCTTAGCGCCATTTTAACAGTAGATAAGTTTACTTTAACACCAGTATTTTCCCGGATCTCCGCAGTGAATCAGTGAATTCTTCAGAGTTGGATGCTTTACTCAAAATTTCTTTCTTGTAAACATCGGAAATCACTTAATTGTTATTATTATTTCGACCATATTCCGACTTATTACGTAAGAAATTCGACATCTGCAATTTTTTTTGATATTTTAGTTATTCCAAGCTGATGCCTTCCAGCTTCAATTATTTCTTGCTCTTTAAGCGATAACGGTTTTCCTCAAACCATACGAAAGGAACTGAGATCATTATTATAATTATTTAAATAAAATTTATTATTTTATTTGTAAAGTTATATAATTCTACCAGCTAAAAATATATTAATTTAATAAAATTTATTTTAAAAAAATTTTAGTTTAATAAAAATTTAATTTTACAAAATTAATTAAAAAAAATTTAATTTAATAAAATTGAATTTAATATTTTTTTGTTAATTTAATATTATAATAATATTAGGTATTTTATTTTTTTTTTCTGTTTATTTTTTTATTGGCTACTTTTTTTAAATTTCTTTCGAACCTTTTACATTCATTAATTTTTTTTTATTTTATTGACTACTCTTTTTAAAAATGTTTCAAAGCCTTTTAATTTTTTTATGTTTTATTTATTTTATTTTTATGTTTTATAAACTTGACACATGGTTTTATCCAATAATAAATTTCTCAAATTCTTTAATTTCCTAATTTCATTATCAGATTATACTTTCTCTTTTTAAACTTTTTATTTTTTACATACTGTTTATTTGTTTTTATTTAATTTTTGTGTGAAATTTTTTTTTTTTGAATTTTTTTCAAATGTGTTTTCAACTATAGTTTTACGAAATTTCTGCAGAAAATTAATTAATTTTTGCTTTATTTAATATTTCAGTTAATATTTTTTTTTTATTTTTCATATTAATTTTTTTAAATTATTATATTTTTATTTAATTTATTATTTTTTTATTTAAACTCTTTTTTTTCTATTTTCATATAAATTTTCAGTTTATTATTCTTTATTTTTTAATTATTTTCAGTTTTCAGTCTTTTTGTTTTATTTTTATTTTTTTTTTCATCATTAATTTTTTATATTATTTTTATTTTTACTGTTTTCTAATGTGTGTTTTTATTTTCTATTTACTAAATTTCTTACGTAATAAGCCATATAATAAAAAGTAAACAATTTTTTTTCATGAAAAAACATATCCAAATTTATGTTGCACAGTGTTATTACCCCAGCTCCTTATTATTTATACAGCCTCAAATGAAAATTGCCCGCAAATGAGTTAAGAACCCAAAACAACAGCAACAAAAGCACCGTAAACAACAGCACCAGCGCCGTCAATGGGCTGTCAAATGCCAAACAAATCAATTGAAATGTTTCGTAAAATTTATTAGTTCATCGCCTTGCAAGCAAAAAGGGGCGAATCCGAATGGCTGCGAAGCTGTCAGTATCTAAGAGTCTGCCGCCGAAATAAAAGCGCAAATATATTCTGCACATATGGAGGGTTTAAGTGGGCGGTCAGTTTGTTTGTTTTTATTTATTCCTATTGTTTACTACTCCATATATTTCTTTTTGTTATATTTTTTAAGTTTTTATTTGCACTGTATTGAATCGAAAAAAGATTTCAGCCTCATTTAATGATTGCAACGACTTATTTATTGGTTTTTTCTTTCGGATTTGCATTTTTTACGATTACAGCGCGTGGGCGTACACCTTTTCTACTTAAAAATGTGTAATCAGAAAATGATTAACCTATAAACAAGCACAGAGAGCAGCTAATCCTTAAAGGTTCGAAAAAATATACAAAATTTTATTTAAAAATATTTAAAAAATCTTTTGGTGAATAAAATTAAATTTTTCAAAGTAATTGTAACAAAAAATATTTAGTGTGTGGTGTGCGACTTCGATAAGCTCCTTTGATTCTAATTGTAGGCAGCATTAATTTTTAAATCTGATCATATGTTAAAAAAGAAAAAAATATATACTTACAGTACTGAGATTAATAATCAAATTCCGCAATTCCCAAAACTAATAAGAAAATAATCTGTATATATATTTTTTTCAATTCAATCCTCTCTCATTCTTCGGGTACTGCTATTTGTTGCAATTTTCTCGTTCTTTTTGAATTGCCACCTTAATTGCCTCGTGGACAAAATTTTCATTTCGACACTTGTTGTGTCAACTCGGCGCTTAATATGTCACTATATATTGGACTTACAGATACAAGTGCCTATATACATACATACATATGAGCACTGTGCTCCAATATAAATTAGCTTTAAAAGTGTGACTGCCATAAGTACATTTGCAAGCGCCTTACTGCCAACCGGAAGCACTTCAGCAATGACATGAGAATTTTCATTAAATTGTAAAATGAGACGTCAACAATGCTGATGGACATTGCCCTATGTGGACAGATTGACACATGGTAACTGTCAGCAACCAACGATTGTCAGCGAAATCAAAAGCTCAGCAAGTGTCGTAGGTAATTTTAATTAAAGTTGAATACAGTGTGTTTTAAAAAATATGAAATTTTTTTAATTAAATTTTTTTTCTAAATGTATTATACTAAGATAGCCTAGTATTTGATTTATTATTATTACTTTATATTTTTTTATTATTTTTGTTTCAAGTGGTCGTTAAGTATATAATATTTTGTAGGTATTTTTCGAATTTTTAGTGACTATTTTAAATGGTTTTTAAATACTTTAAAATTTTTAGATATTTTACATTTTTTTGTCATTGTTTATATAAACATTTTTAGACATTTTTGAATTTTTAATTATTTTTTTCGGCGGTTTTTAAGTATATAAAGATTTTTGGATATTTTTCGGTTTGTTTCATATGAATATTAAAAAATTTTATAAAATTATTATAATTTAATTTTTGTACTTTAAATGTCCAACAAAATATTATTTTAAATGCCTACTTTTAGTATAATGTTTTCCAAGTCACACACCCAACATCCTCATATTAAAAACTATCTTATCAAAGTCTCACACCAACCTGTGTTATTTCAATTATTTATTTGTGAACAGTTGATACTTATGAGACAAATAAGTCGCTATTTAAAAGAAGAAGTTAACAATTTTTAATTCTTTTTACACTCACTCGCAAAATAACTGCATTTCACAACAAAAAAGTAATATTTTATATAAAAATTATACACACATCGCGCAGTATCATCTGTTTCCATTTCATATTCATTAATTATTAACTTTCAGTGCATTTATACTGTTTTTTTTAATCGCTTTTGTCATAGTTCTTAGTCATTTTGCTCATACGAAATATTTTTCACGCTTGTAGCACAAAATGTTCGAGGCAGAAAATGCGCATTCAACACGTTTGAATAAATATTTGCTTACGAAAATGGAAAACTGCGCATTAGTAGTGATAAATTGTCAAGCATACTTTTAGGCGCCGCAACGTTGACACACATTAAATGTATGTTTATATGTATGTGGGATTTATTTACATAGCTTGCGGCTGTTTGCTTGTTTTTTCGGTGATTAATGGCGCGTCGTGAAAAATTATGGAAGTTTGGTAAACGCGCGCAATTAATTTTCAATGATAAAATCTTTAGTCAAATAGATGGATTCGATTATAACGCAATTATCTGTATGTACACTGGATATGGTGACATATTTTATGATTTCGTCGAAGTGTATTCCTGTCTTGATGAGCCAAAATGTTTGTATTTTTTTCCCTTTCATAAGCAACGCAACCAAAAGTAAGGTATTTTTCTTTCGAACTGTGGTTGCCCGAAAAAACCCGCTGACTTTTTTCACGTTTTGTAGAAAATGTGCTAGTCAAGTGAAAATACTTGAGTTGTGGTTATTTAAATCAATTGTGCAGGCGAGCTCAGTATAGGTCCGGGGAAAAGGACTACGTCACAGTTTTAAGATTCTATGTGAAACTCTAGCCATATCTGTAGAAATATCATTAATTAATGCCATAGAAAGTAAGAAATTTTGTGTTCGAACTATACTATATATAGATCCTAGACTTCCAGGAAAATATAACTGTCAAAACTATTTTTGGTGAGGGATAAGTCTTCGGTGTGTTTGGCGGTCGGATCTTAACCTTTCCATATAAAATTTCACTGACCTGAAGACAATCAGACTGGAGTCAAATCAAGCTTAGTGGAATCCGGTTTCTGAAACTGGAGCCGCTGGTAGATGATATATGAGTAAATGAAAGCCGACAACAGACATGTTTATAGAATTTCCTGGGCCACAAAAGGAATCTTTCTTTTTCAAACAAGTCAAGATTCAACCGAAATTCGCAGTTAGTAAAGTCATTTGTTGAGACTGACTCACAACGCATTTTTATTGTAGAAACTAGTCTAAACTGGCAAACTTACAAATCGTCAATATAGCACGTTTTTTACTTCACACATTCAACAAGTGTCGCAGCTCAACTCAAGCCCAACAATTAACTTTTATCCAATTTCAAGCAGCCAGACAAAGTTTTGAACACAAAAGTTCTAATAGCGCACAAGGCGGCGACCAGCCAAGCCTTGCGGAGTAAAGCCGCAAGGGAGGCAACAGCATGGATTTAATGGCAAAGAGGGAATCAGCACGGTTACTAGAATTTATTTTTTTTTATATAATTTGTTTTATATTTCTGTACATACACCCATATTTCTATACATATACTTATGTAAAAATGTATGTATTGTACTCATCAGCCGCATTCATCAATTCATTTTGCCCTGCATGTTCCTTCCTTCCACTATTGCTCTTAAACAACAACAACTGTTTTCTTACTTATTCTTGAACTCTCTCACACGAGTGCTCTAAGTTGGGCAACAGTATTAAGAAAGCCTGTGAGGAGGCAAGTTTCATTGTGCTTATGTGTATGCACACACACACAGAATGAGCCTTTAGCTCAACGAAGTAGCCGCCGACGATTACGACTTAATTAGGAAGTTGGTAGAGAAAATCTGCCAAACAAAATGTTGCGTGAAAATCAGCACGTGTTGCGTGCTTCGCTGAAAGTTTTTCTAAAATAAATATAAAGTTTAGATAATTTCTGTTGTGTTATGGCGAATGTCATGCTATGATTTCAGGTTCAATGAACTAGTAATTTTTACGAAGACTTTATCGCACTTGTGCCTTATTTAAATTGTGAATATGAGTTTATTAATATTTTTCACATATTGTACCTGCAGTCCCGAAAATTTCGGGGTTTAATTTTTTCGGGACAATCAAATTTGTGCAAATCATTTGAAATTGTGTTTCAATTTAAACTTTTTTCTTTTGTACATATGTGAAACGAATTCGGGATCCCTTAAATTACTCTGAATTTCAGTCTTTCTTTTTGAAGTTGTTCAGTTTTTTTTTTTTTTTTCAAACAAGTTTAATATTAATTTGCACATAATGAATTTCCAGACCCGAACTTTTTCGGGACTCACTTTTATTTCGGGACTAAATTTTTTTAATATTTACTGAAATGTTTAAAAGTTGTATTTTAATTTAATGCTTATTTTTTTGCCTCGTCATACCGAAAATAACTGTAATTTCTTTCAGTTTTTTGAATTTTTTGTCTGCAAAATAATTTAATACTTAAGTCTTTAAATTTTTGGAATTCATTTCTTTTTTATATCGGTATTAAATTATTTTTTAATTTCTACATATATCTATAGTAATGTAATTAGCAGAAATTATGTTTAAATTGAATTTTATTTTTTATGTGATAAAACTCGGGATTCCGGAAGTGACTGTGGTTTTCAAATTTCTTCAAGTTTTTCGGACTATATTTTGTTTGCAAGTGCGTTTAATATTAATTTCACATCCGAAAATTTTAGTCCCGAAATTTTCGGGATTCATATTTTTATATCGGGACTGTAGTATTTTTTATTTTTATAAAAATGTGGTTAGTGCTGTGATTTTCAAAAATTTATTTAATTTTTCAGAGTTTGCATATTTTGGCCGTGCAAATTTAGTTGGAAATGAGCTTACTCGTATTTTGGTGGAAGCTGTTAGAATTGTATATAGGCTCTATTTTAGATTCACGATTTGTCACTTATTTATTAAAAAATCCCTTAAACCTCTATAACCCTGATTCTCAACATTTATATTACATTTAAACGTGACGAGACAATAAGCTCAAAGTCTCCAAAGCTTCATTCGGATTGAGTTCTACCGTGTGCTTATTATTCTGTTATCTACTTTGCGCTCCTTTCATTCAATTTTAAAAACTCATTTTCAGCAAGAACCCCAACAACAAGAACAGTTTGCCCTTAAGTAATTGCTTCAATTTCTTTTCAGCGCTTCACACATTCCTCTCGTCGTTTCCCAAATTTCTACACTACATCTTACATTTTATCAGCCAGTATGAGTACCTCGTTTCGCTGTTTGAGGTCGCAAACAATTTCAATTTTCACTTCGCGCTTCAATTATTGCGTCCAACAGCACACAATGTCACAGAGTATACGTTAAAAGCGCTCACGCTCATATCATTAAAGCATACCTTTAGGCGACCATTATTTTATCTACTTTTCTTCTGAACTCAAGCGCATTTATTGCGTTTCACGTCAGCGTCGTCTCCGATTAGCATAATCATACATACTTCTTTTTCACTTTACATCATCAATTATTTACTAAACAAACTTGCACCAAAAAGTATGCAATGTTTTAGCAACAAGACAAACGATTGCTATGGTAACCAATTTTAACATCCGCGTCCAATTTTACATAAAAATTAATTCGCTCAATCCCTTGCGTTCTGTGTCCAAAGTCATTAATCATGCTTCGGATTCGTGCGAAGGCGCTGAAAAGTAGGCTAGATGGAGGATACGCTGTCTATTCCAAATAAATACAAAGAAAAAGTTGCGGGACAATTATTCACTCGTTAAAAATTATTAAAAGTCACAGTTCGTTGACAGTATATGCCGCGCTTAAAATTATGCAACGGAAATTAAAACGGATATTCAATAATGTCAAAATTATAAGAAGACATTTACAGTGCTGCCGTCTCAACAGAGTACTAATCTCGCAGCCCGCCCTCTGTATTCCTCACAAATTTCATGTATTTATGTTTTGCATTGAATGCATGTTTTTTGACTTTTTTCGCCCTTTTTTTCTATAAACCTTCTGTCGCAAAGTTTAGTAGTCAGCAGTCAACACTACTTGAGCGCACAAGCTGACTTCTCCCACCTTTCTTGAGTTCTGCATTTGCTCACTCGTGCTTGTGGGCGTGTTGTAGCCATATTTTAGGCACTTAATAAATATGCAAATTGTGTCAGCGCTCAGACTTCAACGAACATGAGTGCTGTTAAAAAATACAAGTATATACAGGAAAGCAATCAATTCAGCTACGAAGCACTACTTTGTTGTCGCTTACAAATTTTGTAGTTATTTATGCGCCTACAGTTATGCAAACATAAGTATTTGCAAATTATTTACTCACAAAACTCTTGAAGATAAAAGCACTGACCACAATTGACCCTTGTGCATGCGGTATTTAAAATTAATGTCGACTTGAACCCTAAATCAAATTAAAATAATTCCTTTCGGTTTGACATTTGTGTTGCCTGAAAGTATGCTTGATACCCGTGTGATTACGAATGACCGATAAAGGATTTAGTTTGTCGCAGTTGGTTTTACTAAAATTTGCAGTTAAATAATTTGTACTTTTAGAGTTTAAAGTAAATTATTATCAAACCAAATTGAAATACAGTCGAACTTCCATAACTCGAACTTCTTTAACTCGAATTTTCTCTAACTCGAACTAAATGGGTTGGCAGTAGCATTGAGAGAGTAATTAACATATAAATTTCCTTCCGTAACTCGAACTTCCATAACTCGAAGTTCTCCATAACTCGAACGAAAATACATAATTATGACTTCTATAACTCGAAGTAATGTGCTTTTCTCTCATTCTACAACTCGCAGTATCCTGGCCTATAACTCCAAGGCCTGGATGACTGGCCAAATTTTTGAAGAATGGGTTCTAAATTTAGATAAGCGCTTTCAAAGTACTGGTCGAAAAATTTTATTGTTTATTGAAAATTGCCCAGCACATTCTAAAGACGTACAAAGCAAACTGAAAGCCATTGAACTGGCATTTTTTTGCACCGAATATGACCTCTAAATTACAGCCGCTGGATCAGGGAGTAATTCAATACTTGAAAGTTTTTTATCGTACCAGAATAGTAAAAGAAGCACTAAAGCGTATAGAGGCAAACGAAAAACAAGATATTACACTTACGGATTGCATCAATCATGTAACAAAAGCTTGGGATATTGACGTCAAAAATCAAACCATAGCGAATTGCTTCAAAAAAGCTGGATTTGGTCAATACTCTGAATGGGAAGAGGTAGATGACATACCTCTGACTTTTTAAGTACTACTGATGAATATCGAAATGTAATTGAAGCTGATTACGAAGCATGGTTAAAAGCAAACAAAATAACTTGCAGTGCTACTCTTCAGGATTATATTGCAGTAGATAATGACCTTTGCACAACTGGCTTTCCTACAGATGCTGATATTGCTGAGAATTACTGCCCTGAATTAGATGATCCAATATTAAGCGGAACGGAGAGTGACGGCGAGGGATCGGTAGAAGAAACTATTCACCAGCCTCCAAATGCTTTCCGAACATTGAGTTTATATTTGCAAACAAATGACACTACAACTGATGAGCACTATACGGCTTTAAACAAATTAGAGTAATTTTTTACTGAAAATACAAAAAAAAAAGAAAATTTTCAGTCACTAATTTCTGAATACTTCACTTCACTGTAACTTATTACAGTTTTCTGTAATGTGTGTTTTAAACAACAAATACATATTCATCATTTAATATACTCTAAAGTAGCAATTGAGTTTCTTTTAAAAAAAAAATTTTTCTATAACTCGAAGTCTCCCTAAGTCGAAGTTTTTTTTGGGATAATAGTGATTCGAGTTATGGAAGTTCGACTGTAATTACTAATTTCTCAATATTTTGTAACTCTACACACTTTCAACATTTGAAATAGCGCATAGTGTTTTTTTCATGCGTGCACATAAATCCGATTTTAGCAAGTGTGATTGCCATTCGAGTGTGTGAAATTAAAAATTCCATGGCAAATAAAAACTTCATTAAAAATAAATTTTATTAAATAAATAATATGAAAGGAAATATTTCAATAATTGCATGTTGCCAGCGTGGCTACAACTCTGTGGGATGCCATAAAATATACTACATAATCCACCATTAAAACCTACAATTTATTAGCTTTGTATAATAATGCCTGTGAAATTTATTTAATCCACTGGTGAATATCACCAACAAACACAAGACTGCATTTCACGCAGCCACAATTTCACTGGAAGCGTTATTTTGTAAAATAGTATGACTGTATAAATTTAGATTTCGGCCGCATGCACAAAATTATGCTACATAAATTTGTTTGTTGGTAAAAGGTCAAACACGAAACGAGTTGTGGCTGACGATTGTGATCGCAAGCTGAAATACAGGTTTACAAGCACGTAAGTTGGCGAAAATGTGTTTAAAATTCGTTTCAATCGAAACATAAAACAAATGGTTTAGCTTATGTGCCTAAAAGTGTGCAAACTTCCGGTAATTTTGTGTGCGAGCAGAGGTTGTAGCCTAAAGTGTGCATATAAATCATGTTCCCAAAGCATATGTGATTATAACTTTCTGTGCAGTGCTGGGGTTAAATTGTGCGCCGAAAGGTAGGCAATGATATTACAAAATTTTTGTTGGAACCGTGAAACATGTTAAAACACATTTATAAACATAATTAATTGTGTATGAAAATACGGAAATCACACTTTAGCATGGCTTATTGTGTTAAGACGGGATTAACGATAACAACGCATGACAAGCAAAAAGTCACGCTCGCCTACCGGCAAGAAAGTTTGCTAATTTTGCGTGCGAAATAAAGTTAAACGCAATAAAGAGCCATTTAAAATTTTAAATTTAGAGTAGGTAAACATTTTCGTATGACAACCTTTAGGGGGGTAACTTCATTATAGCCTTGCGTAAAGTATAAAGCCTGATTGTATGCTATTAGAACTACTTAATAATTATTAATTTATATTTCGAGTATATATTGTAGTATGTTCACAAACATAAAGCAGTTTTTATATTTATGTAAAGGCATAGAGTGTCAAATCTTCCTCGCGCCTCAAATTATACTTTCGTGTCAGCTAACTTCAATCTTCGGTATCAAAAATTACCGAAACTCGTCTAATAAAATTGTATGGCACCTAGATTGTGCATATCGACATATTTTACCACATCTGTATACTTCTGCTTACTTGTAACTAAAAATGCTATAAATAAGTGGCGAAAGTTCACGACTTTTGTCTAAAAATATGCAAAATAATCACGTTCACTAATAAAGCTTCCATAAGCTAGCCAAAAATAACTGCTTTGTTGAAGGTTTGAAATGTGTTCTCTTTTTCAGATACAGTGTTTTAATACTGGCGACATGTAAGAACGCCTAAAAATATACTTCGATTTTTCAGAGTTAGCTCTCCATATATTGATTATAACAATCCGAAGTTATATCGACTTGCAAGTCAGAAAAATTACTTTTTTTGTAACTTTTTTTTATTGAAGAAGCATTTTATTTAATAACTTAGTAAAAATAATGCATATTTACAGAATTTAATGAAAGCTTTTTAATAATCGGTGATTTGTTTTGATTTAAAAAACAATTTGAATGATGCCATAGGTCGTCTCTAGGGTGGTGAAAAAGATTCCTGTGTTTAAAATTATCTCAAATCCATGAACAAAAACACAGATAAATACAAGTAATGATCAATATAATGTCAGTGTTTGACAAGATGTCGGCTTCCTTTACAAAAAATCATATTTTGTCAAAAAACTTCAATTCAAAGCGGCTTTACAAATCGAAATAATCATCAAGAATCTTATTCCTTCGATCATTAACCGATATATAGGTTAGCCGAAAAAGTCTTTTCGTATTTTGTCAACAGATGTCGTTGCAGACGTATATTTCCAATGCTACCAATCACATTGTATCATACCTTATAGTGTTGGAACGGTGAGATTTTAAGCTTCATTTAACCAAAAAAATATAAAATTTGGGGAAGTTGAAAAAAGTTGCAGCTGTTTAAAAATGAGTGAAGAAATTCGCTATATTTTGAAATTTTTGTATAAAAAAGGGAAGAGTGCGGCCAACGCATGTACAATACATATTCATATGTGAAAAAAGAGAAAGAACATTTAATAGAAAAGCGCAGCACCGCCGCTTTCATTTTGAAGACAATAAAAATGGTCCGCACTCTGGTCTATTATCTAACTGCCGCTGGTGCTTCTTCTTCACGGTGGCACCCTATTGTGACATTAAATTTAATTATGCATTTTTTCAGCAACTGCACCGCAAACTGCCACCTATTAGCAAGCACACACACAGACATTCATAGCTTTACGACAATGCCAGACACTGGGTGTCATGGCGTAGGAGCAACATTCATTCCCGTGCAAGCCTACTTGTCCTGCTAAAGCTTAGCTGCTGCAATGTTGCTATCTTTTGTTTTTAATGTTAACATTCTGACCAACATTTTTCCGCTGCTTGTTGTTGTTTTTGCTGTTACGCTGCTGCTTTCGCTTGTTAAGTTTATTACAATCAATTGTGTAACTGTAGACATATAACGTATACGCCCGGGTGCACCGGCTAAGTGCTCGTCACTATATACATAGACTTCTGGGTGTCTGCAAACAACGGGGGTGTGTGTGTGTGTAAGCAACGATGTGTAACTTATGCAATGACTTCTAGAGTAGCCTAACTGCCAACAATTAAAGCGCTGTCTCTTCTTAGAAGAAGAAGCTAGCGTTGAATGGTTATGGTGACTTAAAAGCAGAAAAAAGCGCATACCGAGAATACTGTCACATTTAAATTTATTCTTTTTTTGTACATAAAATTTTAGGATATTTTTATCATTTTTTTCTTTAAGTTTAGAATTTTTTTAGAAGTATTTCTTTGAGTTCAATCTAAACTCAATTTTTTTAACACCTTTTAAAGTTAATATGCCACCCTTTATATCGCTATATGGAATTTACGCCGCTGAATGCACGACACGAGGTTTGTTAAACCCAGAATATAACATTAGAGACCCTACATAGTATATATGTATATTCACGATCAGGGTGATGAGCTGAGTCGATTTAGCCACGTCCGTCGTCCTTCTGTATATAAACGATTTTTTGAGATTTCGTTTTGAAAGTTTGCAAATGTTTTTCTCTCGCTTTTATATCTCGGACTCACCGATATCGGATCACTATATCATATAGCTGTCATACAAACTGATCGATCCAACCCAAACTCTTATATGGAAAACTTTTTCATGTGACGAGATATTTTCACCCAATTTCAGTATGTATTTTTTCCTAAAACAGCGCTGCAATCTCCGACTAATTTGTTCAGATCAGACTACTATAGCTTATCGCCCCCGTACAAACAGATCGATCAAAATAAAACTTTTATAGGAACTTGTCGAAACTTTTTTATTTGCGGTGGTTAGTATAGCTTCGGATTTTTATTTTGTTTAAGTATAATTGCTGTATATTCCTGTATAATTTCTCGACAACTCTTTGCAAGTTAGCTATTGACTTTATTATGCTCACTTCGTTAGCCTTTATTGCAAGCGCTATTTTATTATATTCCTTTTAATTTTTCTTTTGATAATATGTAATATCATTTGCCTTAAATTGCAACAAAAAATGGCATTAGCTTTTATTTGCCTCACCCTTAGATGTGCGCCACTTGATTGCCTTCCAGCAATAATACAATTAAATGCAATCCAATTATTGTAAATGAAATTGTGTTGCTCATTTATTTGCCACTTCTTTGCTGCTGCTCGGTATTCTTATATTCACATTTTTTACTATCACATTAATTAGCCACGTGTATGTGATATTTGATTTTTCCTGCTTTGTTTCAATTTTTTTTCTGCTTTTGTGGCGCTCTTTTTTTGCTTGAGTGCTTAATTAAAGCTTGACGCTGTACTTACTGCTGACGTAAATATACAGGCATGCTTTGCTATGTAACATACTTATAGGCGCTTTAGCTACCAAGGTAATATCGTCATAGAATACACAGTATCGGTATTTATGCGCCACTTCATCACTACAAAGTAACGATTTTCAGCGTATTACTTTTTTGTAGCATACTTCTTGGCGATTTTGTTTTTTTTATCTTCTGATGTAATTGATTTTTGTATTTAGCAGACACGAGTGGCTTATTCAACTTACTTACTTATTTTACTTTTAGGCAGGTGTTTTACTAATATTGATATTATTTCACTCTGAAGTAATACTTTTATACAGTGATCCTTGTTAAAACAAATAAATAGAATTGTCTGTGCCTTCAGCTGGACTTATAGACTACTAGTGGATTGTTGATGCTTTAATTATCTAAAAATTAGCATACTTTTCGGCGCACAGAGCAATATAGGCAATTTGTTTTATTTTGCCAAGACTTCACTTATTAACTGCTTATCATAAATGAACCTAAACTGTGTAAATATTCGCGATAGTCTTGCAACACGCTTGTGCAAAGCATATTTATAGGCTTCCGCAATTTTTTTTTAATGTTACCAAAATAATTTAAAAACGAGTAATAATATTTTCATGGCACAAATGAGTCTTCAAACGAGTTTCATTTCATTTTTCTTTCATTTAATTACAAAAATTCTGCATATTTTCAGGCGCTCGCATGAAATAATAATATACTGCATAATATTTTGCCAATTCGAACTAATTTCTTTATTTTATTAGCTATTGTAGAACGTCAGCGTGTCGTAGGTAGCAATCTAGCGAAAGCGATAATATTATACATGTGAAAATGTAAAATTTCTAAAAATTACTTCCCAACAGTCGCAACTAATTAATTTTTGTTTATTTTCTTTAAAGCTTGTTGTGTATTTGTTATGTGCATTGCGCTTAGCAGTTTGCATTTAATTAAAAATATTGCCTGCAGTGCTTTGTATTAAAAATATATTTCGGTTGTAGCATACTTTTTGGCTGCTGACTAACTCAAATTCGCATGTTTGTATATAATTCACACAAATAAGCTTTGTAGTTAGATTTTGTAGATTAACTTTAATTCACATGGCTAAAAGTTGCTTGCGTTTATTGATTTCCGGCAATTATTTTATGAAAATTCAAACCTATAGTATACTTTTAGGATCACTATTCGTATTTAGCAACGTTACTTTGAACTAATTTGTGCTACGCTAATATAAGCTAAGTTGCAAGGCCAAGAAGATTTTTGCTGTCCTCAAAAACCATTAAAACTTACATTTACTGTACACAACGCTGAAAAGTATGCTTCGTTTTTTATAATTCTTAAAAACCATAATATGATTTCTCAGAGGTGATTAAATAAACATTTTCACGTCATTAGAAATAGTTTTAACGCCTGCAGGCAGGCTTTATTGGAAATAATTTTACAAAACTGAAATCAAACGCGAATTAAAATAATGATAAAACAACTCAAAACCGCTTATTATAAATTTTCCAATATTTTTTCGCTTCAATAAAACGCACTCCGTTAGGTTGGTGTAGACATTTTGCCGCGACGTCATTCTCATTAAGCGAAAAATAAGCCATGAAACAATTTCCTCCACATGAAGGCTCAAATTGGCAGTAAAACACATTTCCGGTCAAGCGTTGAAAGCGATATGTGCGAGCGGCATGTGGTCGCCTACACACATACGTAGTAAGAACATCCGGTTTTAGCAGCCTGCCCTGCCGACAGCTGCCATACAAATATTTCCGGCGTTATTACACACACTCATACACTTACACACACATACACATTTTCTTTCTTTTCCAATCAATTTTCACTTTGCACATGAAATTTGCTGCCACTACAAAGCGTAAAGCGCGATAAAAGTAGCAACAGCTGCTGACAGTTCATTTAAAGCGCTTTTACACTTCAGTGAAAAACAATTGAAGCCGTTCGTAGGGTGGCAAGGCGCTAGGTCAAACCAGCTTTGCTTTGCAAGCAATCGACTTGCTTACATATTCATTTACACACACATATGCAGCACACATAATTGATTTAAACGTAATGCGCCTATAAGCACGCTATAAAATTCATTATTTTCGCTTTGTCAATGAAAATTTAACACTTTTTATTTTTATTGGTCTTCTTTCTTTAATTCGCACTATCTATTACTCCCTCTTTCTCTCTCTTGCTTTCATTCCAGCAGTAAAGCGGTCTTGCTCTTTTGAGCTTGTGTGGCTCAACATCAATTGTCTGTAGTCAAAGCGTCTACGCCCACACAATGGCCTTTCTGTTCGAACCATTTCAGGCCGATGACCAATATTTGCGCGAATTCCTTTCACATCTCTATCTCAATTGTATAATACGCTATCAGAATGAGACCGGCTCGGCGGTCAATGATACGGACGATGACGGTAAGTTAATTTTAAATAATTTGCTAAATTTCTCTTGACAACTTTTTAAGGCAAAGATTAATTTTTATTTATCAAAATATGCAAAAACACAAATTAAGCCACTAGTTCGACGTGCGTAGGATTATATATAGGAACAATCAATATTAAGCCATTTTGAATATGATTCTAAAAATATAACTCAAACATCACGAAAATACCCATATACCCTTAAATGTGACAAATTTGGTATACAAATTTTTTTTGGCAACATTATCCGGCTTAAATTAGTCAACAAGTTTTTATATATAGCAATTCTGAGAATTATGATACCTTCGTCAGCTTACTAACTATTTTCGACATACTTTTCTGTTATTTTATTTTTTTATAAACGTGTGAAATTCGGTTTATTATGAGTTCAAACCAAAATATGTAGGAAGATAGGTCGATACCTTCGCCTATTCTCTCTAAATTCCTAAAACATTGCCTACATTACGCGCATTTATGACTATTTTGTTTGTTTTTTCCTGAGTTAGGCGAAATGAACTCTGAAGTATTTTATTTATTATGAGTTCCTACTAAAATCTTTAAGAATTTGTTCGTATCTTAGTCTCTTTCATCAGATATTCTCGATATTTCCAAAACATTGCCTACATTTCAGCGCATTTAAACCTATTTTGCGAAAAAGGCACTGGTTTCTCATGATTTCATACAAAAGCGTGCAGGACATCGGTCCTTACCTTCAGCCCTTTTATTCAGTATAAATTACTCTCTATATTCCTAACTCATTGCCTACATTTTGACGCGTTTATGACTATTTTTAAGTTAGTTTTCGGATTTAGTGCGAAAAGGACTTTGAAGACGCTGAATATTATGAGTTTTTTCTAAACCCTATAGGAATCCGTCCATACTTTCGCCTTTTTGATAACATTGTCAGGATATACTTCAAACGTTGTCTTCTTTACGGCACATTTATGATTTTTTTTTTCTTAAACTGTACGATTTACTACTTTCCAAATGATGAACAATGAGAGTAAGGGCAAGCCCTATATAGTTGATTAGGAAGTACATTTATTAGAAGGGTCAATTTTCATTAAATTTCAATATATTGCTAAAAAAAACACACTTCTATAGCGCACTTCCCACTTTCTTTCAACGAAATTTTTCTCTCACCACCAACACATATACATACACACTCATGCAGCAAACTACATTGGTGTGCCGCGTTACCTCGAAGAGGCCGTGCTCAACGAAGGCAGCATAGACTTGTCGAATGTGGACGAGGCGCAGGCGGAACAAAATGAACTTTTCGCCTACATCTCCAAGCATAGCTTAAAGCCACCGCCAACAACAACAACAGCAGCGTCACTCACAAGCAAGAATAGCAGTATATTTCAGAGCAACTACAATGCGAGCAACATAAATGCGACATACCCATATATCAACAACATTATTGTCACTTCAACGCCTGCAACAAATGCCAACACTTCTGCAAATGGCACTTCTTCGTCGGTTTCTTCAGCAACTGCTTCGCCAGCCACATCACCCACGGCTGCTAGCTCGCCTCCGCTGCGCTTTTGCCCTTTGCGCTTCGATGGCTACCTCTGCTGGCCGCGCACGCCCGCCGGCACTGTGCTCAGTCAATATTGTCCGGATTTTGTGGAGGGCTTCAATCGCAAATTTCTGGCGCATAAAACGTGAGTGCAAAGCAATAATCGAAAATTGAAAATTGAGAAACGAAAATCAACAGAGGCTATTGCCACACGTGCTCGGCAGGAAGTGGCGCTTTGTGGAAGTTTTGCACCCCTCGATGGTTGATGCATTTGCTACAAGCAAATATTTGGTTAATCTTTTCGTTCATGCAAATGCACCGCGCACTTGCGGCGAGTGCATTTGGGTTTTTTGATATAATTTCATTTCATAAAAAACAATAAATTCGCCATGAAATATTAAAAGTGGTAATAAGTTTTAAAAAAATCTTGAAACATTTAAAAATAAAACCAGCAGTAATATCACTTCCGCATTTTTAGCTTCAAACAAATATATCGATAACAATGTTTATCGTTTATCGATATGTACATACATATATAACAAGATATACATTTGTTAAAAAAAATTTTAACTTGGCAAAAATTAATAGAAATGTCTGCTTGTTTCAAACAAATTTATCGATAACAAAATTTTTCGGTTATCGATATGTGTTCAATAAAAAGTATATAAGATAGTACAAATTTTAATTTTACAAAAATTAATATAAATATCTGCTTGTTTCAAAGAAATATATCGTTAACGAAATTTATCGATTTCAGATATGTATATACATATGTACATATGTAACCATAAATAAATGTGACAATAAAAGTATTAGCTGAGCAAAAATCAATAAACGTATATACATACATAGGCTTGTTTAAAAATATTTATCGATAACAAAATTTATCGATTTTTGATTTACATAAAACAAACAATACAAATGTTAATAAAAATTTAAAAAAATTAATATAAATATCTACTTTTTGGCCGAAATTCATATTTATTTATTTGAAAAATATGCGTAATGAAATTTATCGATTTTCGATATGCATATAAAAACAAATAAATATGATAACAAAATTAGTGGGCAAATATCAATTTATACATATAAGCTTATGTACTTGTTTGAAAAAAATTATCGATAAAAAAATTTATCGATTTTTGATTTACATAAAACAAACAATAAAAATGTAAATAAAAATATTAGCCTGGTAAAAATTAATATAAATATCTGGTTTTTGTCCGAAATTTCTATTTATCGATTTCAAAAAAAAAATCGATATAAGATCTTTTGGTGCCGAAATTTTTTTTTTGTAGAATTTTTTTTAAATATTTTTGATATAATTTTGTATATTTTTTTATTTTTTATGTACATACATATACATATACATACATATGTATGTAATGTATATATTTTTTAATACTTTTTTTAAATGTTTTATGTGCACATATTTGTAAATTTTTTAAATTTTTACATTTTACCAAATTTGCCAAAAATTAATGCTTAGTGATTTTTTTTCAGTATAAACAGTCCTTTTTCATAATCAATTGTCATTTTTATCATATGAACAGTTCTAAAAATCGATAAGTTTGTGACATCACTATATTTTATCCACTTTTTAGTTGTCTGGAGAACGGCACCTGGTATCATCATCCTGTGAGCGGTCGTGAATGGTCCAACTACACCAATTGCATTGATTACGATGACTTGCAGGTAAGAGAGTGCATATTAAAGAGCACGATAAAGAGTAGCGCTGTAAAAACTTTAATTTGAATTCAGTTTATGGAATTCCAATTATTTTAAGTGCCAAATCATAAATATTTTAGAAAAAAAATATCAAACACTTTCTAAAATAAGTTTGCTCAAGTTTATGCCAAACATAAATTTTATTGTATTTTTGTCCCCTTGCTTGCGCTCTTCTATCCTGGCTGTCAATAGTTCCGCAGTTTTGTCAATGAGCTGTACGTGAAAGGCTACATCGTTTCCTTAATCGCATTACTGCTCTCACTTGTCATATTCCTCGGCTTCAAGTAAGTATGCAACAGGTATTAAATATTTATATGCCTCAAGCACTTACAAGCACACATATATACATACGTAATTTTATGTATGTGTGTGTGAATGTTTTAAGAGCATACGGCAATTCATACCTCACTGCCGTTTACAATTCTAATAACTTTAAGTTATCTCATCTACTTTTTTCCTCTTATTTGCTACTCTTTTATTATGCACAAACCGTTAGATCCTTGCGCTGCACACGCATACGCATACACGTGCACTTGTTCGCCTCGCTGGCGTTCACTTGCATCGCCTGGATACTCTGGTATAAATTTGTGGTCGAGCAACCGGATCTAATAGGCAATAATCCGGTGAGTAAATAAATAACATTTGTTTTAGCTTTATTTGCTTATATAATAATCACAACTAGTTTGTAATTGTGTGTGTGTACGTTTGCATATATCGATTTAATACTATTATAATAATCATTTAAATTTATTTCAATTTAATCTTGCTTGTAGCCCTGGTGCATAATTCTACACCTGGTCGTGCACTATTTTATGCTGGTCAATTACTTTTGGATGTTTTGTGAAGGGTTGCATTTGCATTTGGTATTAGTGGTGGTAAGTAAAAATAAAGAGAAATTAATATTTATATTAATGCCCCAGGTATTTGCTTACAATATGTATAAACGTAACTTAAACTATTAAAAATCGATAATTCAATAAATCGATAACAAAATTTATCGATAAAACTAGTACTGAAATAAATTGAAAATGTTAAAATTAATACAGTAAATGTTAATAATGTTAAATGTTAATACAGTATGCGTTGGATGGAAACTTAATATACATATCACTAGTTATCGATAACATAATTTATCGATAAATTTAATACAGAATAATTAGAAATGATTATGATTTCAGTATGTGTCATGCATTAAAACTCAATAAATCATTGGTTATCGATAACATAATTTATCGATAAATGTAATACAAAACAGTTTTAAATTATTATGATTTCATAACAAGACCTATAAAAAGTTGTTAGCGCTATCGAGAATTTATCGATAAATTGTAATTTTTTTTTTTGTATTTAAAATCTAAAAATTGTGATCGCTTACAGCTTTAAATTGAAATCTGAAAAATTAAAAAACCTTTTAGTTTTGTATTGTTCGTGTGAAAAAAATTACTCTTGATTTTTCATAAGAAATCGAAGCTATCGTTTAAAGATAATGTAATGATATCGATAAATGAACAATGTTATGATAACACAGTTGTTATAAAAATCTGGTATAAAACTCTATTAGTTATTTTCAAATTCTATCGATAACAAAATATATCAATTTACATATATAGATATATACATATACATATGTATGTATAGTGGCTGTATAAGGCTGCCAAATTTGTTTTAGTAGTAGAGCGATTTTACTCAAAAAAAAACTAAAAAATTTTTAGCTAGAATTTTAAATTGCATTAATCGATAAATTGATATTAAATGATATCGCACTCGTCGATAACCAATTGCATATTTTTTTTTTTAATAAATCGAAATAAAGATAACATACAAAACGCGACCAAGTTCTTTCTATTATCTGCAGCACAACTTAACTAATCACTAATTTTTTCACAAAAATACGTGAATATGTACAAAAATCGTTTTTATCGATATGAAATAAATTAAACATATCGATAATATTAATCAACAATTTTATTAGTTTGTTCGTATATGTACTAATATGGGAAGCGTTAAACTATTCAAAGAGAAAGTTCAATTTTAAGTTTATCGAAATTTATCGATAAAAAACTGCATATAGTACATTACGATGTGAATTATATTTATATACACAGATTTAAATTTTTACGAAAATAATATTCGTGCAAATATATTCCGCTGTATCGATAAAAAAATATCGATTTTTATAATATAAACTATCGATTTGTATCGATAAATTTTTAAAATATTCATCGAAACTTTTTTTTAAATTATATTAGTTAACATTAATTATTATTAGTTTGTTCATATACTACGAAGGGAAGCGCTAACCTATTCAATTTAACAATTTTAAGTTTATCGAAATTTATCGATAAAAAACTGCATATAGTACATAACGATGTGAATTATATTTATGTATGTATATACATAAATTTAAATTTTTACCAAAATAATAATAATTTTTACCATGGAAACGCATTCCGCTGTATCGGTGAAAAATATCGATTTTTGTAAAACGTACTATCGATTTTTATAGATAAATTTTTTAAAATCTTTATCGAAAAATTAACTGATTTTTATGTATAACTTTATCGAAAAATTTTTATGTTCTGAAAATGTATCGAAAAATATTATCGATTTCTGTAATACAATTTTATCGATAAGAACATTTTTTAATTTCCGCACTTATAGTAAAGCTCCCGCAATTCATTAAACTACGTTTGTGTTTAATAAAACTTGCCAGAACTCGCTCGCTCATGCTCTCCGAAGGCACTTGCATGCATTTTAAATTATCAATAAATGTAATGCACCGTTCGCGCACTTATTCGCACACATTTTTATTTCGCAGGAAAAATGCAAAGTTTACGCTTGTTTATTAAGCAGGAAGCGCGCTTACAAACAATAACACACACGCACACACATACACACATGATGGGTCTGTGCCACTCGCTGCATAGTTGGCACGCGCCTGTGTGTATGCAGCGTTGAAAGTGGAAAAGTTTGATTAGCACTGAGTGCCTGCCAACACCGGAAAGTTGCCAAGCGAATGAAAATAACACAAACAACATTAAAACAACAAAAATGTAGCAATAAAAAATGCAAAAATGCTGCGAGATGAATGTGAAAAAAGCAGATGCGATTACTGCTAAGCAAAGTTAGCGCGCGGAGCGAAAGAAAAAATTGGAAATTGTGTAAATGTGCATTTTAATGAGCATGCCCGGCAGATGCGCTAATTATGGCGATAAAACTTTTGCAAAAATATAAAAAAAATATTGAAAACAGAAAAGAAACTACTTTAAATTGTGCTAAAAAAGCGGAAAAGTCTCGCCTTTTATTTGACTAAGCGCTTGACAAAACGCGTTCCTAGAATATTTGGTTTGAAATTCATTTCAATTATTTAATTAAAATTATTTAATTGGAAATCTTACTAAAATTTTACTTTATTATTATTATTTTTATTTTCAGCGCACTGCAAACAATTAATATAATTTTTTATTTTAAAAATCTCATTTTTCATTTCGAAATTCTTTTTATTATTATTATGTTATATATACATATTTTATATTTATATTATATTATTTTATGAATTATTTTTATCTTTTTTCTTCTTTTCTCAGGTCTTTGTTAAGGACACCATTGTGATGCGTTGGTTCAAGCTCTTCGCCTGGATGTCACCCATACTTGTGTTGATGGCTTATGGCGCGGCAAGATTTTTGCACACCGACGATAATACGCAGTAAGCGATTACCGTTAATTGATTCCTCTTACTTTTAGAGCCTTTAGAGGCACGTATTTCCTTCATTCCTACATTAGGCCGCTTCAAAGCAGGCTGCAAAGAGAAAACCAAACCATTTTTTGTCTATATAAGACATCCGATACTGGCAACAAACTTCAAACTTGAAGTGAAATTCCGATTTTTTTTTAATTTTTAATATATATTATTATGCTTCAATCATTCTGTACTTTCTGTACTTTGTGTGGTTGCAGTCATTTTTCACTTTCTTCATCCGCTTCACTAACGCTCTTCTTTTCCAGCTGCTGGATGGACGACAGTCTGCTGCTCTGGATCCTGTCTGTGCCCATTTGTGCATCGCTCTTGGCTAGTTTCGGTACATATCATCCTCCTTATCTATTTCATACAACAACAAAATCGTATTTACCTTTCCCAAATCTGTTTTTCAGTTTTTCTCATCAATGTTTTGCGCGTGATTGTGCGCAAGTTGCATCCGCAGTCGGCGCAGCCGGCACCGCTGGCCATAAGGAAAGCAGTGCGCGCTACAATCATATTGGTAAGAGTACTTACATACAGAACATACAGAAGCTGTGCATAAAAGAGAGGAGAAGGGAAAAGTGCAAGTGGAAGTAGAAGTAGAAGAAAATGTTAGAATTAACACAAAACCTGAAGAATGGAAAAATTCGTTAATTATCTTATATTTTTGATATTATAGCGAGCTTTCAACACCATTTACCCGCTCACTTATCTCTTTCCAATTTAAAGTATGGAACAAGATTTGCACTCTTCAGCTTGTTCCATACTTTACACTGACACAGCAAGGAGCTTTTGTGCTTAGGCTTTTCTTATTTTCAACTAACTTTTTTTCTTTTTCTGATTGTCTTCTCATTCGCAGATACCGCTATTTGGCTTGCAACACTCACTGCTCCCCTACCGCCCCGACACTGGCACACCACTGGAACGCTTCTACCAAATACTCTCGGTGATATTGGTGAGTCTGCAGGGCTTTGTCGTCTCCTTCCTCTTTTGCTTTGCCAATCACGACGTCACGTTCGCCATACGCACGCTCTTGAATCGGCTCATGCCCGGTTTGGTCTCACCACCCCCGCCAGGCACACACACCGGACAAATGGCAACAACAACACCAAGTCGCGAGCTGGGCGTGTAAGCGCAGGTAGCTGCGGAAGGAAGGAACTCGGAGAATGACGAGAAGCGTACTTATAGCAAAGAAGCGTAGCTTTAGCTAGTGGAGGTGCATCAGGGCGCAGCCACAAAGGGGTTAGGACCACCAAACTATTGATGGATGGATGGAGGAACACAAATAATTTATTTTAAAATGAAATTTCGATTTAAGCACTGTATCCCTCAAATTCATAAAATTTAATCTCTAAGAGTACGAAATTGTGCAGGAAAAAGTCATATTCAAGCCACAACAACAAAAGTAAAGACCAGAAACATATAAAAACCGAAAATTAATACTGAAGGGAAAGTAAAGAAGTATTTAGAGGCCAATGTAACCGAACAAATGTATTATTACAAAATATCAATTGAGATTGCATATACATATGTACTACATATATAATATATTTACACAGTAGTAATAAGCCACGCTGTAATTTATTTGAAAGCACATACAAATAAAGATATGAAACAAAAAAACCAAAATCTTCTTTCTATTAAAACACAGCAGATCGCTTCTATCCTTGCAGTGCTCCAAATCTTTTACAAAACTACCGTTTATCGAAAATAACGTATACTCAGTACCTGCTAAGCCCTCCTGGAACTCTCTGTGCTCGAAACCCACTCCAAACAATGGATGGTACACGAGAATATTCAACTGAAACACGCAAATAATAAACACTGAAATTTCATTAAAAAAATTGTTTTATGAAAAAATTTTGGCACCCAATTGAAGCTTCATTGGTCGGAGCAAATACTAACACCATTTGTTGAAACTAATTTAAGAAAAATTATGGATTTTTCGCATAATTTCTTCAAAAACCAGCGATTTGGTACACATTTTTAATTCTCTAAATTGCTGGGTGAATCCAAATTGAAATTTTCTTTAATACAATTATGCGCCATGCGATTCTGCAAATTTCTGCATTTTTAGATTTTCTCTACGACCAATAGTTTAGAAGTTATAAGCATTTTTCTATTTTCATTTTTCGGCGGTTGCTTGCTGCATGCTCCTGGTCGCCTAGTAGAAATCCAGGATTTTGGCACCAAATTGAAAGCAATTTTTCTGTGGCGTCGGCAGCGGCGGCGGCAGCGGCCCTAGAAAATTCGCAGGGTGCGTTGCATACGCAAAGGGGCCAAATTAAAAAGCGGATGCGGGACGGGTCGGAAACAGGAACAGGTCGCGGACCGGAAACGGGAAAATGGGGCCGACCGGAAACGGAAATAACAAATCATACTTCCGGTTGGAGGCTGAACCGGAAGTCGACAACCGGAAACGGAAGTGAACCCGCTTCCGGTCCGACATCCAGCCGGAAGTGGTGATTACTTCCGTTTCCGGTTGGTGACTTCCGGTTCAACCTCCAACCGGAAGTGAATATCACTTCCGCTTCCGGTGGGTGGCTTCCGGTTCAGACTCCAACCGGAAGTATGGTTTGATATTTCCGTTTCCGGTCGGCCCCATTTTCCGGCTTCCGTTCCGCGACCTGTTCCTGTTTCCGACCCGTCCCGCATCCGCTTTTTAATTTGGCCCCTTTGCGTATGCAACGCACCCTGCGAATTTTCTAGGGCCGCCGCTGCCGACGGCCACAGAAAAATTGATTTCAATTTGGTGCCAAAATCCTGGATTTCTACTAGGCGACCAGGAGCATGCAGCAAGCAACCGCCGAAAAATGAAAATAGAAAAATGCTTATAACTTCTAAACTATTGGTCGTAGAGAAAATCTAAAAATGCAGAAATTTGCAGAATCGCATGGCGCATAATTGTATTAAAGAAAATTTCAATTTGGATTCACCCAGCAATTTAGAGAATTAAAAATGTGTACCAAATCGCTGGTTTTTGAGGAGAAAATCATCAAAAATGATTTTTTCTGCTAATTGAGGGTGTTGAAATGGGGTGTGGGAGATCTCCGAGCATTTCTCTATTTATTGCGAGTCCAAAACAATTAAATTTCGCACATTTTGTCCATAAATTATAAGTTTCTAGCAGGCGCTTTAAGTACCAACTTACCAGTGAATTGCACCCTTTTTTCGTTCGCAGTAAGTAAAAATAGACTGGTGGACATTTGTATAAGAAGCGCCTTGTATCTTTGTATTTTGTCTTGCTGGTTTTACCTTTATCTTGGTGGCGAAAGAGCCGAAATATTCCAAATAAGCACACATATTTTTTGATTTTTTTTATTATTTTTTGTTTTTGTTTTTTTTTTTTGTTTTGTATAATTTATGAAAGAGCAAAAGATTGTAGAACAAAACTAATACATAAAATACAAATACATAATAATTATACATTCATATAATTCATATATATATATATATATAGTAAAATTGTTAATAATTAATATGTAAACATATATACACATACATATATATTTTTGAAGCATATATGTATATATATATATTTCTGTTTTTGTTTCTGTTTCTGCTTCGGCATTCGAGTGAAGTGGCTTGCTGATTTCAATATTTAATTTTCGGTTTTCTTGACTCTTCTGCATTTGTATATAGGTAAGTGTTGCAGTGTGCTACTATATGTGTGTATGTATTTGTATATTTTCAATGTATGCTTATATATGTGTGTGTATGCGTGTTGTCTGTATGTATGTATATATATATATGGATTTATGTTGCTCACAACTTTGTTTTTGTTCGGATAAGTGATCTTCGGCTATTAACTAGTCACTTGAAGAGCACGTAGGTTTGGCTTGAGAGAGTGATCCAGAAGAAGAGAAAGAGTTTATCTATATAGTATACTCCCACATGAGCTTACAGTACGCTTACTTGCTCTGCTTAGCTATATCTTAGCTTTGTTTTCATGATTTTCGCTGCATTACTCACACCTTGCTCTTCCGCTCTTTGCTCTAAGGATGTTCTCCGCTCGCCGCACCACAACTCGCTGTAATTCTCGCTCTCTTTTCAACTTTGCTTCCGCTTCACTTTAGCTTCCTCGGAGTTGCCATGATTCGCCTCTTTAGAGCTTTTATTTGCTATTTTGCGTTTACTTTGAGTTTACATTTATTATGCCTTTAACAAATACCCATCTAATTACTTTCCATTACTTGAATTACTTTAGTTTAATTGCTTGCTTGGTTTTAATCACATTGTGACTTACTGTTGCATTTAATTGCTACGTATGGCATTTTATATATTTTTTTGCTGGCATTTGCTTTGACGCCGGTTTGTAATTATAATTGTAATGGGTAATGCGTTAATGCGTTAATTAATATGCAATTCATATAAATACACAAATATTTGAATACATCGAAAGTAATATGTGCTCGTGTGTTTATAATAAATAAGAGCATTACAAAGTAATTGTAAGGTGTAATGCAAAAAGCATTACCACTACTATAATGCACGTAATTGCATTTAAAATAAGCACAGTATATGCGCACATGATTTACGCGCTACAAAATTAAATGTAATCTAAGGTTATCTAATGTAATGCAAAGTAATGCATATATAATGACAGCTGGTAATGCTACATTTTCTGCTTGTTAATAATATATTACTTAAATTATTAGAACTAACAATTATATGCATACGGTTAGAGAAAATTTCAATTAATTACAATACAAGTATTTAAAGTATATGTATTTGGTTTAGTAATGCATTACAATGGCGACAAGTTATAATTCATAAATACTGTTTATGTATTTTCAGTTATTATATATGTATATACGCACATAAAAGCTAAACACAAATAATTAAACACTAATGCATGCACTCGATATATAATTACTTGGTATAAATAAGTTTTGTTTAGGTAATTACTTTTAAGAAATAAGTGGTAATTAAAGTCAACTACTTGATAGTTTAGCGTAATTGTTGTATGCTTGTATTACGCACGCATACAACCACCTTTAGTGAGACAATATGTTGTTGGGTATAATGAAAGTGAAGTAATCATAAAGTAATTGAAAAGTAATCGCCTGCATTTTTTTAACGGCAAACCGCTGACAAGTATCGAAAAACGACTGTTGGTGAGGCTTGACAGCGTTTTACGCTTTACATTTTTATGCGCTGGCCAGTACACTCGTGTGAAAAACAATGTTTGCCTTGCCTGTCGCGCCGTTATTGGCGATTTGTTGTTTTTTCTTTTTGTATTTGTAACAGCCACGCAGCTTAAGCAGCACATCCATGTGTTGCGCACTCATTTTGCGCACGCTACGCTCTCAGCAGTCAGTTAAGAGAGTTTCGCTAAGTAATCATGTAGGTAATTAAATACATTCTAAGCACCCATTTGTTTGTCAATTTCTTCGTTTCTTGCATTTTTCGCATTTTTTGCATTGTTGCTTTGTGTGCTTGGGCGGGGAACACAAATACTAGTACAAGTACCGTTATAAATACATTAAACATGTATATATGTATTTATATATATATATATATATGTGTTTATCTCTATATGTTTGTAAGCGTCTATGTATTTATGTGACACGTAGGTAATTGTTATAATCATGCATAGTGTTGCCAGCTTGTCTAACACACGCTATATTTTAATTATTGTTTTTGCAATTTGCTTTTGTATTTGTTTTTCGCTTATTACGTTTTGCGTTTTGCGTTTTGCTTTTGAACATTTAAGAGAAACATGAAACTAGTTTGTAAGTATGTTTATGCGAGTAAATCATAGTTGATAGTAAATGTTTTGTTAAATCGCATGCGTTGCTTTTGTAATATAAGTTTTCTACTACAAATTTGTTCAAATTGTTTTCATAAATATTTTTTTGTTTTCTTTTACGGTAATTTTCTCTCTTATTTTTAATGTAAATTTTCTCATATATTTTATTTCCTTTTTATTTCTGCGCGCAAAATTGCTGGTTTCATAAATATGCACGCCACTGTAGCGCAGCGCACACTTTACGGCTCTTCCAATTTTGCGCTCTCAGCGCTTAGCTCTTACACGTACATAAACTCAAATCATAAACTCGATTCGCTCTTATCTCTAATGATCTCAAATTTTTGCTGTGGTGTTTTTTACATTTAATACGTTATATATGTATATGTATATATATATTTATGCGTAAAATTTACTATATATATGAAAAATCAGTGATTTTTATTCGGAAAATGGTTGCTTACACGTTAATATATATATATATAGATGTATGTATGTATATTTTTTAATTTCTTTTAATTTTTCAAAAAAATTGCTGGTATCTAACCAAGCTAACGGTATAGTTTTTGAATGCTTTTTACCGCATCACTACCACATTTACTGTTATATAATGCTATATGCTTAATTTTTCAATTTGCTGATTTTTCTTATAAACTTTGCTTTTGCTAATATTAAACACTTACTTGACTAGTATCTTAAAAATTTTGGAAGCTGATTTTATTTTTGGATTTACGACGACAATTTCGTGTATTTTCATGCATTCTACAACATTTCAAAATTTTTCGATTTTCACTAGTTTCTTTGCTGCTTTTTCGCTTTACTTTTTACTTTTTTGTTCCACTATATAAATTCTGAAATTCTGCTACGCTTTATGGGTTGCTATGTACTGTTCGTAAAATAGTAGTAGTTATAGTAGTATTTTATGTCATTTTTCGCATTTATTTTTAAACTATTTTTTCGGCTTTTTGCTTTGACAGTGTCAGTACGAGTGTGAATTTTTGCTAAGTGGGATTTTTGGTGTCGTTTTCAGTACAGTTATTTTATGTTATTTTATATGGTACGGTATATTTTACGGGATTTTGAAATGCTTTAGTACTTAGTTTTCATATACAAACATGTATGTGCTTGGGTTGCTGGCGCTTGACTGGCACACGCTTTGGCCGCACACTGTGTACACGTAAATATTGGCGCCACTGTGTTTTGTATAAATGCAATTTTCGTGGCCTGGCGCCCCTTTCCGCCTGCTAGCTTCCAGTTTAACATCAATAACTTTTACTTTTTGCTTATTGTTACGTGTTTTTGCATGTTAAAATATGAATTTTTACTTAAAATCTTTTATTTTTAATAAAGTTTTTCTATACTGATTTTAAAAAATTTGCGCTAACTGCTTCAGATCGCCTGTCGCTTGTGTGTTCTATGTTAGTGGTTGCACATTGGGGGTAGTAGAAGGTGGTTTGTGTCTAGGACGCTTGCGCTGAATGTGTGGTGTGTGCCTTGGCTAAGCTAGAAAATTTTAAAATGCAATACAAAAGCAAGCAGATTTCAGCAAACATCACCTTACTGCTTGTTAAGTCCACAAAAAGTTATATCAATTGAAACTCTATTGCAAAATAGCACATTTGCGCTCCCCTAAGGGTTTGCAACTCGACTAACCACTTATGAGAAAAAAAAAGAGAGAGAGCGAGAGAGTGCGCGCGCAACTCATTCACAACTATCAATGTCTTCCACCTTTACGGTTTATACTTTACTCTTCTACACAGCTTTTCTGCTAATACCCTGTTTTTTTTTTTGTTTAAATTTTCGTGCTTTTCACGCAGTTGGCCAGAAGCTCCTTTGATTTCGTTGTTTGCTTGTATTTATTTTTAAGTAAATGCGCTGTTTTATACTATATATACTAAGTTAGCCAACTGTTTTTTGAAGCAGCTCAAACGTTTTTTACTAGTTGGAAAACCACACTGAAACCTTTCGCGATGACTAATACTTTTCAATTTGGTAAGGGAAGGGAATGCCACCTATTTTAAGCATTTATTTTCTATAATCTTCGCACTGACACTATTTTACCTCCCATTTCTACACGGTATCCCTACTTACCACTTGACTTCACTTGAGAAGTTCTTACGCTTTTATGCAACTCTTTTCTTCTAACTCTATTCTCTACCCTTATCTTCTTTTTTTCCCTCCCCTCTCTTCTGTTTTCTTTTCTTCCCTTCTCTTCTTATCTCTTCTCTTCACTTTTCTTCTCTTTAATCTCACATGCATGTTCTTATATTCTATCTCACCACTTTTCTACTCTCTACTTTAACTATTGTTTGCCATGCTCTTTCTCTTTCATCAGTTTCATATAGTATATGCCATCTTTATATGTTCAATCGCCACCATCCCTTACAAATTTTCCTCGCTCAGCTTTTTTAGTTTATATTTCACAAACTTCATCTTACCGTTTCCGTTCCTGTTTTTGGCTTCTCCACAAATTTGTAGGAAACTAAAGCTTATTGCCATTATTTTGTCAACATTCTCTGCATTTTATTTTTATACATTTGTTTCGCCAACAATCTCTGTCCTGCCAGTTTCATTTCTGCCATTTCTTCAACCCTCACGATCATATATCAAACACCCTTAAATTGAAATTTCTGCAACCTTACAAAAACTCTATATCCTTTTTCTCCTTTCGTCAACCCTCTAACCTTTAACTTTTCTCTTTACATATCCTTACTTTTTTCTATTTTACAACCGATTTTTCGCTTAATCTTTTCTTTCTCTAATCTTTCACCTTCTACGCTATTTTTTTCTTTTTTCCCCCACCTTTGCACTTTACACCCGTCCTTTCCTCTTTATCTACCTTACTCTCTCTCGCCCTCTCAACTCTCTTAGCCAATACACCTACCCGCTCCCATTTATTCGCTATCCTGGACACACACCTTATTTTATTGGTTATTTTTGCGTGTGCCTTTGTTTACAGTTATGCATAACAGTTATTTATATTTTTTGATGCTACTAATTGGTTAAACACACGTTATATTTATGTATCTGACATGGGAAAAACATTTTCTATAAGCTGACTCCCAATACACTCAAGCATATAGCGGTTCTCGGCTAGTCTACATATGCAATAATGAGCACATCAAATGTTTATGACATTTATACGAATGTGTGTAATAAGTTTTGAATAATTTTTAATCGGTATGCGATCCAAATCCGATGCTATGATTAACATTTTTTAGTTGCGTATGTGCATGAGGGTGATTTTTGTTATTATTTTTACTCGCTTTCGCTTATTTTTATTTGTAAACAATTAAATTCCAATCATATCGATTGTTATATATAGTATGTACTGTTGTTTTTATTGTTGATTTACACGCAAAGATATTATCGAGCTCGATTCGTTACTGTCTCAACATTGATTACATAAAATACATTCATTGAAATGTGTGATAATTTTCGATATAATATACTATGTAGATGAATGTATGATTAGTGAGCTTTTTAATAACACATTTTCGATTAGCACCTACATGAGCGCATTGCCTACACATTACACAAGTTTGATATAGAGCAAAGTATGCGTGTACTTGATTATATATTTGTGGCTATCGATTGTTCGGCAGAATTGAGGTGAACGGTTGAGTGGAATGCGCCGACAGGCAGTTGTGCAACAGACTGGCCAAGACGTGCTTCTTTTCATCGCTACTCTGGTAACACACTATATTTTTTCTTATAAAATGTCTCTCTGTCACTCGCACTCTCTCTAGGTATACGCTCACCTATTCATATCAACTTGCTCTCTTTCTTCAATATAAGAACTCCCCTCTACAGTTTCTAACCACTTTCTGAACTTCAATATAAAAATACCCTGCCTGACATTTTCTCCTCTCACTTGCACGCTTTGCCTGCTCGCCCACAACAGCTGCAGCACACTCTATACCAGCTCACCTTTGTTGAACGTTTGTTTTTTTTACTTTTAAACACATTTTTGATGGTTTGTATGTTGCCGCGCCATTGCCATTTTTCAGATAAAACAATGTAATGCGCTGTTGCCACTTTTCAGTTAAAACTATGTAATGCGCTGTTGTCATTTTTCTGTTAAAACTATTTAATGTGCTGTTGCAACATTTCAGGCATTTCTGCTACACACTCATGCTTCACTATTAGCGCACCTGCACTTATAAAATTTGGCTTATTGTATGCATTTGCATTTAAACACTCGTATTATGTACTGTGTTTTCATGTACTAGTACTTTTCGTTTTGCTTATGCATGGATTTTTGCTACTTAATGCCTCAACCTCCGAAAATATTGCCATTAGTTGTTGATTTTCGTTTTTAATTTTTTGCTATCTTAATATTTTGTTATTGCAATCGCCCGCCTGCTTTTAACTGCATGTTTACAACTCACTTCACTTTCAGTGTACTGCTTCTTCTCCTTACTTATCTTCCGCACACTTTCCCGCTCGATACTCTAACATTCTTTCCCTACTATTCTCTCTTCTAGCTATTTGTTTATAAAAAATGTCATATTCTAAATACCTCTTTGTCAATTTTCTGTTTTTATTTTAAATGCATTTCACATTTCACGCCTCTTTTGATTGGAAATGCACGTTTTAACTTTTCAGTTCTTTGCTTCACAGCTTCACACCATACTCAGCGGTTAGCTACCTACAATTCGGTATACTCTCTTAACCTTGCTGTTACTTCGTCACTCTTACTAACCGCTAGTTTCGACTTTCCTTTGCTTGCTCTTTATAAGATCTCCGCGTACTCTTCTTACTTCTACTTTTCTTTCTCGCTTTTACTTCTTAAATTTTTCTTTCTTTCTCTGCTCGTCATTTATAAGCGTACTCTCACTCCAATAACAGCTTTCAGCGCTCTTCTCATATTTTTTTGTGAATTTTCTTGATATTTTTTTTATTAAATTTCACTATATAAGTACTTTTTAAAAAAACTTTTTATAATATTCAAAGTTGGTGTTTTAGTTTTGACTTCCTTACGGTTTCATCCTAATACTCCGTTATGATTTTTTTTTTATTTTCTTATTTCACTTAATAATGCTAATTCATAATTTATACTCACTTATTGGAACGAATAATTTAAATTAATTTTAGCTCTTAATTTTTCTTTGGTGCTCTTAGAAGTTCTTTCACATTTCGCACTCATATTTTGATATAACATTGATTTGTTTAATAATAATTTCTAATATAAAATTTTTTATGCTCATTTTTTAACCTTTTTCATACACATTTCTACTACTTAATTTTCATTAGTAAGCGTGAAGTGACAACTAAAAGAATCTATAGTTTACGAAAACATTCATACATATTTTACTTTTTCTTTGACTATTTATTTATATTAATTTAATATTTTATTTTAATAAAAATTTGCTGGTTATTTTTTTAAAACATTGATCGCATTTGATTAACTATAAATAGTTGTGATTCATAGTGTAGAGTGAGAGAAGTGAAGTGTGTAAATTATGAATGCTCTCAAACAGCACTAAACCCAAAGGATGATCTCTAAGCTAAAATACGCAGCCTCACTCAAGGAAAGAGACAGAGAAAGTGAAATCGAGAGAAGCGCCATTGAAAGGCAGAACGAAAGAGAGTCAAAAAAACGAGAGAGATCTCAATAAAAAGCGACAAATGGCAGAAAACACGAAAGCTTTTCTCAGTAACAGCAAACTTCTGCCCGGACTGGATTTGCTATCGTAACACCTGATCGTTTTTGTAAAGTTGTGTCTACAGTTTTGTTCAGTTTCTGGGTGTGAAACTTTACTAAATCATTACACAAAATATCTCTGGCTTTCATGATTTTACTTCCCGGCTCCCGCCAATATTGTTTTGCTCTTACCTGTTTCAATACACACTTCACACTCAAATCACTCGCACTCGCTCGAAAATATTTTATACAAGCCACAACAATTGCTGTGTGCACTTCTTGTGCAATTGCGTTCACTATCACGACTTTAATATTACTAGCATTTACAAGCCACTGCACCAGCTTCCCGAGCTAGCACTCTCGGCGTCTACATTGTTCAGCTGTTATACTAATTTGCGCGACGCTCTGCTCTCATTGCTTTTTTATAACGATCAACCTGCTTCTCTTTCTCCTTATTTCCGCTCTACCTTCTCATATTCCTCTCTTTTTCTCTCAGTACAACTTCTTTCTCCTTCTCTCCTTTGCAACATTGGAGCTCTCTTTCATTCTCTCGATCTCTTACTCTCACTCAACTTTTGCTTCTTTTCTTCTCTCTCTCTTTCTGTCTTTTTCGTTCTACCTCCTAGCATTCTGTTTCTCTTGCTCTCGCTTTCGTTCTATCTCTCACTCTCGCCACACACTGGCTTCCCTCCTCTATCCGCTATGCTAATCGCTCACACTCCACAATTGCTATAGCCAATCAGTATTGCGCACGTGGCGCGTGGTTGCCATCTAGATGTAATTTGCACTCGGTTTTAAAATTTCAAATAATTCACACATTTATTTAGTTAATTTCATGGCAATATCAATTAATAAATTTATAATAATAATAATAATTAATTTAATAATAGCAAATAGCTTGTTTTTTTGTATTTTATTTAATTTATGTATTGTATGTATATTTTTATTTGTTTGGTTTTTTGTTTTTGTTTTTGTTTTGATACTGTTATTTTATAAATATTTTATGCTGTAAAATATGCGTATCGGTTGCTTTACTTTGTGTGTGTGTATGTCTGTTTATTTTGTTTTGTTTTATTTTTCCTCTCATTATTTATGTTTCATGCAATAATTAATATATGAATTTATAATAATTAGATTTTTAAGTATTTTCTCTCGGCATTTTTTGTTTTTGTTTTGAAACTACGAAATTAATAAATTAATTAATTACGAAAATTCATAAATTTATATATATATATATATATGTGTGTTTATGTATATATATGATAGACAAATACAAATACAAATACAATTTAATTAAGTACAATTAAGTAATTAGTTTAAAAAGTGGGTTTACAAGTGTGACTAAGTATTTTGTTTAAATAAATTTTGCTTAAATATTTTCCACATAATAATTTTAAGTTATTTAATTATAATAGTTAATAATAAGTAATAAATATATATTTATATATATATATGCATAAGTAGTTATACGATGAGTTTGAGAATTATTTGTTGCTTTATTTTTATTTTCATATTATTTTTATTTCCCTTTCTTTAGGTTTTGAGAATTTCCATTTTTCTTTTGAATATTTTCAGGGTTGATTTTTGTGTTAAACTATTTGTGCCAGTGTTGATCGGGTGTTGCCATGCAAAGCTTTTGCTTCATACCAATTAGCAGCGTGACATCTGGCAGCATCGCTTTGCTCTTTCAACGCTCACGCTGGTTTATTTCTCTGCGCTCTTTTAAGCCTTTTGGCCGTTTGCTATTCATGGCAAAGCTTTTGCACTTACTGCTGCTGTTATCTCGCTCTCACGCTCAACTACTTTCGGCTCGCTTGAACACACAAAAAAATATTGCTAGAAAGCATTGCGTTGTGCAAACAATTTCACGCTTTCCCTACTCCCTTTTGCCATATGCCGTTCTCTGCTCCGTTTTTCGTATTTTTCTCTTACATTTTTTGCTAACAAATTTTCGAATTTCAATAAATACTACAAAACTAAATTTAATTTTGCACAACTTATAATTTTTACTAATTTTCTTCAATGAAAAATATTTTTTGCTTTTTTTTTAATTTTTTGTGTGACTAGTGGTAAATTTCAATTTCATTTTTCAACACTTTTTGTATAGTTAATATTTTTCAGCTGTCTCTCTTGCACACATAACTACAGCTTCATATATAATATGTGTATATAATTTATGTAAATTTTTTAAATATTTTTTTTTTGCATGTTTTTAACTTTTTTGCTGTTGTTTAGTTGAACTGCGGTGTTTACTAGTTGTTGCTTACACTTCATGCTTATTTATCCTGCTTTCCTTTCACTAATTTCACGCTCTCAACTCCTGCTCTATCTCTCACATATTTTTGCAAAGCTTTACTTCTACTTCTCTTTCATCAACACTTTGCTTGTGCTTGCGCTCCCGTTCTCTTTCACTACCGCCGTTTTGCCTTCTCTTTCATTTTCCTTCACATTCTTGCTGTTTTTCCTATAGTTGCTGTTGTTTTGCTTCTTCTTCTTAACACCACTCAAGTTCACTTAAGCGGTTTTGGTTTTATTTGTCTTAAAGCTAACTTGCAACACCCTGTTGCCGAGTGTATAACCGTTGAGTGATTGTATTGCCACAACCGCTTCGTCGTAATTCGTCATGGTCACGAAACCGAAACCCTTGCATTTGCTCGTCTGTAAATCACGTATAACCTTGACCGATTGGACGGCACCGAATGGGCCGAACAGCTGCCACAAGACATTCTCCTCCGTTTCGGGTGCGAGGTTGTAAACGAATATACACCAGCCGGAGCCGGTCATTGCATTGCCGGGCAAAATCGAATTGGCCAAGAGATCACCAGCCAATGGTGAGTATCTAAATCCGAAAAAAAAATTGTGAGAAAGAGAGAGAGAGGGAGAGTACAAGATAAGTATAATATATTGAGAGTTAGCTAGTTTATGATTAGAACAAATGAGCGCGCGTGTTTTAAATACATTAACTCAGTGAGCGCTTTTGAGTTTTTCACTTTATAGACTACGAGAAAAATACATAAATAATTTGTTTTTATTATTTTTTTAATTCTTATGCTGAGTTCGTTGAGAGAAAGTTGATACTCTGTATAAATAAAGATTAGTATAAATATTTTGGAATAAAACAACTGAATATGAGATTAAGAATGAGTGAAAATATGAGTGGTAATCTTTGGAGTGTTCAACCTTCTAAATTAGAAAAGAGAGCAACTAGATTATGAACAAATTGGTCATAAGGAAATAAAAGGAGATATAGAAAAATAAAAAGTAAAGAAGGAAATAAAAATAATTACATTTGGCATATTGAATTAATATTCAGCATTTCAGTGAGCAGAAAGTTCAAATGAGTATTAGTGAGTAAAACTAATAATAAAACTAAGAGCTTTTAGGTGAACTTGGAAAAGAAGTGGTTGGAGCGCAAAAAGCTGCCTGTAGCGCAAATTATATGGAGTTGATAATGCGTAGATAGAGACTCAGTCCAGATACATATTTATTAAGAGAGGAACAGCCAACAAGGTACATTGCTGCACTCATTTGAAGCTCACTGGTGCTTGGAGAGCAATTAGTTATTTCAATATATGACAGATAGAGCGACTTAAACGCACTATTGAAAATATAGTTCACGCGCTCAAATTTTAACTATTGATCTTTAACTTTTTAGTGACAAAAATCTATATGCAATTATGAAGGATTTGTGCAAAGCCAGCACAATTTTAGCTCTCTTACTCTCTATTTTTTCTATCTCTATCTCATCTATCTATCTCTATGTCATTTTTTTCTATTTTTGTAAGCGAAAAGCCGAAAATTTAATTTTTGTGTAATAAAAAGCCGAGTAGAATTCTGCTCAAGCTTGCATTTATACTCAAAGAGTTATTCCGGGAGGTAAAGTATTTCTGACTTCCTGCAGTTTTTACAGTTATTGCTACTTTTATTAATTTCTCTTTTTATATTCTGTCTCTCTATCTCTCTCTCTTTATACAATATTTGCTCTTTACTGCATAGTTTTCTCTCATAATACATTTCTTTGACAGGTTTTCCATTCATTTTTTAATAAAAAAAAATAAATAAAAAAATAATATAAAAAATAAATTAAAAATATAAAAAATATATAAATATAATATAAATAGCTGAGCATCGCTGGCGTTGTTTACAAAAAGTTGTCGCTCTCTTATTGATAGTTCTCTTTAAACGTAAAAATACTCTCTTTAAGTTATATTTTAGTTATGTATAGCACTACACAACCCTGCCGAGCGGTTCTATTATTTAAAAGAAACTAAATATTTAAAAATTTTTTTAATAAATTACAATTTCTTAAATCACACAAATCTTTGCATGCCTTTCTTTTGATAATTAATTATAAATTAAATGCAATTAGTGATTGTAAACAGTTAAAACAACAAGTACATACAGCAACAGTGTTAAAAATTGTCGAAAAAATTTATAACATTTTTATTATAAATAAAAAATAATAAAATCATAATTTTTTTTAAACAAAAAATAATAAAACATAATTTTATTAATTAAATGTATTTCTGTTTAAATATAAAAACAAAAAACCAAATTAAAAAAAATTAATACAAAAAAAATCAAGTGTAAATATGCTATTATACAAGCGTAGATGAAAATGTGTTTTTAAGAAGAGAATTTTTTAAAGTCCTACGTTTTCAAAATACTTTGTATAAGAGCGAAATGCAGAACTTTAACTAAAAAACCACCCAGAAACCGAAAAGAACACACATTTAGTATAATACAGTGTAATTATTGAAAGGCAGGAACGCAAAATTTAAGGTTATAGAGCGGTGACAGTCGAAAGCCAAGGGGAAAAGTTAATTACTAGTACAATTATAGCAAATTAAATTTCATTTTTCAGAGCTAATGATACACTGAAAAAATTTAAGGGCAAAATTTACTGCATTAACATTGAAAGCAAGCACATTTTCAAAATGTTTTGGTATTTCTTTGATGTCAAATTTACCGTTTTTTTAGATTAGAGTTACCACATAATAAAAATTTGTGTCAAAGCTTTAATTTTAAATAATATATTTAACAAAACTTTTCGTCATATTTACTTTTTTTTAGATACGATGGTAACTCTTCAGAAAAAAATATGTAAAAGCTTTAATTTTTTTAACACTTTTTAATGTTTACTTTTTTGAAATTAGAGTTGCCACATAAGAAAAAAATGTATTAAAGCTTAAAATTTTTTTTTTAACTTTTTTTAAATTAGAGTTACCATATCAGAAAAAAATATGTAAAAACTTTAATCTTTTTTTTAAACTTTTATAATATTTACTTTTTTTTTAAATTAGAGTTACCATATTAGAAAAAATATGTAAAAGCTTTAATTTTTTTTTAATTTTTAATAAAATTTTTAGTCATATTTACTTTTTTAGATTAGAGTTACCACAATAAGTGTTCATATTTAAGACTTTTTAGTGTGTCAAATAAAATTTTGAAATTGAAAATCTTTTAGTGTGTCGAATAAGATAGAAAAATTTAAAATAAAAAAAAATAAACTGTCTTTGAAATTTTTCTATTTTTATAATTTAAAAAAAAATATATTTTTTCACACAAATCTCGTTTTCTTTTACTTTTCTACACACAGTTGCAATTTGTTGAAACAAAGGTTTATAAAAATATAAATATTTTAATAATAACAAAAATTATTCACCTTTGCAAACCCTTGTTAATGGCTAACATCGGGCTTTTTCCAATGCTAAAAACGAAATCGGTAGTTTTTCGGTCAATATTATTATTTTTTCCACAAAATTAGAAGAAAAAGAAAAACATAAAGAAGGAAAAATTAAATGAGTACGGTTTTAGTAAAAACAATAGTAGCGAAAAAAAGTTGCGGTTAGTATGACTGCTGAGATCGTTTCAATTTCGTAAAGGTCGCAAACTATCGTTTTTTGTTTGAAAAAAATTATTAAATAATTCTAATTTCAGATTTTTTTTAATTGAAAAATGTGTTTGGAAGTACTTTTTGTATGGTTTGGTTCACATTTTCAAAAATAATATACAGCTAGACTCTGTGAGGAAAATACGGAATTAAAAACTATATGAAAAAATAAACAATAGTGAGCTTGATATTTGAAGCTATTATTTATTTAAAATAATATATGTTTGAGTTAAATTAAAATTTGAAGTACCAAATTAGAACTATCGATTTAACCGGTTATTTGAGGTTATAAAATGGGCTTTAAAGTTGCAAAAACGCTTTGGTGCTTGACTTGGCTAAACTAGCGCTTTACTAAGAAAGTAATTTAAATGAAAAAAATTTTAGTTTAAAGCTATTTTTCATAGAAAAGATTGCGCTGTTAACTCACAGCTGTAATTTTTTCACACTCTGTAGCTTTCACTACGCTCAGCTGTACTTAAAAGCTTGCGCACGCGCAACTAACTGGTACGCGCACCTTGTCATACTATGTATTTACGCTTGCACAAAGTTTTTCACATTGTCTACAATAAATTTCGAACTTTCCTAAGCTTTCACTTCATGGCACTTACCTTATACGTCCAGCCGATGGCAGTGCGCCAGCGAGTCGACGCGTTGCGGCAGCCGCTTGTGGTGTCAAATAAGCGGCCAATGGTGGTGGGAGTTGAGCTTTGGCGCTATTGCTGGGATTATTGGCAAATTTAACAGTAATTGGTTCGGTGTAACCTTTGGGCGTTTTACCATTTAATTCCTGTATAGCGCGCTCGGCTTCGTTGCGTTGGTCGAAACGTATAAAACCGACACCTTTCGATAGACCTATGAAAAGCAAAACGTAATTTTAATTATGTTTTCCTGATAAAATTAGAGCAGAGTTGACAGAGAGCGCTTAAAGTGACAGCAACGGAAGGTGTCAAAGCTAAAGCAGCGCATGGTTGGAGTCTGTACTGTATTGAGCGCCATAAACTGGTGTGTATATCAGCTTATATAAAAGCTCCCACAGCGCTCTGCGGTCTAACTTACTTGTATATTAAAAGCTTTACTCACCAGAAATATTATCACAGAGTATACGAGATGTAATTATCTTGCCATATGATGCGAATAGTGCCTCCAAGTCTGGTTGTGATAGATTTTTGGGAAGACCCGATACATACAAATTAGCACCCTTTATTGATTCCGAACTTGGACGGGCGTATGATACTTTAATCACTTTATTCTGCAAACGCAAGCCATTCAATGTATTAACGGCCTTCTCAGCATCCTCGGCGCGTACATAGTTAACAAAACCGTAGCCCAAGCTTTGGCCGACTGCAGCGGAAAGAGAGAGAGAGAGATAGTGAGAGACGTTAAACGGATTGAAACATAATTCTATAAGTTTGAGCTTAACGCATGTTACCGAATTAAAGCGGTGGCTTACCTTGCTGCAATGCCGGATTGAGTGCGGTCAACGAAGCTGGCAACACTGTAAAAATTATTAAATAAAAAATTAAAATTAATATTTTTACGCTACACATTACGAACTAGTTAATTTTTAGAACAAAAGTAACTAATTTTTAATTAAGTACATTAATAAAACATCTTTGGCTTTACTTAAACAAAAATTACTTATGTACATACTCAAGTAAAGCTTAAGTTTCGTTTGAGTTAAGCTTAAGTTTCACTTAAGTATTAAAGCTTAAGTTTCACGGATTTATTTTACTTTAATTTCTAAAGCTTAAGTTTCGTTTAAATTAAAGAACGGAAAAAGCAAACTTACTTAAGTACATACTTAAGTTTTGTTTAAGTAAGGTTTAAGTTTCACTTAAGTACTTAATTGTATTTGAAAAAAAACTCCAATTAAACTTACTTGAGTGCTTAAATTTTGGTTAAGTAAAGCTTAAGTTTCACTGAATTATTTTATTTTAATTTCTAAAGCTTACATACATACATATGTTTCGTTTAAATTAGGGAACGAAAAATGGAAACTTACTTAAGCACTTAAGTTTTGTTTAAGTTTTACTTAAGTACAAAATTGTATTTGTTTTTTTTCATACGAGCTACTGAAAGAAAACTCAAATTAAAATTACTTAAGTGCTTAAGTTTTGGTTAAGTAAAGCTTAAGTTTTTATTTTATTTAATTTCTTTAAGTTAATTTATTTTTCGCTAAATAAATGAATGAAAAAAAACTAGAAATTTGTAACTTAAGCACCCAAGTTAAGTTAATACTAAATAGCTAAGTATTACTTAAGTTGCGCTTGAATATTTGAAATATAGATAAACTTAGCTTAAGCACAATTTGTGTGTTGCGCGATTTTTACACTTACCGCTGCCAGTTTTCACACAACTTGTGCTAAAGCTTCACTTAAGCACAACTTAAGTGCTTTTACTTACAGAATAATTAGTGTGAAAAAAGTTGCATATTTACCCAAATTACCTGAGGCTTTGTCGCGCACAAGCTTGCAACTCTCCAATTCGCCAATGCTCGAGAAGAGCGAACGCATCTCTTCTTGCGTCATTGTCTGTGGCAAATAGTTCACAATCAAGTTGGTGCGCGACTCATCCGAGCTGCCATCGACGGAGCCATTGGCGCTGCCATTCTTCACAATATCCATGGCGTTGGTCATTTTCTTGCCGGTGCTTGCTTGTGGCGTTTGCTTTTTATTAACGGCTGTTGTTGCTGCTGCTGCTGCTGCTTGTTGCGGCGCTTGCTTGCTTTTGGGGCGTAATTTTGAAGTTCGCTCTCAACGGTTGTGTGCGCTCGAACGCGTGCTCTCTCTTACTCGCCTAACTCTTCCTTGCTGTTGGCACACGATCTATGATCTGCCTACACACGCACTTTCTCGCTTTTGAACTATGCACGCTCGCCTGGCTATCTAACTGTACTGTTTGCTTAGCGCTTAGTTGCTTTATTTGTATGAATGATTTGTTGTTGCTTAGTATTTAGTCTCACTGCTTGTTTAAATGTCGCTTAAATTTAATTTAATTTAAATATTTCTTTTATAAGAGCTTTGATTGCGCTTTGCACAAGTCCCGTTGGAAATTAAGTATGTAAGTAAGTAAGTATGTATGTAAGTTAGTTTAAGTAAGCTTTCGCTAAAAATTATCTTTACACAAATTGCAAATAGTTTTAGCTTTGCTTATTTATTTACTTTCTTTCTTTGTTTTTTTGTTTTTTTGTTTTTTGACTAGAAGACTTTACACTGTGTTGTTGGCGTGGAGCTTTCGCTTGTGGCCACTTTGAGCTTTCGTGCGTTTTTGGTAGCTTTCGCTCTGCGTTGCTGCTTGGTGTATGGGTTTTAGATCAACTACGATCGTTTTACGCGCGTTTCTTTGTATGTGTGTTTATGAGTTTCTTTCGCTAAAATTTTGCTTTTTAGTAAAATTGATTTTTCAATGATTTTTTCTTTTTGGTTTTTCTTTAGTTAGTTGTTGTTGTTTAAGTTAAAAGAGTAAATTTTGCTAATGATTCTTTATGTTCGTTAAGTGTGTATCTCTGCTTCTCAAAGGATTGTTCGTGTATTGATTCGCCTTTGTAAGTATATATAGTATATATATATTATAATATTTGCTTTTTTATTATTTGTTTTTGTTTTTTATAAAATTGCAAAAATGCAAAAAGACAGCAATATTTATATTTTTATATAATTTATATTCTCCGCTCACTAAGATTTTATTTAAAAATTTGCTTTTATGTTGTATTAAGTTCTCTCTTTACTCTCTCTTTTTCTCTCTTAACTGCTGCTGCTGTTGGTGCTGTTGCTCTCTTGATCTGCTGGTGCTTTATGGAACATTGGTATTTGTATGTCACGTTTTTATATTTATATATAGATATATATATATATATATTGTTGTTGTTATAAACTGTTGGTTTTATATTCTCTTTGTATAAATTTAATATGATTATTCGTTAGCTCCTTTTTATGGATATTTGTTTTGCTCTGCTACTATTCTCTTTAGTTTAGTATAGTTGGTTTTATTTGGTGGTGTAGATTTGCAAGATTCTCTTGGATCTCGATTTACTTCGCCGCTCTCTTGATTTTGCTAACTCACAGAGTTTCTACTCCCTTTTTGACAACTGCACGATTGCGCTCACGTTGAAATAATCAATCTGTAAAGAGAATAAAAAAATTAGTCTCGAACTACATATCTTTTTCGTTTTAAGCAAGAAGTGGCACGCTACAGTATTAGTAATTGCCTTAGTAATGGTAATTATTATTGTAATGGTATTTGTTTATAATGGTAATTACATTACTGGTATTAACCATAATTTCAGTAATGATAATTAAACGTGTTGTGATATTGGTTTGAAAAGAAGAAAGCATATACTTTTTTCGATATAGGCAGTAGGTGGCAATAACCAAATATTGAATCGAGGCTATTAGTAATTGCCTCAATAATGGTAATTGTCATTGTAATGGCATTGGTAATCATTTTGGACATGATAATTAAACGTGTTGTGATATTGGTAAGAATATTTGTACTGCTTTTAATAATTGCCTTAGTAATGAATATTGTAATGGTAATTATTATTGTAATGGTATTGGTAATAACCTTAGTAACGATAATTGCGACATGTAATGCTAATGATCGTAGTATTTGTTCCGCTTTTAATAATGAAACTGAATTTTTAGAATGAGTCCCATCACTTAAGGTGTGAAGGAATTAATTACTATTAATTAATTAATTACCATGGGTAGTACTGGTATTATTATGAAATTCATATGGATATTAATAATTGCAATAAGATTATATGAATACCAATATGTAAATTTTAGCGCTACTGAAAGTTTTACAAATAGTAATGGTAATGTAATGAAAAGTCAACAATGACAATTTTTCTCATAGTAATGGTAATGAGAAAAAAAAAATTTAGCAGAAATTATAAAACAAAAATTTATCGCAAATCCTTTACATTTTCAAACATTATGCAATATTTGTAATAACATCGAAAATAATAATATTTGAAGTAATTGTGTTGGGTTTATGAAGTAATTTAAAAAGTAATGGTATGTAATTGATTTTTGCAGAAAGAGTATCGTTAAATATTTATTTCGAACGTAGAAAATTACTGCAATTTTGCATTATTATGCAAAAAGTAAACAACAATTATGTTACCCAAGGTAATGGTATTGTATTGAAAACTCTAGCTATAATTATAACAATGACTTGTGGTAAATACTTAAAATTTTCAAACACAACGTAATATTTTTGATTAAAAAAAGTAATTTTAGGCAATCCTAATTGTACTGTCAAGTAATTCAAAAAGTAATCATAAGCATTTGTTAATTCCAGTAAGATTATCGTAAAATTTTCAAACACAACGTAATATTTTTGATTAAAAAAAGTAATTTTAGGCAATCCTAATTGTACTGTCAAGTAATTCAAAAAGTAATCATAAGCATTTGTTAATTCCAGTAAGAGTACCGTAAAATAGTTGTCTGAAATAAATAAATTTCTTGCGATTTTGTATTATCACAAGTCGAATGTAAGCCCCTAAGACCATCCCCCGCTAATCTACCCACCCACACACACATATGTACATATATGCACGTATGTGTAATTACTGTTTTTAATATAATTAACAATTGATCAAATTGTTTGCCAACATTGAAGTGGAAATAAACGTTCCATCATGACTTTCAAGAAGTGCTCAATCAGAAAATATATGCACTTGGACAAGTATACACATACACCAACACACCGTAAGTACACAGGCTTAAGCATATTTAATCAACAACAACAGCACCGGCAAGTGTAATGCAATACGGGCTATCAGGGCGCAAAGCAAAAAAAAGCAGACTGCGTAGAGCGCAGTGGGAGATCCCACGGCAAAAGATGTAATTAAATGAGGAGAGAGCGGTGGTGGGGGGTATGCACTGACATATGCGTTTGTTCGATATTAGTGCCCACATGGGTATTAATCAACTTTTTTATGCTTCATATATGAGAGTGTGTGTATGTGTTCAGCAAGTTGTTTGGGTTAAATAACAACCCTTAAAAATCACCGACAGCGCGGCCGCATAGAAACCCTCTTTTATTTATTTATCATTTTTTTGCTTTCGTGTTTTTATTTTCGATTTTTTGTTTTTGTTTTAAGCATATGCGGATTATGACTTTAGCGCCAGCGCTAGCACACAATGCCAACAGTGTGCGCTTTTGTCTCCTTTGTTTTTGTTTTTTTTTTTTGTGCGTTTTGTTTTTGTGCCACAAATGCAGTTAGTTGCAAGTCTTCCTATTGTTTGTGGTTGTTGGCGATATATTTTTTTCTTTCCATGTATTATGTGACTCTGGCAGAGCAGTATTTTTGTGCAATTGTCGGGAAGTAATTCACTAATTCACAGATAGATTTCATTTCATTTGCTTTGTTGGCATTTTTTCCGGTTTAACTGTTTTTCTTTTGTTCCTCCTCTTTTGAAACACAAGTGCTTGGAAAACAGGCGGTTTTTAATTAAATTTGTTGCATTTTAAGCCCAGCAGGGAAAGGTATTATGAAGAAAGAGTTAATTGATTTTGATTGTATGTATGTCAAAAATTATATTCGAAATTTTTGGAGAAATGCATTTACTATGTTGCTAATTAACATTTACATATATACTTAAGTGCGCCCACTAAAATTTTGGAAAAAAAAATTTTGCAACAAATTAAACACTATAAATATCGCATCATTTAAGCATAATTTTAAAATTTTTTGTTAAGCACTTAAGTTTTGAACAAGTTTCTTCGAATTTTGATAGTTTAGTTCCAATTTATTGTTAAACACATGTTTAAATGTGCAGAATTTTGAAATTTTTTGCTAAGCACTTAAGTTACTACTAAGTATTTGATTAAGTTTAAATTAAAAAGTAAATTTAAAGAAAATGTCTTCGAATTTTGACGTTTAATTCCAACTTTTTGTTAAGCACTTAAGTTTTTGTTAAGTATTAGATTAGTTTAAAGTAAAAAGTACGAAAAAAATAATTTAAAAGTTTTTAAGGTGTTTTTTCAAGTTTTCCTCGATTCTTTTGATGCCTGATTTCCAATAATTTTTAGCTGTTTCCAATTTAATTCCAACTTTTTGTTAAGTATTACATTAAGTTTAAAGTAAAAAACTACGAAAAAAATAATTTAAAAATTTTTGTGTGCAGAATTTCGATTTTTTTTGTTAAGCACTTACATAACTGCTATTTTTAATTAAGTTTAAATTAAAAAGTAAAGTAAAAAAAATTAAAAAATTTTGTTACGTATTTGCATAAGTTTCTTCGATTTTTAATGGTTTATTTCCAATTTTTTGTTAAGCACTTAAGCACCATTTTTGCAGAATTCTAAATTTTTTGTTAAGCACTTAAGTTTCTGTTAAGTATTTGATTAAATTTAAATTAAAAAGCAAAGTAAAAAAAAAATTAATTTTGCTAAGTATTTGATAAGTTTCTTCGAATTTTAAAGTTTAATTTCAACTTTTTGTTAAGCACTTAAGTTTTCGTTAAGTAGTAGATTAAGTTTAGAGTAAAAAACGTACGAAAAAAATAATTTAAAAGTTTTTAAGGTGTTTCTTTAAGTTTTCCTCGATCCTTTTGATGCTTAATTTCCAATAATTTTCAAGCTCTTATGTACATATGTATGTATGTATGTATGTACATACATACATATGTACATAATTTTAATGAAAGAGGTGATTAAAAGCTAACAAATAGTAAGCATTTGCGGTAGGTTTTTTTTAATATTTTACTATAAATAGCCGAATGTAATTGGCAAGTACCATTTTAGTAAATTTTTCATTAAGTGCTTAAGTTTTGTTTAAGTTTTTATTAAGTATTACACATTTTTTTATCAACTTTAAATTTTTCATAGAACTGGAATGATTTACATATGTATATAACTTTAAAAGTATTATTTATTGAACTTGATTTCTTCATAGAACTTCTGTGCTTTAAATAATATGCTAAGTAATTTTTAGGTAAGTTTTTTCAAGTATAACATATTTTGCAACAATTCCCATTTTACTTAATTTTTCATTAAGTGCTTAAGTTTTGTTTAAGTTTTTATTAAATATTACATATTTTTTCAAATTTGATTTTTTCATAGAGCTGGTGTATCTTAAATGACTTTCAGAGCATTATTTCCTTAAGTTTTTCTTAAGTATAGCATATTTTTTTCATAAAATTTAATTTTTTCGTAGAGCTGGTGTATTTTAAAAGACTTTCAGCGTATTAATTCGTTAAGTTTTACTCAAGTTTCATGCATTTTAAAATTGCAAAATCCTAGCTTTTCGAACATTTTAAGTTCTAAAATAGACTTTTAAAAAATTTCGACAAAATATTAATCATTTTATGTGAATTATTTATGCTTTAATAAATAAAATCGTCTTCACTTCGCCTCAACTACTTGCCACAAGTCCTTACACAGCTGCTCCTTTTCCGATTTGAATAATTTCTTTTGTCTTTCATTATAATTTTCCACTTCAGCTGATTTACATTTATATTTCCAACACCGTTTATTACATAGAATAAATACATAGATACACACGCTTACATACAGTCATATCGGATTTCTAATCAGAATTGCTGTGTGGCATGCAACTAGCCAGCCAAACCCGCTTGCTTAGCTGCTGCCTTGTTGGACTGCTCGTTAACAGCGCCTGGAGCAGTACTGTTGTGCTGCATGCAGAATGAACCTAACTGCTCGAGTGCAAGTGTGTGTATGAGCGAAGGGTTGCATGCAACATGAGTTCAAATGCACACACACACACACACAAATTCAGTGATATATGATACAATAGCGTGCTATGCTTTGTTGCTAAGCTAAGTTTTGTCTATTCTGTGACTGCCCTCTTCGCGCTGCTGTTGTTGCTATTGTTTTTGCTATCGAAATAGTCAAAATACCTGGCTAGAGTCCTTGCACATTTGATTGCTCGCTTTACACGACAACTTTGACTCGCTCACACTCGCATATGCAGCGCCTTTGGTTGTTGCATTTATGCCTCCTTCCTCTCTCTGCATCTCCCTCTCACACACATTGCATCGTTCGTATTGCATTTGCTATGCTACAACAATCGTACAACAGCAACAACGACAGCTGTGACTTCATAGACAAAACTTCACACACACACACGCACACATATGTACATGCGCTCACGCTAGCAGTTGAACAAAAATGCATAACTGCAGTTGAGCTGCGTCTAGGCGCGGAGTTCAATGACCTCACCACATCTACTTTGTCCGTGTTTTGATGTAGTGACTTTCGCGGCTGCCGGCACAACGAGCAGACAAACAAACGAACAACATACATACATATACATGCATATATAGATATGTATATTTGATCGTTATCCTGATTGAGATATCCTTGCATGCACATTATTGCCGTTGCTTAGAGAAATTAAATAAATTTCGTGTGCAGCAGACAGACAGACCAATGCACACATATATCTTTACATATTTATGTTCGTTTGTAGCAAATGCTCAAAGGTGTGTAAATATAGTTTATATTTGTTTGGTTATGTAATCGGTTGTAATCGCAAGAAATACGAGAAGAATAGCAGTTGTAAATACATACATATGTACGTACATATGTATATACAAGCTTATACATATGTATATTTATATATTATTATTAGAAATAAGTAGAACACATACACGCGCCTGCGGATAGATTTCAAAACTTTTTTACGATAAAGTAATTTTCTTAATAAAACAAAAATCGGAGTTTGTAAAGTTTTGTTAATTTAGCTATTTAAAAGTTTTTATATGTAGAAAAAAAATTGGAAGTTCATAAAAAAATTTCTTTTAAATTTTTTCATTTCTTTAAAATTTTTTTATGGGAAAAAATAGTTTGAAAAATATGCAAAAATACAAAAACACTATAGTTAATAATTAATTTACAATTTTAGGCTTATTTTCCATAAAAATATATCGTATTAATTTTTTTTTAATTTTTTTCATTTCAAAATTTTTTTAAATGAAAAAATATTTTTAAATAATATTAAAACATTAAACAAATTTTAATGGCATACTATCATGTGATATTTATATTCAAATTACTGTACTATCTAACCTATTTTGTACGCTAGAAGCAGTATAGCGCCTGCGGATAGGCTACATAAGCTTCATAAATGTTTTAATTTAACAAAAGCAAGTCGACGTACCCATATATGAGCTAAAAACTAATTGCCGAGCTGTTTTATAACTTGCAAAGAATGCTTTAATTCGCATACAGTGTGTATAATTAGTGTGCGTACGAACAACCAACATTATGCACATAATAATAAATTTAATTTTAATGTTAATGACTTTGTATTTAGCAGACAGTTTAGCGGGGAGACAGAAGTTTGCTTGCGAAGATTATAGAAATACATATGTATGTATATATGAAGATAGATAATGACAATAATATCCCTTCATCTCCGTGCTCTCCAGCACCCACTCACACCCTAATTTATTTATTTAAATGAGTTTATGGAAAAACTCGCATTATTTGCAGCTGCTTAGATCATTATTTACTAACAGCAGAGCAACCTTAAATTATAGCATAAAGAAAAAACACATTTCATAACTGTGACAACTTCTATTTTGTCTGATTTCCATCGCATGCGATTTTCATGCAGATAAATCAGCCGAAAACGAGGGTTGCTCTTGCTGTTATAATAGTTTTTTTAAGCTAATTACCACAAAAAACAAAAAGCATAAGCGAATAGCACAGAGTACTATATAGAGCTGATAAGAGTTGATTTTTTCTTTTTCATTTTTTAAAATGTCACTATGTCACTAGCAAAAGGAAGTAGAACGAAAGTCTGGCTCGAAAAAAAATCTCTTTTTGAAAAATTTGCGAGGGTGCGAAGCTGCTTATCGCATTTTATGCGCGTGATTTGTTGATTTAAGGGCTGTTCAGCTGCGAGCTTAGAAGCAATCAAGCAGACAGCCATATGCATACATACATACACCATATTTCATATATGTAAACAGCATGTGTCGGGCACTTGATACACCAAGCAAAGTGTGGTTATCGCGTGCAATTAAAACTTTCATATCCACATTTCATCTTATTCCTCTCTACGAACCATTTATTTGTAGTGCTTTTTCCAATGTTTTGTCGCCGCTGGCACTGTTTTGAGCGTGTTATGAATTCGTATGCCAGCTGACAAAAAAGCACCTTTAAACGCAAATGAAAAAGGTAGTTTGAAAACATCTGGAAATCAGATTTTACTAAAAATCTATCAAAAGCTTTGATAAGCTTAAAGCTTAATTTATTTTATTTAAGAACAAATCAAAATTCATATAAAACTTTCCAACAAAAGAGATTTAGAAGCAACAAAACCTTTTTTAAAATTTCAAAAGAAAACAATTAATTAAAATGCTAATTAAAAAAATTATTATTTTTATTTTTTTAAATTTTCAAAAAAAAATTTAAAAAATTGAAAAGTACTTTAAATTGAAAAAAATTAAATTTTATTTTTTTTATTAATTTTTAATTTCTTTTATTAATTTTTAATTTATTTCATTAATTTTTAATTTTTTTTAAATTGCTTTTTTTTTGAAATTTAAAAATTAATTTTTTTAATTGAAAAAATAATAATTAAAAAAAAATAATTTATAAAAATTAATTTAAAAATGAAAATTTCATATTTCTTCAATTATTTAAAAATTTAGTTTTTAAATTTTCAAAAGCAAAAATTAATTTTTATTTTTTTTTTAAATTAATTATTATATATTTTTAATTAATTTTAACTTTTTTTAATTAATTTCTATTTTTTCTCAATTTTCAAAATAATATATAATTTTTTTAATAGTAGTAATAATATATTCTAAATGTTCATTTAAAATAATAATTTTTTTAATTTTAAAAGTAATATATTTTTAATACTATCTTTCCCGAACCACTTTTTCAAAAAATTATTTTAATTTATCTATAGAAAAATATATTCTCAATTAACTTTAATTTTATAGCAGACTAGTTCGCTTTTGAAAAATGTTTTAAAATATTTAGAATCAAAGTCCCAGGAAGCCCCAAAATGTTCAACGCATAAAACTTAAGAAATTTTTATTGTTAATTTTGAGAGTCTAGTTCCTAAGATTGCAAATTGTTTCTTTCACTCTCAAGCATTGCTTCGACATGTGGTCACATACAAAGATGCAGAATTAAAAAAAAAAAACAATTTTAGCTAAAATTGGCAACATAACCTAAAACAAGATTAAGTTCCTTACAAAAGACAGAAAAATTGCACATAAACAAAAAGCTGTCATAGAAAAAACCGCACAAAGGTGTTGCATAAAAATGAGGTCAAACACAACACGCGGGCTAAAGTGTCAATTACAAAGCCCACCGTCCCACATGCGCAACGCCAAGCCCGCATTTTCTACAGCACAGCAAAGTGACGCCACATTTAAGACTTTTTGCTTTGCTCTTTACACATTTTTCTTGTTTCTTTCTACGCGACTGCTGTCTCCAGCGCTGACTTCATTTTATTTTTACTGAAATTATGTGGACGCCTTTGGGCTGGTTTGCTTAAATTGTAGCACTTTGTTGCAATTTCAACTCAGTCCAACACACGTTTACCCCTTTTCTGATATCTACTAGCGTTAAGTCAACAATTGCGCTGTTCTGCATTTTGTTTTCTTTTTCGTTGATATTTTTATGTGTCACTTCAGCTTTTGTGTTTGATTTTTCACACTTCTTTGGAGCGCATATACTTTTTTGTCGCCATTAACTGACTTTTTTAGCCTTTCAATTTTTTATTTCGAATTTCTTTTCCTGCGCTTTATTCGTCTTGCATTCTGCCGTTAGATCCCCTTGTTGTGCTTATCTTCCCTGCGACGTGTCATCATCTTTTGTGCTGTTTGTTTACACCCGTCGCTTGCCATGTTTACGTTCGCGTTACACACACGGCGTCTCCTTCGCTGTTGTTGTCGGCGTCAACTCTACTGCTATGCACTTCATTTGTTCGCCGCTTTGCTCCTTGTTGTTGCCGCAATTCTATTCACTTATTAATTGTGACTTTCTCGCATATGTTCTCAAGGATCGGTGCATCCTTTTGACATACCATTGGCGCATGAATTATGCGTTTTCCACAAAACTTCTTGTTTTTCACCTTTTCCTTACTCGCGCACTGCTTTATGTGTCTGACGTATTTTTCATTTCTTTTATTTATACCTTTTCGCATATTCTTCGAGTTTTCCCCTCGCTATTGTTTTGCTTCCCGCTTGCGTTCATTGACCTCACACACTGCCCGAGTGTTTTATGCTGCCGCAGCAAGTCTGCAACTTTGTTGCGCATTCTGCTGTCGTCTCTTCGCTAGCATTGCAACTGTGTCGTCGTCTGATGGGATAGCAGTGGCTCTTCGGAATATGTTCTGTCGAAGTGGTGGTTTTACAGTGGCATGCTTACAGGCACATGAACGACATGGTACCAGCTGTTTTAGCGACTTTAATATGAGCTAATGATGCGCTAATAGACGTGGGCATTGTTTAACGAAATGGAAGACTTTTGAAGGAAGAAAGGATATGTGGTTCCAATATTTCTAAGATTCTTATCTTGATTGAAAAATTAAGAAATTTTGAGAAACTTTGCTGTGAAGTGTGTTTTACTGGTGCGATTTGCCTCAAATTAAACAGTAGTTTACTTAAGACTCCTCTTAATATTACAGAACACTTTAAATGCAGGTATTGTTTGAGTTTTCAATAAATGTTTGTTATACTTTTTCAAACTTATTTCAAAATAGTACAAAAAAATACAGTTCTGCATCAACATCTACGAGCGAAATATAAATTTAAAGCTTCTTCTTCTTCTTTACCGGCGTTATAGTAATATCATTAAAATATCATGGTCATTAAAACACGGAAGCTTATATGAAGTAACGCCTTGAAATAGGCAACGGTTTGCGGGTTTTTGCGTAGAATTTGCGAATTACATAAGAAAACCAGTATAATCGTATAAGACATACAGTTAGATTCAGTGGAAGATTTTATAACTAAATTTCTAGGTTTACTACACTTTATAAAAGGGAGAAAATACTTCATTTCATTTATTATTTTAATTTGTTTTAATTGCAATAGGAGCTTAGACCTATAAGTAATTAAAGAAACTGTAATACGCCACAGTTCTAATCACTTTACAGCAAAATTTGCATACAAAATTTGAAATTCAATCAATATTAGCTTTTTTTTTACAAATTGTCGCCTGAGGATAGGCTTTAATGTAGCACTTTTCGCATGGAAAATCAGTTCAAGAGCGTAAGTAGTTGAGAAAATTAAAATATGAAACAGATTCAGTAACTTTACAAGAAAATTGGCACTAAAAATTGTAAAATTCAAGCACTTATAACTATTAATACAATTTGGCGCCTGGGGATAGGCTTCACAGCAAAATTTTCATTCTGCTTAAATATTATAAAAGTATTTTAATTTTACGGAGTTTCTCTTCGATTAATAAGCAAAAGTAAGCATATTTTTTACTTTCCGCACATTTGCAATAAACCAAAATTTTTATATTTTCAGCTCACGTGTGAACTAGGCATTATATCCTATGTGAACGCCATTAAAAATACACATCAACCGACTGATACATTTCTACTGCCTTTTTCCAAGCACATTTGCTTTGCTTTGCCAAGATTTTTCCACACATACATTCACATGCAATGTCAGTATGTCCTTAGTGCAGGATATTTATAGCTTTTCAAATAGCTATAATGCAGCCTTATAACAACAAACACACACACATGCTAAGTGGATACAATGTAAAAATATTTCATCACATGTATTTATACACAGTGAGCGATCAATAACACTGAATAATTAAATGGCAGACAAAAAAGTATATACAAAAGCAGAAAATTACGCTAAAGGAAGTGAGGTTATTTATAGAAGGATGTGCATAAGCAGAGAAGACTTCTGCAGAAAATTTAAATTGCTGAGAAAAAAGAAAACTTAAATTGTTAAGAAGTATATCTTCTTCTTCTCTACGGTCTTAGAAACCGCTTACGATGTTATAGCCGAGTTTTATATTTAAAGATTTGAAAGTTTAAAAGTCAGTTTTTAGAAAACATTGAAAAAGTCTTGAGAGCTTGGTTTGAGAAAGGCTTGCAAAAGCTTTAAAAAATTTTATAATTTCTTTTTTTTTTGTATTTAATATTAGCATTAGAAAATCAGCTGTGAAATCAGATATCAAACTAGATTTAAAATTAGTCGAGTTGAGAAATCTATTGAGAACACAAATGGAATTTCTTTGAAGCCTTCCTCTGATAGTGGATTGTAAAAAATGAGAAAAAGTTTTAATTTATTTAAGAATAACCAGAGAAACGTTTGGAATCAATTCGGAATACATTTGCTTAATTTAAAGTTAACTTTAGCAAACTTGAATGTGACTAAGTCTGGATGAATGAAAGTGTTAAAGAAAATTTAAGAAAAGTTGTTCAATTTACTTCAGAAATTCGTGAGCTGAAAACAGAAAACTGTTGAGAAATCAATTGAAGATAGGATTCCGTACTCAAGCTACAAACATTCAAGAAACTTTAAGTCAGGAATAATCAAAATTTTGTTTGAGAGTGAGTTGAGATAAGTTTCAGAACTGTTTAAATATGAGTTCGCTTAGAGTTGAGTGAGGCTAAAGGAGTTAAATTGAGAAATAATAAAACATGGCTTTCGAATGTAGGTACCTGTTTTTAGCAATTTGTATTGAGAAGACTTTATTGGATTTAGTATTGACTTTAGGGCTTAGTTATACAAAGAACCAAATATACAAAAATATATTAGGAAAGGTATAGCATATTGTCCGAGAATTGCTGAGAAGGGTTTAAGATATACATACTTGAGAAAGTTATTGCGAATAAAAAAAGTCACTTTGGCTAAAAATATTGCATATTGTTGCTTGGTTAATAGAAATGTTGGCGAGAAGTCGAAAAATATAGTAAATTTGGGTTTAAAAAGGCATGAGAACGTTTGATACTTATTTGAGAAATTATTGAGAAATAGCTGACAGGAAATATACTTAGTTTTAGAAATGTTATTGCAGCTTTTTGCTAATTGTACATATATAGAAATATTGGTGAGTCAAAAGAAATATAGTAAAAAAAAATATTTGAAAATGGTTTGAGAACGTTTGAAACTTAAATAAGAAACCTTGAGAAATAGCTGAAAAAGTTATTGAGAAGAAAGAGAGCTAAATATTGTTGCTTATTGCTAATTATTGATAGAAATGTTGATGACAAGTCGAAAAAATATAATAAATATGGTTTGAAAATAGTTTGAGAACCTCTGAGGTTGAACTGAGAAAACCTTAAGTAATAGTTGAAAGAGTTATTGAGAACAAAAGCTATTTTTCGAAAAAATATTGCAGCTTATTGCCAATTGTTGATAGAAATATTCATGACAAGTCGAAAAAATATAGTAAATATGGTTTGAAAATAGTTTGAGAGCCTCTGAGACTCAATTGGGAAATCGTTGAGAGAGTTATTGATGCTGAGACTTAATAGAGCAAGATTTCACATTGAGTGATACTTATGTTCGGCCTATTTTTAGCTTAAAAAACACTACGTAACAAGGAAGAAACGAAATCTATAATAAAAAATAAATATTATTCGGCTGCAACCTGCTTGAGAAATACTTCAGCTTCATTTTAAAAACTGTTGAGTATGCAAATTGTGTTTTGAGACTGCTTTTATAACGGTTTATAGAACCAATGCGTCCAAAAACTATGCTTATACAAAATCAGGTCTGTCTTTTCAGCAAGTAGTAAACGTAAAACAAGTCGCGAACAGTAGAATAAAGAATTTTCCAGAAATTTATAGGCGTGTCTGCCTTGCTCGGCTCTACAACGCCACCGCCACCGCACGCAAACAATGAAATATGACAACATTATCACAAAGTAGTTGCTGCCATGACAAGTCGCTCTTTTTGCACGTAATTCGAAAAGCAAAAATTTAATACAAAAACAAAAATAAAGCGAGCATGCCGAGCATGACAAAGCAGGCTGAAGGCACGCGGCCGGCCAACGCCTGACAGACTGCTTTAATATTTAATAGTAATTTGCGAGTTGTTGCTGTTGTAAAGCGGTGACAGCGTTTATTTGCACATTTTATTGTAATTTATTTTTGCATTCTGTGTTGTTTTTGCACTTTGATTTTCTGCCATTTTTATAGCGCCGCAAAAAGTAGCCAACATGTTGTCATAATTTATTGTTGTTTTTGTGAAAAGCAATTGTTTTTGCTCGGTTTTGGCAACTACTAACGGTAAAACTTTTTCGACTGCCTCTCCCTACTATATACATATTCTTTATTTTTATTATCCTCTGTGTGCACATTTCCTTCTATTGCTGCCTTGTATGCTAACGTTTTCGATACACACACATACAAGTAGATATACACACACAAGCTCGCGCAAAAAATTTGTATTTTTCCTAGGCAACAAAAAGCATTTCCATTTCTGTTTTTGTTGTCATCATTGTTGTTGCTGCTGTTTGCTTTGCTTTTTCCCGGCAGACAGATAGTTTCCTTGTCGCCGTCAGCGCAAACAGGCTGCAAGCAACCCACGCCCACCACCACACGGCACCCCACACCACTCCGCAAGTCTAAGCTTCAAATTCACTACCCACTCCCCCAACCGCCAGCACATTATGCCACAACTAAATATGTATATACTCGCTACTGCGGCCTTCCCCCCACTCCAGCCGCCCAGCCGACGCTTTTGCTATTTCTATTTTCGGGGTTGAATTTTATTCGCTCGCAGCTTTCCACTTTGCTGTCTGTTGTTATGGTTCATATTGATTATATTTTCACCAGCAGCAGTGTGGGCGGGCGGCGACCATTGGCGTGCTGGTGTGAGCTGAGTGGCTCGCCATCTAACTATACATGTGTGAGCCTCTGTGTGTGTGTGTGGAAACCGGTCTACGTGTTTTCGGCGTTGCGCTAGTGGGTGGCTCTTCCAGCAATCCATAGTACGTAAGTATGTGTGTGTGTGGCTGCTATCGTAGCTTGTTTGTGGCATAGCATACAAATAAATGGGTGTATATGTGTGTGTGTGTGGTTTAGTGTACTGATTTTGTTGGCGTTGTTTTGCGGCTGCTTGGGCGTATAGTTAAAGGTATATGGCGAATGTAAAATATTAGAAAAGCGAAAATAACAGGAAAATGAATGATAGCTAGTATTAGTTGTGACCAAATATTTATTTGCAGATCATTTTTTTTTAATTTAAGAAGTTTAAACATTTTAAAAATGTACAAAATGTGCAAATATCAAAAAAAGCAATATTTTGAATTTTTTGCAAAAAAAAAAACTATAATTTTTTTATAATTATTTAATTATAAATTATAATTATTTTATATTTATATTTTTGTTTTTGTAAACATAATTAAATAAAAATAATTAATTAATTAAAATAATTACAAAAATAATTATAATTATTAAATTTAATTTTTATAATTATAATTTTTATAATTATTTTATATTTTTTTGTAATTATTTAATTTAATTTACTATTTTTATTTAATTATTTGATAATTGACTTTTATAATAATTATTTTTTTTTAATTTTTTCATTGAATTAAATAATTATTTTAATTATGAAATATTTAAAATCCTTTTACTTATTTTTTTTTAATTTTTTCCAACTTCTTGCTTCGAAAACTTTAAAATTTGAAACTGATATTCGATTACAACTAGCTAACATCATTATAAGAAACTGGTGTTTTTGGTTCTGAAAATATTTATAAAATTTTAAAAAACATTAAAAAAATATCAAAAAGTTTAAAAATGTTTTAAAAAAATGCAATACTTTTTTCAAAAATTTTACAATCCAATTTTTTAAAAAATTTCAAAATATTAAAAATATATATAAAATATATATTTAAAATATTTAAAAAAAAAGTTCAATACTTTTTTCAAAAATTTCACAAAAATATTTAAAAAAATTAAATTTATTAAAAAAATGTATAAAAAATATAAAGAATTCTAAAAATTTAATAAATTAAAAACAAATTCAATACTTCTTTCAAAAAATTCACAATACAATAGTTTTTTTTCACAATTAATTGTTTAAAAAAATTCAAAATATTAAAAATATTTCAAAATAATTTTAAAAATTTCGAATTATTTAAAAATTTCAAAATATTGAAACACAAATAGTTTCCAAAAAAATTCAAGAATATTAGTAAAAATTGTTGATTCAGTTTAAAATTTGAAAATATTTGCAAATTTGATTTTAATTTAAACCATCTAAGTTCATATTGCATTTTAATGGATTTTGAGTAATTAATTCAGCTTATATTCCACCACCTCATTCCTCATTCCACCCATTATTAGAACCTCAACCAACTTCACACCTATACCATCCCGGTAACTCTATCGCTTGTCGGCTACAAACCGCATGTGTTATTACTCACATTTATGTCCATATGTCTGTACTCCACGACGCCTACAAATATGCAATCGTTTTGAGTGTTGGACAAAGATTAATTGCATTTTAAATAGAGAGTGTCTGCAGGCTTTTTTACAGCTATTGCATATCACTAATGGGAGGCAATACAGCCAGGGGGTCGGCGCCTTAATTGCGCTGACTTTAAAGGGTGTGTTGTGGTTAATAGTGGTTTGACGGATAATTTTTTAAATAAATAAATTATTTATAACTTTACATTATTTTTTTATTAAACAAACTGATCTAAATTTTTGAAGCAATTAATTTTAAATTTTATTAATTTTTTTTTATTAAAGTATTTTGAAATTATGTTTTTTGATAAAAAAAATTTTATATTAATTTTTTTGTAATTTTTTAAATTATTTTTTATTAAAATTTTAATATTTTTTACAACTTTTTAATAAAAAAGGAAAAAAAATTAAAATTTTCAAATAAAAATTTTTAAAATTTCTACATAATTTCACTTTTTTTATTAAACAAACTAGTCTAAATTTTTGAAGCAATTTTACTTTTACTGTTTTTTTAACTACAGTATTTTGAAATATTTTTTTTTAATTAAAAGTTTTAATTCATTTTTTATAATTTTTGAAATTTCTTTTTTATTTAAGTTTTAATATTTTTTAACTCCGTTTTAATAAAAAAAAGGAAAAAAATTTAAAATTTTCAAATAAAATTTTTTTAAATTTTCAAACAAAAAGTTTTAAAATTTTCAAATAATTTTTTTTAAGATTTTCAAATTTCATTTTTATTTTAGTTTTTTATATGTAAACTTCGTTTTTAATTCATTTTATCAATTATAAATTTTTACATGACAACTTTCTATTTAAATTTTTTTTCCTTATTTTTTGAAAAATGTTTAATTACATTTTTGATTTCAGCTTCGATTCGTTCTTTTTTCTTAGTGTTTCCGGGTTCATTCATATTCAAACCAAAACACTCAAGAAAAGATTTTGTAAATTTTTCAAATATTTTTCTTGTTTTAAAATAACCGGTTAAGGTAGCCAACCGTAGTACAACGCTTTCACACACGCCCAAAATGTCAGCCACAGATTTATGTATATCCTTTCTGGTGCGTAAAACTTTGCAATTAACCCAAATGTATTCGCAGGACACTGGGCGCTGGGCGCTTCACTTGCAATGCGTGCAGTATACTTTGTATTATGCGTGTATGTGTGTGTGTGTGTGTATGCGGGTGTAAAAGGTGTGGGTGTGCCACTTTGTTATACTAGACGAAAATTTTCAGACACATACATATACATATATAGGTACTTACAATGTTGAAAACCGAGCTTTGTACACAAACTATTCGAAACTATTCAAAAAACTAAGAAAAGTTTCAAATAACACAAAATATTGAAAGTTTCTTTTTTGTTCAGATATTATTATATTTGAAATATATATATATGAGAATATATTGTTTTTTGTTTTGCAGGTGCAGGAGTCAAAAAATCATAAATGAATGTTCTCGAAAAACGAACCAACGAACTAACGAACGAACGAACGAAAGCAACGAACGAACACGCACGACTGACAACAACGATGATCCTTATGGTTTGCCGATTACTGACGATATGCCACAAGCTAGCGCAAGGACCTAGTCGCCAACGTCCTGAACGCCTAGACAAGCGTCCAATTTGCAAAGCAGCAGAGAAATTAGCATAGCAAGTGCTGAGCGAGCGGTCATGCGTGAGCGCCACTGCTGTGAGAGTCGCCGCTACACGCTAGTCGCACTACTCGCACTAATGACTCTGCTAGGCAGGTGAGCTAACAGCCAGCAATCAACCCCTGTGACGCACTCAAGCAATAAAGGTGCTGCCAAGCAAGAGAGAGAGTCGCTGCCTGGGTGAGCATGCAAGTCGTGTCATTCTTAACAGCAATGCTTTTGCTCTTTTCAGCAGCATAACAGCGCAGCAACAGTAGATGAGCGGCGCTACATGCCAATTGGAGAGTAAAAGTGCCCTTACAGCAGCAAGTAGCTCTCACTGTCAGTAACACGCGCTTGCGTTAGTTTTGATAAGCGCAAATTTAGTTGGAAAAAAGGACACGTCGATATGCAGTTAACACTATTTGGAGAATAAAGGCAATGTTGGTGTACGGAAAGTGTTGCCAGGTGAATAGAGCGCTCAAGAGCAGAGAATAATATGTGTGGAGAAACTTATATAGAAGCTAGGTGAGTACGTTGCTAGAGACGGGTTCAATAATTGGTTTGCAGAAAATGTTTAGAAACTGATTTGATACAAAGGATACTAAAATATAATACTGAATAACAAAATTTTTTAATTTTATCAGCCTGTTTGAATGGTAGGAGCAATGTCATGAAGATATCTTGTCAAATAAAAAACTTTATTTCGATTGAACGGTTTAACCGCCAGCTATATTCTATAGTGGTTCGATATTAGCGATTCTAAAAAACATACAGCTTCTTTATGAAAAACACCTTGGGCAAGATTTCATAACGATATCTCCTAAACTGAGCTAGTCCCTCAATTAATCCTTGATATACTTATATGTAGAAAGACACAGGACAGATGATCAATGATATACTATATATATAATTTATAGGGTGTTGCAAACTTCGTGGCAAACGCAATACACTCTGTTCAGCGTATAAAAATTGTATTTTCAAAATTTTTGATCAGCCTTAAGTCCCCAAGAGTAAACTGTTAACTGCGAAAGTCTGTGAACGAACAGACTCTGTCGCTCTTTGACTAACATGCGCTCTCAGACCACACTGTATCTATCTCTCTATATGTAAATATCTTTCACTCTCCACACAGTTATGTATTTTCTTATAAAGAGTATATATTATTCAAGCGGCGCACCCAAAACTAACCCTCAATTAGATGTCGTGCCAGTGAGCGCCTGAAACGCAGCTTGTATGCCATTACATGGGATTACAAGGACTCAACGACAGCTAGCGGCGACTGCAAAGCGTGCCTGGATGTAACTATATAGTATGTAAAGACACACAAATGGCTACTTATGTGTGTATAGAGTATGGCTGTGAGCTTCGGTTGCAGGCAGCAACCGGCAAAGCCAACTTAAACCGGCTGCAGAGCACAGCAGGAGCTGCGAAGAAGACAGTAACGCAAAGGGACATAAAAGACATTAGGATTGATGTAACAAAGTGGGCAAACCGGATGCGGAACCAGCAAAACCAAAGGCGTAAGGGGTGGAGGACAACTGGAGCTTATAGACTACACGACAGCAGAGTGATAGAAAGGATGAGAAGAAAACGGACTGTCTAGAGTAAGGGGGTTCCAGCTCAGCGAGAGCAGCGCGGCAGAGCGCAGCAAGCGTGTACGCGAGGTGTGTGGCGAGTTTTTGTGGCAGTAGCTGCAAAGAAGTGCTCTATAGTGGGGTCTAGTGTGGTCAGCAAAAGCTGCAAGCAGTAAAGCAGCGCAGCCGTCTTAGCTGATGGACCGCAGCAGCGGACGAGCATCAAGCGCACTGGCCGAACTTTCAACGGAAACAATGGAGCAAAGTGCCAGCGAAAGCACGCTGCGGTCGGCAGTTCAGAGCGAAGATTAATCGTAGCTGCTATGATTGCTGTTGCACATTGCCGTATGCTGTTGTGCGGCTGCTACTGCCACCGACAAGCACTGGGCCTTCTTCGGTGGCTGCGCTCGACTGCATTCTATGCTTCATAAGCCAGCTGCGCTTGGCTGACTGTCACTGGCACAACCGAATACGCTTGAATAATTTCGTCCAATGGATTTTCAAGTGTTTGCCACAAATGCTGGTAATGCGTATGCCGTGCAACAACAGCCACAACAACAATGTATATACCGAAATGCAAAAAACTTTGGATACCAACACAATAGCGTCAGCAAGGATATCTCAGCGCTTTGTAATTACAAACAGCCGAACGCCCCACTTTGCACCAAACCTCCCTTCACCCTTTAAATTTTCTAAAATTCTCTTCAACCGTCATCTTTGTATGGCTTTAGAGCCATAGCTCAAATTTCCACACTACCGGCAATGCGCACATCAAAGGCGTCCAGCATTCGCGGAATTGCAACCTCATTTCCTTTGTCCATCACGCACACGGACCCACATCCCTTCAAGCTACAAAGTTGTATGCCCCTTTCTTCGCACTATTTTCGTTATTAGTGCCTTGGGTGCCGTTATTGAGGTAAAAAGTGCAAAACTGCAACAAAAATTGCAGCAACAACCACGAAGCGCAAAGTTTTCGTTTAAAAAATGAATGAGTGCTGAAAATATTGATTCATTGTGTAGCGAAAAAGTGATGTATGATTGAAGTCATGTGGTGTTGGTGGAGTTAAAAAGTTCACCGTGCGCCGAAAAACGAAGGGAGCGGCAAAGTTTCGACATGATTTTATTAATAGTTGCGAATATTTGCGAGTAAGCGCATAAAGAGGCACTTTAAAAGGCACAAGTCATTCACTTTTGGTCTACTTTTGGGCGCAATCGAGGGGATTTTGCATGAATTTGAGCAATTGGTTGTGGTTTTTAGGGTTTTAATATTGAATGCGTTCAAAATAAATAGAAACAGAAAATAAATAAGCTTCCCATACAAGAACTTGATTTAGATAGCTCAATTTGTACAACAGCTATACGCTATAGTGGTCCGATCTGAACAATTTATTCGGAGATTGTACCGCTACCTTGGACAATAATCTTGGCCAAATTTGGTGTGAGTGGTGATTACCCAGATGTTGCTTTACAAGAAGTGGTGTGTTTCGATGCCACCACGCCTTTTTGGAGGGCCGGGAAGAAGTCGCTGATGAAGACCGGAATAATGAGCAAATCCAAAATGAAAACGATGCTCATTGTCTTTTTTGACATCAAAGGCATCGTCCACCATGAATTTATTCCTCCTGCGCAAACCGTCAACGCCTAGTTTTACATGGAAGTCCTCTAAAGACTTAAACGAAGGGTCAATCGGGTCCGACAAGACATCGCAGCCGATTGGAAGTTGCACCAGGCCAACGCCGCGGCTCACACCGCCTTTCTTGTGAACAGCTACCTAATCAAGTCGGGTATCTCAACTCTTCCGCAGCCCCCCTACAGCCTAGATGCGGCCCTCCAGGACAGAAGGAGCCTATTTAGAAGAATTGTAACGATTGGTTCAATAAACTTTTATTAAATCGAGTCAGTCCTATTACTTTGCGGACAAACCCTGTACATGCACATATAATTTATAATCCCCCAAGTTTCTTAAAAAAATATAAAAATATAAGGAAAATAATATTCCAGGCTTGAAAAATTTGAATTGAGTTAAGAAATAAAAAATTTCTTAAATCAAAAAAAAATATTTAAAAAATCAAAAATAATAATAATTAAACATAACGAATTATACTGACAAAACCCAAATCATCAGTAATCCGTTTACCACATTTTTATGGCACTAGTCTTCTTTTACTCTCTCCCTACTTCAAATTCAAATTTTATACAATTTTCTCTTCGCGCTTTGAAACTTCAAACGCTGACACATTAATGCATATGATTTTTTATCAGCGAAAATGATTACATTTCACGCCACACAGTGCTAGCGGAGCGCCAGCGCGGAAGAATTGCATAAATGTTTGCAAAATATTCGCCGGTGTTGCACATGACAACTGATTACAAATGACAGTGACAGCATGTGGGCAGTTGTGACAGCTTCATTAGCATTTAATGTCAAACAGGAAGCCAGCTGTGAGAGACCGAAAGAGAGAGCGAGATAGGAAAGGCGAACAGTTAAGCCGCGAATTTTAATGGGATTAGCCTTTCGGCAGCGCCATCAACCGTCTCGAAATATTATCAAAGTAATATGTAAGCTTTGGAAAATATCAAATTACCTGCTGCACGTTTGGCCGCTTAAATGAAGATGAGGAAAACAAGTCTGGAAAACTCGTTCCTCAGCCTAATCATAATATATGCTAGAACAACCCTTTGCTACGGCAGCTTGGATGGGCTAGTAAATTTTCTTCAATTCTTCAGCGCATTCTTTTTTGTTTGTTGTCATGAAAATGCCGCCATATGTCTTCATTAGTGCGGCAGCGCAACATTTTCACTGTCATGCATGACAAATGTCAAAATAATTTTTTTATGAAAACTTTTGATTGTGTGAAAAAGCTGGATTTATTTCGCATTGGGGAGCAGTAAAAATGTAAATTAGGGAAAGCAAATGGTCGCTCGTACTCTTGGTTGCTTCGAAACTAGTTTCGCTGGCGGTGAAATGACCTAGGCCGTTGTTACTGCAGTTGAGCCGATCATAACACGACTAGCTTTCAGCACGGTAAACAATGAGCATGTTAGACAACCGCAGGCTTAGAGAAATGGTTATATTATTGAATGTGGAAAATCTGTTTAATTCTAGAAGCTCAGACTTTTAGTTAAAAGTAAGCTGAATTAAATGTTAGAGCAACAAAGATGAAGAAAGATTGAAATAAACGAAACAAAATATGGATCTCAGATGAGTTGAAACTTAGGACGGTATATCTTGTTAACCAGCGGAAAACAAGCACGAGCATTAGAGGTTAGGAAAAGCCTATACATTTCTAGTAATCTGAAGTAGATGAGCTTGTGAAAGAACTCTATCGAAAGTCTAATTTTTTCAGCTCTTTATTACCAGTCTGAAACAATTGTGCAAGGTCCATAGTTGGCTTAATATGTGTTAACGGCGTAGATGACGCGTGTTCTTCAACAAAAGTACGTCGCCTCGAGAAAACTGTGTCTTATAACTATGACTGACATCCTCAAAGAAAAGATATATATTTTAGCAAATATTCCATAAATATTTAATACTTGTATGACAGAGATCGTCTATTTTCGGTGCTTTATCATTTGTTAGTGCTTTGTAGATAACTTTTTCGCAAAACAACCCTGACAATGGTGACACACCCCTCTTTTTGAGACACTTTGTGCATAACGTAAATACTCACTGATATTTAGCAATGTAAATGACAAGTAAATATTCGTGAAAGTAGGGATGTATAATTTTTGGCTTTATAAGTAAATAGCTAAAAAATATGTATGCGTTTTTGGTTTTGTTCTGTAAGGTGACAGACATTGAATGATCTGTTTGATTCCGAACATAACAGTTTTTTTACTGCTAAAGTTGCCAAGGTTTATTAGTCATGTTTTATGTATCATTTGGGATACTGAAAACTGGATATTTATCCTAAAATTTTTTAACTAAATTTTCCAGTTCCGAAATTTCGGAATTCATTTAAAATTTACGCCGAAATGTTGTTTTTACAGTCAAATATGGAGAAAAAGTATTGAAATTTGTTACAATGAAAGTTTTTAAAGTTTTGAAGATTTCCAGTCCCGAAATTTCGGGATTAATTTAAAACTTACGCATAACAAAAAGAAAAAAAGTATTGAAAATTGTTACAATGAAAATTTTTAAAGTTTTTAATTTTTTGAGGTTTTCCAGTCCCGAAATTTTGGGATTCATTTAAAATTTACGCCAAAATATTTTTTTATAGTCAAATATAAGGCAAAGTATTGAAAATTGTTGCAATGAAAATTTTTAGTAACGAAATTTCAGGACTTTTGTAAATAACTACCGATTTACTTAAAAATTGTATTAAAAATTTTAATGTGAGTTGTTTTAGAAAATTTTAAAAACAAAAATGCGAGATATTTTACAGTCCCGAAATTTCGGGATCACTTTAAAAATTACCCCAAAATATTTTTTTTTAATTAAATATGCAGAAAAAGTATTGAAAATTGATTCAGTGAAAATTTCTAATGCCGAAATTTTGGGACTTTTGGAAATAACACCCGAATTACTTCAAAAATTTTATTAAAAAAATTTAAAACTTTAATGTGTGTTGAAAATAAAACTGTGAGAAATGTTCCAGTCCCGAAATTTCGGGATTGATTTCAAATTTCCCGTGGAATATTTTTTTAAGTAAAATAGTAAATGAATAATAAAACTTATTTAATTTCAGTACCGAAATTTCGGTACTTTTTCAAATAAATCCCGACTTTTCAGCACAGTTGTATACATGTACTACAAAAAATTAAACTGTTTTATACACAGTGTAATAAATTGTTTGCGTTCATTTTAATCGGCTTTGCAGAAAACGTCCTTGCTGTTGCTGCGTAAGAACAAAACGAACAAAAATCGGAATACAACAACAAGCGATGAAAAGCAGTTGCCTACACAGCCTACACATAGGCGCTTAAGTTACTAAATTACCTTGCATGGCCTAACATGGCAAATGCTATCTATCTTGCACACTTTTGCGCATTTTCCCCTTGCACTTCGCGAAAATGCACCACAATAATAACAATAGCAACAACATAGCTGCAACGTGCCATATTTACAGCGAAATTTATGACCGTAACGACTTATTGACAACGACTTATGCTTAGTTCTTTTATGTGTCGGCTTACCTATGCACTGTTGCTGCTATATGTGTTGTTGTTGGTGATTTTTGCGCTGCGGCAGAGTTCATTGAACCCGCTCGCGCGGATATAGCGGTATTTTTGTGTGATTTTTTTTTTTGGGGTTTTTGATTTTCCGCGCAAGACACTTGGCTCACATGTGACTGTTTACATATATAGAAGTGTGTATGTGCGTGCGGCATGCAACAAAATGCAGTTAATTAAGTGCGCAACCGGCAAAGCGAAAACAACAACAACAGCGGAGATAAACAAAACATTTTTTTTTAACTTTTTGTGACTTTTACCCTAAAATTCCCGAATGCAGTGTGAAATAAAATGACATCTGACAGTCGCTAGGCGGTTGAATATGTATGTATGTGTGTGCATGTGCGTGTGCGTGTGTGACTTGCATGCATTCGTGGTGTGGCAAAAACAAAAGGCAAAACAACAGCATGGAAGTGACATAGTATGTGTGTGCCGCAGGCAGGCGTACCAGTAACAAAAACAATCACAGCAACCACAACAACAACAACAAAGGAAAAGTCGCACAATAGACAGTTTAGTCGCGTGGCGCCTCCTTTCTGTTGTTGCCACTGCAGCATTCAAGTGTCAATGGTCTGTTTTCATCATATGTTTTTGTATTATTTTTTTATAATTTTTTATTTTTTCCTTATTTTTACTTTTATTTTACTAGTGAATGACAGCAGATGACAACATGTGATTTTTGCTCTAAATTTTAGAAAACGTTAAGACTTCTATTGCAATTTTTCTCTAACTAAAATTTGTAATTTTTTTACCAGCGCTCAAATGGTTCTATTCTTTTTCATACCCGTGACTGTTAAAACCCTCAGCGCTGTCATTCTTCGAAGCCGCAAGCATTTTGTCACACCCCCTTATCGTTTGACGTGCCTTTGTTGCTGGAAAGCGGTGAAAAAAATATCGCCGAAGGGTTATTTGAAAAATGGGCACTCATTAATTGCAGCAGCAACAGACCACGCCCGAACAAATGTAGGTAAGCTTTCCAAGAATGCGGAAAAAAGAAAACGAAAATTAGGGCAATGCAAACAAACAATCAAAAATTCGGTGCACATGCCCATAAATTGTTACTTTTATGAAAATAAACGAAGGCACTTCAGAAAAAAATCACAACCGCAAGTCAGCTGGGTTACGCCTCCTTCAAACTGCTTGAAGTGTCTCCGTCCCACGGCCTGGCGAACTACTGGACTATATAGCATACATCATTAATAATAACAAAAAAAAAAAACAAAACAGTGGTTTTGTTCCTCACTTAAACCCGTCAAAACTAGTCTTCTTTGTCTACCGTGTCCGCGTCTTACGTTCATTCATAAGACTATAACTTGCGTTTTCGTACGCTTTCGTATCACTCAAGTGACTGGTGAGTGTTTGCGGATCCGTTCCATATCAATCACCTCAACTAAGCCATTTCTTGATCCATTTACCATATCTAATGGCTTTAATGTTCCATATGCATATATAAACATCCATCTAGTCACCAAATTGAACCAAAGTTCTAATTCCATATTCACTCTTTCGATCACTTATTACGGCTCAGTCTGTCTATCACTTTATTATCCACTCCTGCCGTATTTGTTCTCAATCTTCGCAGCATTTAATGTCCATCCCACATATCTCTGTCATATTCTTTACCATCCAGGTGAGAGCATGTGTTTTCAACATATAATTACGGTCCCTGATAATGTTAAGCCTCGGTCTGACAATATTTTTTATACTTTCCGAGTGAGAGTATCTCATTCCAGCGTGAGGTTGTCGTCCCTGGTAATGTTAATAGGTTTTAACATTGGTCGATTCATTTATAAGATCGTTAGCACTTCGGCTTTATTGCTTTCTTACAGATTTCGTTAGTCGCAATATGTATGCACTTTGTCCTTATTCCTTCCATCTCTAAAAAGAATAACTTTTCTTTCCCTCCTGCTTCCTTTTTAATTTCCGTCCATTTTCTTCATCAGTATTTTAGTTCTTTTATTCCACTGTTTCCACTAATTTTACCAATTTCGATCTCCTGTTCATATCAGATAAACCCCAAAAGACCCATAGTATACAAATAATTAGATATAGTGATGCAGATCGCATAAAGCAACGGACATAATTTGGTTATTTCTTGACAGATTACGTGAGACGGAAGATAACTGGCAGACGCAGCTCAAGTTTCTTCCCATAACTTTCAAAAATCAAAAAGTCTGATAAAATATTGGAACAACTCTTTCGAATTTGAATTTTGAATTTTGAGGGAATGCTGCCCAGTTGACACTTTTTGCCTGTTCCGGTTACGCAGACCCGACTATCGTGAGAACGCCAGAGATTAGAGATCGAGTAGCTCGTTATGATTCACCTTTTTAAAACAAACTTGAAGAGACGGCAGGTGTAAATCCGTAGCACCTTTCATTGCTAAGCTCTCCATCGTACCTGATGGAACACAAGCCAGAGTTCAGAGTTTTAAGTTCACAAACTTGTAGGAATTAGGGTAAGTTTCGTTTGGCTTACTTTAAGCTGCATCGGCTGAAAGAGACCTAAGTAATATGTGGAATTCTATCGGAGCTTCAGGTTCCGAGCAATAAAAAGGCTTAAAAGAACACAACTGATTTAGACCTGTCTAAAAGTAAAGCTTTACGATAACATTAAATTAGCTATTACAAAAAAGGCATTAAAGGTAATTATATTGTTGGATAACAAAAACTTTGAACTCGTAAAGTATATGTACATAAAAAATAGAGGCAACAATCAGAGATTGAAAGAATTATTATTCCTTCTTCTTCTTCTTTACTGGCAGCCCGCTAGTCGTTTCGTCTTTTCGCAAGGTGCCACCCATTGTAGATTCCAAACGAAAGCAGGTCCTTCCCAACCGGGTCTTTTCAACGGAGTGGAGGTCATCCACTCCCTGATTGAGAGAATTATTACGGCAAAGGTATTTAAGCCTTAGTACGTGGACAAACTACTTCACGCGTATAATATTTAGGAGTTCGAAACAAAAATAACTAAAACCACAGTAATAATGTTGATTAATTACGCGTAGGCTGCAAATAACTCCCAGACACACACACTGCGCGGCGTTGGGAAGAAGACGAATGAAAAGCAAAGGGCAAATTTCATATCAAAATATGTAATAAACGCAATCGAACACGTATTATAGCTACGTTAGTTACGTGTGTGTTGCACGCACACGCAACCGAAGAATTTTTGCCCACCTCTTCCTTATCTGTTTAAAGCGATCGCAATGACACCTTTCTTTCGACGCACACACGCGTGTTTGTCATTTGTCTTATCCTTAGCATGTGTTGTCCAGTGCGCTAACTGATTATGATTACATTGACATGGAAGAGCATAGGGGGTGTGTGTCCATGCAGTGCCTCAAATATTGTTATAGTAAATGCGACGGTATATGAGCCGCACGCGCAAGTAATCGAGATAAGCGCCGTCAGTTGGGAAAATGCAGACACATACTACTATGGTTTATGGCGTGCGTGTGATTGTTGGAGCAGTTGGTGGCCGATCAACAAGGAAAAGTAGAGGTCAATGAACAGCAGAGTGAGTTTTAAAGTGTCGCTTAGTCAAAACCGACAGTGCTTATGTAATTTGAAACGCAAAAAGTGCCGACGAAACGAATTTGAAACTCGAAAGACGTGGCCAGATGGCCTACAAAGGTGCTCTTTACAAAAACAGACCGCATTATGACATTCTACTTGATAATTACTGAATTGTGGCTTATAATCCCAGCAACTCCAAGCTTCCACGCAAGACGCAAGAAATGGTACAGAGCTCAGCATAAGTGGATCGGAAAGTAAGTTTTATAGAAAGAATATCACAGCAGCTGATAGAGAGCTCAAGTACTACACACCATTACTCATCTTAGCAGCTTGGCACTCCTGCACTAACGGAGTACCGGATCTAAATTCAGCGGTTATATCTTTTGATATTAAAGACAGATAGTTCGAACGACTAGCGGTTGATCTCTTGAAACGAACTCAAAACCTCTGCTGTTCAGTCTTACTATGAACGCAGACATCATCTCACTCAGTGGTCAGTTTCCAGACTTTGAAATTGTTGAGGCTGGACCCAACTACATCAACTCGTAAAGAGTTTACATTCTTTTATAAGCACTTTTCAAGGCTTTCAGTTGTCTAATCACACCCTCTAACTTAGTATCTCGCTTTACAGAACAGATCCTCATCCTCGCCTCATGTATCCTCATAAACATTTGCGGTAGGTCCTACAGTAGTCCAAGATAACAAGAACGCTGTATTTATTCATTTTCCAAGATTTATTCACGATTTCTGCATGCCCTCAGTTATAGCTTTGGGAAGCTGCGAAATAATTAACGAAACACCATGTTTTATTCCTTTAAGCCACTTAGTGGAATGAAGTAGAGTTCACTTCGCTTTTCCACAACTTCTCCCGTCACATCTCGGTTCAATTCCGGCCGCTTATTTGCACATCGCTACCACCACAGCAGCTGTGCGCAATCACTAACCTCATTTGCGCTTGGAAATATGTGTCGAATTGGCAAATTTCGAATGCGGACACATGTGCGCCCACTTATTCCACGACTCTAGACATCTAGCTCGTACGCAAAAGAGTGCGGTACAACGGACACGCGGCCAAGCTGCAAAACTACGTGTTCCCAATTCGCACAAACATTTTTCTGCAGCAACGGCACAGCGCTCCCATTAATGCATATGTCGCGGAGGAAGGGAAAAAACTCGCTGAACTAGTTTGCCGCAGAAAGATGGTAATTTGACTAACACTGCAACGCATGAACTGGCTGATTGCTCTCCCAGCGGATATAGAGTATGTGTCACATATATTAATATTAATTATTTGGTACACGCTTCACTGGGGCAGACTATGTTGGATTAAGCATTCATGCCACAGTTTTAATATTCCTAAAGAGCGTGAGCTTAGAACTAGTAAAATTCATATAGAAAGGATCGTCTCTTTCGGGGTCTTTATATAAGCCGATGGAGAAAATATTGGTTGGAGATGCCTCCGCTTTGGCTGGATAAAAGCTCTGATACCGACCATTAAAAGTTCTCTGATCGCCATTCACTTGGGAGTGGGCAGAAACGTTTATTTCACATATGGTACAAGCAGCTCACGACTTCCGGTCCTAGACCAAGTATCCTCTGGGTAGCCTAAGAACATCCGTTTGATGTCGAGCTAAAGTGAGAAGGCGAAACATTCCCTCCATAGGCTGTGCGCTGGGTTTGACCCGCCACGAAAAAAACTCCCCCATTGAAAAAATTTAAACAACCTCGGATGAGAGACCCCCTTTTGATGACGACCATGGCAAACGAATTAAAGATTTGAGGCATGAACCTGCAATGTCCGATCCCTTAATTGGGAAGGTGCCGCTGCTCAGCTGTTTGATGTCCAAGTTAGAGTGAAGGCAGACATCATCACCGTCCAAGAAATGCGATGAACGGGACACGGACTGAGGGCTAAATCTTGCTTGGCGTATGAGATATACGACGACATTGACATTGTTCAGCGAATTAAAAGACAGCAGCTACGTCCTGTCATCGAATGGCCGAATGGACGAAAACACTCCAGCTCTGTTCGAAGCAGCACCCGCCGGGGTAAGCAGAGGAAGAGAAAGACCTCCACTCGGTTGGAATCTCCAGTTGGCGCCACCTTGCGAAAAAAAGAAACGACTGGCGCGCTGAGCCGAGTTAACAGGCTATACTCTCTCTCTCTCTCAACTCTCCACTGTAAAACTTCGGACTTTTAGAAAATGTAATCCTTATGAAGTTAGTTAACCTTTTAAGACATTTCGCATTCGGTAAGTTAAGTAAGTAATATTGCCTTATTTTTTCTGTTCCCCACATTCTTCACTTTGTTGATTTTGATTTTTCCGCCAGCACTTTATGCGTGGCACGTAGTTCTTGCTCAGTAAAAGTTTTGTCAGCCTCTTTTTAGTGCGTGCCACTTTTCCACGGAAAAGTGTTCAACATCCCTGCTGTCGCGTGTCTTTGTATGCAGAAGAAAAAACGCGTGTTAATCAAGTTGTGGTGCCGCTGCTTTTTTCCGAGCGCTTACCGCTTAGTTTTCATCTTGCGTCCTGCACGTACTCTGGTTTCCTTATTTGCCTGCTTTTGCCTGCATCTAATGAGATTTCAACTTTTTTGGTTTCGGTTTTTGTGCTGATGCTGTATTAACTGGAAAGCGGCTCATATTCTTCCTTAGACCGGCATGTGTAGCTGTCAACCCCGCGAGTCTTCAACCACAGTTGGTGGCTACCTTGTTATCCTAGCACACACTTCATGTTTCGCTGCCTAGAAATAATACATGCCACATATAGATGTATAAAGTTACGCGTACAAAATAGGAAATGCTTGGATAGCTAACAAGATGGCCGCGTTTCTAAAACAGCTGACTCGTCTATTTCATTTTCCTTGATTTACTGCAGCTCTTCATGCCCATTCATTAATCTAGCCACGCGTTAATGCGTGCCATAATTTTTTTTTGTTCACCTCCCCCTCTGCAGTAATCATTCATGCGCTGTAACCTTCTCTGGATTCACAGCTTTGTTCAGTTCCAACAGCTTTCATTCATGCACCGGCTTCAGGCTTTCATTATTTGCGCGTTGCCTGGGTTCGTCTGCAACCACCACCAAACTTTCGCCACCTTCAGCCCTCACTGCCGACCAGCTCGAACTTGTCGCTCGCTCTGTTACCTCTGCAGGCAGTTTCGTGAAAAGTGCGTACGACATACTAACGTAGCTCGTTCTAAACGAACGACACCCCATCCCTCAGCTATCGTATCCACACGTGGTACCTTGGTGTCTGCTGACGGTTTTCCGTGACAAGCTGTGCCTCAAGCGGCAAAAAGAAAAACAGCAAACACACGTTTGCATTTGAATAAGTTTTCTTTGTTCATCGGTTTCTTCATCTTCTTCCCGCCCTCCTTCGATCTTCATCGAACCACAATCTTCTATGCCTTCGCACAATTCTATTTTCTTTAATTTGTATATGATTAAATGAGAAAAGTTTTTGGGAAATCACTAAGCAAAGCATTGACGCTAATGAGAGCTGTTCTTACAGTGCAAAACGTCTTGTAGACTCAGCCACGCAATTATATTTATCTAAATGTGTGCTTCTAACTAACTTCGACGCTGACTTTCGAACTTTATTAAGTGTCCAAGCAAACCGCTTTTGCAACTTTTCAAAACTAAACTTAACATTGGAGAAGTTGAGGAATTTCAGGCAGAGACATCAAGTGTCGAAAGCAAACAAAGCTCGTAACAATGGTTGACATTGTGGAATAGATGTGAAGAACTGCGAACAAGAGAGAAAAGGAAGGAATGTTAAGAGCTGAGAGAGAGAGAGATACAGAGACGGATTCTTTGCTTTTGCTTTGGCCCTACATTCATGGGTCGGTCTGAACCAAGAACACAAAACTTCGCCAGTTACTTCAATCATTTGTCCCGCCCGTTACATGTACGTTCCATGTGCAGGCAGGTTCCTTTGCACTAACGTACTCTCATTCGACGCGTGGGCACCCTTGCTTCCGATGTCCACCTCGGTCTTGGTCTCGAATCAAAGGAGATTTTCGCAGGAGCGTCGTCTACCATTCGTACGATTTGTACTTGTTTTATATTTAGAGCTCATACAGTCCGTTGTACTTTCTTCTTTAGTACTCATGGTTCACTCGGACGGCTTCAAAGATCTTGCAAAACCCAGATCTCTTGAATGATCCAAGTGCTTTTTGATCCCGGAGAGAGAGAGAGAGAGTGTGAGAAATTAACAAGTCGTATACTCAGTCCCAGAGCTCAAAGACAGTAAGAAAGATAGTTCAAAATATTTTTGCATTATCGACCTTCGAAGGAACACAATAAAGGGTTCAGGAGCTCACGGTTTTAATGCAACAAAAAACATACATTTAATCAGTTTCCGAACTGCATCAGAGTTATAGATTATGTAACTAATGTAATCACCGACATGCTTAAGACTCTAAAGTACCGATTTCGAGTTTTTATATAGCGATGGGCTTAACACAGTTCTCTAAACATCTTAGATCTTTTGACATGCATCGAATCGACCCAGCGGTAAATCAGCAACAAAAATACTGTCATCGGGTCATTATTTATGATCTTTAGCACCCGAAATCAAGTGTTTTATCTACGCATTATGTGTAACTCGCCCCAAGGGTTCCAAAAAACTAGACTACTCGAGCGCTAAAAAGCAATACCTGAGAACCATGAACTTTTATAGAGCACATGAAATGCAAACAAGTTAAAGAGCCGGCAACCGACGAGGCCAGTTTAAGTTATCCTATCAGAACCGTAGAATGCTCAAAACTGACTTTTGTAACAACGGTGAAGCTCAATATAGGCAAAACGGAAGGAAACTACGCCAGTAAAAAGTATTTCGCGAATAGTACTTGTCTCTGAGGCTTTATTTCTTTGACCAAAATTAATTTGGAACGATCCTGCACGTAGACATGGTTGCCTTAAAAATCAGAATCCGGAATCGGATTAGTATTCGAACATTTTTTTAGTTCTGAAAAGTCTCTGAAGCCTTTGAACGCCAAAAAAGGATCTAAACATCTAGCATTCGGAAGATCTAACCTAACTTATGCCCCAGAAGTATAATGCTGTGACAAAGAGGGCGCAAAATTAAATAATCCCAAAATAAATAGACAAAAATCTGACAGCACACTAATGATTCTAATTGGATGCGAAATTGTGAAAATGTAACTTTGCAACTAACTCGAAGCACTCCTAAGCAAGTAAGAGTTTAATGAACGCTAAAAGCGCAATTAAAACGCCATTAGAATGCCACAGCTGTCATTTGTGCAACAAACAACTCATTGACACACATATTGCAGCATGCACACATATCAGATAGCGGTGCAGGGCACTGGCGAGAGCAACATACACATATTTAAATAAGTTTTTTTTTAAGAGTGGATTGCTAGCGCTGCAATGCGCACACTAATGAGCGTGATGTCAGTGCCAAAGGCTTTTTGTTAAATACAAATTATTAAAAAGTAACAAAAAGTCAGAATAAATGAAATAACAAAGGGCTGAAGAGAATTGGAAAGTGGAGAACGATTAAGCGGATAACAACAGCATATAACATACATAAATTAAGGCTAGCACGTTGCTTTAAGTGTACATCATAGCATACATCTAGGCGTTAACATTATGTATGCGAGTATTTGCATTTAAATAGGTATGACACAATATTATATTGCTTGCTTTGGGTGAACTAAGATTACTTGCTCTGCGATACATTTGGAAATGCGCTGATTAATGCTATACCAAATGTTAAGAGTTACCAGGAAGAGCAAAAATATACATTTGTATACTATATACATATATTTTTTATATACATACATTATTTATTTTACATATATGTATATATGTACATATATACACGCTCATGCAATTATATTTCTGAGTAGTTCTATTTAAACGCATCCACCACCCTTCGGTGTCAAACTCAAGCTTCCATTAGAAAATGTTGACAAATGTATCCCAAGACTCACCACGCCTACCACAGATGCTTTATTTAAATTTTCTTTTTTATTTCTACTTTTGATGTTATTGTTGTTATATTTTTTAAAGAAAAAAAGCATATCCTCGAAATTTTTTCATATATTTATTTTTCTTTGTAATGAACTTTAATGAACAAAATATGTACCTACCATTTTAATTTTTTTAGAGGCATTATTCCATTTGTAAATTACAATTTTTCATTATTTTTTTTACTCAATTTTTATTGAATTTTTTGATGCAAGATCAGCGCTATATATTTCCCAATTTTTTTGCCGAGTCATCAACGATGTGTGTGATCTAGCGTTGTACTGATGGAAGACGACGCGCTTTTTTAATTTAATTTTATATGTTGTTGACACTAAAATGTCGATCAATTGTTCGACTAGGCTAATAATTTATATAACAAACACTCAGCATAACCTATTTGGCTTTGGCTTTGGGACCATTTGTTGAGCTTCACCACGTTTGGACCATGATCGTTTTCACAAATTGTTGTCGTATTTGATCCACTTTTCGTCTCCTGTTACCATTCGCTTCAGCAATGATTCGATTTCATTTCTTTCCAGTAAAGAATAGCAGATGTTATATCGGTGCATTAAATTTTTCACAGACAATTTATTTTTGTTCAAATCTACATTTTTTTTGTGATTAAATGAAGCTTAAAATTTTCCAACACTTGTTTCATTATTGATTAGTATATTTCCCAACGACATCGCAAAATATTTTTCGACAACAATTAAAATAATTATTTTCATTTTTCAACATTGTGAAGTTTTTCAGCCCCTGTTTGACGTTTTGCAGCTTAAGGGACTTTTCAGGCTTTGATGCTCGCAAGTGTATAAAATGTTCGATTGCACCCGAACCTAGCCCCTCCTTACTTTTTAAGATTTTTTTTTCATTTTCTCCATACCCTCGGAAATTTATATATTATTTTTCTATAATATTAATTTTTTTAATTTAGATTTAATTTTTATAATTTTTTTTTAATTTTTATTGAATTTTTTAAATTTATATTATTTTTTTTAATTTATGTAAATTTTTTTTATTTAATTTTATATGTTTTTATTCGATAAAAATAATTTATATATTTATTATAGTTTTTTTTTTTAATTTTTTACGAACATAATTTTTTTTATGCTGAAAATTAATTAAATTTTAATGGAACATTTATTTTTGTTCAAATTACATATTCACAATTTTCCATTGTTTCATTATTGATTAGTTATTTCCCCCTTCGCAAGTATTTTTCGACAACAAAGCATTCAACATTGTGAAGTTTTTCAGCGTTAGAGCGATTCCTTCGAGCTTCCTGAGTGCAGCAGTGCACATCCTGCAGCCATTTATGCCGCATCCTTTTTTGCTTAAGAATTTTCCGGGCATCAAAAGCTGAAGCGGCTTGTTTATGCTATTTATGTGTGTTTAACTTTATTCTCTTTTGAGTGTGTTTACGTGAGTGTATGTATGTGTGTGGCGTGCTTGCACTTTAGCCTGCATTCCGGAAAATTATCGCTGTCACCTCATTTTTTGCTCCGTTTTTATATTTTCCCGGTTTATAACTACTCCACAACAGCAACAACAAAGAGGTATGCAGTAGATAAACATTTGTTGCATAGTTGTTGCTGTTGTATGTGTATCTATGTACGCTAATGTTTACACGCCCTCATGTACCCCAATGAACTCGGTTCCTGCGAAATCCCGCTTGTTTATTTACCTCCTGTAGGATATTGAACTCGACTTTTCCCAACACGCACACACACACACACACACACTTGGAAGCATAAATATGTACATACTACATATGTATGTACGTATATGTATATAAATATTTCATGCGCTATGCTCAACTCCGCTCCAACATTAAAGCTTTTCAGTGCAACAAGGCCCCAGCCCGGCTCTGCCGAAACCGGTTTAGCAAGCTGCATTCGAGGAAATAAGGTTGCACGCTTTTGCCAGCATTATTCAATACACCGTTATTTATCTTTGCAACTTTGCGACCTGCACGCTCTCCCGCGCGCCCACTCTCTCTCTCGTTTTGCTCATTTACCCCACACATCCGCCCTCGTTTGTCACTGTGTATACCGGCCGGTCGACCGGGGTTTGCTTTGGCGTCTCTCGTAAATTGCGATTTTATGCGAGTTTTGTTGCTTTCCCGCGCCAAAGCGCTCATTTTGGGGTTGGGGCGTTGCTCCAACACGGTTAGAACAGATACACAATGTCATAAATGCAAAAACAACAAGCAAAAAAAATAATAGCCAGTGGAGCGTTCTTCCTGTTCCGCAACGGTTAGATTGCGCAATATTGTAATTAGAGAGCAATTCTATGTTGTTTTTGTAGTTTTCGCTCACTCTCTCGCTGTGGTGGTTGCGAAAAGCATATGCTTTAGTTAAGTCGTGAAATGCATAACATCAGAGAGCAAGACTCCCCGAAGTAATAAGCTGTGGTAGGAGAGCAAGAACAGAAATGAGAGCAAGAGAAAAAATGAGAGCAACAGCAAACATGAAATCAGCAGAAATTTCGAGAGTGCGAAGAGTTTAGTAAAGCAACAGAGAGAATCCCAAAAAACGCTGTATGTGAAAGCAGGACCACTGCAGGGTTGAATAAATTACGGTAACAAACACAAAACAACAACGGAGAAAGGAAATATTTTGAGAAAGCTTGATTGAAAGTTGATCTCAACATCAGACCATGGAAATATGTATTTTGCGATATATACTATACATAAATATTTTTCAGTTAGAGAGTACAAGTTATGGAAAATCTAACACAGAACTACTTTACGCGCTCTTTCTCGCTCTCAGTGCAAAATAAAAGCAATCTCATAACAGCAGAGTAGCGAGTATGGCGTCTTACATTTGTATGCACTTCTCTTTCTTGCAAATATTGCTATAGCTATCTCATTTATCAAGCGACTTTGGAATTTTTTATTTCAATGAAACTATTTTTCTCACTGGCAGTATTTTACCCACCCGCTATATTAACGCTCATATAAGTTGGCCTGATTTCTGTCATTTCCTTTAGGGAGCAAACGCCTTTAATTACAGCCGGGATGCTGAATAATGTATAAAATGAAAAGTTTTTGCTCTCCGAACTTTAAATTGAGGTTAAGAGTTAGGCGCAAGTAAATTTATAAGTCAATTCACTGGCTTAGCCTGTTTTAATTTCTTGAGAAAGCTTTATCATCATAAAAAGAATATAGACCTGAGTAATAAAGCTAAGAATGTTAGATGACGTTAGAAAAATGGAACTTCAGTTAAAAAAAGTTTTATAGCTAATAATCCATCACTTCGAAAGCGAGGAAGTAAGCGCTTAGTCTTAATATAATACAATAGTTATCTAGAGAAAATATATACACATTATAAGTATATATTTTGGTGACAAAACAACAAATTATTAGCATATAAATAATGCATTTTCCGTTTAAGGCTGCAATCAGTATGATTACCTCTTCGATTCAGACTCATGAGCGCTTCGGTAAAATAGCTTTAGCACGCACTGTAGTTGGCGTAGTTGACAGCTTCTGCAGCAATTAGTTTTGGTGCTCAATTCTGTGCTCTCTCATAAGTTTGAAATCAATCTCGCATTATTTACCGAAGCTTTGAGTCTGCTGAGCTGAGCAGCGACTTTTCCAAGCAGAAATTTTGAAAAAAGCAGCACAGCGGCACACCCAAAAATTGTCACACATTTCTCGCTTGGGAATATAGACTTATATGTACCTAGTATAGCATATTGGTATGAAAAATATATGAAATGGAGCTAGCGGTGTGAATGTATATTGTATAGGTAAGTGGATATGTATTGAAAGCGAAGTAGAGACTATTTTTTGTTTTTAAACCTATAAATAATAAATTATGTCAGAATTTGTTGGAATATTACTCAAAACTAATCAAGTTAATAATTTGAAGTAAACAATTTATTGAATTTTCAGATTCTTTTAAATCAAAAGTTTTGAATTTATATCTGTACATTTGATAGATCACTACAGCATATAGCTGTCATACGGACTACTGTTCAGATCGGACTACTATAGTATTTTAATACATTATGCAGCTGTCATACGAACTGACTGGCCAAACACAAGTCTTTGTATGGAAAACTTTTTCATTTGACAAGATATTTTCACAAAACTTGATATGGAGTATTATCTAAGCCCGCGCTACAATCCGCAAAGAAATTGTTCAGATCGGTCTACTATTTAGCTCCCATAGGACTACCATTTTATGCTATAAAAGCCTGTGGAAAGTATTACAGATAGTATTATTAGGTTTTTACTTGTTTAATATTTATTTTTTGATATTTGTTTTTTATTATTTTTGTAAACACATTTATCATTATTTTTGAATTAAAATTTACCCAATATTATAAGGTAGTCGGAAAAGTCTTTTCGTATTTTGTCAATAGATGTCGTTGCAGTGGTATATCTCCAGTACTACCAATCACATTGTGTCATACCATATATTGTTGGAAAGGTAAGATTTTAAGCTTTATTTAAACAGAAAAATACCGATTAAGCTCGGGAAGTTGAAAAAAGTTAGAGCTGTTCTAATAGTTTGAAATTTGGGTATAAAAAGCCACCAATGAAATTTGTGAAGTTTACGGTCGAACGATTGATTCTACATTTTACTGTGAACAACTGATGAGATTAAAGCAAGCAATCGAAAAAACCGCCAAAACTGATCAACAAAAATTTATTTCAATTTTTTTTATATAAAACTTTTAAATTTAAATTTATATTTTAAATGTTAAAATTAGGCATTTGTTATTTTTTAATTTTCATTTTAAATTTACACTTAATTTAATAAAGTCTTTTTTTTTTAATATTTAAATTTTTGATCAGATATTTTAGAATAATTTCTTAGTATTTTCCGCACCTTTAAGCTGCGTACAGAAAGAATTTTCATTTCACTTTTTACTTATTAACCTCCAAAAGTCCACACTTCACTCGCATTAAAGCACAATACCGAGGCACTCCCGCCCTTAACAACTTAACAATAAAACAATAAAAACAAAAAATATACAAAAATATACACACAAAATATACAAGCCACCCACACTTGCCACACCAACACAAGCGCACACACACACACGGATGTGCATTCTCCAAAACTTAATTAATGCAGCACAAGTGCACTTAAAAGCCTCGCTGACAGCCCATTTTTGCAATAACTCTTTGAAAAGCCAGCGAGAAAAAAGCAAACTTTTCGAGATAGAAATAAAAATGATGCATTCAAGCCGAAAATGGGGGTTGTCCAAAAATGTCCGTTGCAATTTGTTGTGCCGTTTTTGTTTGTCAATGTAAAAAGTTGAAATTCTTGTGTATTTTTTTTGTTTTTTTGGAAAAATATGCTGCAAAAAATTCAAAAAATTTCGAGTGCTTTTATGCGCGCATTTCGAGCATTTCAGGTTTTCTATTTTTCGGACAAATGTTAATTGAAATGGACGACTGGTCAGTGGTGAAGCCGCAGCAGCACAAGCACTGACGGCGGTTTGAGGCCGCAGTGGTGTGAGGCACCCAGTTGTTTTTGTTTGACTGTTGCAGCGCTCGAGTAACGACTGGTGCTGCAGACCACCCAGCCGCCCACTCGACCTACGTTGGACAAACAGATTGCATTTTAATCAAGCCACTGTATGTGTATGCGCAAGGATTAAGTGCGGAGTAGGAGGAGGAGGGAGTGGGAGCACAGAGCGCACAAAAACACGAAATGGGCCTGTCAGCGGCACCGGTCGCAAATAACACGGTTAAAGCCGCTTGTAAAGGCGCGGTGGAGCTTATGCAAACATAACTACAATAAAACGATTATTGTCCAACAAGTTTGGGGGGTGTGCATTCGCGCGGTGTAGTGTGTATGCTGTGTGGAATTATATATGGTAAATTTTTTTGAACGGTCACTTGACGCTTGTTGTCTGATTCCATGTATTTTTGTAGTGTCACAAGCGTACAGTTGTTTTATTGTTTTGTTTTTATCTGAAAAGTTGTTTGAGCAAAACATTTGAAGAGCCTAAGTAAGTTCACATTTTTTATTAACCGCTTCATCTTCAGTATGTAACTTTCAAATGTAAAAGACTTACTACATAACCGATGAACTAGTTACTCAACTACTCTCAATTGTTCCCAAAGAGACAGATGCGACAGTGTTACAAAACGTTCTCTAACCTCGAATTAAGTCTGGTTTTAAAGGTGTTGAAACAGAATGCAGCATGCCGAGAATTTTCCACAATCCTAACACTCATAAGATACAAGTTCACTATAACTATAGGGTAAACCCCAAAATAAAGAGATCGCTATAACACTTTCACAGTTAGTTCAAAGAAATGTGGAATTATATCGAGATATATCTAACGAGATATCCCATGAGGCAAAGTACCACTAGCGGCCGAGGACTTACGAAGTTTTTCTCAACAGATCTCTCATCAAAACACATTAGTTTGTGAATCTCCTCCGTTCAAGCAAGTCTTCCACTCAACTTTTTCCTCACATTACTTTGTTCATTGCGACTTTTCTTTTTTAATTTCTCTCAATTTTTTATTTGTATTTTTTAATTTGTTTACTGCTCGTGTCGTACAGTTATTTTTGAGCAGAAATTATGCGACTTTCTGCTGCTTTGTCTCTGTTACTTTTGTTGTACAGAATTGGCTGTTGATTGTTTTTTTACCGTTATTTGTATTTATGTCGTTATTTTTACTTCATTCTTTCTGTTTTTCAACTGTAATTTCTTGTTTTTGTTGTCTTAATATATACTAATGAATGTTGTTAATAATTCACAAATTGTTTTCGGTCGTTTGAGCATTGAAGTATTTTATTTGTTATTCTCATACGCTCTGACCCTTTAGTGAGGACACTTTTAGTGTAGGGTATTGAGAGTTTTGTGACCGCTTGTTTGATTCATAGACCACAAAAGGATATGAAATTAATTGGGAGTTATCTCAGGGCGTTTGTATTTTAAAAATTGCTTTGGGGGGTTCACATGGAAGGGGTACAATGTCTGAGGTATGCGTTCCAAAGGGATTAAAGTGGTGTTCATGGAGTGTGGTTCTCTGCGAATAAAGTTCATTTATTTTATTTGTTCATTATTTTTACCTGAAAGAAATGAAGTGCCACTTAGAAGGCCTTTACTTGGTCAGACCATCGCAAAAATTTAAAACGTAGCCTAATCTTTACATCCAATAACATAACCTCCAAAAACCACAAAATTTCTGTCTTCAATCTAGTTCTGAGTATACATTCGCTGTAACTCTTAGTCAACATCAATTACAACTCCGTTATGTGACTACCATTTCGTTACATTAATTTTAATTTCATTTTTACAATCTTCCTAGACTTGCAGTCACTCAACACACTCACTCACCAAAGAGCACACATAACGAGTCGAAGAAACTAAAATGGCTGCCTTAATTTATTGTTGTAGGCCATTAAGAGTTAATGGAGCAATAGGAAAATATTTAGTTTTGTCAGAAGTTTGCCATTCACGCATACACTCAAAGAGAGAGAAAGGAGTACATTGTTACATTTATTTGCCAACCCAGCAGTTAAGAAAACATTTGAAAGGCAGAAGAACCACGAAGGAAAATAATAAATTGTTTAACAGCAGAAGGGTAGTCCAAAGCAATTGTTGTTTTATGTGTCCTTAGATAAACTTTTGGAAGATACCGTATGAGCGCTACAGAAAAGTGTATATACTGAAAAGATTTATGCGAAAATAAAAAAGAGAGTTAAGCAACTCAATTGGCCATAAAAAAATGTTGTATTTTTAGTACAAAGTTACAAGGAATTATAGCTAAATGTCATATTAAATATATTAAAGTTTTCTTTACCAGAAAATATCTCGCGAAAAAATCAGAGAAATTTAGTCATAACATGAGTTTTTAGAAGCTTTTTTAAAAGCACAAATTTCTTAAAAGCTTTAGAAAATTAACTTCCAGAAAGGAGTCTGCGTTCAGAGAAATGTTAACTCATAATATAATGAGTGTTTTGAAGCTTTTTTAAAAGCACAAAGCTTTAGAAATTTCACTTTCAAAAACGAATTGCCTCACAGTAAAACGATTGAATAATATACAAATTCCACAAAGAATAAAGCTTTTATGCGAAGCTTTTGGCATGATTTTTCATTGAACGAAAAAATGTAATTCATACTCTTATACAGTCAAAGGAATAATGCAAAATTGTATACAAATTTTAAAAATGGCAAGAACGCTTTTAAGAGCTTTTGCATAAAAACACGCGGAAAAGCTCAGTAAAGTGTTACAAATACTAGATTCAAAATGAATAGTTCACAGTATGTTTTCAAAAACAATTTTACTCACAGTATTGGAATTGAAATATATACAACTTCTACAACAATAGAGAGCTTTTATGCACAGCCTTTGGCGTGCTTATGCATTAAATCAAAAAGTATAGCTCAAACTACAAACGAAGATAAAAGATGATGTGAAACTTGATCCCGTTATACAAAAATAGAAAAAGGTTATTAAGAGCTTTTGTGAAAAAAATGCTTTTTTAAATTAAACATGAAATTAAAAAAAAAAAAAAATTATAGTTTAAATAAGTAGACTTATCGCTCAACTTTTAAGCTTATAATGTAGAATTTTTTAAAGACTTCTATTTAAGAAACTTCTATAGTAGAAATTACTTAATTAGTTGCTTAAAAGTAAATCAAAAATCGCATATTTGCAATGTTTGCAAATAAAGAAACGCAGAGTCACCAGTGAGCTTTAAGCTTTCTAAGTGTTTTAAGCTGTTTTTCTTAAAGCTTAGTTAAAAGCATTATTTTTTACAAACCGGTATCCCTAGCTGTTAACTTATCTTGAAAACTATGTATATGCAGATTTCAAATTTAGTCGCAGAATCTTTGTTTGAGAGCTTACAAAAATGTTCCAAGCTTTTCAGAACTTTTTTGGTAACCCTTCATTTAAACTTCGAGATTTTTGACCGAGATATACAAGAAACATAGACCAAATCAATCAAAAATATTTTAAGGGGCTAGTTAAAATAAAAAGCTTTTAAAGATTTTATAATGTATTTTTGTCACTAAAATAATAATATTTTCCATTGCTAAGATCTTTGAGGTGTCATGTAATAAAATATAATGGAAAAATCTGTTCATTACCGCTTTTAAAAAATGTTGGTTTTGAGCGCTTTCATGAGCTTTTCGATATATTTTGGTTTCATAATTTTATTTATTGAAATATATATAATATTATATATTGAAAATTAAATTATGTATAGCGGAATCGGGTTCTTTCAAAGGTTTCGGAAGCTTTCGAGAGCTTTTTTATTAACTTTTAATTTCAAATTTTAGCTTTCGATTTATTTATAGATAACAAAAACAAATATATAACAAAATCAGAATTTTAAAAATTACTGGGTGAGGAAATATACATACATACGAACCCGAACCACCTACCGTAGTTCACTTCCCCAGATTTTCCTTTAATAATTTAATGATATTGTTTGCGAAAGTTCAAACGCAGTCATAATTACAATGATAATTAAGGAAATATAAAATTAAAGAATGAAATCCTTGAAAACTTTTTCAATCAACTTTGACACCCACGCGCGCGCCGAAATAAAGTTAATTGCGGTAAAACAAATAAAGTTTGGGAAACTCAAAAAATTTCTCAAATAAACTAATAAACAACCCTTTCGAAGAGCCACTCAAGACCTAATGGCCACCGAATTTGTGGCAAAAAACACAACAAAAAGTGCTCATTAAGCGACGAGCAGCAACTTTTCGGGGCTGCATTGCAGCTTCTTCACTTTCGGGCCTATACTCAACTCAATGGCAAATCAAATTAAGTTTCGCATACAAAGCAGGCAAAATTGCGTAAAATTGAATTGTGCACACGCACACACTATCAAATATATATATGTATATACATATATGTGTATATGAATACATAAGTACAGTAATAATAGATACTGAAGTGTGGGTGTGGTTGTGGTCGGATGCAGAAGCAGGCCAACAACCAAATGGAGTACTACGATGAGCAACTAACAACCGTTAAGGGCTGATGCTGCTGCAGCTGTGAGCACACAGTACACGCTGCAGCGCTCTCCGGCGCTCTTCTTGCAATTTGCTTCAATAGCTTTTTATTGTTGCTACTGATACGATTTGAATTGTTCGTTATGAATTTTTCTTGAGCATGCAAGCCGCTTGCCTGGCACCGGCGCTTCTTCCGTGGAAAGGGTCGGTTCATTTGTTTGGCTTTGTTTTTGCATTCTGGTCGTGCACCCGAAATTTCCCGAATTTCCGGTTAAAGCGCACGCGTCATATTGATTTTTCCACGAATACAACAAATTTCACAATAACAAAGTACATGAATTTCGACAATTTATTTACCGAAAAATATATATAGGTTGATTGAGAGCTCGCGCTGGAGCTGAAGCCGGCAGCTGTAAGTTTTTGTTGCCGGTTTTCGCAAGCTCCGTTGCAGCAAGTGGCTTGGATGAGGAAGCAAGGTGGGAGGCAGGTATGGGAAAAAGTTTTCAAACAGCAATAAAATGCATTGCGGAAAGCACATTAGTTAGGGTAAACATTGCGTCGACTGCGCAGCTTCCGTCGCCATGGACGCCAGGTCTGCCAGATGTTTTCGCGCTGCATGAAAAATTTAGAAGCTTCGTACGTGACAGCGCGCTTCACTTACTGCAGCTACTACTCACAGAGACATACATACATACACATCATGGGTGGGGCGCTTACAAAGCCGCATATATTACTTTTACTGTCATTGCGGACCGGTAGTACCGATTCGCACACCAGCTGGTCGGTTACATGCCACACGTGGCGAGGCGAGGAGGCGCACAGATGAGTATTGAGTGTCGTACACTCGAAAAGTTATGAAAAAATATCCGGGAATAAAGTCCAGAAAATTGTATAACTGGACAGAAAACGAACCTGTGTAGGTTGGAAGCTTAGCTAATTTTCTGTGACGAGAGAAAAGTCGACGTTAATTCCGGATTGTGAAGAGCCAAAGTTACTGAAGTAAAAACTGAGAAAATTTAGCACAGATAACAGGTCTCTTAGGTTTTGAGAAAAGTTCAGAAATCTGTATAACCAGACAGAAAAAGAAACTGAGTAGGTTGGAAGCTTAGCTAATTATCTTTCATGAGAGAAAAGTCGACATTAGTTCAGGATTATGAAGAGCCAAAGTTATTGCAGTAAAAATTTAGAAAATTTAGCACAGATAACAGGTCTTGGTCAGCATGGGCAAATCTACTAGACGCAAGACTCTCAAAAAATATCAAGAATTAAAAAATGCTCAAGCAGAGACCTGTAAGACGGCGAAAAATCCGAGCTGTCGAAAAATATGGAGAACCAAGTGATTAACGAACTAACGAGCTGGAGATCGGCGGTCACTCCAATGAAACAAAACCCAAAACATCAAGCATTGAGGGGAGACCGAAGTGCAAGTGGTTTTATTGAATTATGTCACCTGAAATTCAATCAAAATATACTTTCAGTCACCAATGTAGAGCGGACATCAGGGTGTTTTTATATTTATAAATGCTATACAAGATTTAAGATTAAGATTATACAATTCTCTCCTAAGCTCTCAGCAGAGTTTGTGCGAATCGAAAGATATTGAGGTTATACTTCTATCTAATACATTTTATCGACAGAATAGTTTAAAAAACATTTTTCTGGAATTGTTTATAATAAACATTTTGAAATGAAAAATTTTGTGGAAACGTATAAAAACTTTTAGTCATGCGAGAAACTGAGGGAAAAGTTTGTAATTTTACATTTTTGCCATTCATATTCAAAATACCTTATAAGAACAAAAAACAATTGTTCATAAAAAATCGCATGACACTTTCAACTAATATCTCGCATGATATTTTAATAGAAATCTGTGTTCTATATTTTTCATTATTTTGCGATTAAAAAGATGTTTGATTATTAAATTCAAAACAAAAATATTTAAATATATCATGCTACATTTTTTTTTGGTTAAATTTTTATTGCCTATATTTTGCAATAATTTTTGACATTTCAAGAAATAAACATTGTTATTAAATTTAAAACAAAAAAATTAAATATCTCATGCTACATTTTTTTGATTTACATGAATTTATCAAAATTTCAAAACATATGTACATTCAAGTTGCTCCACAATACGATATTATAATAAGTGTTTTCTTCAGCCAGACTTACATAGCTATGCTTATTGTACGCCTATTAGCATAAAAAAGTGATCCTAATTGGCCAAAAGTCGCACGCATCGCCCAACGCTTTATTAGCGTCACACCGAAGCGACAATTTCCCATTTTCTCACTAAGCTTCGCTTATTACTTTTATTTCCTACGTTTATTTCAGCTACGCCTTATTTTCATTTCCATTTGTATTTCAACTGCCGGACGTTTTTATCGCACTCACTCTCACATACATACATACATACACAAGCAGCATAGAAATAATGCTGCTTAAAGGAAAAGAAGCAAATAAGAAGAAAAATCGCACTTCGGCCTAATGCTCAGCGTAAAATCACGTAATTTGGTTTAAGTGCAGTCCCAGAAATTTATGCGCAATCAGGATATGCAGGCTTAGTGCGGCAAATACTTAGTGCGAGCACTTAAAACGAATGACCAATAAGGAGGCGGACACATGAGAGGTTATATACGTATGTGTACGTATACGAATGTATGAATATACCGATATATATGTATGTGTACATATACTATATGAGCCCTTGATTTTGAAAGTGGTATAAGTCAAAAATTTTGAAAATCTATTTTATCAGCTATTACTTATCAAATCTTAATAGAATAACATAATCTGAAGAGATTAGCAGCACGCCATGCAAATTAACTCTTTAAAATGTGTTTATTTTTTAGTTGTTAACTGAAATACAGATATTGTTCGTTTTGATAGTGGTATAAGTCAGTGTGTTCACAAAGTAATTTTGTCATGTCTTCAGGTAGTGGTTCAGGTATGATGAAGTAAAACTTTTAGTGTAAAAACCTACTATTTAAAGTTAATTGTAGACATTTTACGGCGAATAAATATAAGTAATGCTCCCAAGAAATGGAAACGAATAAGAATGATATCGTCTTCTAATGAATTAGCTCATAGTTTAAAAGTGAATTCGGAACCCTTACAAATGGAAGAAAGCAAAATGAAATCAAGAAAGAGGACACGCAATCAACAGAATGATGCACATGATATCGTGCAGAGGAATATGAAACAAAAAACTCTAAGCCCGTGAATGCTAAACTTTTCGAAAATATAGATTGTCTTTGTTCCAAAAAGTGTTTAAATGGAATCGAATATGAAGACAGAAAAGCTAATGTTGATTATTTTTTGGAATTTAGCAAGTTTCGAAAAACAGAATATGTTTCTGTATGGTTTGATTAGAAAACAATCAACAAAAAAAAAACACTCCAGAAATCACAAAGGATATATGAGAAAATGGAGTCTTAAGTTTCATCTATATGTATGTATGAGTTCGGAAGTTTCTGTTTGCAAAACTGTTTTTTTGGATACTTTCATAATATCTAACGGAAGATTAAGCAGTGCCTTAAATTCTGAAACAACTGGAATAGATGGTGGTGGCAAAATGGCTAGTTCATCTAGAAAAACAGATGAAGAAAAAACTAAAGTAATGCGAGATCATATTCTGAGTTTTCCAACATTTGAGAGCTATTACACGCGATCACATCACACTTCAGGTCGAAAGTATCTAAGTGCTGACTTAGATATTCGAAAAATGTATGGGCTATATGTGGAAAAATGTGACGAAAATAATACATCATGTGTAAAGGAGTGTACTTATAGAAAAATATTTAATACTGAGTTCAACCTAAATTTTCATACTCCTCGTAAAGACACGTGCCAAAGGTGTGATTCGATAAAACTAAAAATTGAAGCATCCATTAATGAAGACGAGAAGTTGTATCTTATGGAAATTCATGATTCACATCTTAAAAGTGCCGAACAGGCTAGAAAAAGTTTAACAGATCACATACAAAAAACAAAAGATAACCCGAGTGAAAATTACGGATTCACATTTGAGCTATAGAATGCGCTTCCTTATCCAAAACTTTCTGTTTCGGTAGCTTACTATAAGCGCAACATGTATGTATACAACTAAGGGTTTCATAATTTCAACAATGGAAATGCTAAAATGTATGCATGGGATGAAACAATCGCCTCAAGAGGATCACAGGAAGTTGCGTCCTGCATCTTAAAGCACATTCGGGACATTACCACTCAAAAGCATATAATAGCTTACAGTGATGCCTACTCAGGACAAAATCGAAACAATTACAGAGCTTTAATATGGTTAAAAATTGTTCAGTCATCTGATAATAATCTTGAAACAATTGATCATAAATTTATGGTATCCGGCCATCCTTTTTTGCCAAATGATCACGATTTTGGTTTGATAGAAACTAAAATTAAAAAATCGAATTATTTATACATCCCTGAGCATTATTATAATTTAATAAAATCATGTAAGATGAGAAACCCATTTTCGGTAGTACATACAAATGGATTTAAAAGATTTTATTTCTACAAGAAAACTAAAAGAATCAACGAATAATAGAAAGAAAAACATCAATGGAGAAGCTGTGTCTTGGTTAAAAATACAATGGATCATATTTCTAAAACATGCCCCATATAAAATGTTTTATAAAACTTGCTTGGATGACAACTCCGAATTCAAAGTATTAGCCCTCTCACCTAAAAAAGGAAGACCTAGAATATGCGGAAATATTGATTTACTTCCATTATACACAACCATTAGACCAATAACAAACGAAAAACGTAAAGATATGATGGATCTACTACCCCATATTCCACCAATTTTTTACAAACACTTTATTTCCCTAAATACTAATGAATAATTTACTTAGTCACAATGAAATGAGTGTGAATAAAATGTTAATTACTAATAAAATTTTTTTATTGGTGGTATAAGTCATTTATAAAGTCATGCAGTTAATTTTGAAAGTGGTACAAGTCATTTAAACCTTTCAAAACCACATTTTCTTTTAAAAATGGCTATAAATTTCACAATCATAATAAATACTTGTTCGTTGGGACTACTTTACTGTCGAAAAATCATAATCCATAATGCAAGAATATTTTTTAATCCTTTAAAATGCAAAACTCTAAATATCTCGAAACAAAAAAAATATGACTTATACCACTTTCAAAATAATGGGCACATATATTAAAAAAATTCATAAAAATATTATGTTTAAATTCTATTCGAATCATTCCTTATCTTCAAATTTTTTCCAAACTTTGGATTTAAAATCAAAAACAAGTGTTTTAAAAACTTCATGATATAATTTATAAATTTTAATTTTTTTGAAATTTGGAAAAATCTGCAAAGAAAGTATAATTAAAAAAGTTTAATAAAATTAAATAAAAAAAAAATTTAAATAAAAAAAAAATTTAAAAAAAAATTGAAATAAAAAAAATTAAAAAAAAATTAAATAAAAATAAATTTTTGGAATAAATATTTTTTCAATACATTTTTTTTTGTATAATTTATTTAAATTTATTTCCGCAGTCAAAATATGATGCAAAAAATTTTATTTATTTTCTTTTAACTTGAATTTGAAAAAAAATTTTAATAGCTCGGAATTCATATAAAAAAGTGATAATATAAAAAGTTAATTCACGATTTATTTTACTTTTTATTTGGATTTGCAAAAGTTTTCATAAAAAATTTACTAAGAAGAGTTAAAAACAAAATTTCAAAATCGTTACTCTACAAAAGTTTTTAAAATTAAAAAAAAGTGAAAATTTAAAATTTTTATTTATTTTTTCATATAACTTTAATTTCACGGTCAGAAAAAAATTTCTCAAAAGATTAAAAAAAAGTCTAAAATTTGTTATTCAACAAATTTCTGAAAATTTTCAAAACAAAGTTCGAAAATTGAAATTTTTTATTTTTTTTTTATAAATTATATAACTTTAATTTCACAATCAAAATATGATCCATAAAAATTTGATTTTTCATAAAACATTTACTCAGAAAAGTTAAAAAATTTAAATTTTTATTTTACAAAAATCTTTAAAGTTAAAAAAAAGTCGAAAATAGAAAATGTTCAATTATTTATTTTTTTTAATTATATAACTTTAATTTCACAGTAAAAATATGGAAATTTTTATTCTAAAAAAAAAATTTTGATAAAAAATTTCGAATAGTGAAAAATATGTTTTTAAAAGTTATGTAACTTTTATTTCACAATTAAAATATGAGCCATAAAAATTTGATTGTTATATATAATGGAATAAAAATATTTTATTTAACAACGTTTATTATACTACTATATATATTTATTAAATTTTATTTTTAATCAATCAAAGTTGTTTTAAATATATTAAAAAGAATAAAATAAAAAATAGTAAAATATTCGAAATTTTTCAGAATTTAAGAAATTTACGATTTTTTAATACTCTGTATAGATTGAAAAATATAATTTTTCACGTTTTTAATAAACTTTTTAATACTATAAATTTTAATTTTTTTTTTAAATAATTTTCCAAGTTTTAAAAAATGTTTGAATTTGCTTAAAGTTAGTTTTTATTTAAAAATAGTAATAAAAAATAGTATTTTCCAGCGCCTAGAGCAACTCTCTTCGTGTCCTTCGGCCTACATTATTGATCAAAAGGCTTGCAATCACATCAATCAGCAAGTTGCTTATGGCATGACAGCCCTTGTCACCTGCTACCAATCACCAGCAAACACATATGCACATTTGGTTCAACACAAAAAGAACTTTTACGAACCTAGCCAAGCATACAAATACTCGCAACAACGAAATGTAAGAGCAAATTTGCAAAACAATCTGCCTCTGAGGCAATACAAACAGCATTTGCATATGCCAAATAAGCAGCTTTGCACACATATGTATTTACAACAGATACATATGTACGTATGTGTACGTATGGTCCTTGTGTTATAAACTTATGCGTGTGTGTATGCATATCCTAAGCACTCAAGCAAATTATTAAAGGCAGCAAACAATAAACAAATAAATCAGCGTAAATAAATAGAAACTTACACATTTGCCAATACCGTTATATTTGCATATACATATGTTTGTCTGGCTGTGTGTGCCATGAACTCCTTCCGGCGCTTCTATTGACAGACAATATGGCGTTGCAAATATTAACAGTTATATGCATAATATCAATAGTAGTTCGACATAAAAGGATACCCAGTGAAGTAGTTATGGTGGCAGACTGACTTTTTAAGCAGTGGTTAACTACAAAGACAGCATTTAGCGTAAGATAGAAAAGAGAAAAGTTCAAATTAAAACTAATTGTATATTAAAAACGGCAAATTTTAAGCGTTTCTAAACAAAATGTGTATTTAACCGACGGTTAAAGTGACGGTTAGTGTTCAGTCTGTTTAGATATTGCAAAAATATTATGCTAGCACACTTAGTTAGAGTTAGCTTTTGTGGCTAATTATGATACTTTAGTTTAACCACTGGTTAAAATGACGGTTAGCAATGAAATCGAACCATTTCTGAAGCGAATGGTAACAGGAGACGAAAAATGAATCAAATACGACAATAATGTGCGCAAAATAACATGGTCCAAGCATGGTGAAGCTAAACAAATGGTCACAAAGCCAGGATTGACGCCTCGAAAGGTTATGCTGAGTTATTGTTGGGATTGGAACGGAATCATCGACTATGAGCTGCTTCAGCCTGTCGAACGATTGATGCTACATTTATTGTCAACAACTGATAAGACTGAAGCCAACAATCGAAAACAAACGCCCAGAACGGATCAATAAAAGGGCGTCGTCTTCCATCTGGACAACGCTAGACCACGCACATCTTTGATGACTCGACAAAAACTGGGACAGCTTGGCTGGGAAGTTTTGATGCATGCACCAAATAGCCCTGATCTTGCACCATCGGATACCATTTGTTTCATTCAATGCAGAAATTCCTTAATGGAGTAAAGTTGGCTCCAAGAGAAACCTGTGAAAATTACTTGTCGCAGTTTTTCGCCGAGAAAACAGAAAAGTTTTACACTGCGGAATATTGTCTCTAGTGGAAAAATGGCAAAAAGTGGTCGACCAAAATGGTACATATTTGGTTCATTAAAGTTCATTATAAATATAAAAAAGTAGAAGTTTGATTAGAAATACGAAAAGACTTTTTCGACTAGCCAATATTAGGTTTTTTAGGAAATCTCAACAAAGTATGGAAGGCATTTTGATTTAATAACTTTAGGCTCAATATTGACATGACTTATCTGGAGTAATTTACTATACGAATGCTCTGAAAATTCAGTAAAATATGACTTCAGGGGAAATATTAGGTATAAAGGAGTTTGTCAAGAATTTGGTAATGATAACTTGAGAATTAGACAAAAATGCCTTATATTTACCACTTGGGTAAGATTATTGAATAACTTAGATTTATGTACTAACTATAACAATATAAATTTACACACACACTGACATAATATTTACATAAACATAAGCATAATCATATTTATAGCAAAAACTTTTCGAGCACAAAATTAGAAAATTAGACTTTGCAGTTGGGTGGAAGAAACAAAAGTGCAAAAAATTTTGCTGCCAGAGTGTTGCCATATGCTGTAGTAAGTTTATGGTTGTATTATCTAATATTGTCTACACAAACACACACACACACAGTTGCTGGTATAAAAGTTGTCTTATTTGCATAAACTCTGTATTTTCGTATGGTTAAATCTGCGCTTATATTGTTTGTACTGTTTGATATCTGATATTTTACATGGAAATTGTATGCCATATACATATATGTGTGTGTGTATTCACATTCATGTGCGTGCCTTTGTATTTGTCTATTTGCGCTGCTTTGTTTTGTTGCTGTCAAAAACTTTGATTTACAAACTTAATAGCGTAGACAATGTAAGCGCTAGCTGACACACTAACACAACTACATGCATATATACACACATTCATATATATGTATGCCACACACACATTTATACACTCACACTTCTATACAATGTGGAAAAAGCAATTCATTTACAGTGGCTTTAGGTTGACATATCCGGCAATAAAGTAGATGGAATTTGGCAGGCAGATAAAAGTTGAAGCGAAGTTGCTTAGTTAACCGTAATTGGCTTTATATATATACATACTATATATACACAGGTATATACATTTCATAAATCTGTTTAATATTTAAATCGATTTACAGATTTGTAAAGTGCGCTAAAAAGCAAGGCAGGAAGTGGAAAAGTACTGCACAGGGAAGAAACGTGCAAAAATTAAAAAAAAAATACAAAAGTAAAGGTATTTTTAATAATTTCGAGAATTTTTTTATAAAAAACTTTGAAATTTTTTTTTAAATTTACTTTAGTTGCCAAATTTTATGTGTTGGTTTGTTTTTTGCTCAGTCAAGGTGTGAATTATACGAAAAATAGTAATTTGTCCACTGTCATTTGTCACTTTTTAGACTGGACAATAATAATGAGGTCACCTCTAACATAAGACTCAACAGAAAATACTTGAAACTATTTAATTAGTATGTTTTTGGTCAGTCAACGAGCAATTTATATAAAAAAACAAAATTTGTCAGCTGTCATCGGTCACTTTTCCGATGCCACATGTGCTGTAATTTTTCCAAGATTGCTAAAAACTTAAAAAATCAATATAATTAACTTAAATTTTAACTGCTTGTGGTCAACCAACGAGCAAATTATATTATAAGCACTTATTTGTCAACTGTCATTTGTCACGTTTCCGTTGTCACTTGCCCTGATATATTTCTAAGATCAGTTGTAACATAAAAAATAACATCACACACTTGAAATCAACTAACGAGCAAATTATATAATAAGAAATTATTTCTCGACTGTCGTCTGTCACTTTGCCGTTGTCACTTGTTTTCTCATGTTTCCAAAATCACCTCAAAATCAACATTATATACTTGAAGTAATTAAATTTTAACTGCTTTTGATCAACCAATGAACAAATTATATAATAAGCACTTATTTCTCAACTGTCATTTGTTATATTTCCATTTTCACTTGCCCTGTCATATTTCTTAAGTCATATTAAATATAAAAATCAACACGCTATGCTTCAAATCAATAAAATCTAACTTGTTTTCCTCCATCAACTAGAAAATTAGGTTATAAACATTTATTTGTCAACTGCCATCTCACTTTTCCTTTGTCACTTGCCCTGTCATATTTTTAAAGTCACAAGTAACATAAAAATCAACACAATATACTTAAAATCATTTAGTTATTGATTATCCCTGAACTGGGTGTTTTAATTAAATACAAAGATTTGTCATTTATAGCTGTCATTTGTCATGTCATACTTCAACGATCCACTAAAATATTAAAGTCTACATATTTTCTGTGATAGTTTTTGAAGTAATTAATTGAAAATTAACAACACCCTTTGAAGCTAGTATTATATCTATAATTACTTGTCATTAGTCATGTCATAACTCGGCTGTCACTTATTTTAGAGAAAGGTCAATAGAAGTTTTTGCACACAATTCCTTTAACCGATTTGTTTTACATAATAAAAAATTCTGCCGTATGTTGCCTGGCACTTGTCATGTCATGTCAAAGCTGTCACTTATTATACCGAAAAGTCAATGGATATTTTTTGACAAAATTTTGTTTTTATCTAAATTTTTACTTAATAGCAACTTCGGTCCTCAATTTTTTTGGATGCTTGCTCCCGCTTAACTATTTTAGTCATCTGTCAGCTGTTATGTAATATTTTGGCTGTCAGTTATTTTACAACAGTGTTTATACAAATTTTTGGCCACTTTTTTTATCTATTTTATGTTTCGATTTTTTCTTTGTGTAGAAATTTCTATACTTTATTTTCGGAAAAAATTTGTATTTGACTATTTTAGTCACATGTCATGTCATAACCCAGCTGTCAGCTACTATTTAATAAAGTCAATTAAATATTTTGCATAGCATTTATTGAGCTCATGCCACTAAATGCTGGCCGAATTTTATCTTTATGTCTGTAATAACATTTTTTGTAAGCTGTTGTCATTTGAAAAAGTTATTTGCAGTAAATGTGTAGCTGTCAAAGGCTTGTCATTTGTCACGCTTGTTGCTTACTTACGATCATATTGTCATTAATTTGAACTGCCAAGAAGTATATAAAAATATTATTTTTGGTTATTTTTTGCCTAAATTGCTGTAATTCAAAAACTTTTTTTTTAAATTTTAGTTCATGTTGTCATTTGTCATATATGCTGTCAAGCATTTGGTGTGTATATTCTTAATATATTTATCTCTAAAAAGTGTTTAAAAGTCTATAAACTCCTTGCTACTTGTAGATTTGCTTGTCAGCTGTCATGCGTCATGCGTCATTTGCTTGTCAAAACAGCTTTACTACCGCTTTTTGTTCACACACTTCCCTAATGCAACTAGCGACTGCGATCAAGTCGAATATCAGTTACCCTTGAGCAAAAATAGCTTCAATTGCTCCCTGACTCACTTTAACAACATTTAACCATGGAGCGCTTAAAAGCTGCCGCCGTATATTTTTCAGCGAATTCCACGCCTTGGCGCTGAGTAATTCTCACATTAAATATGGCAATTTAGCGCACATAGAGGAAGTGACGAAAAAAGCTTGTAAATAAAATAAAAATGTTCAAAATTGGCGAGCATTTTCTGGGTAAAAGGAATTTCAATGAGCGGGGCACGGATTTAATAACAATGTAAGTGGTAAGCGCACTTAAAGGAGGAAGCATTAAGAGGCCGCCGCAGCAGCAGAAACCACTCATTGAAGGCGAGAAAAAATGTGCGCTGCTAAGGGCAAGCAAGGGGTGTTGCTTCGAGTGGGCGTTGAGGGTATAAGTCAGCACTGATAGCGGTTGATTGAGTGAGTTACCGCGCCTGTATGCGGCTAAGTTTGAGTGCTGCGCATTAAGTACACACACATAGCGCGGGCACTGTAGTGCGGCCTCTAAAATTTGTGGTATTTTGTGACAGCGTGCGGCAGGAGGCGGCACGAAACTTTTCTATTTATTTGCACGGAACGCGAAACTGGAGACTGTGCGCGCACAAAGTGTGTAAGTAAATTGAAAAAAAACAAGGCTAAGCAAAGCAAAGCGCCGCGCGACAGCATAAATAAAACATGAGCGGCGCGCGGTAGACAACGCGCGGTAGCCATTGGAGCCGCGCACAAAGCGCATTGTAAATGTGAAACTTTGAAATTCAATTTCTCGACTTAATTTTATTTGCTTTGCTTGCACGAGTGTACGTCGGTGGCGTGGGCGACAGTTGATTTTCGTGACGACACACACGCATACACGCACACAGCACTATTTTGCACCCTTTCTCGTGAAAAAATTTTCACTTTACTTTGGACGCTTGGCTATTTGAGTTTGTAGTTGCTGTTGTCGTAACGGTAAAGGACATTCTCGAGATGCGCAAAAACAAAAATTTACTGCCAACAGAAAAATATTCCGTTGGCATGCGTCCGACAGGCGCTTTACGGGCGCTGAAGTGAAGATGGCAGGCGAGTTGGCA